>NC_091970.1:10684666-11361833 GCF_036711975.1 Onthophagus taurus
GTGTAGATCTTTTCTTTGTAATAGCTTTGCTTTAGAGTGGTGATTAACTTTTTAATTGTCACACAATATTGTTTGTATGTATTGTTTAATTGGACATTACCGGGATCCAATTTTGATTGCTTATAAAGAATATCTCTTGTGTTAATAGACCTTATCACACCGTTCGTTATCCAAGGAGTACGCTTCCTATTCTTAGATGTAATTTCCTTCTTGACAGTTGCCTTATCCCGTTGATCTTTGATTACGTCACTGATAAATTGTAAGGCATCATCAATGTCAGAAGGGACACTCGCGAAATTTTGTGCAGTAATGTTGTTAATGAATTTATTATAATCAATTATCATTTGGTAGCATTTGTTCTTATTGTGGATAGTGTTGTTTTTAACATTGGGAACGTTTATCTGCAAGAAAACAGGACTATGGTCGGTAATTTTTGAATGAGATACAATCGACAACAAATTCTTGTGTGGTAGAGAAGTTTTTACTAAAATGTGGTCTAAACAACTATTGTGCTAAACACTCTGAGGAATCGTAGAACGACTGCTATAGAAACTCGGCATCGTCTTCAAATGGTGCGTGGGATTGACGTAAGTGAAAGAACCATTCGAAGACTTGCTGAAAGTGATCTAACTGCAAGAAGACCAGCCAAAAGACAGCGGCTGCTCCAGAGACATCGGCGAGCACGTCTTCAATTTGGGCGCCTACATACGAATTGGGAAATGGAACAATGGGGTAAGGTGCTCTTCACTGACGAGTCCCGATTATGTCTCCGGTCACCTGATGGTCGAGAACGAGTGTGGAGACGTCGTAATGAAAGGTTTGCGACCTGCACAATTTCGGAAAGAGTACCTTTCCATAGAGGTTCGGTCATGGTATGGGAGGGTATTTCGATGGAAAATAAATGCCCACCGTTATATCCAAGATATTCTGCAAGAAACTGTCGTGCCCTATTCCCATTTTATTGGTGACGGATTCATGCTAATGCATGACAATGCGCGACCGCACGTAGCACGTGTGGTTAGCGAATATCTTGATGAGGTGGGTATTGAACGGATGGAGTGGCCAGCGTGCAGCTCGGACCTTAACCCTATCGAACATCTTTGGGATCAACTTCAGAGACGCATTCGTCGTCGTCCTGTCCTACCGGACAACCTTCAGGAGTTACGAATTGCTCTTGAAGAAGAGTTTACCGCAATTCCTCAGGAATCAATTACAAACCTAATCAGTTCGATGCCGCGTCGACTACATGACGTTATTTTGGCTCGTGGGGGGCACACACGTTATTAATTTTCGTGTTATTATTAATTATTACATTAAATTAAATTTTTTTTCTTGTTTATGTGTCCTTGTTTTTACTGCATATTAGAACTTAGAACAGATGTTTACAATAATGAAGGACGTACGCAATTCTGTAATTCTAAGAAAATGTAAGTGCTTCTGAAAAACTGTTTCGGGTGCCCAGTTTTAGTTTTCAAGGTCAGTGATTTAAGGCGCCACTTTTGGCCACAATGATTAAAATTCTGTATTGGCTTCTTTGGAAATTCCCGGCCACACCATCACAGAACCATCATCGAAACTTTCGAGTTTCATAATTGTATAGTCCACAAATCTTTCATTTCAACGTCTTCATATTCGCTCCTGACTATCGGGTGATAGTAGACAAAACCATTACTCATCCGTAAAAAGGACCTCCATTACACTACTCATTCCTCTATTGCTCGATCTCCCAATTCATATGTAAGCGCGCAGATTGAAGACGCGCACGTCGATATCTAACAAGCAGCCTCGGCCCTTTGGCAGCCTTCTTGCAGCCAGACCAGTTCTAGCAAGTTTTCAGCGAATGGTTCTCTCACTGACATCAACAACACGCACCATTTGAAGACGATGCTGAGCTTATGCAGCTGTCGTTCTACGATTGCTTAGAACAATAAAACGGTCATCAGCTACTATTGTCACACATCTTGTTTTCACAGGCGATCGCTTTAAAATGCTGCATCTTCGTTAGTAACAGAGATAATAGAGTAAATAAAAAAAGAAAATGCTCAGAAAAGATTGGGCTACTGTTTGATTCTAGGTAATACCCTCTGCTGTACCCCACAGGGTGTTACAAATTTCGAGAATAAAAGTTTTTCTTATTTTTCTCACCCCGTATATGTTCAAATTAAAATCTGAACGAAAATTTCTATGGCAGGATTATTACAGAAGAATCAACCTTTCCATCAAAAAAAGAATCATCAAAATCGAATGCGCGGTTCGCGAGAAAGCCAGCTTTGCTGGTGCTACTACCAAAGTTGAGAACCATAATAACTGGGGTCTATCATCCTCCAGCAGGCGACAAAAACGAGATGATGGAAAACTTAGAAGAAATATTAACATATATAAATCAAAGACATCAAAGTAAAAATATATTTGTAATTGGAGACTACAACATTTGTATAAATGAAACAAGTATGATAAGAGATAACTTCTTAGCAACAATGTCAGAGTTCGGACTACGTCCAACCTTCAACAGTCCATCCAGAGTAACTGGGAAGCGCTGCGTAGACAATATATTTTTTGACCGATTCAACCACGCTATTGATATGGAGACAATAAATTTACATCTTGGAGATCACTTGGCACAGATAGCAACTTTCCAATTGGTTCCTGAAACAGATCATCAAATATTGATCAAACGTAGGAAAATAAATCCTAGAAACATTGAAATATTCAAAACTTTATTAAAAAACGTAAACTGGGCCCCTATGTATTTAAAAACAAATGACGCCCAAACCTGTTTTACAATATTCCACTCAGCCATAATGGAAAGCTTTCAGAGTGCTTTCCCTGAAGTGAAAGCTAAAAAAACAACTGGGGGTAAAAATCTGAAATGGCCAACACTGAGTGTAGAACTATTAAAGAATAAATTAGACGCCTTGTACACAGTAATTAGAGTAACAAAGAAGAGCCACTTGCAGGAAATATACAAGACATTAAAAGCAGAATACGCAAAGAAATTAAATCAAGCGAAGATTGAAGCTTATGGAAAGTATATAAGTCGATCCGATAATAAAATTTCAACGGCTTGGAAATTAGTCAAACAAGAAACGGGAAAGTCTAGAAAAACACCAGTAGAGTACCCAGAGCTGAATGTTGAAGATTTAAACCTTTTCTTCTCACAGGTTGAGACTACACCAGGACGCTCTACAGTCAACTGCATAGATCCTATCAGCTTGATAGATTCGCCAACTTCAAGTATGGTATCCCTGGGTGAAGTGGACGAACAGCAGATTGGGAATATAATACAAGGCCTAAAGGCAAAAAATACCAAGGACATATATGAACTGTCATCAGCACTAATAAAACAATTAGAACAAATTATAAGCAAACACCTATGTTTTGTTATAAACAAATGTCTACTAGAAGGAGTTTTTCCAAAGAAGCTAAAGTCGGCAAAGATAACACCAGTACATAAGAAGGGAGATAAAAGTGTATGTAGTAATTACAGACCAATATCTATATTGCCTACCTTATCAAAAATATTCGAAATAGTGGTTAACGAAAAATTGGTAGACTATTTCAACAATAACAAATTGTTTACCAATTGTCAACATGGTTACCAAAAACAAAAATCTGCTATAACTGCTCTATTAAGTGTATTGGGAGCGGTAATCCATGGTTTCAATCAAGAACAGTTCACCCAAATCGCCTTTTGTGACTTAAGTAAAGCCTTCGATTCAGTGGACCATTCGATACTGACAGCCAAATTAGAAAAATATGGAATAATGAACACTGCACTGGGGTTTTTGGTATCATATCTGAAGACTAGAAAACAATCGGTCTTTTGGAGGGGCAAACAATCCACCTGGAGAGAAGTGAGAAGTGGAGTGCCTCAGGGTTCGATCTTAGGTCCATTACTTTTCCTTATATACATCAATGACTTACCAGGTAGTGTTCCAGCAGAACGAATTTGTCTTTATGCAGATGACACATCTTTTATTACGAGAAGTGGCGACATCAAGGAGCTGGAAGAAAAAACAAAACAAAATATAGAAAAAGCTGAACATTGGTTCTACATAAATAAGTTAAAGATGAATAAAGAAAAAACAAACATACTCACCTTTCACACAAGACGATGCGATGGAGTGATAGATAAATCCATAAAGTTCCTTGGAGTTACTATTTCAGAAACTCTTAAATGGTCTAAACACATATCAAACCTGAAAGGGCGACTGTCTAGTGCTCTGTATTGCCTTAAAACAATACGTTCAAACCTTCCACCCGAGACATTCCGAAGCGTTTACTTCGCATATTTCCATGCTATCGCGACGTATGGGATCATTACGTGGGGTGCATCTAGAGAGATGGAAGCCATTTTTGTTATGCAAAAGAAGGCAGTTCGGATACTGGCTGGACTAAAAAATCAAGAGAGTTGTAGAAGCCAATTTAAAAAACTAAAAATACTTACCTTGCCGTGCTGTTTTATACGCTCCTGTCTAGAGTATACTCATAATAATAAAGATTTGATGCTGAAACACGTAGACAAGCACGAACACAACACCCGATACAAAGAAAATATTGTGACTCCATATCACCGAGTGGTCAAATCACAAAACACATACGATTATATAGCCGTCAAATTATATAACGCACTACCATTGGAAACAAGAAGCATGGAAGTAAAACAGTTTCGAATCACTGTCAAGAATATTCTCTTGGAAAATGAATACTATACTGTGCAAGAATACTTTGAATGGATGACCGAGAAATGAATCATCGGAAATTGTTATATTTTATTATTTGTAGTTGGCATTTCCTTTATGTGAACACTATTAATTGTTTTCTTTTCTTTTGACGTCAATACTGTACCATGCTGTACTTTGTTTAAATAAAGTTATTATTATTATTATTATTTGAAGTTGTGGCAAATTTATAGTGGCCGGTTTTTTTTGCCGATCAGTTTATATAAATATATATACTGAGCATACCATAGCTCAGCGTTATATACAGGATGATCTTTTAGATCTTACTTAAATATATTTTTGAGAAGCCATACGAAAAAGCGATTTAAGACTAGGTAAGATATAGATGCACACACAACACTACTACAGATCAAGTTGATTTTTATTCAAAAGGAGTCGATGTGCACTTATGATTAAAAAGTTGCCACAGCTTCGTATTGAAGCGCACATACAATCTTTAGTTTAGTTGAGATCTTTAGGAACTTTGTATTTTCCGGTTGACATCATTACATTCCTCCCCAAATTTAGGTTACATCTTTAGGCAACTCTAATCACATCATGTGATCCACGTGTGTTTGTGTTAGAAATTGGAATACTGTACCAAATTTTATGGAGTCATTAATAATTAATGATATAGAAAGGTTTATCGAAATGGTATGATGTCTGGTGACATCATCGTCGAAATGGTGATTTCTTTGAAGTTATTTGTCAATCATAGAATATTTAATTTGTAAATCACTCAAGCTTCCATAAGCCCAAACCTCAATAAATATAAATTTATAATCAGCGTCAGTCCAAGCCATGAAAAAAACTTTTTATAATTATAAAATGCAGATCCAGAAGAAGCTGGGGGAATCATTCGTACGTGTTTACCATCTACTACACCTATTATATTGGGAAATTGTGTATGGCGATAAAATTCGTCAGCAACAAGCTAAAGGCTCAAAAAGATGTTAAGTCCGGGAGAAGAATATACCACAAGAGGAAACGGCTGAGGTGCAAGATTATAATTTAGATGAAATTCTTACTAATTAGGACACCCACCAGCTCGACAAAGAAAAAGCGAAGAATCCAGGACTGCGACACCAAGAATACGACATTTGAGCAAGGATTACTAAAGGCCCTCCAGCAGGAAATTAATGAAGACACGCATTTTAACGAAAAATTAAATTAAAATCTTAAGAATTTTGCAGCAAATGAAACGAAGGGAATTACACCACAATTTCCACATACCGTAAGATGAGGGTACTTGGCTACTACATGGACACATCGCATACGTGTTCAGTCCTGTGTCACGAAAGCGTGGTTTTGTTTCTGGTGATTTTTTTTTCTTGTTATCAAAGAAAGTCACTGATTAAAAACTCCAGGGTCAAAACCTTATATGAATTACAAAGTGAAAGACTTGAAAAGACTATGGATGCAGTTCGGAAGCGGTTGTCAAGGACGCAGAAACATTCAAAGTGCCTAGGACAACATTAGTACGGAAGATGTTTGGAAGGAATTCAAGACCCGTTGGACATCCGACTGTTTGAAGCAAGTCTGGGGAGCTGTTGTGTTTTAAACTTTGGCTGTTGTTGCGAATTGGGGGTTCCCCTTAATAAAGACCGACATTCAAGATGTGGTGAAAAAATACCTAGATAAACAAGGAAAGCAGCTCGAGGTCTTCAAGAACTACAGTCCAATTTTCATCGATTCTTTTATCACTAGAAACAACCTGTCCATCAGAATAGCGTCAAACATCAATAGAAATGCAGTCCTTAATGCTTCAGTTACATTTTCAGGGAAACTAGACCATCTGACATGCAAAGTAAGAGATTGTCCCTAAAACGAAGTTTAGTGGCCAAGATATTATTTATTCGGACATCACTTTTTTATATATTTTTTAATAATAATAACACTACTTAATTACTAATTACTGCATATACTGCTCTATACCGCATTTAAGATAAAGTGATAACTCTCCTCATCTAAGCAACTTATTTTTGCCTAAGTGAGGCAACCTATAATTATTGGCTCCATTGTCTCTATCATACACTGTTGATGTGTTAAGAAGACCTTGTTTAACGTTTCATGACTTAGATCGTTAAAAGCCTTGGTGGCTGAATCGATGAGCTGATCGATGTTTGAAGTAGCAGTTTGATACTGCAGCTAGCATTAAAAAAACCGAGGTCCAGAACATTGGTATCTGGACTATGCGGGGGTTGACACATTAGGGTTATTGAAGCATTAGTTAATTTTAAGGCGCTAACAGCTTCATTGAAGTCTTTGTCATTTTTGTCAAAATGTGGTTTGACATTATCAATGTCGAAGTGAAGAAAATGAAACAGCGCTTTTATGTTGTCTTTAAACGCTTCCAGGACATTTTTATTTGCAATAGGAATAATAGTTCCACGAGCAGTATATATAGTGTTGCGCTATTCTGGCAAAAAAATCATAAAACCTGCACTAATCTGTCAATCATAGTTGTTGAAGTGCTTGTTCGACCACTTGTCTTGGATTTTCGAAGCCCTAAGTCTGACAATTTTGCTTGTTGACATAACCAGATCGATGAAAATGAGCCTCATCACTTAGAGATTTTGTTCAAAAAATCGTGGTCTTGTTCATGCATTGCGAGCACCAAATCATCGAATGTACGGCGTTATCCGTGATCTTTTAGCTTTCATTTTTGCATCAGCTGGACTTTATAAGCTTTTTGGGCAAGATTTTTTTGCAAAATACGGTGTCAACTGGATTTCTGCAAACCCAATTTCTTTGAACGTGTTGAAATGGACAAACCTGCGTTTTCACCTACAGTCTCAGCTACGAATTGCTATAACGAACACGAGTTGGAGTCTTCACATCACTGACTTGTCCGAGACTTTCAACTTTATGAATTAACTATAGCAGGAAGAGAAGGCGCTTTATGATGATCAAAAGCTCATACTACTTTAACTTTGCGAATTGTCTCCGCAAAATTCTCACCATTTTTATATTAACAACCCATTTACATCCAACAAGACAATGTTGGACAACAGGATCATATTTCTATACTCCTGTTTGGTTACAGATTCGATAACTTTTGTTTCCACCGTCCCGGCTGGAACTTTTTACTTGTACGTTTAGCAGGTTGTTGTGTTACAAATGGCCAAATGCCTAGTTTTCCATTAAACCATTGATTACGGTAGTTATCCCATCTTGGACGGGCAACAGCGGCTAAAAACATGACCTTCTCATCATGAGCGAGGTAGTATTTATTAGAGGTCTTTTTTAAATAAAACCATTTCTCGTCAACATGAATGTAGTTTTTCATATCCTTAAAAATAGGTGCACCAGCAGCGATACTTTCAGAATCAAGCATTGCCAAGCAATATTCCAAACGTTGGATTTTGTTACGGTGCATCTTCATTATGCCGATTGGCAATACCGATCGGCAAAGCCAATTGGCTTTGCTGAAATTTTAGTTAACGTCCTCACAACACCGAAAGTGAGTACGTGCCGGACTATTTACACCCGATTCTATTTGCGTTTATTTATCCCTGAAAATGAGTGATGAGGAAGACCAACTTTAATTAGCAGCTGCTGCTGCAATTATTGTTAGTGAATGCGTTGTTAAAGAACGCACGAAATTGAAGAGAAGCTTTTGGAAGTGATTTAATAAAAGAATTAATATTGGACGACGCTGATAATATAAACTTAGAATATAGAAGTGATGTTGGATTCAGAAACTGTTTTCGAATGACGAGTTCGGATTTTGAAGATTTACTAAATATGATAGGACTCAAAATTACCAAGAACGATACAAAATTTAGACAAGTCATACCAGCTAGCGAACGTCTAGCAGTAACATTGCGATTTCTTGCTACAGGAGATTCTTACCACTCTCTTATGTATACTTTTAACATTTCAAAGCAAATTATTTCAAGAACTGTACCGGACGTTTGTGAAGTATTAATACACTCATTTCGAGATTATGTTAAGGTAAGAAATACAATGAGAATTTTTTATAATTTATTCATAAATAAAAAAATAAAAAACTCTATAATTGGCACAAAATTGAATCAATATCTTCTGTTATTGACGCTGTGGAAGACATTGTGTCCGAAATCAAATGCACTTCTGAAGGAGTAGTAGATGTGGTTGGAGGTCTTAAATTTGTTGAGTAGTTTGGATGGGGTTGTGGGTAATAATATTGTTGGGACCCAAAAAAAGGTTTGTTGTATTTTCCCATTTCTGCCTCAAAGAGAGTGTTAGTTATTATGTGTTGTACCATAAATCGAGCATGAGGGCATGGTAATTTCCTGACTTTGATGGCAACCTGCTCGCCAAATATTGCGAACTCATCTTTTTCCTGCTTCTTTGTGTTTAATGATCTTAAAATGTTCATGGCTTCGTGTAGTATAGGCGTAGTAGATGGAGATTCTCGTTTTCTTTTAAAAGATCTACTTGAAGATGGTGTAGAAGATGCAGGTGTAGGTGGATTCTCTTCTGTTGATGCATGTATTGAATTTTCTTCTATTGTCTCATCTTCTTGTTGAAGTGTTTCCTTAATCTGAAAGAAATTTTTCGTTACAGATTCCAAAAAATGAAAGATTATAGCCCGAGAGTTCCAGGATAAATGGAACTTTCCACATTGTGTTGGTGCAATGGATGGGAAGCACATAACTCTACAAGCTCCTCTGAATAGTGTTTCCGATTTTTTTAACTACAAGTCATTCTTCAGCATTGTACTATTTGCAGTGGTTGATGCAAATTACAACTTTATATATGCAAACGTTGGTTCTCAAGGAAGAATATGAGATAGTGGCGTATTTAATGCAACACATTTCAAGAAATGTCTTGAAGAGAGCACATTGAATCTGCTTTCAGCCCTAGTTTTACCGGGACGGCACGTGGAAGTTCCATTTGTCTTTGTTGGGGATGACGCTTTTCCACTATCATGTAATATTAGGAAACCTTTTCCGGGATTACAAGACAAAGGATCTAAAACAAGAATTTTTAACTATCGATTAAGCAGGGTAAGAAGGGTTTCGGAAAATGCGTTTGGAATATTGAGTTCAGTTTTTCGAATACTAAGAAAACCTATATTATTACAACCGGAAAGAGTAACGAAAATAACGTTGAAGAAGTGGTTTTACTGCGCTTGAATGAGGTTTGATCAGTCCAGATTTAATGCTTCTGTGAATTGTGCTTTTTGAAATTCCAATGGCATATGCAAGTGATCGGATATATCTACGATTTTTCGTTTCCTGCCGACTCTTCCAGATTTTCTTCTCTTCCAGAGTAAAGTTTCTCGATGTCCAAATTCGACTTATAGTCTTCTCCGATACAGAATACCGAGCAGCTGCATCCTTTATCGATCCACGTTTAAGTTTACCATTTACACTGCAAATAATGGTACACACTTTGACGTGCTTCCTGGTTTAGGTTAGGCCTTTTTCGTTGAGGCACAACTTCAAAAACTCCTCGACGGTCTATTATGTGACCACTCCGGTACTTTTAGAAATAACAAGACGACGTATGATTTATAAATCACTACTCAAAAGTTAAGTTAAATTTTTTGACAACATTCATGTGTCAGTTTTGACTTAAGTGACTTGATGGAATACAAGATTGCAACTGAAATTTCGAAATAACGTTAAGTTTCGGGAAATGCTAAAATCGGACACTTATTAGGTTTGTTCGAGCAGCGGCAAAACCAATCTGCAAATTGGGAGACGCATGCACAGTATGGTAACGGTGTTCGAGCAGTAAATAAATCCCGAATTCTGACTTTTTCGACTACCAGTCGTGTGTTCGATCAGAATTTAGGATTAGTTGGGTACTGGTTGGGTATAGTTTTTACAATTTGCTGACTTTCGAAAAATTGTTGACGGATTGTGTACTGTCATGCGCAGTGGATACTTTGCGAGTTTGTTGGTAATAAACGTAGCACGTCGAGAGGGCGACACAATCGATTTATATTTGTAAACACAATATCCGCTTTATTGATCTGTAATTGTTGTTAACACGTTCTTAAGTACCTAGTATAAATCAGAGTATAAATAATCATGTCCGATATTTCGTCGTCAAGTGAAGATGTGCCTTTAGTAAATTTTGAGTCAAGTAATGATGACCTAGAAGGTGAATTACTTGATACATCAGTGCGAATAAGGCCAAAAAATGAAGAGTACTTCGAAATAACAGTACAACAGTATAGCGACTCAGAATTTATGGAACATTTTCGTTTGAGTAGAGTAGTTGCTGAAGATCTAGCAAATCGATTTAAAGCCAGCCAGTATTATAATTATCAAGCCGGAGGATTTGGAAAATTAACAGAAAAACAACATATATTAATATTTCTGTGGTTTGCTGGTCATCAGGCGGCTTCTTTCCGAGATGTAGCTGATAGATTTAATATTAGTATAAGTTCCCTACAAACTGTAATCCAGCGAACAGTGTATTTTATAAGCAACCTATCAGACGAAGTAATACAATGGCCATATAAGGTAAGCTGGGGCAACTGGGTCATGATTTTACAACATGCCAATGTCGTTCATAAATTTGCACTCGTTTGATTCGAAGAAGAATTGTTAAAATGAACTTCTGAATACGTACGGATCTTAAAGAAGTATTTCTTTAAGATATCCCCATGTTTAACATTGATAATTCAAGATGCCAACGAGAAAAATAATTATTTTATGTTTTTGGCGCTCCTGGGCCCAGTTACCCCCTTAGAGTGGGGCGACTGGACCCCACCTGTCTATTCCATAAGCAAGATAATACAATTCAATCTGAGGTAGCTGGGCCTGTTTTAGGACGTGTCTATTTTCGGTACCATATCAAAAATTTCAGATTTTGTTTCATGGTAGGCTTTTTAGGGGTGTTGCAAATAGATAAACATCATTTGTTAACTAAGAAATGTAACAAAAAGTGTCATAATAATGCTTTATTAAAACTTAAAACAAATCAGTAAGTGCTAACATATTAATTTAACAGATTCGTTAAATCTTCCAAATAGGTACTAAAATGCAACATATTATTGTAGCGCGATGAGGTGTGTTTTAGAGGCTCTGATAATTTTCTACAAAGTTCACTTTGTTGAACATACGACTCTTCTTCTGTTTCAGTAAATTGCATATTGTGGCCACGTCTTTTGAAAAATTTTACTTGATAACCATTGTCATCAGCTTCTTGAATTCTTCCAACATACAATCGGAAAGAAACCTTATCTTTTCCAAAAACTTTAAATACAGCAAAATCATCAGGACTCAAATTGTCCGCGTTGGTTTCTTTCTCGGAGTCGGACAACTCCAAGCTATCATCACTTTCATGTAGAGAATAATTACTTTCCTCATTACTTGAATGTTCTTCATTCTTCTTCTCAGAATTTGGTTTCCTTTTCTTAAGATTCTTCTGTTTTTTTCTAGTTCCTCTTTCGACCTGTTTCTGTTTCTTCATCCTCAAATTTTCTTGTTTCTCAAGTTCGTCTTGTTCCTTCTTCTGCAAATATCCCGCTGTTGTTATTATCTCACAATTAGTCACCAGCCTCTTGCGTTTTCGTTCCGGGTTTGCTTTTGTGTCTTTCTTGAACAAATCTAGAAGAACGTCTTCAAAACTTTTTCGTATCGGTGTTTCCAACTCTTTTGAGTTTTCATCATTCCTGAGATTTGTTGGTTCATTTGTGTACGTGTTCGGTTGTTCATCTTCATGGTTTTGTGTTTCTGCTGGTACATTAAAAAAAGCCTTGGATGTACTCGGCTGTTCATTTAATAGAACTTGTAGATGTGAGGTAGAAGCTATGTTAATTTGTTGCTCAGTTGACGTCACTGGTACCTCACTGTCTTGTGCGGAAGATGTGGACAAAGTGGCTTCAACTTGTGTATCTGCGGCGCAGGTGATTTCTTCCTGTATTTTTTTAAATCTTCAGGTTTAAAAACTGAAACCGGAATAGCTTCCCGATTTGGACCATCTTTGCATGGATCGTATATTCCTGTTGCTTTGAATCCGTTTTTTATGCTTTCTTCAGGAATTTCGCCGCTAAGTTTTGTTAGGATGGTTGTGAATTCGGCTTTGGGAATTTTTTTCCGCGGATTCTGCCGTTGCCATTTGCACAATGCCTTGTCCCATGCCGTTTTCAAGCCTTTAAAAATGGCAACATCGAGGGGTTGTAGAACATGTGTTGTGTGTGGTGGCAACTTCATGATAATGATGCCATTTGTCCGTGCTAGTTGGATCAACTTAACGGAAATGTGGGTCACGTGCCCATCATAAATTAAAATTACAGGTCTTTCTCTACCAATATTTGTAAGGAAAACATCTCTAAACCAGTTGTAGAATAAGGTTGTCTCCATCCACCCACGCTCAGTTACTGAAACAGCAGTTTGTGTGACCAATTCTTCGTTTATCCAATTTTCCATGACAAACTTCCCCTTAAAAACGCAAAGGAATGGAAGGGTTCTTCCATCAGCGGAACAACAAAGCAACACAGAAGTATTTTCGCGCCCAGAAGAACTAGTTTTGCGCTGACATCGCGCACCAATGGCCCCAACAATTTTGGTTTTAGAAGGGTCGTGGCAAAATGACGTTTCATCACAATTGAATATCTGTCCTGGCTTTCCTTCAAGTTTTAAGTCTTTCATGAGGTGTTCTAACTTGTCAAAAAAGTCGTAGATGACCCAAGGGTTAACTTGGTCACACCGAACGTATTCGATACTTTGGGGTTTTTTGATAGACAAATGTTGCCTTTTCTTGAAAGAGATGAACCAGTCGGTTCCAGGTCGTTGGTCTTTGAATCTTGTTGGCAAATTATTCTGTCTAATGTACATTTGTACTAAATCCAGTACATCTTCTCGCGACAGACCAAATCCATGCTTTTCCATTACCTTGATGCAATTGGCAATTTCTTCTTCTTCGGCAGTTGACAGGTACGAAGTTACACCTCCGCCTCCTCTGCCTTCCTTTGATGTGGAACCCTTTCCCCTCGTTCCTAACACATGATGTTTCAGCGTGCTCCTTGGTATGTTGTAGAACAGTGCTGCACCTCTGGTTGTTTTGTTTCCATTTCTTACATCATCAATCGCACGCTGGAAATCTTCTACCGTGTAAGCGGACCCTGCACCTTTCTCAGTTTTTCGAACGTACGTTCTCACCATGTTGAAACGTTAATGTCTGTAAAAGAAAGAAGAAACATGTTGAAATTTATTTCTAAAAGTGTAAGTAATTACTTCCAAAATTCGGGGTAACTGGAACCCAAGGATCCAGTTACCCCCGAGGAATGATCCAGTTACCCCATTTCCACAAAACATACGGGGTTACTGGGCCACTCATGCTTGAATTACAATACGGAAAAATAATTGTCTGAAACACATGCTAATCACTTGTTTTAAACGTATTTCATTATTACATCTATAAGTTAATTTATCAATACTTACACTGCTCAAATCAGGACCACACAAATGCACTACTGCAGCACGTTGTCAGACTAAAATATATGCATTAAATTCAGAACGCACTCACGTGCATGCCGCATAGAAAAACGAGGTTATATTCGTTGTACCGGCAAGTCAACAGGTTGACACAACGTTGCCAACTGTTTGAATATTCCGTGGCATTGTTGTTTCAGGTTAGACATTGACAGACTCATGGCCCACTTACCCCCTGGGTCCAGTTGCCCCAGCTTACCTTACAATGTTTAATACAATGTTTTCATATTTTTACTGTTCGAGCTGTGACAAATATCGTACTACTTGTCACAAACTAATACCTAATTCTCTGCTCGAACAAACCTATTATAATAGGGAAACAGCATTTTTGTTGCATGAAATATTATGACTAATATTATACTTTCTCTGAGTGCTGATTTCAGATCTGAAAGCAGATTGTTCGTATCAGCTTCAATTTTTGAGATATAATAATTAAAACGCGTTTTTTAAGAAAAATCTATATTTTATTAAGAAATTCATTAGAAAAACAACCACTACTTATCAAAAAATTTTCTTTTATAAGATTTTCTTGCTTGACTTGGTTCACGAGGGCTGTTTTTAATGCTCCAACAATAGTCTGCCATCATGTGAGCATTCCAGTAACGTTCCTCCATAGTTCGAATGTCTTGATGGAACCGTTCCCCTTGTTCTTCACTCAGATCACCAAGATTTTCAGGGAAACGGTCCAAATGACTGTGGAGGAAGTGTACCTTGATGCTCATATTACATCCAAGCTGCTGGAAGTGTAACAACATCAGCTCAATATGCTAAGCATAGCTTTCGTCCTTTTTGTTTCCCAGAAAATTTTGTGCAGTCCAAACGAATTCATTCCAGGCATTTTTTTCAATATCAGTCATGTAACTATTAAAGTTTTCATCCTTTATCAACCTTCTTATTTGAGGACCATCAAAAATTCCGGCTTTAAGTTTCTCTGTGCTCAAGTTACGGAAGTTTTTAGCGATGTATTTAAAACACTCACCATCCTTGTTTAGAGCTTTGACAAATTGTTTCATAAGCCCTAGTTTGATATGTAAAGGTCCCTGGACACAAGGGGTTCATTTATCACATTCAGCTTTCCCGGAACCATAGTTTGCCTGGAAGGCCAATCTTTTCTAACCCATTGCTGAGACTTAGCTCTGCTGTCCCACAAACAAAAAAAAAACATGAATATTTTGTATAGCCCCCTTGTTGTCCAAGAAGAACATTCACCATCTTTAGATCTACACATATCAGCCACTTGTGTTCGTTGTACTTGATTTTATCGATAACAGAAGCTACAGTAGCATATTCTTCTTTGACTGTACTTGAATTGAAGTTTATTGCCGTTATGCATAAGTACACATTTTACGCTACGTTTAGAAGAATCAATAAATAAACGCCATTGATTTGGATCATACTTCTGTACTCCCATTGCTTTCAATAAACCAGGAACATCTGAACAAAAAGCAAAGTCGTCATCTTTAGCAAAGAATGAAAGCAATTCTGTCTCTCGGTTACGATAGTATGAAATTCTTGTTTCCGGGGTTACAAGATTTCTTTGCTTTAATCGAGAAGGTAGAATCTCCGATGCTTTTTTAGAACGACCAAGGTCTCTGACTAATGCACTGAGGTCTTCCTGATTAAAGGGCTGAGGCTCAGAAGAAAGTCAGAAGAATAGTCAGAAGAAGTCGTGATCATTTTGTGTAGGTGAAGAAACTTGAGGTACTGGCTCATCTCCGGAGTAAGGACTGGTCGAGTAACAGATAACAAGATAGGGTAAAACCATTTCGACCGGTTTCTTCTATTAATTCCGTTTATATTAACCACACAAAAATAACAATCATCTTGATGATTTGAAGGCTCCCGCCACATCATTGGTGTTTGATACTTAAAATGAGGTCTTTTCTTATTCGCCCATAACCTCAAAGACTTCACACATATTTTACATACCATATGAGGGATCCAGTACTTGTCACGGGTGTCCAACGGAAATCCAAAATAATCAAAATACACCTGTTTTATGAACGCCGACACACTTAGTCTACAATTTTTGAATGGCATTGTTTTGACAGATATTTCTCGACGCGGACATTATTAAACAAAACACTGTTTTAAACAACAGCTCGGTTGATTTGAAATTTAAACGTGACTAGCTGTATCGCAAAAACTAGAGCTGCTAAAGAAAAAAGGTGGGTAGATTTGAAATCAGCGACCTCCGATTAGTAAAAAAGCAGGCATAAAAGTCGATGCAATCAAAAAAAAATTTTAATTTTGTTCCCTTGTGTTATGGGACACAGGGAGTATATTTGTGAGTGGTGTGGATAAGTTTTCTGCGACTTTTTTTACAATACTAGTTGTGAATCTATACACATCGTCACTTCCTTTGCTTTTCAGATTTTTAATGATTCGTATTATTTCTTCGTTGTTAGTAGGCGTGAAGATGTGAAGACCGATTCCAAAATATACATATATTTTATTATTATTATTATTATTTCTATGGTGGGAATTATATTCCCTTTGCCTGTGCAACTACCTCCATAGTAATAACTAAAGTACTTACAAAAAAAAACATATTTATTCGCATATATATATATATTATATATATATTACACACATAGCTTATCCTTGATTATTATATTGATTAATAATAATTACCTACTGCATGTGAAATGCAGTAAAGCAAGGGACAACGCAGAGAGGTACTGCACATCTTTCGCACATTATTTTAGTGCGTTTATCGTTTGTTTTCGTACTGCAAAGTCTGCATCGTTTATATGTCTCCGACGGACAAGGTAAATGATCTCCAACATTCGAGAATCGTACTTCATCAGCAACCACATGAATGGCTTTCTGGCGAGTGTCGGCCTGTATCAACTTTTTTCTGATCACGTAGGTGGGAATGGTGGATCGTCTTTTTCGACTGGAGTATACACCAATAAGCCCTCGAGCTAGGGCTACGCGAAACTCCAAATGCGTCAGATTTACTTTACTTATCTTGCTCATAATAAAAGCGTTAATGATGCTAGCATCAAGGAGCCACCATCGTTTGCTTCTTCTTCCAACTGTGTATGTGGTTTTGATCTGGTCGAATTTATCCCATTCGCTTAGTATACTGCTTAATGGCTAAAGGGCAGCGAATTGGCACTTTACTGCCGTCTTTTTGAGTCCTCAAAGTACTACAAACTCCGACTTTTGGATGGAACGCACTGCTCAAAAGTAGTACCTCCTTATTATCCTGCCAAATTATAAAAGCAACATTGTCCTTCACACGCCATTTAAATTCGCCCTTAGATAGCTTTAGTTTTCTAGCGTTTGGACCTTTTGTAAGTTGAGGTAATCCTTCTCTGTGCCTACGCACGGTGCCAGTTGCATATATGTTATGTTCGTACAAATATTCTAAAAGTTTGTTATCTGTGAAGAAGTTGTCAAATGTAACGTGAACATTCTGTATATTGTTATCAATTAAATGTTGCGTCAAGTTCTTCACGACTTTTGCTCCCAGCCCTTTTTCCACTCCATCCGTTTTCCCAGTATAAATACTAAATTCATACAAATATCCAGTCTCACTGTCGCATCTACACCAAATTTTGTATCCCGGTTTGATGCGCTTGAGAGGTAGGTATTGCTTTAGCGAAGACCGTCCTTTGAAGAGTACCATTGACTCATCAATACTCTGTGAACTAGATAAATTGACATTATTTTTACAGGATTCGTTAATAATATTTATCAATGGCCTCAGTTTGAACAACCTATCGTATTCGGGACTATTTCTTTCAGGTTGTCGCGCGTTATCATTCAAGTGTAGACTGCGCATAATTTTCTTGAACCTTTTTACTGGCATTATTTCTGCTATGTCATTTTCTCGAAAACCTGGATCAGACGACCAATACAGGTCTATCATGGGCAGAACTTTATAGCCCATTATTATGAGAATGCCTAAAAAGGCTTTTATTTCATCAGTAGTCACGGGCGTCCACTCTTTTATTTTCATTTGGTCGGCATATAAGTTTGTTTGCGACACAATAAGTTCTATAGCTTCATTTGTAAAAAACTTTTCAAAAAAGCGGATGGGCCTAGTTTTAGGATTGAAGCTTTGCTTAGTAGTCAAAGGAATCTTGTCAAAATCTTCAGCAACGGGCCGAGAAGTCCAATATGTTTTCTTCGAGATCAGAATCATCAGTGTCGTCAGGTGAGGTACTGAGTTCGGAAATTGAATATCGAGATCGCGTCAACCGCCTAGCCGGCCTTACAGTAATTGAGCTACTATTTTCAATTTGTTGACTTTGTAAATCAGCTGGTGGAATGGCTTCAGTATCCATAATTTCTGATGATTGTAGGCTGGTCTGATTATGCAGGAGGTGCGGAGACATTGACGGATCATCGGGATTTTCCAGTATTTTTTGAAGCCGAGCGGTGCTGTACGGAGCTTCTTCCTCTTCGGCGTCCAGGTTATCGTCAGACACTTCTGGGTCATCAGACAACCCAAAAAGCTCTTCAAGCGCATGCTCTATTTCGAATTCTGATAAACCTTTGTCTAAGCCACTTTTTGCACTCATCTGCCAAAGCAAAGCAAAAAATATAGCCTCAAAATCTCGAAGATCTACAAAATAGACCGTTATACAAAATTTGGTACGAAAAAACACTATTTTTGAACATTCAACAGGTGACAGCAAAAAAACAATGTTATGACAATTATGCATTTCTTCACGTCATATTATTGACAGATCACTAAATAAGTTGCCAACTTACAAAAGAAAATTAAATTTGATTATTTTCTTATAAAAAACTTAAAAAAATGATGGTGGTAAAAATATCACCTCTGCTCTAAAAAGGGTTAAATCCTTTCCACGTGCTGTCATTTGTTTGTCAGTAACGGACAGATTAACTTTACCAGGAGGTGAATATATAATTATTCTTACAAGTAAGTCTTATTCTGTCAGGTAACACTAACAGACACTTTACTAGGAGATGAATATCCGGGCATTAGTATAAGATAACGTGTAGTTTAAAAAATAATCCTAACCTCAAAAATAAGTTATTTTTATGTTCGCCTTCTTGAAAGTAATAATAAAGAAGAATATTCTTTGAGGGCCCGCGTAAAGTTTCCCACACGAAGAGAAGAGTCGCGCGATTGTAAATTTGATTTAAGAACGGTAATATCGGGCGATAATTTAAGAAGCATAGTGGGTTCCTTCGAAGCGTTCTCTTCTTCTTCTTCTGCTCGGCGGCCGTCGCCGGGAGAAAGAGAGCCGATTCTTATATGGCCCCGCGCGCCGCCTCGCACCGATAGCCGGGGGCGACGACGACGACGACGACGACCACGAGGGCAGCCGCCGCCCCCGCTCCCGCCCTCTACCTCCCTCCATCGTACACAGCCTCGAGACCGAGAAGGCCCCAAAGAAGAAGACTACGAAGAAGAAGAAGGAGCCGCCGCATACCCCGGAATGCTGGGAACCGCCCCAGGAGCTATAGTAGCAGCCCCCCTGGATGCCCCGGACCGTGGCACACCACGGGGTCACAGGTCACGTCTCTACATTATCTCGGGCAACCAATATAGTGTATAGCCCGTTTTAACTTCACAATATCTTCCTCTTTACCATTTTATGTTTAAAATATAAATTATTTTACTCAAATAATTTAATAATCATTTTAAGGTGTTGCCCCTCTGCGGGTATTGAAATTCAAATTGCGACAAAGAATGGCGTGGGCGTCGTCGTCGTTTCGTTGCGATGCGGTAGGTGTGTGCTCGGGGGAGTTTTTATAGGCCGTTTTGGAGTCTCTCTCTTCTTTCGCCGAGGATCTCGACGACGACGTGTTCGTACAGGAATGTCGTCGACTTGTCGCCGCCGATGTCCCCGCGCCGCCGGACAAAGGAATAGTTAAGGAGAGGATTATTACCTACGCCTCGATTTATGCCCCGGCACACCGTCACTTCCTTCATTTACTCTCTTTTATTACTTTCTATTCTTTTTTATTATTATTTTCAACCGCAACTTGTTTAATGAGTTACTAAACATTAATTTTCATTCGACGTGTGTCCTATTTTGCATAATAGGCGCTCGACCACGTGTAAATACACGACTACCGTTCTTTACTAGCTCCGGCGACCTTAAGCCGGTTGTAACGAGCCGTTAATACATATTCAAGTTATTCCTAAAACATGTGTACTAGAAATTTAATGTGATAAATGTTGAGGTTAACTTATCTTTTTTTATATCTTGAGGAGGGATTTTGATGAGAACACACGTTGAACACGTGGTCTTTGGTTCAAAACTGTGGTTCCAGCGTAGTGGGGAGGTCAAGTAGCTGCTACCGTTGGGGGCTTCTGTTCATTTCCATTGGGCGTTCGTTGAACGCATGCGTCAGGTACACAGTAGCCGCATCCTACAACGATGGCGACCTATTTTAACAAATTTACTTCTTTTTATATCGGATATATTCTGTTAAGTCACTGCGTAATTTGGTTGTCAAAATAGAAACGTCAAATAACAGGGGTGCAAATTTGACAACAAAATTATTGTTTAAGATTTAAAATTAAATTAATTAATTTGGGTTTTTATAATTAATTATAATTAAAAAAGATGTTGATTTATTTCATTTATTTGTTTTAATTAAAAAAGAATCATTTAAAAAAGAAAAATAAAAAAATTTGTTTATCTGAACGTAGCCTAATCACAAAGTCATTGACAACTTAAACGAGTTAACCTCAAAAAATTTATTTTATTTTATTTCTAGGTTATGTTAATGAAGAAAACCCGGTAGTTGACACATTTTGAAAGGCAGAAATAACGTTTGCTGCAGTGTTCGGGGTTTGTGAACGTCGCGAACGACGACGACGGTGGCGGATGCGACCCGTGGGCAGCGGCAGTGATGTTGAGGGGCCGCGAGGGGGGCCCCACAACGGACGCACTACTGTGCAGTTCCCACGCGGCGGGACCGGCTTCGATCGCTTCGCTTAAACTTCTCCTTCTCGCTCCAACAACTCTCAACGTACAGATTCTCTCCTTCTTTATTTGGGGCTTAACATTAAAATCAAGTACAACAAGAAGAATTAATCCGGTGAGTACGAATTTGAAAATGATTTGATTTTAACGTTTTAGGTTAATTTCTTTTTGAATTATCTTTGTGGGGGTCATCGTTGTCGGGTCGCGGCGGGTGGTTGTCTTTTCGACATGACCGTCAATCGGGCCACCTCGAATCGATCGATATTTTAAATAAAATACAAAAGATGTGTCCCCCACCGAAGAGGACGACCACGAAGGAACGTTGTTATTGTCCTCCTCCTTTCTTCTTCTTCGTTTGGGGGCCCCACAAACTAAAACTCGAACAAGATACAAAAAGAATTTTTAAAAAAATAACGCCAAGAAAAGAATTTATGATTAAAAAAAATTTTTTTTGAAGTTAAGGAAAATTTTTAAACGTCAATTTGACACATTTTAAAGGTTGGTATTAAAAGTCAAATTAATTTTGTTGTGATTTTAAAAGAATTTTCTTCTTTTTGGGTGGTTTTTGGAGTTTATCTAAAATAGGAGAAGAAATAAAAATGAGGTTAGAACTCGCCATCAACCTATTTTTCAAATTGTGCCAAATTGACACATTTACTTAATAATTTTTTTATTTTAAAGGTTGGTATTAAACGTCAAATTAATTTTGTTGTAATTTTAAAAGAATTTTTGGGTGGTTTTTCGAGTTTATCTAAAAAGTTTAATTAGAAGAAGAGATAAAAATGTGGTTAGAAACTCAACATTAATCTCTTTTTTTAAATTGTGTCAAATTGACACATTTAATTAACAATTAGGTTGGTATTAATAAACGTCAAATTAATTTTGTTGTGATTTTGAAAGAATTTTCTTCTTTTTGGGTGGTTTTTGGAGTTTATCTAAAATAGGAGAAGAAATAAAAATGAGGTTAGAACTCGACATCAACCTATTTTTCAAATTGTGCCAAATTGACACATTTAATTAATAATTTTTTTATTTTCAAGGTTGGTATTAAACGTCAAATTAATTTTGTTGTAATTTTAAAGAATTTTTGGGTGGTTTTTCGAGTTTATCTAAAAAGTTTAATTAGAAGAAGAGATAAAAATGAGGTTAGGAACTCGACATCAACCTCTTTTTTCAAATTGTGTTAAATTGACACATTTAATTAATAATTAGGTTGATATTAATAAACGTCAAATTAATTTTGTTGTGATTTTGAAAGAATTTTCTTCTTTTTGGGTGATTTTTGGAGTTTATCTAAAATAGGAGAAGAAATAAAAATGAGGTTAGAACTCTACATCAACCTATTTTTCAAATTGTGCCAAATTGACACATTTACTTAATAATTTTTTTATTTTAAAGGTTTGTATTAAACGTCAAATTAATTTTGTTGTAATTTTAAAAGAATTTTTGGGTGGTTTTTCGAGTTTATCTAAAAAGTTTAATTGGAAGAAGAAATAAAAATGAGGTTAGAACTCGACATCAACCTATTTTTCAAATTGTGCCAAATTGACACATTTAATTAATAATTTTTTTATTTTAAAGGTTGGTATTAAACGTCAAATTAATTTTGTTGTAATTTTAAAAGAATTTTTGGGTGGTTTTTCGAGTTTATCTAAAAAGTTTAATTAGAAGAAGAGATAAAAATGTGGTTAGAAACTCAACATTAATCTCTTTTTTTAAATTGTGTCAAATTGACACATTTAATTAACAATTAGGTTGGTATTAATAAACGTCAAATTAATTTTGTTGTGATTTTGAAAGAATTTTCTTCTTTTTGGGTGGTTTTTGGAGTTTATCTAAAATAGGAGAAGAAATAAAAATGAGGTTAGAACTCGACATCAACCTATTTTTCAAATTGTGCCAAATTGACACATTTAATTAATAATTTTTTTATTTTCAAGGTTGGTATTAAACGTCAAATTAATTTTGTTGTAATTTTAAAGAATTTTTGGGTGGTTTTTCGAGTTTATCTAAAAAGTTTAATTAGAAGAAGAGATAAAAATGAGGTTAGGAACTCGACATCAACCTCTTTTTTCAAATTGTGTTAAATTGACACATTTAATTAATAATTAGGTTGATATTAATAAACGTCAAATTAATTTTGTTGTGATTTTGAAAGAATTTTCTTCTTTTTGGGTGATTTTTGGAGTTTATCTAAAATAGGAGAAGAAATAAAAATGAGGTTAGAACTCTACATCAACCTATTTTTCAAATTGTGCCAAATTGACACATTTACTTAATAATTTTTTTATTTTAAAGGTTTGTATTAAACGTCAAATTAATTTTGTTGTAATTTTAAAAGAATTTTTGGGTGGTTTTTCGAGTTTATCTAAAAAGTTTAATTGGAAGAAGAAATAAAAATGAGGTTAGAACTCGACATCAACCTATTTTTCAAATTGTGCCAAATTGACACATTTAATTAATAATTTTTTTATTTTAAAGGTTGGTATTAAACGTCAAATTAATTTTGTTGTAATTTTAAAAGAATTTTTGGGTGGTTTTTCGAGTTTATCTAAAAAGTTTAATTAGAAGAAGAGATAAAAACGAGGTTAGAAACTCAACATTAATCTCTTTTTTCAAATTGGGTTAAATTGACACATTTAATTAATAATTAGGTTGGTATTAATAAACGTCAAATTAATTTTGTTGTGATTTTGAAAGAATTTTCTTCTTTTTGGGTGGTTTTTGGAGTTTATCTGAAATAGAAGAAGAAATAAAAATGAGGTTAGACTTCGACATCAACCTATTTTTCAAATTGTGTTAAATTGACACTTTTAATTAATAATTTTTTTATTTTAAAGGTTGGTATTAAACGTCAAATTAATTTTGTTGTAATTTTAAAAGAATTTTTGGGTGGTTTTTCGAGTTTATCTAAAAAGTTTAATTGGAAGAAGAGATAAAAATGAGGTTAGAACCTCAACGTTAATCTCTTTTTTCAAATTGTGTTAAATTGACGCATTTAATTAATAATTAGGTTGGTATTAATAAACGTCAAATTAATTTTGTTGTGATTTTGAAAGAATTTTCTTCTTTTTGGGTGGTTTTTGGAGTTTATCTAAAATAGGAGAAGAAATAAAAATTAGGTTAGAACTCGACATCAACCTATTTTTCAAATTGTGCCAAATTGACATATTTAATTAATAATTTTTTTTATTTTAAAGGTTGGTATTAAACGTCAAATTAATTTTGTTGTAATTTTAAAAGAATTTTTGGGTGGTTTTTCGAGTTTATCGAAAAAGTTTAATTAGAAGAAGAGATAAAATGAAGAGATTTCAAATTGTGTTAAATTGACACATTTAATTAATAATTAGGTTGGTATTAATAAACGTCAAATTAATTTTGTTGTGATTTTGAAAAAATTTTCTTCTTTTTGGGTGGTTTTTGGAGTTTATCTAAAATAGAGGAAGAAATAAAAATGAGGTTAGAACTCGACATCAACCTATTTTTTAAATTGTGTCAAATTGACACATTTAATTAATAATTTTTTTATTTTCAAGGTTGGTATTAAACGTCAAATTAATTTTGTGGCAATTTTAAAAGAATTTTTGGGTGGTTTTTCGAGTTTATCTAAAAAGTTTAATTAGAAGAAGAGATAAAAATGAGGTTAGAACTCGACATCAACCTCTTTTTTCAAATTGTGTTAAATTGACACATTTAATTAATAATTAGGTTGGTATTAATAAACGTCAAATTAATTTTGTTGTGATTTTGAAAGAATTTTCTTCTTTTTGGGTGGTTTTTGGAGTTTATCTAAAATAGAAGAAGAAATAAAAATGAGGTTAGAACTCGACATCAACCTATTTTTCAAATTGTGCCAAATTGACACATTTACTTAATAATTTTTTTATTTTAAAGGTTGGTGTTAAACGTCAAATTAATTTTGTTGTAATTTTAAAAGAATTTTTGGGTGGTTTTTCGAGTTTATCTAAAAAGTTTAATTAGAAGAAGAGATAAAAATGAGGTTATAAACTCAACATCAACCTCTTTTTTCAAATTGTGTTAAATTGACACATTTAATTAATAATTAGGTTGGTATTAATAAACGTCAAATTAATTTTGTTGTGATTTTGAAAGAATTTTCTTCTTTTTGGGTGGTTTTTGGAGTTTATCTAAAATAGAAGAAGAAATAAAAAGGAGGTTAGAACTCGACATCAACCTATTTTTCAAATTGTGCCAAATTGACACATTTACTTAATAATTTTTTTATTTTAAAGGTTGGTATTAAACGTCAAATTAATTTTGTTGTAATTTTAAAAGAATTTTTGGGTGGTTTTTCGAGTTTATCTAAAAAGTTTAACTAGAAGAAGAAATAAGAATGAGGTTAGAATCTCGACATCAACCTATTCTTCAAATTGTGTCAAATTGACACATTTAATTAATAATTAGGTTGGTATTAATAAACGTCAAATTAATTTTATTGTGATTTTGAAGGAATTTTCTTCTTTTTGGGTGGTTTTTGGAGTTTATCTAAAATAGAAGAAGAAATAAAAATGAGGTTAGAACTCGACATCAACCTATTTTTCAAATTGTGTCATTTTGACACATTTAATTAATAATTTTTTTATTTTAAAGGTTGGTATTAAACGTCAAATTAATTTTGTTGTGATTTTAAAAGAATTTTTTATGGTTTTTCGAGTTTATCTAAAAAGTTTAATTAGAAGAAGAGATAAAAATGAGGTTAGAAACTCAACATCAACCTCTTTTTTCAAATTGTGTTAAATTGACACATTTGATTAATAATTAGGTTGGTATTAATAAACGTCAAATTAATTTTGTTGTGATTTTGAAAGAATTTTCTTCTTTTTGGGTGATTTTTGGAGTTTATCTAAAATAGAAGAAGAAATAAAAATGAGGTTAGAACTCGACATCAACCTATTTTTCAAATTGTGCCAAATTGACACATTTAATTAATAATTTTTTTATTTTAAAGGTTGGTATTAAACGTCAAATTAATTTTATTGTAATTTTAAAAGAATTTTTGGGTGGTTTTTCGAGTTTATCTAAAAAGTTTAATTAGAAGAAGAGATAAAAATGAGGTTAGAACCCGACATCAACCTCTTTTTTCAAATTGTATTAAATTGACACATTTAATTAATAATTAGGTTGGTATTAATAAACGTCAAATTAATTTTGTTGTGATTTTGAAAGAATTTTCTTCTTTTTGGGTGGTTTTTGGAGTTTATCTAAAATAGGAGAAGAAATAAAAATGAGGTTAGAACTCGACATCAACCTATTTTTCAAATTGTGTCAAATTGACACATTTAATTAATAATTTTTTTATTTTAATGGTTGGTATCAAACGTCAAATTAATTTTGTTGTAATTTTAAAAGAATTTTTGGGTGGTTTTTCGAGTTTATCTAAAAAGTTTAATTGGAAGAAGAGATAAAAATGAGGTTAGAAACTCGACATTAACCTCTTTTTTCAAATTGTGTTAAATTGACACATTTAATTAATAATTAGGTTGGTATTAATAAACGTCAAATTAATTTTTTTGTGATTTTGAAAGAATTTTCTTCTTTTTGGGTGGTTTTTGGAGTTTATCTAAAATAGAAGAAGAAATAAAAATGAGGTTAGAACTCGACATCAACCTTTTTTTCAAATTCTGCCAAATTGACACATTTAATTAATAATTTTTTTATTTTAAAGGTTGGTATTAAACGTCAAATTAATTTTGTGGCAATTTTAAAAGAATTTTTGGGCGGTGTTTCGAGTTTATCTAAAAAGTTTAATTAGAAGAAGAGATAAAATGAAGAGATTTCAAATTGTGTTAAATTGACACATTTAATTAATAATTAGGTTGGTATTAATAAACGTCAAATTAATTTTGTTGATTTTAAAAGAATTTTCTTCGTCTTGGGTGGTTTTTCGAGTTTATCTAAAGAGTTTAACTAGAAGAAAAGATAAAAATGAGGTTTTCTAACCTCTTTTTTTCTTCTATTTCTTTCTTCCTTGCGGGCGATTACCTGTCTTCGGTAAAACAACAAGACGTCCTTCGGTGTTGGTTAGACGATGCGTCAATAACTTAATTTATACGTTCATCTACCAAACAAACCTACTAGGTCCAGATGATTATCATCAAAACCCAAGACCTCCAACGTAAAAAAGCTGTTTAAAGATAGGTATTGGGTTACGTCGTTCAATTCGACTTCCAGGTTGTTTTTAAAAACCTAAAGCAACAACATTATCTCCAACAACAAAAAAAAGAATATAATATTTACCTAGGAAGAAAAAGAAGGTTAAAATATTTACCTGGAATTACTTTCCTTAAACCCGAATAAACCCTTTTTTCCGTTCGCGAAACAGAGGTAGTTGGTATTTTTGTGGGGGATTTCCGGTCTTCACACCTTATCGAAGAAAAAAAAAGTATTTTTAAGTATAAGGCGCCACCTTTAAACCGCGTTTATTGACATTTAATGACACTTTAGTGTTTCCTGTGTTGAAAAATGAGAGTTAATATTTAAACGTTTACAACAATGAGAAAGAGTTTCCTGTTTGAGTTGTAATTGCTCAGGAATTCGTTACCATGGTAAAATATATGTTGGTTCCTGACATATTGTTTTATGAAGTAACTAAAAAATGATTTTAAAGAAAAAAATTGTAGGCGGAGAGAGGATTTATTGTCTTGGTGGGGAAAACAAAGGTTGCGACAAATAACGCGCGGATCGAGAAGGCGGTGAAATTCCCGCAATCCGAGGACGAATATACGCGGGATCTCTTTCGAAACGGGGAACCACCAATCGGTGAAGGCGCGAAAGGCTGGCGGCGGGTCGAGTTATCCAAGACCCAGCCTACTGGATATATCGCCGTGTGTTGATCTTAGAAGGCCAAACCTTTATTTTATTATAACAAAACAAAAATGTTTAAACGCTTTAATTTGCTTGCTTTGAAGCAAATTGAGAATTAATTTAGACAATTTGATTTCGTAAAGAAAGAACGAAATTATTGATTTAATATAATTAGTTATTAATTAGAAATTATATTAATTTAATAATAAAAATCACTTTGTTTTATAAATTAAAGATGATTTATTATGAAAGGTGGAGTTTTTTTTGAACTTAAGTGCCATCTATGATTGAATAGATCACTTTCATAAAAAAAACTTACAAATAGAATGATAACATAAATACTAACTAGGATTTGTTTTGCTAATGATTAATAGATGGCGCTAATTTTTTGAAATTAATCACAATATTCCAAATAACTATATTTTTCTCGTTATAAACCAAATCGTTACAAGCGGAATTAAATAACTGTTGTGAACAATATTTTATCCCGAAATTATATATGTTCTGTGATTTACGAAGATTATTTGCTTAAAAAGGAAGGCTGAATACCTTATTGTGTTTTAATTATCTTATGTTCTTTATTATAGTTAGAAATTATCAGGTTACTGGGTATCAATTATTGTATTAATAATATTAATATATTAATTATAAACTTTCAAAATGTATGTCAGTTTAATTTTTAAAAACTTAAAAGTTTAAACAGAACACAACTTAATTTAACTATTGATGTTTGATGTACCTAATTAAAAATATAAAAGTTTACTAAGTAAAAAGCAGAAGGGAATTGGAGAATATTATAAGAAAACTTTTATAACAAAAATTGTTGCCAATTTTATTATTAACAATATTGCTCTCTTGCACTTTTACTCTTAGATGCGTCAATATCAAGATAGATATAAAAATTTGATGAATTTGTTGCTTTTTCAAGTTATTAAAGGTTACACTTGGGAATCGGAACTTGTTATAAGAAAACTTTTATAACAAAAATTGTTGCAAATTTTATTGTTAACAATATTGTTCTCTTGCACTTTTACTCTTAAATGCGTCAATATCAATATAGATATGAAAATTTGATGAATTTGTTGCTTTTTCAAGTTATTAAAGGTTACACTTGGGAATCGGAACTTGCTATAAGAAAACTTTTATAACAAAAATTGTTGCAAATTTTATTGTTAACAATATTGCTCTCTTGCACTTTAACTCTTAGATGCGTCAATATCAAGATAGATATGAAAATTTGATGAATTTGTTGCTTTTTCAAGTTATTAAAGGTTACACTTGGGAATCGGAACTTGCTACAAGAAAACTTTTATAACAAAAATTGTTGCAAATTTTATTGTTAACAATATTGCTCTCTTGCACTTTAACTCTTAGATGCGTCAATATCAAGATAGATATGAAAATTTGATGAATTTGTTGCTTTTTCAAGTTATTAAAGGTTACACTTGGGAATCGGAACTTGCTATAAGAAAACTTTTATAACAAAAATTGTTGCAAATTTTATTGTTAACAATATTGCTCTCTTGCACTTTAACTCTTAGATGCGTCAATATCAATATAGATATGAAAATTTGATGAATTTGTTGGTTTTTCAAGTTATTAAAGGTTACACTTGGGAATCGGAACTTGCTATAAGAAAACTTTTATAACAAAAATTGTTGCAAATTTTATTGTTAACAATATTGTTCTCTTGCACTTTTACTCTTAGATGCGTCAATATCAAGATAGATATAAAAATTTGATGAATTTGTTGCTTTTTCAAGTTATTAAAGGTTACACTTGGGAATGGGAACTTGTTATAAGAAAACTTTTATAACAAAAATTGTTGCAAATTTTATTGTTAACAATATTGTTCTCTTGCACTTTTACTCTTAAATGCGTCAATATCGAGATAGATATGAAAATTTGATGAATTTGTTGCTTTTTCAAGTTATTAAAGGTTACACTTGGGAATCGGAACTTGCTATAAGAAAACTTTTATAACAAAAATTGTTGCAAATTTTATTGTTAACAATATTGTTCTCTTGCACTTTTACTCTTAAATGCGTCAATATCGAGATAGATATGAAAATTTGATGAATTTGTTGCTTTTTCAAGTTATTAAAGGTTACACTTGGGAATCGGAACTTGTTACAAGAAAACTTTTATAACAAAAATTGTTGCAAAGTTTATTGTTAACAATATTGTTCTCTTGCACTTTTACTCTTAAATGCGTCAATATCGAGATAGATATGAAAATTTGATGAATTTGTTGCTTTTTCAAGTTATTAAAGGTTACACTTGGGAATCGGAACTTGTTACAAGAAAACTTTTATAACAAAAATTGTTGCAAATTTTATTGTTAACAATATTGCTCTCTTGCACTTTAACTCTTAGATGCGTCAATATCAAGATAGATATGAAAATTTGATGAGTTTGTTGCTTTTTCAAGTTATTAAAGGTAACACTTGGAAATCGGAACTTGTTACAAGAAAACTTTTATAACAAAAATTGTTGCAAACTTTATTGTTAACAATATTGCTCTCTTGCACTTTAACTCTTAGATGCGTCAATATCAAGATAGATATGAAAATTTGATGAATTTGTTGCTTTTTCAAGTTATTAAAGATAACACTTGGGAATCGGAGCATATTATAAGAAAACTTTTATAACAAAAATTGTTGCAAATTTTATTGTTAACAATATTGTTCTCTTGCACTTTTACTCTTAAATGCGTCAATATCGAGATAGATATGAAAATTTGATGAATTTGTTGCTTTTTCAAGTTATTAAAGATAACACTTAGGAATCGAAGCATGTTACAAGAAAACTTTTATAACAAAAATTGTTGCAAACTTTATTGTTAACAATATTGCTCTCTTGCACTTTAACTCTTAGATGCGTCAATATCAAGATAGATATGAAAATTTGATGAATTTGTTGCTTTTTCAAGTTATTAAAGGTAACACTTGGGAATCGGAGCATATTATAAGAAAACTTTTATAACAAAAATTGTTGCAAATTTTATTGTTAACAATATTGTTCTCTTGCACTTTTACTCTTAAATGCGTCAATATCGAGATAAATATGAAAATTTGATGAATTTGTTGCTTTTTCAAGTTATTAAAGGTTACACTTGGGAATCGGAGCATATTATAAGAAAACTTTTATAACAAAAATTGTTGCAAATTTTATTGTTAACAATATTGTTCTCTTGCACTTTTACTCTTAAATGCGTCAATATCGAGATAGATATGAAAATTTGATGAATTTGTTGCTTTTTCAAGTTATTAAAGGTTACACTTGGGAATCGGAACTTGTTACAAGAAAACTTTTATAACAAAAATTGTTGCAAAGTTTATTGTTAACAATATTGTTCTCTTGCACTTTTACTCTTAAATGCGTCAATATCGAGATAGATATGAAAATTTGATGAATTTGTTGCTTTTTCAAGTTATTAAAGGTTACACTTGGGAATCGGAACTTGTTACAAGAAAACTTTTGTAACAAAAATTGTTGCAAATTTTATTGTTAACAATATTGCTCTCTTGCACTTTAACTCTTAGATGCGTCAATATCAAGATAGATATGAAAATTTGATGAATTTGTTGCTTTTTCGAGTTATTACAGATAACACTTGGGAATCGGAGCATATTATAAGAAAACTTTTATAACAAAAATTGTTGCAAATTTTATTGTTAACAATATTGTTCTCTTGCACTTTTACTCTTAGATGCGTCAATATCGAGATAAATATGAAAATTTGATGAATTTGTTGCTTTTTCAAGTTATTAAAGGTTACACTTGGGAATCGGAACTTGCTATAAGAAAACTTTTATAACAAAAATTGTTGCAAATTTTATTGTTAACAATATTGTTCTCTTGCACTTTTACTCTTAAATGCGTCAATATTAAGATAGATATGAAAATTTGATGAATTTGTTGCTTTTTCAAGTTATTAAAGGTTACACTTGGGAATCGGAGCATATTATAAGAAAACTTTTATAACAAAAATTGTTGCAAATTTTATTGTTAACAATATTGTTCTCTTGCACTTTTACTCTTAAATGCGTCAATATTAAGATAGATATGAAAATTTGATGAATTTGTTGCTTTTTCAAGTTATTAAAGGTTACACTTGGGAATCGGAGCATATTATAAGAAAACTTTTATAACAAAAATTGTTGCAAATTTTATTGTTAACAATATTGTTCTCTTGCACTTTTACTCTTAGATGCGTCAATATCGAGATAAATATGAAAATTTGATGAATTTGTTGCTTTTTCAAGTTATTAAAGGTTACACTTGGGAATCGGAACTTGCTATAAGAAAACTTTTATAACAAAAATTGTTGCAAATTTTATTGTTAACAATATTGTTCTCTTGCACTTTTACTCTTAAATGCGTCAATATTAAGATAGATATGAAAATTTGATGAATTTGTTGCTTTTTCAAGTTATTAAAGGTTACACTTGGGAATCGGAGCATATTATAAGAAAACTTTTATAACAAAAATTGTTGCAAATTTTATTGTTAACAATATTGTTCTCTTGCACTTTTACTCTTAAATGCGTCAATATTAAGATAGATATGAAAATTTGATGAATTTGTTGCTTTTTCAAGTTATTAAAGGTTACACTTGGGAATCGGAGCATATTATAAGAAAACTTTTATAACAAAAATTGTTGCAAATTTTATTGTTAACAATATTGTTCTCTTGCACTTTTATTCTTAGATGTGTCAATATCAAGATAGATGTGAAAATTTGATGAATTTGTTGCTTTTTCAAGTTATTAAAGGTTACACTTGGGAATCGGAACTTGTTATAAGAAAACTTTTATAACAAAGATTATTGCAAATTTTATTGTTAACAATATTGTTCTCTTGCACTTTTACTCTTAGATGCGTCAATATCGAGATAGATATGAAAATTTGATGAATTTGTTGCTTTTTCAAGTTATTAAAGGTTACACTTGGGAATCGGAACTTGTTACAAGAAAACTTTTATAACAAAAATTGTTGTAAAGTTTATTGTTAACAATATTGTTCTCTTGCACTTTTACTCTTAAATGCGTCAATATCGAGATAGATATGAAAATTTGATGAATTTGTTGCTTTTTCAAGTTATTAAAGGTAACACTTGGGAATCGGAACTTGTTACAAGAAAACTTTTATAACAAAAATTGTTGCAAATTTTATTGTTAACAATATTGTTCTCTTGCACTTTTACTCTTAAATGCGTCAATATCGAGATAGATATGAAAATTTGATGAATTTGTTGCTTTTTCAAGTTATTAAAGGTAACACTTGGAAATCGGAACTTGTTATAAGAAAACTTTTATAACAAAAATTGTTGCAAATTTTATTGTTAACAATATTGCTCTCTTGCACTTTAACTCTTAGATGCGTCAATATCAAGATAGATATGAAAATTTGATGAATTTGTTGCTTTTTCGAGTTATTACAGATAACACTTGGGAATCGGAGCATATTATAAGAAAACTTTTATAACAAAAATTGTTGCAAATTTTATTGTTAACAATATTGTTCTCTTGCACTTTTACTCTTAGATGCGTCAATATCGAGATAAATATGAAAATTTGATGAATTTGTTGCTTTTTCAAGTTATTAAAGGTTACACTTGGGAATCGGAACTTGTTACAAGAAAACTTTTATAACAAAAATTGTTGCAAATTTTATTGTTAACAATATTGTTCTCTTGCACTTTTACTCTTAAATGCGTCAATATCGAGATAGATATGAAAATTTGATGAATTTGTTGCTTTTTCAAGTTATTAAAGGTAATACTTGGGAATCGGAACTTGTTACAAGAAAACTTTTATAACAAAAATTGTTGCAAATTTTATTGTTAACAATATTGCTCTCTTGCACTTTAACTCTTAGATGCGTCAATATCAAGATAGATATAAAAATTTGATGAATTTGTTGTTTTTTCAAGTTATTAAAGATAACACTTAGGAATCGAAGCATGTTACAAGAAAACTTTTATAACAAAAATTGTTGCAAACTTTATTGTTAACAATATTGCTCTCTTGCACTTTAACTCTTAGATGCGTCAATATCAAGATAGATATGAAAATTTGATGAATTTGTTGCTTTTTCAAGTTATTAAAGATAACACTTGGGAATCGGAGCATATTATAAGAAAACTTTTATAACAAAAATTGTTGCAAATTTTATTGTTAACAATATTGTTCTCTTGCACTTTTACTCTTAGATGCGTCAATATCGAGATAAATATGAAAATTTGATGAATTTGTTGCTTTTTCAAGTTATTAAAGGTTACACTTGGGAATCGGAACTTGCTATAAGAAAACTTTTATAACAAAAATTGTTGCAAATTTTATTGTTAACAATATTGTTCTCTTGCACTTTTACTCTTAAATGCGTCAATATCGAGATAGATACGAAAATATGAAAATTTGATGAATTTGTTGCTTTTTCATGTTATTAAAGGTTACACTTGGGAATCGGAACTTGCTATAAGAAAACTTTTATAACAAAAATGGTTGCACATTTTATTGTTAACAATATTGTTCTCTTGCACTTTTATTCTTAGATGCGTCAATATCAAGATAGATATGAAAATTTGATGAATTTGTTGCTTTTTTAAGTTATTAAAGGTTACACTTGGGAATCGCAACTTGCTATAAGAAAACTTTTATAACAAAAATTGTTGCAAATTTTATTGTTAACAATATTGTTCTCTTGCACTTTTACTCTTAGATGCGTCAATATCAAGATAAATATGAAAATTTGATGAATTTGTTGTTTTTTCAAGTTATTAAAGGTAACACTTAGGAATCGAAGCATGTTACAAGAAAACTTTTATAACAAAAATTGTTGCAAATTTTATTGTTAACAATATTGTTCTCTTGCACTTTAACTCTTAGATGCGTCAATATCAAGATAGATATGAAAATTTGATGAATTTGTTGCTTTTTCAAGTTATTAAAGGTTACACTTGGGAATGGGAACTTGCTATAAGAAAACTTTTATGACAAAAATTGTTGCAAATTTTATTGTTAATAATATTGTTCTCTTGCACTTTAACTCTTAGATGCGTCAATATCAAGATAGATATGAAAATTTGATGAATTTGTTGCTTTTTCAAGTTATTAAAGGTTACACTTGGGAATGGGAACTTGCTATAAGAAAACTTTTATGACAAAAATTGTTGCAAATTTTATTGTTAATAATATTGTTCTCTTGCACTTTAACTCTTAGATGCGTCAATATCAAGATAGATATGAAAATTTGATGAATTTGTTGCTTTTTCAAGTTATTAAAGGTTACACTTGGGAATCGGAACTTGTTATAAGAAAACTTTTATAACAAAGATTATTGCAAATTTTATTGTTAACAATATTGTTCTCTTGCACTTTTACTCTTAAATGCGTCAATATCGAGATAGATACGAAAATATGAAAATTTTATGAATTTGTTGCTTTTTCAAGTTATTAAAGGTTACACTTGGGAATCGGAACTTGTTATAAGAAAACTTTTATAACAAAGATTATTGCAAATTTTATTGTTAACAATATTGTTCTGTTGCACTTTTACTCTTAAATGCGTCAATATCGAGATAGATACGAAAATATGAAAATTTTATGAATTTGTTGCTTTTTCAAGTTATTAAAGGAAGAAGTTTTGGCGGGAAATTTGAAATCGCGGAGGTAAACGAAAATTCCCGCCAAAAATTTATACCTCCTAATACTTTGAGAAATTTCTCCTTGATATTATGAAATCCTGATAGAAAATGTAATTTTACATCCTCGAAAATAAAATTTCCGATTTTTGTTTTGTTTTCACATCAAATCGAGGAGGTAAATTAAAACACCAGGAGTAATTTGGCGGGAAATTTCAAATCGAGGAGGTGATCGAAACATTCCCGCCTAAAAATCATACCCCCTAATACTTTTAATAAATACCTGCTCGATATTATGCGATCCTGAGAAATTGTAATTTTATCCACTCGAAAATGAAATTTTCGATTTTTGTATTAGGAGCACATCAAATCGAGGAGGTAAATTAAAATACTAGGAGTAATTGGCGCGAGTAATGATAAGAATAATAATAGAAGTAATAAACGTTAATTAATTTTTCCGCTTGTTTTCGAGCCAAAATGGCGGTTTGACAACATGTCACTGCATCTCAATACGTATTTACAAAAATATTGTCGTCTTGTTACCTTTGAAGTTGCAAAAATAGCAGCACGAAGGGCTTTTAAGAGTACCACAAGAAAAAAGATTTGGCATAATGTTATCAATAGAACGACATAGTTTTAAATTTCCCGCTTGATCAAGCAAAACCGATGTTCGATTTTAAGCAATACGGCTGAGAGTACAAACGGCGAACTCAACAGCCAATGCGTGTTTACTTTCTGCACGTAGACCATATTTTTATTTAATTTAGTTCACTGGTAGCTGTCAAACAACGTAGAATAGTTATACGTATGGATAGTTATAGTGGTTTATACAGTTTTACTATTAGAAAATAAGTTGTGAAACATTTCTTTTTATTTACTGCGCATTATGGCAAATGCAGAATATAGTGTAGTGGACGGTTATCCGCAAAAAAGATCAAAAAATGCCGATATGTGGAAATCAAGTATCAACAAAAAGAAGCGGAATGAAGGACTTACATGTCCAGAAGTACAAAGAAACCAGTTCCTGCTCGTTAACTTGACCCTCCTTGTGACTGTGGATGTTTTGAGTACGTATGTGCAGAGAACATTCGTAATATTTTTGATGAATTTTGGAAGATGGGAAATTACGACTTGCAGAACGTTATCTATCAAAAATTGTTAAAAGTATAGATGTAAAAAGATCCTATTTACGTATTTCTTACTCTGTCATCTGTAACAACCAAACATTCCATATTTGTCGTAGAGCATTATACAATATTCACGATATTAGTGAGAAACGTGTTCGGGTGGTTTTGGATAAAACACGATCATGTGGAACTGTTCAATCAGATCTAAGAGAAAAGAAGGAATCAGCAACGAAAACAAGTTCCGATAGCCGATCTAAAGTATTGGAACACATTTCCTCCTTACCGACACTCTTTAGTCACTACAGCCGAGCAAAAACTCCTCACCGAAAGTACCTCCCTGTGGAACTTAATATACATTAAGTGTATTTATTATACGTCGACTGGCTTAAAGAAAATTACGGAACCTATCAATGTGCTGCTGAGCATTATTACCGTTCCGTCTTTAACCACGACTTTAGTATCGGATTTCAACCTCCAGGAAGCGACACTTGTAATTTTTTGTGATAAAACAGACGTTATGCTCAAGAACTTGAAGATGAACGAACGTGCATTTAACTCAGGCCAAATTTCCTCATAACCTAATGAGCACCTATAAAAGTAATGCTGATGAGAGTCTTTTGGCAACAGCTTTCGATTTTCAACAAGCATTCAGTATTACAAAAGGAAGTTGTGGACCTACAATTTCTGTGTCCACAATATTAAGATGGGACAATCAACAATGTATGTGTGGGATGAGAGTACCGCTAAGCGTGGATCTTGTGACCTATTTAATTATGTATCTAATATTGGCGAGAATATTAAAAAGGTTGTAATGTTCAGCGATATTACAACCGTGTTTCAGCGATGGTTCTCTTTTTAACCTTCATTCACACGAAGCTTCACTTGACAGGAGCGAAATTTAGAAAAGGAAAATATTTTGAATTTATACTCGAGTACAAACAAAGGTTTTATATACACTAGTCATATAATTTTGATGTAAAGACAGAGCTGTGAAACTTGAAAAAGGAAAGACTTATTATGCAACCTTGAATGACCTTGAAAAATTGTATGAATCACCAATTAAAATTAAAAGATATTCGCAATGTATTGCCGTTTGTGCCATTACCGTGGAGCAGATTTTTTGTACAACTGTTGGACCGCCAAACTCAAGAGACGCAAAATCAAGGAGAAATTGCAACAGACAGCAACGACGAAGATATTTTGGACTATAAATAATAAATAAATTTTTTTGTTATATTGAATCAAATAAAAATAAAGTAATCTTTTTTTAATTAAATAAATTTTAACATTAAAAACAGGGTTTTCTCAAAATCATACTTTGTTGAATTCGCCCTTTCTATTCTCAACGCCTCATATAAAATAATTACTTAGCGACATCTATCATTGAATAACAGAAATAATTCTGTACACTAAAAATACTGATATGCAGCTTCCTAATAGAGTAGTGGTTCCGCTATTGAATAACAGATGTCGCCCGAAAATTAACTTTTTATGTTTTATAATTATTAATTAATTATTATAATAAATAAATTTTGTATTAATGCACACCATATTATTACTGCAAAATTAAAAATGGATTGTAAAAAAGACTCGTTGCTTTTTGATACAAATATTTGCGCCATCTATGAAAGAAAGCTATAAGTTAATGCAAATTAAAGGTAAATTGGTTATAGAAAACTGCCGTCAGAATCAATTAAAAAATAATTTATTTAAAAAAAGACTTATAAATTAATTACAACATTAATTAATAACTAAATAATTTGGTAATAATAAAATGAATGATTAAGTATTTTTTACGAGTATCATTTATAGATGGCGCTAAAACAAAAGTCGATAAAATCGGTTATTACTTATTACATTAATCTATAATTTATATAACAAAATTGTTTAAATCGATTTTAATAACCGTCTCCCTTATTTAGCAAGGTTATTGAAATTTTTTACTCGTTTTACCTTTCAAACTCATCTTGAAAATGTCAAGTACGAACCGTTTAATTTCTGTAACTTTCCAATAAACCTGTAATTTTGCTCAACACCCGATCAAAAACCGTAAATAAAAAAGAAACTTAAAAAAAAACATCCATAAAACAGTTATCGGGGGCGTTAAAAAAAAATCATTGTTCTTGAACTCGAACTTTTCTTTCTACACGATTTTTTTTAAGGTCGCGTTTTGCAATCCATCTCGGGAAGAATCAATTAAGAAACGACTTGGGAGTTTCCTTGACCAGATTTTAAACTAGATTCTTTTTTCTAATCGATCAATTTGATCCCGATACGGTTATGGAAGAAACATAAATACAACTTGAAATACTTTAAAGTAAAATTTTTGAAATTGAACAGGTTTTTAACCCGAATTTCATTACGTAAACCGGCCTTAAATGGTCTGAAAAGTAGCTTTGCGAGTTCGATTTCGGGAGGAGGCCTCGAGTGAAAGTTACTTTCTCTCAAAAATTCGTTTTCAATTCGAACAACAAAAGTCGATTTAAATAAATCGTTTATTAGTGTTAAGTAATTTTATTCTAATCGATTTATTTTTCATTCTATTTTTAATGTTACACCATTGGGTTGGGTTGGGTTCGATTCCCGTTTGGTTCCTTTTCCAAATTCCGATTGCAAAATTCCAATGTCAGGCGTGGTTCGAGAACGAATTTAAATCATATATATCGTTTCAACTCATTTATTAGCTATTTTATATAAGAATATTTAACCACTGCTATATTACGTATATAAATTAACCGGAAATTGACCATAACTTCATTAATTTCAAAGAATTCTTAGTGACAATTACAAATACGTCAAAATTGGGGTTGACATTTCAAAGTTGACAACTTCGTGGTGTTAATTTCAACTTTAATATTGATGTATTCGTAATCCTTATTAAATAACCTTTAAAATGAGCCCAAACATGACGCATTTATCTCGAAAAACAAAAAAGTTAGAAAAAAAATATTAAACCTAAAGTTGACAACAATGAAGTTAGCAACATAATTTTTAAATATTAATACCAACCTTAATTTTTGACATTTTTACTTATATTTTGGTTTTCTATGAAAAATTATATTTATTTTAAGACATTTTTAATAAAATTACGAATATGTCAAAATTGACGTTGACATTTCAAACCGGAAATTGACCATAACTTCATTAATATTGCAATTAAATACGTCGTGTTGGTACTCATTTCAAAAAATTCTTAGTGACGATTACAAATACGTCAAAATTGGAGTTGACATTTCAAAATTGACAACTTCGTGGTGTTAATTTCAACTTTAATATTGATGTATTCGTAATCCTTATTAAGTAACCTTTAAAATGAGCCCAAACATGACGCATTTATCTCGAAAAACAAAAAAGTTAGAATAAAAAACATTAAATCTAAAGTTGACAACAATGAAGTTAGCAACATAATTTTGAAATATTAATACCAACCTTAATTTTTCAGATTTTTACTTACATTTTCGTTTTCTATGAAAAATTATATTTATTTTAAGACATTTTAATAAAATTACGAATATGTCAAAATTGACGTTGACATTTCAAACCGGAAATTGACCATAACTTCATTAATATTGAAATTAAATGTCGTGTTGGTACTCATTTCAAAGAATTCTTAGTGACTATTACAAATATGTCAAAATTGGGGTTGACATTTCAAAGTTGACAACTTCGTGGTGTTAATGTCAACTTTAATATTGATATATTCGTAATCCTTATTAAATAATCTTTCAAATGGGCCCAAACGTGACGCATTTATCTCGAAAAACAAAAAAGTTAGAATAAAAAACATTAAACCTAAAGTTGACAACAATGAAGTTAGCAACATAATTTTTTAATATTAATACCAACCTTAATTTTTGAGATTTTTTCTTGTATTTTCGTTTTTTATGAAAAATTATATTTATTTTAAGACGTTTTAATAAAATTACGAATATGTCAAAATTGACGTTGACATTTCAAACCGGAAGTTGACCATAACTTCATTAATATTGAAGATAAATATGTCATGTTTGTACTCATTTTAAAGGTTTTTTAATGAAAATTACAAATATATCAAAATTAGAGTTAACATTTCAAAGTTGACAACTTCATGGTGTTAATGTCAACTTTAATATAGACGTATTCGTAATCCTTATTAATTAATCTTTCAAATGAGCCCAAACATGACGCATTTATCTCGAAAAACAAAAAAGTTAGAATAAAAAACATTAAATCTAAAGTTGACAACAATGAAGTTAGCAACATAATTTTGAAATATTAATACCAACCTTAATTTTTCAGATTTTTACTTATATTTTCGTTTTCTATGAAAAATTATATTTATTTTAAGACATTTTAATAAAATTACGAATATGTCAAAATTGACATTGACATTTCAAACCGGAAATTGACCATAACTTCATTAATATTGAAATTAAATACGTCGTGTTGGTACTCATTTCAAAGAATTCTTAGTGACGATTACAAATACGTCAAAATTGGAGTTGACGTTTCAAAGTTGACAACTTCGTAGTGTTAATTTCAACTTTAATATTGATGTATTCGTAATCCTTATTAAGTAACCTTTAAAATGAGCCCAAACATGACGCATTTATCTCGAAAAACAAAAAAGTTAGAATAAAAAACATTAAATCTAAAGTTGACAACAATGAAGTTAGCAATATAATTTTGAAATATTAATACCAACCTTAATTTTTCAGATTTTTACTTATATTTTCGTTTTCTATGAAAAATTATATTTATTTTAAGACATTTTAATAAAATTACGAATATGTCAAAATTGACGTTGACATTTCAAACCGGAAATTGACCATAACTTCATTAATATTGAAATTAAATGTCGTGTTGGTACTCATTTCAAAGAATTCTTAGTGACTATTACAAATACGTCAAAATTGGGGTTGACATTTCAAAGTTGACAACTTCGTGGTGTTAATGTCAACTTTAATATTGATATATTCGTAATCCTTATTAAATAATCTTTCAAATGGGCCCAAACGTGACGCATTTATCTCGAAAAACAAAAAAGTTAGAATAAAAAATATTAAACCTAAAGTTGACAACAATGAAGTTAGCAACATAATTTTTTAATATTAATACCAACCTTAATTTTTGAGATTTTTTCTTGTATTTTCGTTTTTTATGAAAAATTATATTTATTTTAAGACGTTTTAATAAAATTACGAATATGTCAAAATTGACGTTGACATTTCAAACCGGAAGTTGACCATAACTTCATTAATATTGAAGATAAATATGTCATGTTTGTACTCATTTTAAAGGTTTTTTAATGAAAATTACAAATATATCAAAATTAGAGTTGACATTTCAAAGTTGACAACTTCATGGTGTTAATGTCAACTTTAATATAGACGTATTCGTAATCCTTATTAATTAATCTTTCAAATGAGCCCAAACATGACGCATTTATCTCGAAAAACAAAAAAGTTAGAATAAAAAACATTAAACCTAAAGTTGACAACAATGAAGTTAGCAACATAATTTTTAAATATTAATACCAACCTTAATTTTTGACATTTTTACTTGTATTTTCGTTTTTTATGAAAAATTATATTTATTTTAAGACATTTTAATAAAATTACGAATATGTCAAAATTGACGTTGACATTTCAAACCAAAAATTAACCATAATTTCATTAATATTGAAATTAAATATGTCGTGTTGGTACTCATTTCAAAGAATTCTTAGTGACGATTACAAATACGTCAAAATTGGGGTTGACATTTCAAGGTTGACAACTTCGTGGTGCTAATTTCAACTTTAATATTGACGTATTCGTAATCGTTATTAAATAATCTTTCAAATGAGCCCAAGCATGACGCATTTATCTCGAAAAACAAAAAAGTTAGAAAAAAAAATATTAAACCTAAAGTTGACAACAATGAAGTTAGCAACATAATTTTTAAATATTAATACCAACCTTAATTTTTGACATTTTTACTTATATTTTGGTTTTCTATGAAAAATTATATTTATTATAAAACATTTTAATAAAATTACGAAAACGTCAAAATTGACGTTGACATTTCAAACCGGAAATTGACCATAACTTCATTAATATTGAAATAAAATACGTCGTGTTGGTACTCATTTCAAAGAATTCTTAGTGACGATTACAAATACGTCAAAATTGAGATTGACATTTCAAAGTTGACAACTTCGTGGTGTTAATTTCAACTTTAACATTGACGTATTCGTAATCCTTATTAAATAACCTTTAAAATGAGCCCAAACTCGACGCATTTATCTCGAAAAACAAAAAAGTTAGAATAAAAAACATTAAACCTAAACTTGACAACAATGAAGTTAGCAACATAATTTTTAAAATTAATACCAACCTTAATTTTTGACATTTTTACTTATATTTTCGTTTTCTATGAAAAATTATATTTATTCTAAGACATTTTAATAAAATTACGCACATGTCAAAATTGACGTTGACATTTCAAACCGGAAATTGACCATAACTTCATTAATATTGAAATTAAATACGTCGTGTTGGTACTCATTTCAAAAAATTCTTACTGACGATTACAAATACGTCAAAATTGGAGTTGACATTTCAAAGTTGACAACTTCGTGGTGTTAATGTCAACTATAATATAGACGTATTCGTAATCCTTATTAAATAATCTTTAAAATAAGCCCAAACATGATGCATTTATCTCGAAAAACAAAAAAGTTAGAATAAAAAACATTAAACCTAAAGTTGACAACAATGAAGTTAGCAACATAATTTTTAAATATTAATACCAACCTTAATTTTTGAGATTTTTACTTATATTTTCGTTTTCTATGAAAAATTATATTTATTTTAAGACATTTTAATAAAATTACGAATATGCCAAAATTGACGTTGACATTTCAAACCGGAAATTGACCATAACTTTATTAATATTGAAATTAAATATGTCGTGTTGGTACTCATTTCAAAGAATTCTTAGTGACGATTACAAATACGTCAAAATTGGGGTTGACATTTCAAAGTTGACAACTTCGTGGAGTTAATTTCAACTTTAATATTGATGTATTCGTAATCCTTATTGAATAACCTTTAAAATGAGCCCAAACATGACGCATTTATCTCGAAAAACAAAAAAGTTAGAATAAAAAACATTAAATCTAAAGTTGACAACAATGAAGTTAGCAACATAATTTTTAAACATTAATACCAACCTTAATTTTTGACATTTTTACTTCTATTTTCGTTTTCTATAAAAAATTATATTTATTTTAAGACATTTTATTAAAATTACGAATATGTCAAAATTGACGTTGACATTTCAAACCGGAAATTGACCATAACTTCATTAATATTGAAATTAAATACGTCGTGTTGGTACTCATTTCAAAAAATTCTTAGTGACGATTGCAAATACGTCAAAATTGGGGTTGACATTTCAAAGTTGACAAGTTCGTGGTGTTAATTTCAACTTTAATATTGATGTATTCGTAATCGTTATTAAATAATCTTTCAAATGAGCCCAAACATGACGCATTTATCTCGAAAAACAAAAAAGTTTGAATAAAAAACATTAAATCTAAAGTTGACAACAATGAAGTTAGCAACATAATTTTTAAACATTAATACTAACCTTAATTTTTGAGATTTTTACTTGTATTTTCGTTTTCTATGAAAAATTATATTTATTTTAAGACATTTTAATAAAATTACGAATATGTCAAAATTGACGTTGACATTTTTAACCGGAAGTTGACCATAACTTCATTAATATTGAAGATAAATATGTTATATTTGTACTCATTTTAAAGGTTTTTTAATGAAAATTACAAATATATCAAAATTAGAGTTGACATTTCAAAGTTGACAACTTCATGGTGTTAATTTCAACTTTAATATTGATGTATTCGTAATCCTTATTAAATAACCTTTAAAATGAGCCCAAACATGACGCATTTATCTCGAAAAACAAAAAAGTTAGAAAAAAAAATATTAAACCTAAAGTTGACAACAATGAAGTTAGCAACATAATTTTTAAATATTAATACCAACCTTAATTTTTGACATTTTTACTTATATTTTCGTTTTCTATAAAAAATTATATTTATTTTAAAACATTTTAATAAAATTACGAATATGTCAAAATTGACGTTGACATTTCAAACCGGAAGTTGACCATAACTTCATTAATATTGAAGATAAATATGTCATGTTTATACTCATTTTAAAGGTTTTTTAATGAAAATTACAAATACATCAAAATTAGAGTTGACATTTCAAGGTTGACAACTTCATGGTGTTAATGTCAACTTTAATATTGATATATTCGTAATCTTTATTAAATAATCTTTAAAATGAGCCCAAACATGACGCATTTATCTCGAAAAACAAAAAAGTTAGAATAAAAAAACATTAAACCTAAAGTTGACAACAATGAAGTTAGCAACATAATTTTTAAATATTAATACCAACCTTAATTTTTGAGATTTTTACTTGTATTTTCGTTTTCTATGAAAAATTATATTTATTTTAAGACATTTTAATAAAATTACGAATATGTCAAAATTGACGTTGACATTTCAAACCGGAAATTGACCATAACTTCATTAATATTGAAATTAAATATGTCGTGTTGGTACTCATTTCAAAGAATTCTTAGTGACGATTACAAATACGTCAAAATTGGGGTTGACATTTCAAAGTTGACAACTTCGTGGTGTTAATTTCAACTTTAATATTGATGTATTCGTAATCCTTATTAAATAATCTTTCAAGTGAGCCCAAACATGACGCATTTATCTCGAAAAACAAAAAAGTTAGAATAAAAAACATTAAACCTAAAGTTGACAACAATGAAGTTAGCAACATAATTTTTAAATATTAATACCAACCTTAATTTTTGAGATTTTTACTTGTATTTTCGTTTTCTATGAAAAATTATATTTATTTTAAGACATGTTGATAAAATTAAGAATATGTCAAAATTGACGTTGACATTTCAAACCGGAAATTGACCATAACTTCGTTAATATTGAAATTAAATATGTCGTGTTGGTACTCATTTCAAAGAATTCTTAGTGACGATTACAAATACGTCAAAATTGGGGTTGACATTTCAAAGTTGACAACTTCGTGGTGTTAATTTCAACTTTAATATTGACGTATTCGTAATCCTTATTAAATAACCTTTAAAATGAGCCCAAACATGACGCATTTATCTCGAAAAACAAAAAAGTTAGAAAAAAAAATATTAAACCTAAAGTTGACAACAATGAAGTTAGCAACATAATTTTTAAATATTAATACCAACCTTAATTTTTGATATTTTTACTTGTATTTTCGTTTTCTATGAAAAATTATATTTATTTTAAGACATTTTAATAAAATTACGAATATGTCAAAATTGACGTTGACATTTCAAACCTGAAATTGACCATAACTTCATTAATATTGAAATTAAATATGTCGTGTTGGTACTCATTTCAAAAATAATCTTTCAAGTGAGCCCAAACATTAAACCTAAAGTTGACCACAATGAAGTTAGCAACATAATTTTTAAATATTATTTAAATATAATGTGGGTGTAATTACCGGTTTCGGTTTTTCCAGTGATCAGGCGCCGTGATTATGAAAAATCTTGCTTTACACTTAAACACTACTCATGGAAACACATGTTCTGCACGAAACTTCCTGATGCACTCCTATGTGGAACATAATGACTCATAAAAAAACAATATCGCCACCATATCCTAAAATATTTATTAGATACTGATTATAATAGAAAGACAAGTGATAAACTACGACAAGTTGGAACATGGGGGAGAAAGATTGAGAAATTATTATTGAAAGATAGAACGAATGGAGAGATTATGAGAGAGATAATCGAGATAATGAAAAAAGGATGGAGAGAAAAGTTAAAGGTTTGGAAACTCCATACATGGAAAAAAGGAAGAAGTATAAAGAGGTATAGAGCAATATATAAAAATGAGGAATCGAACTACATAAACATAAATAGTGTGAAAACCGACTAAGAAAAGATGTGGAGAGAAGAGTGAGGAAAGAAGGTACAGGGGAAATCGAGATAGGGGGAGTTAGAGAGGATGGATTATAGAATGAGACATAGCTGGAGACAAAAGAGGATATTATAGAGAAATTTTGAATACTGCATATATACAAGTATACTTTACGAAAGACTACATATTCCTATGGAGATATCTGGTGAACAAGGAATTAGATAAAAAAGGGTTTATAAAAATTTGTTGGCATCTGCAGATGACCTGTGGCAACCTAGTCTAAAGAGTTAAAAAGGATGATGAGATCGATGGTAACATACTTTGAGAGGAAGCATTTGGAGGTGAATGCTGAAAAGATGAAAATTATAAAATTCTCCAAGGGAAGGAGACGGAAAAGGAAGAAGTGGGAATGAAAGGGGAGAGAGAGACAGTGCGAGAGGAGTTGAGAGAAGGTAAGGGAGGAAGCAGACAGAACAAGGAATCGTTGGAGCTTCCACTGAGTATGATGCTGCGCAGATGCCGACCCTGAAGTAATGGATATAACTCGTTCATCAGGTAGGGTTTGCAGCATAGCTGGGAACATTTTTACACCCAACAGAGTAAGGTGGGCTATTTCTAATTTCAAGCTCCAAAAATCGCTATATACATAGATATATAGCTGTATAGCTTTATATACAGCTTTAGCTATATACCCACATTATGGAGGAAAGTAAAAGTGGTCTTCAAAGGGATGGAAAAGGTAATCGATCAATATCTTAGGAATGGAGTGCTCCATTCTTAGCCAACATGCTTACCAGAAAGCAAAATCAACAATTACCGCTCTCCATGCCTTGACTAGCACTTTAGAGGAGACAACCAAAGAGTGCGTTTGATAACATCTCCTATGAATCCATAGAGAAGGCTCTAAACGTAAAAGATATACATCCGTCGACAATCAAATGGTGTATAGCCATGTTGAAATGTCGGCAGATCACAGCCAGTCTGGGAGGCGAGTCGCTGACTTTAAAGGCGCTAAGAAGATATCCCAAGGGGGAGTGTTATCACCTCTATTATAGTGCCTGGTAGTTGATGACTTGATGAACACCCTAACTAAAAACGGATTTAAGATTCAAGGGTATGCAGATGACCCCTGGTAATCACAATTTGACGTAAATATGATACAATCATAACTCAACTAATGCAGAAAGCCCTACTCACCAGTACTTGGTGTAGAAGCAATGGACTCAGCATCAATCCCAATAAAATCGAAATTGTCCCTCCATTGAAAGCAGAACTATTAACCTCAAAACAGAAGTTAAATACCTAGGGGTAATACTAGACAGTAAACTAAACTGGAACTCACACTTAGATAAGGTGAGGAAAAAGGCCATCATGGCAAACCACATCTGCCGCAGACTCTTAGGAAGGAACTGGGGTATCAAACCACGAATGGCTCATTGGGCCTATGTAACAAGAATCAGACATACGGTTCATTGGTTTGATGGCCAAAAACAAAACATAAGACAATACAACAACAGGTGGCACAAATCCAGCGATTAGACTCTACACGATCTCACACCGCTCCATTTATATATACAAAAGGAGGCAGCTTCAAGTGCCTTATCGCTGAAAACAGTTTCTTCACTCAAGTTGATGCAGGGTAACCTCAGGACACCTCGAAATCCTCAAGGACCCATGTCTTAATCACCTGATTGAAAGTAAAACGGACCTTATATCGACAGAGAATACAATTTCTATTAGCCGTATAAGATCATATTTAGAAGCAGTGATGATTGGGCGAAGGGAGGGCCTTAACTAAAAAGAGGACCCTAGCCTGGTACACCGATGCTTCAAAGACAGTTAGATCCGGAGTAGGCATGGGCATCAGTGGACCAAATAGCCACATTAAACTGCCCCTCAGCTCGGACATAACAATTTTCCAAGCAGTGCTTGCTATAAAGTTCTGCACAGAAGGGACAAAAAGGTGCATCCATAAACATTTTCACAGATAGTCGGGCCGCCATAAAGGCAATTCAGGCCTACACGTGTGACTCCGCACTGATCAGAGAGTGTACAATCAACCTGAGAGAACTCGCTAGGGGCAATGATGTTACCCTACGGTGGGTTCCAGGCTGAAGAGGCAGCGAAGACGCGAAGATGTAATAAAACCTCCATCCATGACGTAAGTAATTTGTTGAATATCGTCAAAATACCTAATAGTAGGTCTTTTGACCACATAGAGTTGTCAATTTAACATAATAGACCAAAAAATCCTAGATTCCTTGGTTATCTCAAGGATTTCTTAACTATGAGATAAATTGTATCTTATAGATAGCTTAACTAATATATGATGTGCTTAATCTTGTTATTGTACATGTTAAACATGGTAAACATTCTGCATATCACATAGATTAAAACCGTTATTCTGTTATTCTTATTTTATTCTGCGTTCGAGTGCGTTATTACATTTATTATATTTATTTCAGTTCAGGTTGTTGTAAAAAAAATTGCATAACATTTTTTATTGAAAAATAAGTAGGTACATCAAAATTTATTATTCTTTATTTTATTCGTTAAAGTCCCATTCCGTCAATAGTTTTGAAAACACTAGGAGATTCAATTTTTGAATTTAGATCATCGATCAAGTCCCTTGGTCACTCGTTACGTTTTACGATTATACAGGTGTTTCTGTAAGTCGTAGCATAAATTTAATAAATATATTAATGCAGTCAATGTCATTTTGACATATTCATAATTTTTATAAGGACGGCTAAACCCGAATGATTTTAGTTCTAAGTCTTGCGTTAGTTCTAGTGATAGTGTTAGTGTAAAACAAGAACTAACACTAGACCTAGAACTAGAAAGTTTCGAGTTAAGCCGTGCGTTTTCGGGTTTAGTCTGAAGATGAACCATTTACTGCTCAGTCTCTTTCTTTTATTATCAGTTTCTTCTCAATAGTACTCGGCTTTGTGTAGTACTCTATGTCTGTGTTCTGTGTTTTTTTTTCCAATTTTCTTCTTGGTTTTCTTTTTCTTTTTCGCCTCTCCATCTTCAATTGGTGACTGTTTTTCCAGCCTTTCTCTACCTGGTCTAATACCTTTCTTACCTTTATAGTCTCTTTCCCAGTATTCCTCCTGTTTTTCTAGTTTCATCTCGTTTCATCACTCATCTCTTTCTCCTCTATGCCGTACTCTACCACTCATCTCTGATTAGTACCTTTCTTGTGATTACAATCTCTTTTTAGTCTTCTTTCTGTTTTTTTCTGATCTCTGCTAGTCTCGTTCTTCTATTATCAATATCATTTGTAAGTTCATTTCACGTCTTTAAAATTTCTTTTTAATTAATCTCCCTCCTCTGTGTATAATTTTCCAGCATATGTTCAGTCTTTTTCTTCTCCTACCGGCTTCTGTCTTGTTTTACCAGTCTGTGTCAGTCTCTTTCTTCTGTTGCCAGTCAGTTTCAAATATTCCTCTTTTTTCCAGAATATTGGTAAATTTCTGCTTTCTCAGTCTTCATCGTATTAATCCAATTTTTAATCAGTTTCTTTCTTCTATTACTAATTTTTTCGTTTTATTCAGTCTCCTCCTTGTCATTCCAGTTTTGCTTCATTTTCCAGTCTCTTTTCTATAATACTAGTCTCTTTCAAGTCTCCTCGTTATAATACCTTTCTTCTTCTTCTTTATTTCCACGCGTGGTAGATATGCCGTACCTGTTTTCTTCCTATGCCCCTTCGGATGTGGATATCTAATATTTTTTATCATGGTACATCGTTTTGGTGACTTCCCTTGATTTCTTTTTTCAATAGAATTATATAATCGGAGTCTTATCCATTTTCCTACACATTGTATGTTGCTTTGTTATCATAGATCTTCACTTCTGGACTCTATCATGTGTTTTTCCATGAATATTCACTATACAGGGTGATTCTCAACCTATACGCATAAACTTGGGGATTTACTCCTCATGACGAATAATGACTAATAGGCGAAAAAATTTTAAACCAGGGTGTTGGCGAATTGTCTAGGCAGTAGGATGTATCTGATTTTGCAATATTTGCTCAGTATTAACTTCCGTGACGTACACTATGCTTTTTAAGTGACCCAAAAAGTAAAAATCAAGAGGATTTAGGCCGGACGATCACAGTGGCCAAGCCATTGTACCATCTGGACCTATTCATCTTTCAGGAAACACATTATCTAGATGTCGCCGATCATATCGGATATCTGGGAAACTAAAAATTTTTTTTCATCTGTTAGTCATTATTTGTCATGAGGAATAAATCGTCAAGTTTATGCGTATAACTTGAGAATCACCCTGCATAGATTTTTAGAGCTTATTATTTAAACTGATCCACTGTATTTTCTGCCCGGAGTTGATGCTTCCGAAGAGTTTTAATATTTCTTTGTCGAAGTTTCCTCCTCCATATTTCGGCATTTCATGTATTATCTCATCAGGTCTTGGGCTTTTCCGATTTTTAAGTTGTTTTAGAGAGTATTTTTATTATCCTCTGTGTTAGTTCTATATTTGCTTCTTTTTTTTCATCTTTCTCAATCAATGGCAGTTCGTTTTTGTTTATCTTCATGTTGTTCATAATTTCCGTATTCTGTTTTGTATAGTGTCCAATTTTCTTGGTTCTTGCTTCGGAAGTATTTAAGTGCATCATTAGCTGCGTTGGTGGTGTTTACTTTTGGGGTCTTCCATGTTGATTGTGGTGATATGGGGAGAGAAGGGATGACGGCGGTCGAGGGATACTCTGCGGAATGGAGAAGGAACAGAAATGCTGAGATGGGTGGAGGATATATTGAATGGGAATAAAGAGGAAGAAGAGGAAGGGGAGTATACTTACATCGGGGCGAGGGGGACATCTGTGATTGATTATGTACTGGTGGATCAGGAAATATGGGAGAGGGTAGAAAGGTTTAAAGTGGAAGCCGCAGAAGGCGAGCGGAACTGGGGAGCAAGTTCATCACGACAGACTGGTCGGAAGAAGGGGTAGCATTCTACAGGGGAAATCTCGACACTTGGCAACAGAGGATACAAGAGATCAATGGTTTGTAAGAACTTATCCAGGTAGTGTGGGAGGCAACACTGAAAAGGGAGGAACGACTGGTATGATGGCGAGTGCAAGAAGGCGAAGAGGGAGGCGAGAAGGAGGTTGAGGCGGTGGAGACGGGGGAAGATAGGGGTGGATAGATATAGGGAGGCCAGGAGAGGATACAGAGAGCTATGCAGTAGAAAGAAAACAGAACTGAGGGAGAAGGAGGCGGCAGAGATTAGAGACATAACAAAGGAAGGGGAGGTCTGGAGGTATCTGAAAAAGAGAAAGAAGAGTTAGAGAGAGGATAACCAGCGAAATACACATGACAGAATGGAAGAGTTACTTTATGGGATTATTGGGAGGGGTTGAAACGAGGCTAACGAGGAAACGAAACGAAGCAGTGCTTAGGGGATTGAAGAAGGGAAAGGCGCCAGGGGAAGATGGGATGCAGAACGAGGTTGGAAGTATCAAGGGTGGTGAGAGTGAAGTTGTTGGAGGGGATGAATAGTGTATGGAGAGGGGGTGGGATTCCGGAGGGATGGAAAGTGGGGGTAATTTGCCCAGTATATAAAAAGGGTAGAGAGCTACAGGGGAATTAACCTACTAGACTCGGCATACAAGGTATACATGAAGATACTGCTGGGAAGACTGGAGGAGGAGATGGAGTTGGGCGGAATTTTGCCGGATGGGTAGGCAGGTTTTCGGAAGAGAAGGGGAGCAATCGACAACGTGTACGTGTTGAACCATCTGGCAGATAGAGAGCTGGATAAGAAGGGAGGTAAATTGTACGCCCTGTTTATAGATTTGAAGGCGGCTTTTGATAAGGTGGATAGGGGAAAGTTGTGGGAGGAGGGGGATCACGGAACACTTAATTGCGAGAGTGAAGGAAATATACATGTAGACTATGGCTGGGATAAAAGTGGGAGATAAGCTGAGCGACGAGCTGTTTGCGCTGCATACGGCAGACCTGGAGGATTGATTGGGGAAGACATCGTGGTCATAGCGAGAGAAGCGGCGGAGATGAAGGATATAATAAAGGGTGGGAGAAAAAGAACAGAAATCTGGAGATGGGAGGGAAAAGAGATCGAGGAGGTTACTTGGGGTATGTGTTTAGGGAGGACAACAGGGAGGGGTCGCACGTGATAGCTATGGCAAAAAAGGCGAATAAGATGATGGGACAAGTATAGGGTTGGGGGAAGAGAGTCTTTGGAAGGAATTGTGGCAGCGAGGAAGATTATGTTTGAAGGTCCGGTTAGCAGTGTGATGATGTATGGGGCAGAGGTATGAGGATGGAGAGAGCAGGCAATGCTGGAGGACGTGCAAGCTAGATATTGGAGATTGTGCTTGGGGTGGCGAGAGAAACACCGGGGTATATAGTGAGGGAAGAGGTAAAGGTGGATAAGGTCAGAGTGGAGGGGGGCAGGAGGGCTAGGAAATATGAAGAAAGAATAGAAGGGAGGCCCAACTGCGGGATTTTGGGGGAGACAACTATTATAGACGAACGGACTACTCGGTAACTAAGATAAGTAGGAGACAAAGTGTAGGTAGGGAGATGTGGAGAGAGTTGAGAGATAGGGACCGAGATGTGCAGAGACAGGAAAGAAGGACACAAATAAAAGAGGGAAGGTATAACGAAAGGTACAGGGCATAATTACGGAGGGGCTGCCTAGATACATGTTCTGCCGTCCTTACTGAAATCATCCTAAGTGACAAAATGTTGAAACTGAGATAATTCAATTTAAAGGGAAAATTAATCGCTGTCCATATCTTTCAACATTTATTTTTCAATCTTTGCATGCCATCTCAAATATTTTCATTATTTACGATTAAAAAAGTGTAAGTTTAGTTATAACTGAATTATGTAGAAAAATGTGCAGACAAGATGTTATGTCTTAGTAAAATTACACCTAGAATATAGAAAACTGTAAAAAAAAGCAATGCTACTAAATAATATATGATTTATCAAGTTTATTGACAAACATAGATGAAAATTTCTGTGATAGGAGTGGTAAAACAATTGTATCCTATCAATTCATCCTATCTACAACAAAAATGTGAGATAGGACAATTTAACATAGCACGTGGTAACATAGGACATTTTAACGTAGCAAAGCCCTCACATTGAATACTCATGTACATAGTTATAAGACTGAACAAAGCTAGTTAGGATTATTTACTTTAGTAAATATCAGATAGGATTTTCTCACTTAGGAAATGTATTAATACTGGAGATAGGATGATATGTTTAGGTATATTTTACCAACTTTAAAAGCAGCTAGGACGTTCTTACTTAGCCAAATAGGTAGAAATAACACCCATATTCAAGAATTTGCATTTAGGTTGAAAATTAGGAAAAATGTAGATACGACGATTTAAGTAAGGACGGCTATTGGAAGGATATGAGGAAGGGAAGAAGTTAGATACTGGATGGCCGATGAGGAGAGGTGGTGTAGGCTATGCAGGGAGGAATGGGAAACGTTGGAACATATGTTGAATGGGTGCAGTGAGTTGAGGGAGGAGGAGTTGGACTAGGGACAGATCTTAGGAGAGAGGGGAGAGGGGAAACGATGGATGAGAATGGTTGTGGGGGTGAGGAGACAAAGTCCTTTGGCCCCAAAGATCCCTCTTCCAGATTCAGACCTATAATCGTAAAGTTTATGTCGTATAATGTGAGGCGGCTGATTTGGATGAATAAACGGCAGCTTAAGAATAAGAAGTTTTTCATCTCGGAGTCATTATCTGTACGTCGCCTTAGTTTATATCAACGAGCCAAGGAGGCTGTTGGAGTCCGGAATGTTTGGACTTCGGATGGTCGCATTTATGTTGCCTTATCCAAGGGAAGGAAGAAGGTAATACGGAATGAATCGGACCTTCGGAATTACCAAGATACCCAGGCTCCTCGCAGGATTGCTTCACGGAGTCAGGCTGTAAAGTCTGATTAATCAACCGATGTGTTTTCATGGGAACGGTGGTTTAATAATTATTTACCTTGTTGTTTTGTTTTGTTACCACTTATCATAACTCTATTATATACTGTAAATCACGCCGGCTATTTATGGTCTTCATTGTCTCTGCTGTGTTTTGTAAGCGACCCCGCCTGCGGTAAATTTTTATTTCTTTGAAGCTAATTTTTCTTTATTGTTAACTTACACTTCTTCTAATTTTCTCTTTTTTCTTCCATGGATACTAGTTATTCTTCTTCATCTGATTCTTCTTCTCCATTTTCATCCTCTTCTTCTTCTACAAGCTCGCTCTTGAATTTACCTCGGTTAACCCTCTCAAACTCCAGGGGGAATGCTGAGGCCGATGAACCGCATAAATTAATAGGGATTCCCCCGTCTAACCTCTTCTCTAATTTTACGAACTGCATCACTCTGTGTCATGTCAATGTCCAGAGTCTAACTGCCCACTTTAATGACTTTTTGATCACATTTGAATCTGGTATTTTTGACATAATCTTAGTGAGTGAAACCTGGCTCAAGCCTTCCCTACATTCTCCTATGTTTGTTCTTCCGGGCTATCGTCTTCTGAGAAATGATCGCGTGTATTCTAGGGGTGGGGGTGTGGCTGCGTATGTCAAAGATCAACTACAGGTTGACTCGATTGAATTGTCCGATGGATCTTCGCGAGCAATGGAATTCCTTTTGATTGAGGTTAAGTGTGTTAATGCTAAACTACTATTGGGTGTTTTTTATTGTCCCCAATGATGAATTACTTTGAGCAATTTGAGGATCTCCTTGAAAGACATAGTATATGCTATGACACCATAGTATTAATGGGCGATTTCAATACGTGTACATTGAGAGATGACCTGCGTAGTGATAAACTTCGATTTGTCACTTCTTCCTCAAATCTATCTATTATCCCTTCTCAACCAACCCATCACCTTCCTTCGTCCGACTCTCTGCTTGACTTGATCATCTCGTCTTGCACCGATAAGATTCTTGTTCACGGTCAACTACCTGCTCTGCAATTTTCCAACCATGATCTTATTTATTGCGCTGTCCAAGTCCGAAATGTAGTTTGTCCTCAGCGTAATCTATCTTACCGTGATTTCAAACATATTGACTATCAACAACTCAACTCTGATGCGCTGAGGATAGACTGGAAACCGTTATATCTTATGACGGACTTTGACGCGAAGGTTAACTATTTTAATAATAAAGTAACATGTTTGTATGACAAACATGCTCCGGTAAAGCAAAGGAGAGTGAAACATTTTCCTGCCCCTTGGTTAACTAATGATATTAGGGGTCTCATGAGCGAACGTAATAGAGCAAAAACGTTGTACAGACGTAACCCGTCAATTGATAACTACGACTGCAAAATGCAAAAATGCTAAAAAAAAATATTTTTATTGGAAATTATCTGTGTCGACACCAACTACATTTTGGAAGACCTTGCGATCTCTTGGCGTCACTGACAGCAAACTCATGCAATCCACTCCGGATCCTAACTTGTTGGCCAGCTATTTTGCCGAACCGCCGGTAACGCTTGACGCTACTCAGAAGTATTTGTAGCATGAATCATAGTATTCATCAATCCATTTCATTTGATACCTGGCTCGTGAAAATCGGATTGTAAATGACTGAATTACAGCTTGAGGCATTCTTGTGTGATAACCTCTATATACAGGGTGTCTTTTCTCTGCTCAAATTACATTCAAAATGGATGTATTGTACATCATTGGATTCAGAAAAAAAATCTCTATCTAATGACGTGACGAAAAATATACGGTGCAATTTGAAAAACAAAAGTTCATATTCGTTTGAAAATCAAGATGGCGTTGGAAAAAAATTATTTGTAGCATGAATCATAGTATTTATCAAACCATTTCATTTGATATCTGGCTCACTAAAATCGGAACGTAAATGACAGAGTTACAGCTTGGGGCGTTTTTTGTGTGACACCTGTATATAGTTAGTGCTATCTTGTTTGAAACCAATTTATTTATTATTTCTATTATAAAAGGGCCGATGAAAAACAATAGCAGACAAGCTATGTCTGCATTGACTCGGCTCTTTTTGATGATGCGCTGTTATTAAGTCCGGTTTTGTTGATAATTTCAGAGTGTTTATTATTTTATTTACTTTTATGTATTATTTTTTGTATTTTTTTTGTAGGCTTGTAAATTCTTTGTTGCATCATCAATAAACATATATATTATATATTATTACAAAGGGATGGATGAGGGGATGATTGGACCGAGGAGCCTTCCAGAGACTTTCATCTTCCAAAGATTCAATATTGAGTTTGTACATGTTTATTCTCATTTTGCAAAGCACCAGTTTGTTGATCACTGCCTATGTTAGCTACATTAAGTGTTCCCACATCGATTAAGTATCATCTGTAGTGTGATCGTTCTATTAATCATGATATCTATCACAAATTCTCACTTCCTTTTATTGCGCCACCTAAATTTATACCCCATCACGTGTTCAAAAAGGTACTATTGATTTTTTGGATTCTATCTTCTAACGATACTGACCTCGATTTTGAGTTTGACACCCTCGATCTAGATCCAGATATTGAAGATCCTGGTGTTTCCGAAGAACATTTCCTTGTTCTTGATTTGTCTAAAGGATTTTAACTTTAAAGTTCATTTTTTTTAATCGCAATTCTGTCACTTAAATTCCTTTTTCTCATTTGATCTTAGATTTTCCTAGTAAACTTGTCATTCAGTATTAGAAGAAAAATGTATCATGAATCAATAAACTTTAATGATGTCATCATATCACATTAGTGACGTCATCATTAGCAACGAATTATTTATTTTATCACCTGGATGCATAAATTATGAAATAATTATTATTATCGTAATTTAAATAGAGTATTTTAAAAATTTGATTGATAAAAGTGAAAGGATCCGAGAATATAACTCGATCTCAATATACTCAATTCCAATTTGAATCCAACCTACATACTTTATACACTCAAACAACCTACAAAGATTTTTTTTAATCTTAAAAACGCACGTGTAATCGATTGCGTAAATATGAGTCACTCGGGGCGGGTTGGTTGGTTTTAGAAAGAAAATTAGGACAAATCCGGTTCGATTCTAAATCGATTTAATAACATTTTCGATTATTTTTTAAACCAACCCCGACTAAAATCAACTTTCTCAAATCAAACTTATTTTATACCATAAATTATTAAATCTTATTACTATTAATTTTTAGATATAACAAGTATGAGTGAAACGAAAATATCTCTTACCTTGAGTATGTGCTCAAAAAGTGGTAGAGGCACGAAACGGACAAGTAAAAAAAAGAAAAAGTTACTCTTAAAAACCGCGTGTAACTAAAATAAGAGCACTTGGGTTGGGTTTCGGTCAGTTCCATCCAACATTTCGGACGGTGAACGTCTCAAAAGGGATGATTCATTTCAAAAAATGATTTTCCTTTTCGTTTTAAACTTAATTTTGGCGGCGTTAATTTCCGGTTCGCCCGACAATCAAAAATGTTTAAAAACCGTTTCAAACACAAAACTTTTGTGCTTTTATAGTGAAATAACGACTTTAAAGGGGTGCAAGTGTACGCACGTGATCGTTCCATCGACTCTCCAATCCAAAATCATCAACAAATTAAAAGAATCAAACCATGAAGTTAAAATTTTCGTCACAATCACCGAACTAAATCAAGTAAATACATTCATTTAAATTTAACAAGAATTATTTTGGTGTTTTTTAGCCGACGATTTCTTTGATTAAATCGTCAAACCCACACGGGTTAAATTTTAATTTAAACTCATTCGAGAAAATAACCTCCCCTAACGACATTTTAGACGTGATTACAACGCTTCGAGCCAAACTTAACGAAAAATTAGAAATAATCGTGACTGTGCCGTCGAAAATCGACGTTTTAGCGAGATTTTACGACTTTAAGCGATTAAAAAAGCTTGGGATTGAAGCTTTTGTGCTACAAAGTGATTTTTTGACTGACTCGAAAGCTGTTACTTTCCATCCTAGTCGGTTATCAGGACTTTTTGATGTCCAAAACACTGTGAGTTTTAATTTAATTTAATTTAACTTAGATGTGTTAATTAAAAAATTTTTTTTGTAGGATTCTTTAGTTGATTTAGTAACTAATTTAGGTTTATCGGAATCGAAGCTAATTATATCAATTCCAGTGCAAGGGTATCATTTTAAATTGAAGAATGAAACCGAAACGAGTCGGGGAAGCCCAGCGATTGAGGTTAAATCAATTAATAGGGATGAAATGTGCAAGAAAATTGGGGAATTTAGCGATTGGAAGGAAGGAAGGGATCAAGATTTAACCGGAGTTTATATTTATCGGTAAATTTTTTTATTAACCTTAATTAACCCAAAACACTGAAGTCTACAAGACCTTGATTATTAAAAATTAAAATATACAACGTATTAAACTTTTTTGCTTATTACATTTCCAAATTGGCTTGGAGCAATTGATGCAACAATAATTCGTTTTTCTCATTTTTGATGATGGGCAAATACTGCAAGTTTTTCTTTTTACAAGCTTGTCATCGTGAACATCCCAAAGAACAACATGCAACTTTTGTTAAAACATTTTTACGTTAATAACCTTCTTTTGAGATGTTTAAGCACCCCTTGAAAATAAAATCACAATTTAATCCGTAAAGAATACGTTACAGAGCGCCCTCTACCGGGTATAGTAAAACGGACTCCATAATCGTCTTTCTCATGCCAGAAAACCTCCGTATACCAAATTTGAATAGAATCGGTTGAAATACACGTGTAATATTAAATAAAAATCAATTGAAAAAATTAACTTAAACACCCTGTATATGAAGTTTTTGTTAATTTAAAAAAATCTATCGACTATTAAAGTCCTGCTACAAAAACCTGAAACACCTTGTATATACAGAATGTCCTGAAATTGCGTCTATATATTTAAAGACGTGATTCTACATCACTACTTTTTTAGAGTTATCTCAAATTATTATTATTTATTATTTTTACGTGACAAATATGATAATCAAAAGAAAAAAATGCATCAATCAATTCTGCGGAAAAAGATACATAAAAAAGGTACTACTTAGAGAATTGCATTAAAAAATGCATTAAACGATTTGCCGCATAAGTAAATGTACAAAATTTTCTCATCCAAATGTTGCCGAACTTGAATGCACAACTTTCTGGTGCTAGCCAAAGGATTTTCGTCTACTACATCCAATATCCTTTCTTCACCATCTGCGGCTCTGGTAGAGCGTGATCTTCTACAATTCACCCGATTAGGTTTAAAAGATCCTGTCTCAAACAGTCTTCTATGAACAGAGGCGGCGCTACTGGGGGGCGCCGGCGCCTTTTTAATGTTTTCTCCAACAATATCTTATCTTTCTTTTGCAGTATTTAGACCTGTTAGTAGTATCTAGTCTTCACAAAGCAGTATTTAGTCTCCACAAAGCAATTTTAGTCTTTAGAAGGCAGAATTTAGTGTTCCAGACGCTGTATTTAGACCTATCGGCAGTATCTAGTCTTCAGAAAGCAGTATTTAGTCTCCACAAAGCAATTTTAGTCTTTAGAAAGCAGTATTTAGTGTTCCAGACGTTATATTTAGACCTGTCGGAAGTATTTAGTCTTCAGAAAGCAGTATTTAGTCTTCTAGAAGCAGTATCTAGTCTTCTGCCAAAGTTATGTATGTTTTCTCCAAAATATTTTATCTTTTTTTTGCAGTATTTAGACCTGTTAGTAGTATTTAGTCTCCACAAAGCAATTTTAGTCTTTAGAAGGCAGAATTTAGTGTTCCAGACGCTGTATTTAGACCTGTCGGAAGTATCTAGTCTTCAGAAAGCAATATTTAGTCTTCTAGAGCAGTATCTAGTCTTCTGCCAAAGTTATGTATGTTTTCTCCAACAATATCTTATCTTTCTTTTGCAGTACTTAGACCTGTCAGCAGTAGCTAGTCTTCAGAAAGCAGTATTTAGTCTCCACAAAGCAATTTTAGTCCTTAGAAAGCAGTATGTAGTGTTCCAGACGCTATATTTAGACCTGTCGGAAGTATCTAGTCTTCAGGAAGCAGTATTTAGTCTTCTAGAAGTAGTTCTAGTCTTCTGTTAAAGTTATGTATGTCCAAAATATTTTATCTTTCTTTTGCAGTATTTAGACCTGTCAGCAGTAGCTAGTCTTCAGAAAGCAGTATTTAGTCTCCACAAAGCAATTTTAGTCTTTAGAAGGCAGAACTTAGTGTTCCAGACACTGTATTTAAACCTATCGGAAGTATCTAGTCTTCAGAAAGCAGTATTTAGTCTTCTAGAAGCAATATTTAGTCTTCTGCCAACGTTATGTATGTTTTCTCCAACAATATCTTATCTTTCTTTTGCAGTACTTAGACCTGTCATCAGTATCTAGTCTTCAGAAAGCAGTATTTAGTCTCCACAAAGCAATTTTAGTCTTTAGAAGGCAGAATTTAGTGTTCCAGACGCTATATTTAGACCTGTCTTCAGTATCTAGTCTTCAGAAAGCAGTATTTAGTCTTCTAGAAGCAGTATCTAGTCTTCTGCCAACGTTATGTATGTTTTCTCCAACAATATCTTATCTTTCTTTTGCAGTATTTAGACCTGTCAGCAGTAGCTAGTCTTCAGAAAGCAGTATTTAGTCTCCACAAAGCAATTTTAGTCTTTAGAAGGCAGAATTTAGTGTTCCAGACGCTGTATTTAGACCTGTCGGAAGTATCTAGTCTTCAGAAAGTAGTATTTAGTCTTCTAGAAGTAGTATCTAGTCTTCTGCCAAAGTTATGTATGTTTTCTCAAAAATATTTTATCTTTCTTTTGCAGTATTTAGACCTCTCAACAGTAGCTAGTCTTCAGAAAGCAGTATTTAGTCTCCACAAAGCAATTTTAGTCTTTAGAAGGCAGAGTTTAGTGTTCCAGACGCTGTATTTAGACCTGTCGGCAGTATCTAGTCTTCAGAAAGCAGTATTTAGTCTTCTAGAAACAGTATCTAGTCTTCTGCCAACGTTATGTATGTTTTCTCCAACAATATTTTATCTTTCTTTTGCAGTATTTAGACCTGTCAGCAGTAGCTAGTCTTCAGAAAGCAGTATTTAGTCTCCACAAAGCAATTTTAGTCTTTAGAAAGCAGTATTTAGTGTTCCAGACGCTGTACTTAGACCTGTCGGAAGTATCTAGTCTTCAGAAAGCAGTATTTAGTCTTCTGCCAACGTTATGTATGTTTTCTCCAACAATATCTTATCTTTCTTTTGCAGTACTTAGACCTGTCAGCAGTATCTAGTTTTCAGAAAGCAGTATTTAATCTTCTAGAAGCAGTATCTAGTCTTCTGTCAAAGTTATGTATGTTTTCTCCAACAATATCTTATCTTTCTTTTGCAGTACTTAGACCTGTCAGCAGTATCTAGTTTTCAGAAAGCAGTATTTAATCTTCTAGAAGCAGTATCTAGTCTTCTGTCAAAGTTATGTATGTTTTCTCCAACAATATCTTATCTTTCTTTTGCAGTACTTAGACCTGTCAACAGTATCTAGTCTTCAGAAAGCAGTATTTAGTCTCCATAAAGCAATTTTAGTCTTTAGAAGGCAGAATTTAATGTTCCAGACGCTGTATTTAGACCTATCGGCAGTATCTAGTCTTCAGAACGCAGTATTTAATCTTCTAGAAGTAGTATCTAGTCTTCTGCCAAAGTTATGTATGTTTTCTCCAAAATATTTTATCTTTCTTTTGCAGTATTTAGACCTGTCAGCAGTAGCTAGTCTTCAGAAAGCAGTATTTAGTCTCCACAAAGCAATTTTAGTCTTTAGAAGGCAGTATTTAGTGTTCCAGACGCTATATTTAAACCTGTCGGCAGTATCTAGTCTTCAGAAAGCAGTATTTAGTCTTCTAGAAGCAATATTTAGTCTTCTGCCAACGTTATGTATGTTTTCTCCAACAATATCTTATCTTTCTTTTGCAGTACTTAGACCTGTCAGCAGTATCTAGTCTTCAGAAAGCAGTATTTAGTCTCCACAAAGCAATTTTAGTCTTTAGAAGACAGTATTTAGTGTTCCAGATGCTGTATTTAGACCTGTCGGAAGTATCTAGTCTTCAGAAAGCAATATTTAGTCTTCTAGAAGCAGTATCTAGTCTTCAGAAAGCAGTATTTAGTCTCCATAAAGCAATTTTAGTCTTTAGAAGGCAGTATTTGGTGTTCCAGACGCTGTATTTAGATCTGTCGGCAGTATCTAGTCTTCAGAAAGCAGTATTTAGTTTTTTAGAAGCAGTATCTAGTCTTCTGCCAACGTTATGTATGTTTTGTTCTTGATACTGACAGCTACTTCTTTCTGGGGGGATAGACCATCATCTCTTTGGGAGCCTCTTATTATCTATCCGGATCTTCTACCACCCGGTACCTCATTTCTGCAGCTGTTACTTTGCTTTTGTGCTTATCCTGCATTGGCAAAATTTCCGTATTGGTGATTTCCTGTCCTGTGCAATAACAAGACAAGTCCATTGGTTTCTTGTTCATATAATCAATTTTTTGTTTTCTCTGAAGAGTAATTTCAGACTTCATGTGGACTTTGAACAATGTAATTCCTGTTTTTAACCTTCTGACCAAAGTATTCCCGACTATTCCCTTAAGTTTGGTTTTTCACCAGTATAATTCTTAAATTTTTGCTGAAGTATGGATTATGATTATTCCAGTATTTTTTAAGTTTTTTTACAAATCGTTTAATGCAATTTTTCTTGGAAACGACTGGTTTTAGAAAATTTTTTAAGTCGTACCTTTTTTACGTATTTTTTTCCACAGAATTGATTGATGCATTTGAAATGGCGGAAAAAATAAAGATAAAAGAAATATAGTATCTTAAATGCGCGCCCTACCTGATTATCATATTTGTCACGTAAAAATATCCCTATACATCAAATTTCGGCATTCTAAACCTTGCCGTTTTTGAGATAACGCTAAAAAAGTACTTTTGGAATGCCATCTTTAAGTCTTTCCCTTAGGAAGCATTTTCGGACCGGACATTATATAAACTTTTCTTCATGATTTTTGATGTAGAATCACGTCTTTAAATATATAGACGCAATTTCCGGACACCTGTATATACATTTTCCCATTTATGATATAAACTTGAACATGGATTCATACAATCAATAATAATATTGTTTATTCAATAAAAAAAATACAAAATATTAAAAAGAAAATAAAGAGGGAATATACATTTTATGGAAAGATAACAAGGTAAAGAAAAATATAGTAATAATTCCTGAATAAACATAGAATAGAAGTTAAAAGAAGAAGCAATAAACTTAAATTGTTACCGCTTGTATGTGGTTTTTCAATCAACTCATTGGTGCAGTCTAGGTTGGTGTAATTTGTCCTATTCTTTGTGCTCATTGAATTAGATTAGATGCTGATCATTTTAGAAAAAAAAAACGTCGTCCCTCGTGGAATGTCCAGTTTTTTATTTGTTTCTTCACTATGGCGTCACTCAAGTTGAAATGCAACAATCCTTTTATTTCTGGGGGCATCGGATAATATAGTTTTGGTGCTATGTAATTTAGGCTACGCTGTCCTATTCTTTTATTACATTTTGGAATGGTCTACTTGAATCATTAACTGACTATGTCTGCGTACGTACATCAACACTTTCTGACTATACAGGGTCATCCACGACGACCGTCCATTAGAACTTTACAGGATTCTGGTCAAAATACAAATTTGAAAATTCAGATTTAAGTATTATCAATTGCGTTCTCTTCGACTAAAATATTTTCAAATATCTAACACTTTCGGTTATACCGGAAGTCGCCACCTACTTTATTTTTTTAAATGGAACACCTGTATATTTTTACATATTTGGATTTGTCTGTTTTCAAGATTTATGAATGACTTTACTTTTTGCAATTTGATTCGGCCGTTCTCGAGTTATTCAAATTTTTCTAGAAAAATCTGCTCCAGCAGATATTTGTTAAAAAAATCAGAGAACACTCGATTTTTGGGGTATCAATTTAGGATTCAGAACATGCTTAAGCAACATGATGGAGTATGTTTTGGTGCCGAGTATGGCTGTCTAGAACGTTTGGCCACTTTACTATGGCACGTTACCTTTTCGAAACTTGGAAGTACCATAACTTCATTTCTTTAAATGGCACCCTCCATATTTTATTACTTAGTCGTCTTCGGTGTCTCATTTTACATCTTTTATATGCGATATGTCCTATACCTAACATTTATAGTTTGGGAAATAATTAGGGTTTATTGAAAAATGCACACAAATATCGATCCTCACAAGGGAGTAGTAAACAACTTTCAGGTGTCTTTTATCTAGAAACTGTGCCAGGTATCTCAATCTGCTTGTTAGTCCTCTAAGTTTCAACATAACATTGTAACACTGTTACAATGTTATCAGTCTGTAAATCCCAACGTAGATGTGTTGATCAATAATTATGCCTAAATATTTTACCGATGATGGTTGTGAAGTAAAACTTTCCAGATCAATAACAAGATTTCCCAATTCTGGCAGATGATTGCTATATGAAGCGAAGGACAGATATTTCAATTGAAACCATTTTTTGACTATTGTGAAATCCTTTTCAACTTCCATCTTTAGTTGTTCCTTGGATTGGGATCTATAAAACCCCTCAGATTAAGGATTCATTAAACCATTTGTGTAAATGCTGAACAAGAAAGGCCCCAAAACTGTGCCTTGTGGGACACCATATGTAGTTGTTTTTGTTTCGCTAATCACACCATTTGTAGTAATCATTTGTTCGCGATCTGTTAGATAGTTTTTAAGTATGTCGTATACGTGACCTCTGATCCCGTAGGGGTACAGCTTTTTTAGCAATATTTTGTGAAAAACCGTGTCAAAAGTTTTTTCATCCATAGTTTCCTGATTAAGGCACAGATTGCGTCCTCCGACAATTTTCCTTCTTTAAAGCCAAATTGGTTAGGTGAAATGACATTATTTTTATCAAAAAACAAGACTATGCTTTAGAATTTTTTCAAACAACAGAACGTTGAAATTAATGTTATTGGTCGATATTGGTTTTATTACTCCGATCTTTAATGCCTTTGGAAAGTAACCAGCAGCAAAACACCTATTTATAATTGCAGATAGTGGATATCTGTGACTCTGATTAAAGTTTCTGCACTTATTTCATCGAAACCAGGGGTTTCTTTAGTTTTAGACTTTTAATTGATTTCAGCAACCTCCAACTAGTTTGATTCAGAGAGGTATATTGAACTTTGTGCATATGTAATGTTATCCTGAAAATATTCTATTATGTACTCTATTCCCAATTCACTGAAATAGTTATTGAATTCATCGGCCATCTTCTTATCTCCAATCACTACCCCAGCCTGTACATTAATCTGTGTTATTTTGGTTTCAGTTTTCTTTTTGTTACAAATATCATTAACACAACTCCACAGGGCCTTTGTTGACCTCTTGCTTCTATTTATTGCGGTTTTTATGCTATTTTTCAATACGTCTATAAATTTCTCGGTAATAGTGTTCAAGTCACTTATTTCGCTTATAAAATTCCAATTTTCCAACCTTAATTTCTCTCGCACCTCTATGTACTTAATGAATGATTTACACAGTCTTTTCCATAATGTTTTCCGAACGACTTGCATATCGTTTGCCAACTTATTTTGACAAAATAGTAGTCTAATCAAGAATTACTTACTCTTCTTGTGGTCTCATTAATATATGATACAAAGTCGAAAGTATAAATTATAGTTTTGTATTCCTCTACATCAGGGTCATTTTTTTCTAAAAGGTCTGTATTAATGTCTCCCGTAATGATATGTGTGTATTTTTTACACTTCGAAAGATATTCCAACATTTCGTTGACAAATTTCTTTACAGATCCGCTAGGATGCCATATTGCAGTTAATACTATGTCTTTAGTAAGGTTAGTAATGTGATTCTGAACGACTGAACAACTATAGGTAAAAGCATTGCTTATGTAGACAACCACTCCGTCATGAGCGCTCAAGTTTCTGTAATTATAGACGATGTTGTATCATCCTTCAATTGAATAGGTACAGACATCAAATTTAGCGACTTCGGAAACCTTTGAAGACTTTTTAGCCTTTGGAGACATGAAATATTTTAAGACTCAAGTGGTTTGAAATTTCATTGAGGTTGCCGAATTCCAAGGTTTGATCGAGAATTTCAGACCTAACAGTATCAACATCATAATCCCTAATAAAGTCATCCCCTTAAAGGCAGTTTTATAAAGCTGCCTCTTTTTGTATATATAAATGAAGTGGTGTGAGACCGAGCAGCGCTTCCTTCCAGTTCCTTCTGAGGAGCCTGGGGCAGATCTGGTTAGCCATAATGCCCTTTTTCCTCACCTTGTCTATGTGGGAGTTCCAGTTTAATTTACTGTCTATTATTGGTATTACCCCTAGGTATTTAACTTTTCTTTTGAGGTTAATAGTTTTGCTTTCAATGGAGGATGCTCTCCATTATAGCTTCCTTCTCTGAATGAAAAAGATATTTCATATTCCGATTTTGTTTGGATTGATGCTGAGCCCATTGCTTCTGCATCAGATACTGGTGAGTACTAGGGCTTTCTGTATTAATTGAGTTATGATTGTGTCATATTATGTCGTATTATACTAGGGTGTAAAATACAGCTAATACAAGCTAACATTTTGTTTTGCGCTTAGCGCTATAATTAGCGCATTTGATGCCGAGAATATCAATTCCTGACTTGGTATGGTTGTAATATTCAATTATTTTTGGCTTTATTTCTATTTCTCTTTTTACTGTTTAAACCTGTTCTCTTTCACCTTGCCAACATCTTAAAACTAAAAGTTCCTACACTACACTCTTCCCTTCTTAACTAACGAACATACATTTTTATACATACACTACGTCACAATCGTTTGTAGTCTCTTTGATATCAGGAATTGGGGTTTCACTCACAGTTGCGTCTTGAATTTTGGTTTTGAATCGGATGCATCGGATTCACGCATGCACCCTCCATTTATATAATGAAAAACTGAAACTTCCACTGGAGTTCTTTCCTTATAAAGATTTTTGATATCATATTCAAAAATTTTTTTTTAAGTTTTTCTACATGAACTAAACTTCTTATTCCGTTTGTTAAAACAAAATATGTCAATTCACTGTGTTTATGCAATATTTTTCCTTACAACCATTTCTCTTCCTCTCCTCTCTTACTTTTTACATAAACTAACTCCTCAGGTTCATATTTTATTCTTGTTTTACCAATTTTTCTTTTAATATTGCTAGTCTTGTTCTTGGTCTTCCTGTTGTTGTTTGTGGAGTGTTTCGATAAGCAAACAATATGTTGTCTTACTGATGTTTTTATATGTTTGATTCCCTTTTGTTGACAAAAGTCTTCAAACTTCATTGAAATCAATTGCAAGTCCATTATCGGATACTAACTACTCAGAAAGATCATATCTAGGAAATACTAAACGGAGATACTCTAATAGTAGCCTCTTCATCAAGTTTATTTCGACCCATTTTGAAAAGAATCGATCAAAATTAAAAAGTCATTTCCCTTTTTTGGCGTAAAATCAATGTGAACTCTTTGAAATATCCTAGTCGTCTTTTGCCAATTTATTTCTAACGTAGGACTTGCATTTTGGGCCTTTTGACAAATGTCATAACTTCTTATTAATGTTTCTAGATCAAAATCTATTTTTGGCGATCGGACGAACTTTTTCTGGAATAATGACTCTTCTACCCCAAAACAAACAATTCTTGTCTAAGGAAATTTCAGATTGTCGAAGTAAATATGGTTTTATTTGATCATTATCTGCATAATTTTTCCAGCCATTTAGTACATTGTCATAAACTTTTCATATTTCTCTAAATTAATCCCACTCTTCTCCAAATCAAGCCCACCTTTGTATTAGAGCAGCAGCAAAACTTGGTAAGGATTTATTTGAAGCCTCCTTTTCCAGTTAAGAATAATTCTTTTCAACATTATTAAGCGTTCTAGATCCAAAATATATTGGTTTTTCGAAATCATCCATTTGTGCCAACACTGCACCAATTCAATACCTTGTTAAAGCGTCACATGTCAAAATTAATGGTTTATCCATGTCATAAATTGTAAGAACCCCAAAATTTTGTAACATCTTTTTACTCTCGTTGAAGCATTCATCACAACGTGTATATCATGAGGTGTAAGAGCTTTCATGATAACTGCTATTCCTTCAACTAACGAACTTTAAATCCAGCTTTATGTAGTTGTTTAACACATTTTCTACGTTTCTTTTCCCGCAAATTAAAATATCATCAATATAACACACCGCGTTATCTGCATCTTTCAATACTTTATCCATGATTGCTTGAAATATTGATTGGACCATTGATGAGTGCTAACAGTTAATAATTCTTGTGCTCTTGGAAAAAGTTCTAATTGTTGGTATGTATTTGATAAAACAAGATACATTTTGCCATCTTTTAATTTATTAAAAATCTCGCCTGTAATGATATTATGTCATCTGGTTTCAGTGTTTCTTCTTGGTTCAGTTGATGTTGACTGAAAACCATTTTTGCCACAATATGTGACTTCGTCGGATTCAGTTTCTCCTTCCACAACATTTGCTTCGAGATTCACCCTAATAGTAGGGGAAGGTAGGGCAAGACGGGGTACTTAAGCACTTAAACATTTTTTGTAGTCGTAAGAAATGCTCAATAGAAATACGAGGTAATACAATTAAAACTTCAGTATTTCTGAAGTTAATTTCAAAAATTAGGACCAAAAAATATTAGTACTTATAATAGAAAAAAAGTTTTTTTCAGGGTTTTCCAAGTACCCCATCTTACCCTATAGTGAGGGCAAGATGGGCTACGCAGGAAGGGCAAGATGGGGTGGCTCAATAATAGGAAATGCATAGGTTTTTTAAATTACTTTTACAGATTTATAAAAGATTTATCTTAATAACGTATAAAAAGACATTATGTACACATTTTCAAACGTAAAATAAGTTTGAAATAAGTTTTTTTATTTCAATAACTAAAAAAAATCTTGACATTGTTTGAAAAAAATGTTCAAAAGGATAATTATTTTAGTCGCAAGTAACATTTAGTTTGTGTTATATGAAAAGTTACGGATTTATTATTTAGTTCTCATCGTCCTTTTGTAAGCAAAATTCACAGATATGGTGTACCTCGGCATCCTCGTCCTCCTCTCCTGCACAAGAACAGTGAGCCCACTTCTTGCAAGAGACGCATGACATCCATCCTTCTGTAGACTGAGAATAGAAATGGCCACAATACAGACACGCAGTGTCATCCTCTTCTGACGTGCTTCCTTCTTCGTTTTTTTCTTTTTTTAACTTTTTTGGCAGGTTAGTCATTGTTTTTTTATGTTTCCCACTTTTTCCTTTACGAATAAACAGAGATTTTTTAACATTCTTCTTAGAAGCATTCTTCACTTCTGCATTCTTTCCTTCTGCATGCTTTCCTTCTTGGTCCTTCTTTTTACCGGGCTTAACTTTATTTGCACTGTCTAGAAGCTCTTTTTTGTAAGGCGAGCTAGTTACAACAACAGTTTTTCCTTTTTTGTGGCCTGATTTCCAGATGTTTTTCTTTCCGCAATGAGGAACAGGAACAATTTGTTCAGGAGAAACCGCAAAGGATCTTAATTGATAGGTGTTGTTCTTGGGAGCTTGTTGGTTTGTGGTGTGGTTATTGGAGTTACTATTATTCCAATGTGAGCACCCAGGTTCAGCAAACGCATCTTGCTCTTTAGGTCCGGCTTGGTTAACAGTACCATCGTTTGTCTGTGTATAACCTGCTTACGCGAGCCATTTGAAGCACTTCCTTGGTCACTATTGACAATAATGTTAGCGGCTTCACTTGTAATTAAAGGAATGTCTGTTGTGATAGAAGCTTCAAACACTGAATCTGGGAATATATTTGGTTCGTAAGAACAAATTTCGTTTTTTTTGAAACCATTTATCGCCGTCAACATAGTTGCAGCCCTGAGAAAGGCTTTGCCCAAAATCTCGGCAATTTGAAACATGGTAACAACTTTTCCTGGATTTGATCGTAGCCAATTCGTCAATTCTTGATCGTAGTATGTGCTAAGAGGCTTCATGAATGAGACATCTAGAGGCTGAAGCCTGTCGGTGCAATGAGGTGGGAAACAGAGAATGACCACACCATTAGCCCTTGCTTTATCAATTATGGTCAGACTCTGTATATGAGTTGAATGACCATCCAACAATAGCAGGACTGGTTTCTCCTTGGTTGCTTGAGAAAATACAATAAATTTATCGAACCATTTCTCAAAAATATCTTTCTGCATCCAGCCAGAGACATGGCATTCTGCCCACATTCCAGGTGAACAATTGTTCAGTAATTCTGGCTTCATTCGCTGTCGAGGATACACTAACATGGGTGGCATAAAACCTCCAGCTGCACTCATGCAGAATTCAACAGAAACAGTTTTCCCTCTTTCGGCAGATGATAATGAGCCTACTTGTTTCTTCCCTTTTGTTGCCAGTATTTTGGAAGTATTCTTTGAAACAGCAGAAATCCTACTTTCATCGCAGTTGTAGATTCGATCTGCTGTAAATTTGTGCTGATCATATACTTCCCCTAATAAACCAAAGAATTGGGATACATTAACTTTGTTAAAAGCCATGGCCCTAGCTGCGGAGGTTTGCTCAGGTTTCCTAAATGATAAACTTGGGTTTCCTCTAAGCCAATCCTTTCCATCTGATTCCTTAGTCTGGTTAAAATTATGCTGCTTGTTATTTCTCACTGCTAACTGGTATGCCAGCCGATTTACCTCATTAGCAGTCAAACCAAATAAACGGTTTTCCATAACCTTAATATAATCAACCAATTCTTGTTCTTCTTCTGGGGTAAATACACCTTTCAAAGGCCCCAGTTGGTCCTCAACATTAAAAGATTCAACTTTTTCAACCTCATTCATTTCTGATTTAAATTTTTTAACCTTGCGTTCAAGTGTTGTTTGAGGGACCTGAAATGTCGTTGCTGCTCGATAATATCCCATTCGGCCGTTGACCACTTCCGTGACAGTATTTCTCATAGATTCTTCACTCCATGAACCCCGCTCCGTTTTCTTTTTATATGTCCGAACCATTTCCTAGAACCTAAAAATTGTATTAGATATTATACTGGTATTATGTGCTATTTTATATTAGGCAAGACGGGGTACCCCATCTTGCCCTCCCACTGAGAACCCTGTCTTGCCCCCAGGGACAATTTTTGGGTTAGGTTAACATTATAGAACAAAGGATTTATTCTATTAGGTTATTTCATGCGTTAATTTATTCCTAAAGAAACGCTTTATCTGATGATAATACTTAATAGTACGATAAAAAATTACTTCACTTACCTTTTCACGTCTAAAAACAACGAAAAATTACATCAGCACAGGTGAAAAACACGTTTTGATGCGTACACTCCGAATGGTTTGTTCGAAATGGCTGCCAGCTCTATCCGACACTCACACAGCAACGGCCTACTAGTCAACTATTTTCCACTAGGTTGCTACACCTTCCGTGGCAGCAATTGCAAAAGCCCCGTCTTACCCTCTACCCCGTCTTGCCCCGCTCTCCCCTATCATATCTGGGTTCTATGCCCAAGAAGTCATCATCTGATATAAAATATAATCAGAATCTTGGTAGGAATCATCTGCTACTTCATCACGTTCTTCCTCTGATAAATATACACTCCTTTCGTTAGCCAACAACATCTCGTGTATCTTATTTTCAAAATCTAGATCATTCAAATTTATAATCTGCTAGGACCTGGTTTATCCATAGCTGCTAAATATAAAACTAGTTTTACACTACTCACATCACACTACACTATGTCAATTCAAACTGTAAGGTATATATGCGCATACACTCTGCGCATAGCGTAGGTCTGCTTGACCTATGTTTGAGGTTAAGGATTAAAATCACAAAATAAATTTCTTTTTTTTTTTTAGCAAAACCGATTGGATTTCATTCGAGGACTCAATCAGCATCGACATCAAAGCAAAATACGCCCGAATTCGCGGATTATACGGTTTGGCACTAAAAGATTTATCACAAGACCTCTCACCAAACTTAAACTGTCAGAATCAAACGTCAATTTTAGACGCCACCTATCGGAGTTTGTCGAAACAACCCCGAGCGCCAAGAGGCGCCATCTTGCAAAGTTTAAAGCGCGAAATTGTTTATAAAGAAAACGATTTAAACTTTGAAGTTAATAATAACCTTCCGTGCCCCCATCAAGGTTATTTCGTAAACCCTGAAGATTGCAACCGATTTTATCGCTGCGTACAGTTCTACCAACCAACGAAAAACAACCCAACCTCGAAAAATTCGTTCACAATTTTCCAATTTTCTTGCCCTTCCGGTTTAACGTTCGACGAACGTTACGAGGTATGCACTTGGCCTTTAAATCTTGAAAACACCACCAGGTGTCATGGTAGTAGCGAAATCGCGCCAAAAAAACAATTTAATTGTCCATCGGAAGTCGGTTTTTATGCAGATTTAAGCGATTGCAGATGGTTTTATGCGTGTTTAGATCACGGATTAGACGATCATTTAACCGCGTACGAATTTCGATGCCCGTTTGGGTTAGTTTTCGACGAAGAAAAGTTAATGTGCGAGTGGCCTTGGATGGTTGCGAGATGTTCTTTTGAATCAACATCAATTAATATCGATGTTTATGGCGGAAATTCAAAAGAATCAATTGGAATTTATGGCGGGTTAAATACTTATGATGGATTAGGTGTTTTAAAAAGCGTTAAATTGGTTGAATTTGATGATCAAAGCAAAAATGTGGGAAATTTATATCAAAATAATTTGAATTTGAATCAAAATTATGGCTCAAACATAAAAAATGATGGTTTTGAGGTTAATTTGGGTCAAAAGTTTGATCAAAATGGAAAAATTAATTTGAATTCAAACATTGGCCAATTTGGGGTTAATTCTGGCACCTATGGGGTTAATTTTGACAAAAATGTGAATGGAAATGTTCAAAATTATGGCTCAAACATCAAAAGTGATGGTTTTGGGGTTAATTTTGGTCAAAAAGTTGATCAAAATGGAAGAATTAATTTGGCGGGAAATTTGAATTCTAATCTTGGTAAATTTGAGGTTAATTTTGATAAAAATGAGCATGTGAATGTTCAAAATTATGGCTCAAACATTAAAACTGATGGTTTTGGGGTAAATTTCGGTCAAAAAGTTGATCAAAATGAGAAAAATTCGAATATTGGTCAATTTGAGGTTAATTCTGGCGCATTTGGGGTTAATTTTGATAAAAATGAGCATGGGAATGTTCAAAATTATGGCTCAAACATAAAAACTGATGGTTTTGAGGTTAATTTCGGTCAAAAAGTTGATCAAAATGAGAAAATTAATTTGAATTCGAATATTGGTCAATTTGAGGTTAATTCTGGCGCCTTTGGGGTTAATTTTGATAAAAATGAGGATAGAAATGTTCAAAATTATGGATCAAACATCAAAACTGATGATTTTGGGGTAAATTTCGGTCAAAAAGTTGATCAAAATGAGAAAAATTCGAATATTGGTCAATTTGAGGTTAATTCTGGCTCCTTTGGGGTTAATTTTGATAAAAATGAGAATAGAAATGTTCAAAATTATGGATCAAACATTAAAACTGATGATTTTGGCCAAAAAGTTGATCAAAATGAAAGAATTAATTTGGCGGGAAATTTGAATACCAATATTGCTCAATTTGAGGTTAATTCTGGCGCCTTTGGGGTTAATTTTGATAAAAATGAGCATGGGAATGTTCAAAATTATGGCTCAAACATAAAAAGTGATGGTTTTGGAGTTAATTTCGGTCAAAAAGTTGATCAAAATGAGAAAAATTCGAATATTGGTCAATTTGAGGTTAATTCTGGCACCTTTGGGGTTAATTTTGATAAAAATGAGCATGGGAATGTTCAAAATTATGGCTCAAACATAAAAAGTGATGGTTTTGGAGTTAATTTCGGTCAAAAAGTTGATCAAAATGAGAAAAATTCGAATATTGGTCAATTTGAGGTTAATTCTGGCGCCTTTGGGGTTAATTTTGATAAGAATGAGGATAGAAATGTTCAAAATTATGGCTCAAACATTAAAACTGATCGTTTTGGGGTTAATTTCGATCAAAAAGTTGATCAAAATGAGAAAAATTTGAATATTGGTCAGTTTGAGGTTAATTCTGGCTCCTTTGGAATTAATTTTGATAAAAATGAGGATAGAAATGTTCAAAATTATGGATCAAACATCAAAACTGATGGTTTTGGGGTTAATTTCGGTCAAAAAGTTGATCAAAATGAGAAAAATTTGAATATTGGTCAATTTGAGGTTAATTCTGGCACCTTAGAGGTTAATTTTGATAAAAATGAGGATAGGAATGTTCAAAATTATGGCTCAAACATTAAAACTGATGGTTTTGGAGTTAATTTTGGCCAAAAAGTTGATCAAAATGAAAGAATTAATTTGGCGGGAAATTTGAATACCAATATTGCTCAATTTGAGGTTAATTCTGGCGATTTTGGGGTTAATTTTGATAAAAATGAGCATGGGAATGTTCAAAATTATGGCTCAAACATAAAAACTGATGGTTTTGAGGTTAATTTTGCTCAAAAAGTTGATCAAAATAAGAAAATTGATTTGAATTCGAACATTGGTGAATTTGAGGTTAATTCTGGCACCTTTGGGGTTAATTTTGATAAAAATGACGATAGAAATGTTCAAAATTATGGATCAAACATTAAAACTGATGGTTTTGGAGTTAATTTCGGTCAAAAAGTTGATCAAAATGAGAAAAATTCGAATATTGGTCAATTCGAGGTTAATTCTGGCGCCTTTGAGGTTAATTTTGATAAAAATGAGGATAGGAATGTTCAAAATTATGGCTCAAACATAAAAACTGATGGTTTTGGGGTTAATTTTGACCAAAAAGTTGATCAAAATGGAAGAATTAATTTGGCGGGAAATTTAAATACCAATGTTAATCAATTTGAGGTTAATTCTGGCACCTTTGGCGTTAATTTTGATAAAAATGAGGGTAGGAATGTTCAAAATTATGGCTCAAACATTAAAACTGATGTTTTTGGGGTTAATTTTGGCCAAAAAGTTGATCAAAATGGAAGAATTAATTTGGCGGGAAATTTGAATTCCAACATTAATCAATTTAAGGTCAATTCGAATGGTTTTGAAGTTAATTTTGGTCAATCAAATTCCGATAAAAATTTGAATCAAAATGATTTGGCGGGAAATTTGAATATCGATAAAACGGATCAATCTTTTATTTTAGACACCCAAGAGATTCCAAGTCCAAATAAAAACCTTCTTGATATCAGATATGGTAAAACCTTTGAAGGAATTAATCAAAATCAAGGAAATTTCTATTCAAGTCATCCAAATTTAGTCCCAAATTCTAATCGAAATGTATTCGAACCAAATTCAGGAGAAAAATCTCAAAGTTTTAACAACTTTGGGTTCTTTAATGGTGGATTTTCAAACGGATTTAATGCCAGAAAGACTGTTGATATAATCGGCGGTGGTTTTTCGGCGGTTAAAACATACAAAAACGAACCAATTTTAACCAACTTAGAAGGAATTCCACAAAACCCACCGATTCAATCGATCCATCCGATTATTCCAACCGTAAAAACGGTTCATCTCCCAGAAAAAGTCGATTTGAATCGAGGTGGAGTCATCGCCAACATCCCACAACTTCAAATCAACGTGGATTCGCCCCAAAATGACCATCGTGAAGGATATTTTTACGAAAAGCCCAAAATTAAATTTGAAGAGGGCGAAAAGGTATTAGATAAAAATAAGGCGGATTATGAAAGGATTCAAGGAACGCTTCAACAAATTGAGTTGAATCACGATTTTGGACAAAAATTGGTGCATTTTGATCAAGTTCAATCGAATATTGAAGAAAATTCGGATCAAAACGTCAAAATTGATCATTCTAACCTTAATTTAGATCAAACTTTTGTTCAGAATCGGCCAGCTCATATAAATGTAGATCATGGACAAAATTTTGATCAAGTTGAAGATCAAAATGTCAAAATTGATCAATCTAACCTTAATTTAGGTCAAGGTGGTGTTAATGTTGAGGAATATAAGCAAAATCGACCGAAATTAGTGCATGTTTATACAAATGTAGATCATGGACAACGTTTTGATGGAGTTAAATCGAGTTTTGAAGATCAAAATGTTAAAATTGATCAATCCAACCTTAATTTAGGTCAAGGTGTTGTTAATGTTGAGGATTATAATGAAAATCGACCGAAATTTGTGCAAATTCATACAAATTTAGATCATGGACAACTTTTTGATCAAGTTAAATCAAATTTTGAAGATCAAAATGTCAAAATTGATCAATCCAACCTTAATTTAGGTCAAGGTGTTGTTAATGTTGAGGAATATAACCAAAATCGACCAAAATTAGTGCAAGTTTATTCAAATGTAGATCATGGACAACGTTTTGATCAAGTTAAATCAAATTTTGAAGATCAAAATGTCAAAATTGATCATTCCAACCTTAATTTAGGTCAAGGTGTTGTTAATGTTGAGGATTATAATGAAAATCGACCGAAATTTGTGCAAGTTCATACAAATGTAGATCATGGACAACGTTTTGATCAAGTTAAATCGAATTTTGAAGATCAAAATGTCAAAATTGATCATTCCAACCTTAATTTAGGTCAAGGTGTTGTTAATGTTGAGGAATATAACCAAAATCGACCGAAATTTGTGCAAGTTCATACAAATGTCAATCATGGAGAACGTTTTGATCAAGTTAAATCAAATTTTGAAGATCAAAATGTCAAAATTGATCATTCCAACCTTAATTTAGGTCAAGGTGTTGTTAATGTTGAGGAATATAACCAAAATCGACCGAAATTTGTGCAAATTCATACAAATGTAGATCATGGACAACGTTTTGATGAAATTAAATCGAATTTTGAAGATCAAAATGTCAAAATTGATCATTCCAACCTTAATTTAGGTCAAGGTGTTGTTAATGTTGAGGAATATAACCAAAATCGACCGAAATTTGTGCAAGTTCATACAAATGTCAATCATGGAGAACGTTTTGATCAAGTTAAATCAAATTTTGAAGATCAAAATGTCAAAATTGATCATTCCAACCTTAATTTAGGTCAAGGTGTTGTTAATGTTGAGGAATATAACCAAAATCGACCGAAATTTGTGCAAATTCATACAAATTTAGATCATGGAGAACGTTTTGATCAAGTTAAATCAAATTTTGAAGATCAAAATGTTAATATTGACCATTCTAACCTTAATTTAGGTCAAGGTGTTGTTAATGTTAAGGAATATAATCAAAATCGACCGAAATTAGTGCAAGTTCATACAAATTTAGATCATGGACAACGTTTTGATCAAGTTAAATCAAATTTTGAAGATCAAAATGTCAAAATTGATCAATCCAACCTTAATTTAGGTCAAGGTGTTGTTAATGTTGAGGAATATAATCAAAATCGACCGAAATTAGTGCGAGTTCATACAAATGTAGATCATGGACAACGTTTTGATGAAATTAAATCGAATTTTGAAGATCAAAATGTCAAAATTGATCAATCTAACCTTAATTTAGGTCAAGGTGTTGTTAATGTTGAGGATTATAATGAAAATCAACCGAAATTTGTGCAAATTCATACAAATGTAGATCATGGACAACGTTTTGATCAAGTTAAATCAAATTTTGAAGATCAAAATGTCAAAATTGATCATTCCAACCTTAATTTAGGTCAAGGTGGTGTTAATGTTGAGGAATATAACCAAAATAGACCGAAATTTGTGCAAATTCATACAAATTTAGATCATGGACAACGTTTTGATCAAGTTAAATCAAATTTTGAAGATCAAAATGTTAATATTGACCATTCTAACCTTAATTTAGGTCAAACCATAGTCGATGTTGAAGCAAATTACCAAAACCCTCCTAAAACGGTAGAAATTCATTCAAATCTCGGCCAAGATCAATATTTAGATCAAGGCCAGTCAAATTTTGAACAAAACTCGAATCAAAACGTCAAAATTGCTCATGCAACTTCACATTCTAACCTGAATTTAGGTCAAACTACTTTTAATGTGGAAGATCGACCGCAATTTGTGCGAGTTCAATCAAATCTCGATCATGGACAACATTTTGAACAAGATCAATCGAATATTGATGATAAAAACGTCAAAATTGATCATTCTAACCTCAATTTAGGTCAAACCATTAAAGTAAATGATCAAAATCAGCCTAAAGCGGTGGAAATTCATTCAAATCTCGATCAGGGTCAATATTTGGAGCAAGGTCAATCAAATTATGAACAAAATTCGAATCAAAATTTCAAAATTGATCATTCTAACCTCAATTTAGGTCAAATCATTTCAAATATTGAAGAATTTGATCAAAAAATATCAAATATCGGTCAAAGTCGACCCAGTAATCAAGATTTTGATTATAACTCGAATCAAAACGTCAAAATTAAGGATGATTTTGGCCAAATCACTTCTAACGTTGATGAATTTCATCAAAATTCGAATCAAGATGTCAAAATTGATGAATATTTGGGATATGAATCGAGTTTCGGGCAAAAATTGAATCAAAACGTCAAAATTGACGCAAATTCTAACGTTAATTTTGACAAAAATAAGGAGGGTGGTCAAATTTATTCAAATGTTGATCAGTATTTTAATTTAGAGCCAGTTAAAGAAGTTCCTTTCGTCAAAACCACAGCATATCAAACTGGAAATACGGATCAATTAAGTTTCGAACAAAAATTGAATAAAAATATCAAAATTGACACGAATTCTAAGTTAAATGTTGGTCAAGTTTATCAAAATCAAAAAGTTGTTGATCAAAATCGTGTTGTTATAACAGAAAAACCTTTTTATCATCAAATTAATCCTATTTTGGTTGAAAAGCCTTCAATTTTGATCTCATCAACTCCAAAACTTCATTATTTACAACCAGTTACTCAAATTCCTTTCGTTACAACAACAATATATCAAATTGGAAATAAAAATATCAAAATTGAGTCGAATTATGATCAAACTAAATCAAAATTGAATCAAATTCAATTAAATCTTGATGATGAAAGTGAAAAATCATTAATTTTGATTAAAAATGAACCAAGTCAAGATTATTTACCAATTAAAGTAGTCAAAATTAAAGAAAAAGTAAAAGATTGTCCAGATGAAATAGAATTAAATCAAGAAAATCAAAAAGTTGTTAAAACTACTTCAAAACCAAATAGAATTGACTTTTATAATAAAAATAATGAAGAAGTTAATCAATATTTAATCGAAACAAGTAAAAATAATCAAAGAGGGAATAAAAAAGTGATTGAATTTTACGAAATTGATCAAGAAAAGCTAAAAAATCAAGATAAATTTATAGAAATCGATGAAAATAAAGAACAAAATCAAGGAAATCGACGAAAAGTAACCAAAATTACTAAAATTAATAAAACCAACCCACAAACTAATTCGATGTCTTCAACAAACGATTTTAATCCAATTTTAACATTAAAATTAGGAGCCCAATGCACTTGCGTTTCAAATCCAATCATAATAAAATCAAAACCCAACAAAAACGATCGAATTAATCTCGAATCGGATCAATTAGATCTCAACAAAATCAATTTAAATCGAAATAACCACCGAAAAAGACCCAATTTGAATCAAAATGACACTTCAAACGTCAAAAATGACAAATTTGAGGTTACTTCTGCACGGAGTAAAATGGTTAGGCAAAAATTAAATCAAAAATTAATTGATGATGACCAAAAAGTTATTCAAAAACCATTTAATCGTTACGGTCCTGGTGGATTACGTTCAAACGAAGAAACCCTCCAAGGAATTGATTGTAAACGACCCGGATTATTTAGACACCCCACTGAGTGTTCGAAATTTTGTTCGTGCGTTTTTGATTCGAAAAAGAAACGGTTTAAATTGTACATTTTTGATTGTCCCGTGCATTTAACGTTCGATCAAACGCTGAGTGCTTGTAATTGGCCGGGAAAGGGGCCGGCTTGCGTTAAAAACACTTTAATTACCGTCGATTAATTTATACTCGTGTTCCAATTAGGTTTAAGAATAAAACTTTATATGTAAATAAGTAGATTAAGGTTAAATAAAGACGATTTTATTAAAAAAAGACGATTTTTAATTAATGTCAAAAAAGTGACACATAAAAAACCTGCATTACCGATATTTACTTTTTTTAAGTTATTAAATAAAAAAGGGGATTTTTGCTATTTAAGCAAATAGATTGAGGTTAAATGAAGTTGTTGTAAGACGATAAATTGAGTAAAAGTTATTATTTACCTTAAAAAAAGCCGAAATCCTTGAAGAATTAGAACTGCACTTGAACAACGAAGATCTGTCAAAAAGTGACTGCGCGTGCTTCATTGTGGTTTAAAGCGCCATCTATTGACTTAATCATAAATTTTATATTAATATTTATTGAAATAAAATAACAATTAATGTAGAATGACCTAAAAACGAATTAAGAAGTTAATTTGGGTTAATTTAAATGATATAAATATAATAATTAAAAATGAAATTTGTAATGACAAGAATGAAATGTAAAAATTTTTCATGGTGTTAAGCGCCATCTATTGACTTAAACCGTAACTTTATTAAACAAATTAATTTAATTTTAATTGAAATAAAAACAAATTAAAGGAAAATTTACTTATAAATGAGTTTAAAACTTAATTTGGGTTAAATATTGTAAATGTAATTAATAAATATAATAATAAAAATGAAATTTGATTTGACAGAAATAATAAGTTATCATGTCAGAATTTTACGTTTAAATAAATAAATTAAAAGTAAATGGTGTTGATTTGATAAAATTAAATGAGATAAAAGAGATTCTTAAGAAATTAAAAATATTTCAATTTATTTAATTTATTATGATTTAAAGCGCCATCTATTGACGTAAAGGCTAACGTTATTAAACGAATTAATTTAATTTTAATAAAAATAAAAGCAAATAAAGGAAGATTTACTCATAAACGAATTTAGAAATTAATTTCGATTAAATATCATAAATCGTAAACAATAAATATAATAATTAAAAATAAAATTTGATGTGTCAAGAATAAGAAGTTAAAATATAACAATTTTATGTTTAAATAAATAAATTAAACGAAAATAATGTTGCTTTGATAAAATTAAAGATATAAAAAGTTTTAATTATTTCAAGTCTTTTAATTAATTGAAAGATTAGAACATAAAAATATTAAATTATTTATAATTTGAAGCGCCATCTATTGATTTGACGTTTAACTGAAGAAAAGGGGCTAATTTTTATATAAATTAAAAGTAAATGGTGTTGATTTGATCAAATTAAATGAAAAATAGTTTTAAATACTTTGAATGAAACCAAATTATTAAGAAATTGGAACAAACTCAAAATTTTAATTTAATATGGTTTAAAGCGCCATCTATTGACGTAAAGGCTAACTTTATTAAACGAATTAATTTAATTTTAATAAAAATATAAACAAATAAAGGAAGATTTACTCATAAACAAATTTAGAAATTAATTTCGATTAAATATGATAAACTGTAAACAATAAATATAATAATTAAAAATAAAATTTGATGTGTCAAGAATAAGAAGTTAAAATATAACAATTCTATGTTTAAATAAATAAATTAAAAGAAAATAATTTTACTTTGATAAAATTAAACGTATAAAAAGTTTTAATTATTTCAAGTCTTTTAATTAATTGAAAAATTAAAACACAAAAATATTAAATTATTTATAATTTGAAGCGCCATCTATTGATTTGACGTTTAATTGAAGAAAATGGGCTAATTTTTATATAAATTAAAAGTAAATGGTGTTGATTTGATCAAATTAAATGAGAAAATAGTTTTAAATACCTCGATTGAAACGAAATTCTTGAGAAATTGGAACAAACTCAAAATTTTAATTTATTATGGTTTAAAGCGCCATCTATTGACGTAAAAGCTAATTTTATTTAACGAATTAATTTAATTTTAATAAAAATAAAAAAAATTAAAGGAAGATTTGCTTATAAACGAATTTAGAAATTAATTTCGATTAAATATCATAAATTGTAAACAGTAAATGTAATAATTAAAAATAAAATTTGATGTGTCAAGGATAAGAAGTTAAAATATAACAATTTTATGTTTAAATAAATAAATTAAAAGAAAATAATGTTGTTTTGATAAAATTAAATGTATAAAGTTTTAATTATTTCAAGTTTTTTAATTAATTGAAAAATTAGAACATAAAAATATTAAATTATTTATAATTTGAAGCGCCATCTATTGATTTGACGTTTAACTGAAGAAAAGGGGCTAATTTTTATATAAATTAAAAGTAAATGGTGTTGATTTGATCAAATTAAATGAAAAATAGTTTTAAATACTTTGAATGAAACCAAATTATTAAGAAATTGGAACAAACTCAAAATTTTAATTTAATATGGTTTAAAGCGCCATCTATTGACGTAAAGGCTAACTTTATTAAACGAATTAATTTAATTTTAATAAAAATATAAACAAATAAAGGAAGATTTACTTATAAACGAATATAGAAATTAATTTCGATTAAATATCATAAATTGTAAACAATAAATATAATAATTAAAAATAAAATTTGATGTGTCAAGAATAAGAAGTTAAAATATAACAATTTTGTGTTTAAATAAATAAATGAAAGGAAAATAATGTTGCTTTCATAAAATTAAAGGTATAAAAAGTTTTAATTATTTCAAATCATTTAATTAATTGAAAAATTAGAACATAAAAATATTAAATTATTTATAATTTGAAGCGCCATCTATTGATATAGCGTTTAATTGAAGAAAAGGGGCTAATTTTTATATAAATTAAAAGTAAATGGTGTTGATTTAATAAAATTAAATGAGAAAATAGTTTTAAATACCTTGAATGAAACGAAATTATTAAGAAATTGGAACAAACTCAATATTTTAATTTATTATGGTTTAAAGCGCCATCTATTGACGTAAAGGCTAACTTTATTAAACGAATTAATTTAATTTTAATAAAAATAAAAACAAATAAAGGAAGATTTACTTATAAACGAATTTAGAAATTAATTTCGATTAAATATCATAGTATCAAGCCTTTTAATTAATTGAAAAATTAGAATATAAAAATATTAAATTATTTATAATTTGAAGCGCCATCTATCGACTTAGCGTTTAACTTGATAAAAAGGCGCTAATTTTTAACTGTTATTTCTTTAAATAAACTAAAAATAAATGTACAGTTACTTAAAAACACCGTTAATACACAAAATCGTTTTTAAATCGTTGCAGAATAATTTTCAAAAATGTTTCAACGAATTTATTTAAGTTTATTGATTTCTTTATTGTTATTAAGAAGTAATTTGGGGCAAAACATCGTAAATATTATCAATCCGGTTCGATTTCCTTACGGAGGTCCTTTCGTTGGGGTAAGAAAATGTTTTCTAATTTAAGATATATTTACAAAAACATTTTTTTAAAGATTATTTTAGCAATTGCAATACCTTTAGAACTCCCCAATTACGAAATTTTCTTCTCTTACAACATGGAAGGGAATTACAACTTGCCACAAAACGAAACTGATTATACCTGGCCACCGGATGTTAGTAGAAAAGGGGCAAATCATTTTTTGGAAAACTTTTTATCAAGAAAATTCGTTTATGGAGTGATTGAGAGGAAATTAAAATCGTAAGTTGAACCATAATTCAAAAAGAAATTGATTAATTAATTAATTAATTAAAAAAGGCATGGATATCCAGGAAAAAATTGTCTCTTACGAGCGATTTGCGAAGCCTCCGAGTATTCAATGGAACATACTGGTGTTTTAGCCGACGTTTTTCACATTTTATTATCGTAAGTATCGATTTATTTTTAATAACACAACTTTAAAGCTAATTTTGTAATAGACCATCAAAATCTAAATCAGAATTAGGATTAACAGACTACGAAAAAGCGGAATTTTACGGACTAGAAAACAAATTGTGCGATAAATACGCGAAAAAGTGCGAAATAAGTCTCTTGGGAATCATTTCGACCTTCGAACACCTATTTTAACCTTAATTAAATTGTTTTTTTTGAATCAAAAAAATATATGAGATCGTTTAATTAAACGTTTTTGATTTCAATTCGTTTCAAAACTTTACACATTGCTTAAATTAGCACGCATTGGTTCAATACTATTGTTTAAATCTAAATTTAGAAGAAAAACGTGACTAAAATTATTATTATAAAAATAGATTTAAATATTTTCCACGTTAAAGTCAGTTTGGTTAAAATTAAATCGTTAAATAATAACCCATCGAACATGGTGTTTATAATAAAGTGTTTTGATTTAGTAAATGATGTTTTAATAAATTTGTGTTTTCTGGTGATAATTGTGTTGGCAATCGTTTCTTATTTACTAAATGGGTTAAAGTTGGAATATAAATGTTCAAAATTTGGATTTGTTTAAGCTTTTAGAGGTAAGTAAATAATTTCGATTCTTTTATTAATAACACATATCTTAATTTAATAAATATAAGAATATGTGATGATTCGAAATGTTAGTTGTTGTAAGTTGTTAATATTGTTAACGTTATTCATACTCATTAATTTGTTATAAAATCTCTTTCATAATGACATTTCAAGTTGGTTGGGCTGCCTATACGGTTAGCTATGCTATATCAAGGTTTATATACAGGTGAATAAAAAGTCTGGAATACCTGAAATATGTTCAAAACTAGTTTCTTTTTGAAAGAATCCTTGCAGGTGTCAAAGACTGTAATAAACTTGTCGTCTTTTCCTATGTCTAATTTTTTTTTAAAATTGTACCTTATGGAAATACCCTACTTATATTGCATAAAAGTATATACCAACGATATAGCAATGACGCTCGAGCAACGTTGCCAGATCGCTGGTATATACAGTAAGCGTCATAAGTAAACCCCCTGCCTAATTTGAATTTCATATTTTCGTATCTATCTCGATATTGACGTATCTAAGAGCAAAAGTGCAAGAGAGCAATATTGTTAACAATAAAATTTGCAACAATTTTTGTTATAAAACTTTTCTTATAGCAAGCTTCCATTCTCAAGTGTTACCTTTAATAATTTGAAAGAGCAACAAATTCATAAAATTTTCATATTTTCGTATCTATCTCGATATTGACGTATCTCAGAGCAAAAGTGCAAGAGAGCAATATTGTTAACAATAAAATTTGCAACAATTTTTGTTATAAAAGTTTTCTTATAGCAAGATCCGATTCTCAAATGTTACCTTTAATAACTTGAAAGAGCCACAAATTTATAAAATTTTCATATATTCGTATCTATCTAGATATTGACGCATCTAAGTGCAAAAGTGCAAGAGAGCAATATTATTAACAATAAAATTTGCAACAATTTCTCTTATAAAAATTTTCTTATAGCAAGCTTCCTTTCTAAAATGTTACCTTTAATAACTTGAAAGAGCAACAAATTCATAAAATTTTCATATTTTCGTATCTATTTCGATATTGACGCATCTAAGAGCAAAAGTGCAAGAGAGCAATATTGTTAACAATAAAATTTGCAACAATTTTTGTTATAAAAGTTTGCTTATAGCAAGCTTCGATTCTCAAGTGTTACCTTTAATAACTTGAAATAGCAACAAATTCATAAAATTTTCATATTTTCGCATCTATCTCGATATTGACGCATCTAAGAGCAAAAGTGCAAGAGAGCAATATTGTTAACAATAAAATTTGCAACAATTTTTGTAATAAAACTTTTCTTATAGCAAGTTTCCATTCTCGAGTGCTACCTTTAATAACTTGAAAGAGCCACAAATTCATAAAATTTTCATATTTTTGTATCTATCTCGATATTGACGCATCTAAGAGCAAAAGTGTAAGAGAACAATATTGTTAACAATAAAATTTGCAACAATCTTTGTCATAAAAGATTTTTTATAGCAAGCTCCGATTCTCAAGTGTTACCTTTAATAACTTGAAAGAGCAACAAATTCATAAAATTTTCATATTTTCGTATGTATCTCGATATTGACGCATCTAAGAGCAAAAGTGCAAGAGAGCAATATTGTTAACAATAAAATTTGCAACAATTTTTGTTATAAAAGTTTGCTTATAGCAAGCTTCGATTCTCAAGTGTTACCTTTAATAACTTGAAATAGCAACAAATTCATAAAATTTTCATATTTTCGCATCTATCTCGATATTGACGCATCTAAGAGCAAAAGTGCAAGAGAGCAATATTGTTAACAATAAAATTTGCAACAATTTTTGTAATAAAACTTTTCTTATAGCAAGTTTCCATTCTCGAGTGCTACCTTTAATAACTTGAAAGAGCCACAAATTCATAAAATTTTCATATTTTTGTATCTATCTCGATATTGACGCATCTAAGAGCAAAAGTGTAAGAGAGCAATATTGTTAACAATAAAATTTGCAACAATCTTTGTCATAAAAGATTTTTTATAGCAAGCTCCGATTCTCAAGTGTTACCTTTAATAACTTGAAAGAGCAACAAATTCATAAAATTTTCATATCTTCGTATTTATCTCGATATTGACGTATCTAAGAGCAAAAGTGCAAGAGAGCAATATTGTTAACAATAAAATTTGCAACAATTTTTGTTATAAAACTTTTCTTATAGCAAGCTTCCATTCTCAAGTGTTACTTTTAATAACTTGAAAGAGCCACAAATTTATAAAATTTTCATATATTCGTATCTATCTAGATATTGACGCATCTAAGTGCAAAAGTGCAAGAGAGCAATATTGTTAACAATAAAATTTGCAACAATTTTTGTAATAAAAGCTTTCTTATAAGAAGCTCCGATTCTCAAGTGTTACCTTTAATAACTTGAAAGAGCCACAAATTCATAAAATTTTCATATTTTTGTATCTATCTCGATATTGACGCTTCTCAGAGCAAAAGTGCAAGAGAGCAATATTGTTAACAATAAAATTTGCAACAATTTTTGTAATAAAAGTTTTCTTATAAGAAGCTCCGACTCTCAAGTGTTACCTTTAATAACTTGAAAGAGCAACAAATTCATAAAATTTTCATATTAACGTATCTATCCCGATATTGACGCATCTAAGAGCAAAAGTGCAAGAGAGCAATATTGTTAACAATAAAATTTGCAACCATTTTTGTAATAAAACTTTTCTTATAGAAAGTTTCCATTCTCAAGTGCTACCTTTAATAACTTGAAAGCGCCACAAATTCATAAAATTTTCATATTAACGTATCTATCCCGATATTGACGCATCTAAGAGCAAAAGTGCAAGAGAGCAATATTGTTAACAATAAAATTTGCAACAATTTTTGTTATAAAAGTTTTCTTATAGCAAGCTTCCATTCTCAAGTGTTACCTTTAATAACTTGAAAGAGCAACAAATTCATAAAATTTTCATATTTTCGTATCTATCTCGATATTGACGCATCTAAGAGCAAAAGTGCAAGAGAGCAATATTGTTAACAATAAAATTTGCAACAATTTTTGTTATAAAAGTTTTCTCATAGCAAGATCCGACTCTCAAGTGTTACCTTTAATAACTTGAAATAGCAATAAATTCATAAAATTTTCATATTTTCGTATCTACCTCGATATTGACGCATCTAAGAGCAAAAGTGTAAGAGTGCAATATTGTTAACAATAAAATTTGCAACAATTTTTGTTATAAAAGTTTTCTTATAGCAAGATCCGATTCTCAAGTGTTACCTTTAATAATTTGAAAGAGCAACAAATTCATAAAATTTTCATATTTTCGTATCTATCTCGATATTGACGCATCTAAGAGCAAAAGTACAAGAGAGCAATAGTGTTAACAATAAAATTTGCAACAATTTTTGTTATAAAAGTTTTCTTATAGCAAGCTTCGATTCTCAAGTGTTACGTTTAATAACTTGAAAGAGCAACAAATTCATAAAATTTTCATATTTTCGCATCTATCTCGATATTGACGTGTCTAAGAGCAAAAGTGCAAGAGAGCAATATTGTTAACAATAAAATTTGCAACAATTTTTGTTATAAAAGTTTTCTCATAGCAAGATCCGACTCTCAAGTGTTACCTTTAATAACTTGAAATAGCAACAAATTCATAAAATTTTCATATTTTCGCATCTATCTCGATATTGACGCATCTAAGAGCAAAAGTGCAAGAGAGCAATATTGTTAACAATAAAATTTGCAACAATTTTTGTTATAAAGGTTTTCTCATAGCAAGATCCGCCTCTCAAGTGTTACCTTTAATAACTTGAAATAGCAACAAATTCATAAAATTTTCATATTTTCGTATCTATCTCGATATTGACACGTCTAAGAGCAAAAGTGCAAGAGAGCAATATTATTAACAATAAAATTTGCAACAATTTTTGTAATAAAAGTTTTCTTATAAGAAGCTCCGACTCTCAAGTGTTACCTTTAATAACTTGAAAGAGCAACAAATTCATAAAATTTTCATATTTTCGTATCTATCTCGATATTGACACGTCTAAGAGCAAAAGTGCAAGAGAGCAATATTATTAACAATAAAATTTGCAACAATTTTTGTTGTAAAAGTTTTCTTATAGCGAGATCCGACTCTCAAGTGTTACCTTTAATAACTTGAAAGAGCAACAAATTCATAAAATTTTCTTATTTTTGTATCTATCTCGATATTGACGCATCTAAGAGCAAAAGTGCAAGAGAGCAATATTGTTAACAATAAAATTTGCAACAATTTTTGTTATAAAAGTTTTCTTATAGCAAGATCCGATTCTCAAGTGTTACCTTTAATAATTTGAAAGAGCAACAAATTCATAAAATTTTCATATTTTCGTATCTATCTCGATATTGACGTGTCTAAGAGCAAAAGTGCAAGAGAGCAATATTGTTAACAATAAAATTTGCAACAATTTTTGTTATAAAAGTTTTCTTATAGCAAGCTTCGATTCTCAAGTGTTACCTTTAATAACTTGAAAGAGCAACAAATTCATAAAATTTTCATATTTTTGTATCTATCTCGATATTGACGCATCTAAGAGCAAAAGTTCAAGAGAGCAATATTGTTAACAATAAAATTTGCAACAATTTTTGTTATAAAAGTTTTCTCATAGCAAGATCCGACTCTCAAGTGTTAACTTTAATAACTTGAAATAGCAACAAATTCATAAAATTTTCATATTTTCGTATCTATCTCGATATTGACGCATCTAAGAGCAAAAGTGTAAGAGAGCAATATTGTTAACAATAAAATTTGCAACAATTTTTGTTATAAAAGTTTTCTCATAGCAAGATCCGACTCTCAAGTGTTAACTTTAATAACTTGAAATAGCAACAAATTCATAAAATTTTCATATTTTCGTATCTATCTCGATATTGACGCATCTAAGAGCAAAAGTGCAAGAGAGCAATATTGTTAACAATAAAATTTGCAACAATTTTTGTTGTAAAACTTTTCTTATAGCAAGATTCGACTCTCAAGTGTTACCTTTAATAACCTGAAAGAGCAACAAATTCATAAAATTTTCATTTTTTCGTATCTATCTCGATATTGACGTATCTAAGAGCAAAAGTGCAAGAGAGCAATATTGTTAACAATAAAATTTGCAACAATTTTTGTTATAAAAGTTTTCTTATAGCAAGCTTCGATTCTCAAGTGTTACCTTTAATAACTTGAAAGAGCAACAAATCCATAAAATTTTCATATTTTCGTATCTATCTCGATATTGACGTGTCTAAGAGCAAAAGTGCAAGAGAGCAATATTGTTAACAATAAAATTTGCAACAATTTTTGTTATAAAAGTTTTCTTATAACAAGCTCCGATTCTCAAGTGTTACAAGTGTTTAAAAATTACAAATAGTTTATAATAATTTTATCGCCTATATCCGCTACTTTACGGACATACTGTATATATTTTTTTATAGTATTATTTTATTTATGCTTATCTTTTTAGGTACATGAAACCTATCGATAAGATGGAAGGAGATGGACTTAAGGAGATGGAGTAAAGAACACATCACCAAAAAATGGTACTAACTCCTCTTCTAGACATAAAAAAACATTTCACCATCAAGAATACTACCATGGAGAGATTTTATCGCACTTAAAACAATGACGGACGAATTCTTAGCGTTGCCAGAGGATAATAATGGTTTCATTGATTGCCCTTTAAATTTAAACAAAGAGTGAAGAGAGGGAACTAAAGCCTGGTTGAAATTCGAATTGGAAAAAGATTATAATAATATAACCTATTTATTCTGTACATTTTAAGTAAACTAAATTAACCTTAATTTAAACTAAAATGAATTAGAACTCGCCTGGAATTAAAATTAAGGTATTTTGATGTTAATAAGAAAAAATGATGAAATAATTAACTTAAAATAATAATTAAATTAAAATCAATAACGTTTAAAAGCACTTTCATCTTCAAAACAAACCTAAAAAGAAACCTAATTAACACTTTAATAATTATTAATGAATTTATTTACCCATTCACGTTGAATTTTATCTTTCCTCGCAGATCTTATATCCTCAAAGAACAAATCTTCATCTTCAAATCGAATTAATTGCTCCTCCTCAAATTGTTCAACTTTATTTTTATCGTTAACTTCATTTTTATAATTACTTTCCATCGCATTTTGAAATTGTTTCGTCGTGGGTAAAATCCTCCACTCTTCAAAAGCATTCGTAAACGCTTTGGCTATCGATAAAGCAACATTTTCAGTTAATTTTCTTTTTCCGCAACAAAACACGTAACATTCCACACGATCTTCCTCGTGTTTTAATTCGTTTTTATTCGAATTCGTAGTCGCGGAAAACGAAAAAATCCTCGGATTTAAACGATCCGTACAACAATTTGAAATTTTATAAATCGAAATCGTTAAAATTTCGTCACCTTTAGAATCGTGGACTACGATTCCTTTCGGGGATATCGTAAGATCGACCGTTTCCGGTTTCCTTTTTTGCGATTTTAACGATTTTAATACGTTTTTGACTGCTTCTTGGGGTTTATTTTCGCTTAAGCATTCGTTTAATGTGTATGATCCTAAATATTTTAGTTTGAAAGTAACCAAATCGTTTTCGCTGATCGTTTCTGAACGGTTATCTTCATCTTTCGTTTGTTGTAGGGCTAATTCTTCTGATAATTCTAAAATAAAGAATTTTTTTTAATTGAAACGTCAAATTTGACAGTTTATTTGACGGATTATGGTGATTTCAGAATGCCAACGTCAAATAATTAAAACGAAAAATTATTATTTTGAGGTTATCTTCTTAATTATTGATTAAATCAAAAAAAAATGTTGGCAAAGCTTGTTTAGAATTGTTTCAGGAACAATTTTTGTTAACACAATTTTTTTCTAACTTGAAATTTTAATTTCCCACTGAACAGTATGCTACAAAAATTAATATTTTTGAGGTTATATCCTTATTGTTGATTTAATCAAAAAATGTTGTTAACAAAATTTGTTTAGAATTACTTCAGGAACAGTGTTTGTTAATACAATGTTTTGCTAACTTGAAATTTTAATTTCCCTCTGAATAGTATGCTATCAAAATTAATTATCTCGATAATTATTGTTTTTATCAAAAAATGTTTTAAATAAAATTTGTTTCAATTTCGATTTTGAATCAATTATCTTAAAAAAAAAAATTTACATCTCTATTAATTAAGCATCTAAGTACAAGTATGTATAAAAAAGGAAAAACTATTATTTTGAGGTTATCTCCTTAATTATTGATTAAATCAAAAAAAAATGTTGACAAAGTTTGTTTAGAATTGTTTGAGGAACAATTTTTGTTAACACAACTTTTTTCTAACTTGAAATTTTAATTTCCCACTGAACAGTATGTTACAAAAATTAATATTTCTGAGGTTATATCCTTATTGTTGATTTAATCAAAAAATGTTGTTAACAAAATTTCTTTAGAATTACTTCAGGAATAGTGTTTGTTAATAGAATTTTTTGCTAACTTGAAATTTTAATTTCCCTCTGAATAGTATGCTATCAAAAATAATTATGTCGATAATTATTGTTTTTATCAAAAAATGTTTTAAATAAAATTTGTTTCAATTTCGATTTTGAATCAATTATCTTAATAAAAAAATTTTACATCTCTATTAATTAAGCATCTAAGTGTGATTATATATAAAAACGGAAAAATTATTATTTTGAGGTTATCTCCTTAATTATTGATTATATTAAAAAATTTTGTTAACAATATTTTTTAAGAATTACACCAGGAACAATGTTTGTTAAAACAATTTTTTTCTAACTTGAAATTTTAATTTCCCACTGAACAGTATGCTATAAAAATTAATATTTTTGAGGTTATATCCTTATTGTTGATTTAATCAAAAAATGTTGTTAACAAAACTTGTTTAGAATTACTTCAGGAGCAGTGTTTGTTAATACAATTTTTTGCTAACTTGAAATTTTAATTTCCCTCTGAATAGTATGCTATCAAAATTAATTATCTCGATAATTATTGTTTTTATCAAAAAATGTTTTAAATAAAATTTGTTTCAATTTCGATTTTGAATCAATTATCTTAATACAAAATTTTTACATCTCTATTAATTCAGCATCTAAGTATAATTATGTATAAAAATTAAAAAATTATTATTTTGAGGTTATCTCCTTAATTATTGATTAAATCAAAAAAAAATGTTGTCAAAGTTTGTTTAGAATTGTTTCAGGAACAATTTTTGTTAAGACAATTTTTTTTTTACTTGAAATTTTAATTTCCCACTGAACAGTATGGTACAAAAATTAATATTTTTGAGGTTATATCCTTATTGTTGATTTAATCAAAAAATGTTGTTAACAAAATTTGTTTAGAATTACTTTAGGAACAGTGTTTCTTAATAGAATTTTTTGCTAACTTGAAATTTTAATTTCCCTCTGAATAGTATGCTATCAAAATTAATTATCTCGATAATTATTGCTTTTATCAAAAAATGTTTTAAATAAAATTTGTTTCAATTTCGATTTTGAATCAATTATCTTAATAAAAAAATTTTACATCTCTATTAATTAAGCATTTAAGTGTAATTATGTGTAAAAACGGAAAAGTTATTATTTTGAGGTTATCTCCTTAATTATTGATTAAATCAAAAAAAAAATGTTGACAAAGTTTGTTTAGAATTGTTTCACGAACAATTTTTGTTAACAAAATTTTTTTCTAACTTGAAATTTTAATTTCCCACTGAACAGTATGGTACAAAAATCAATATTTTTGAGGTTATATCCTTATTGTTGATTTAATCAAAAAATGTTGTTAACAAAATTTGTTTAGAATTACTTCAGAAACAGTGTTTGTTAATACAATTTTTTGCTAACTTGAAATTTTAATTTCCCTCTGAATAGTATGCTATCAAAATTAATTATCTCGATAATTATTGTTTTTATCAAAAAATGTTTTAAATAAAATTTATTTCAATTTCGATTTTAAATCAATTATCTTAATAAAAAATTTTTACATCTCTATTAATTAGGCATCTAAGTGTAATTATGTGTAAAAACGGAAAAATTATTATTTTGAGGTTATCTCCTTAATTATTGATTAAATCAAAAAAAATTGTTGACAAAGTTTGTTTAGAATTGTTTCAGGAACAATTTTTGTTAAAACAATGTTTTTCTAACTTGAAATTTTAATTTCCCACTGAACAGTATGCTACAAAAATTAATATTTTTGAGGTTATATCCTTATTGTTGATTTAATCAAAAAATGTTGTTAACAAAATTTGTTTAGAGTTACTTCAGGAATAGTATTTGTTAATAAAATTTTTTGCTAACTTGAAATTTTAATTTCGCTCTGAATAGTATGCTATCAAAATTAATTATCTCAACAATTATTGTTTTTATTAAAAAATGTTTTAAATAAAATTTGTTTCAATTTCAATTTTGAATCAATTATCTTAATAAAACAATTTTACATCTCTATTAATTAAGCATCTAAGTACAAGTATGTATAAAAACGGAAAAATTATTATTTTGAGGTTATCTCCTTAATTATTGTTTAAATCAAAAAGAATTTTTGACAAAGTTTGCTTAGAATGGTTTCAGGAACAATTTTTGTTAACACAATTTTTTTCTAACTTGAAATTTTAATTTCCCACTGAACAGTATGCTACAAAAATTAATATTTTTGAGGTTATATCCTTATTGTTGATTTAATCAAAAAATGTTGTTAACAAAATTTGTTTAGAATTACTTCAGGAACAGTGTTTGTTAATAAAATTTTTTGCTAACTTGAAATTTTAATTTCCCTCTGAATAGTATGCTATTAAAATTAATTATCTCAACAATTATTGTTTTTATTAAAAAATGTTTTAAATAAAATTTGTTTCAATTTCGATTTTGAATCCATTATCTTAATAAAAAAAATTTACATCTCCATTGATTAAGCATCTAAGTATAATTATGTATAAAAAAGGAAAAATTATTATTTTGAGGTTATCTTCTTAATTATTGATTAAATCAAAAAAAATTATTGACAAAGTTTGTTTAGAATTGTATCAGGACAATTTTTGTTAACACAACTTTTTTCTAACTTGAAATTTTAATTTCCCATTGAACAGTATGGTACAAAAATTAATATTTTTGAGGTTATATCCTTATTGTTGATTTAATCAAAAAATGTTGTTAACAAAATTTGTTTAGAATTACTTCAGGAACAGTGTTTGTTAATACAATTTTTTGCTAACTTGAAATTTTAATTTCCCTCTGAATAGTATGCTATCAAAATTAATTATATCGATAATTATTGTTTTTATCAAAAAATGTTTTAAATAAAATTTGTTTCAATTTCGATTTTGAATCAATTATCTTAATAAAAAATTTTTAGATCTCTATTAATTAAACATCTAAGTACAAGTATGTATAAAAACGGAAAAATTATTATTTTGAGGTTATCTCCATAATTATTGATTAAATCAAAAAAAAATTTTGACAAAGTTTGTTTAGAATTGTTTCAGGAACAATTTTTGTTAACACAAGGTTTTTCTAACTTGAAATTTTAATTTCCCACTGAAGAGTATGCTACAAAAATTAATATTTTTGAGGTTATATCCTTATTGTTGATTTAATCAAAAAATGTTGTTAACAAAATTTGTTTAGAATTACTTCAGAAACAGTGTTTGTTAATACAATTTTTTGCTAACTTGAAATTTTAATTTCCCTCTGAATAGTATGCTATCAAAATTAATTATCTCGATAATTATTGTTTTTATCAAAAAATGTTTTAAACAAAATTTGTTTCAATTTCGATTTTGAATCAATTATCTTAATAAAAGAATTTTACATCTCTATTAATTAAGCATCTAAGTATAATTATATATAAAAACGGAAAAATTATTATTTTGAGGTTATCTCCTTAATTATTGATTAAATCAAAAAAAATTGTTGATAAAGTTTGTTTAGAATTCTTTCAGGAACAATTTTTGTTAACACAATTTTTTTCTAACTTGAAATTTTAATTTCCCACTGAACAGTATGGTACAAAAATTAATATTTTTGAGGTTAAATCCTTATTGTTGATTTAATGAAAAGATGTTGTTAACAAAATTTGTTTAGAATTACTTCAGGAACAGTGTTTGTTAGTACAATTTTTTGCTAACTTGAAATTTTAATTTCCCTCTGAATAGTATACTATCAAAATTAATTATCTCGATAATTATCGTTTTTATTAAAAAATGTTAACATAAATGCCAACATATAAATAATTATTATTTTTGATTTTGTTATCGGTTTTGTCTCTCGTGACCTTTATAATGTTTAATCACAGCTTTTATAAACAATCTGTTTTTAGTCGTTCTTAATAATAAAGTGTCTTTATTGCATCAGAACAACATTAAAAGACAACAACAACAAAAAATCCAAAATTGACCAATTAAAAAACGTGACGCAATAAAACTGCATGTTAAGATTAGAAAGTTAAAAAAATATTTCCACTTAAAACCAGCTTAAAAACAAACTTAAAAAAAATCGTTAATAAAGTAAACTCACTTTGATGTTTTGAGGGATTCGCTTTCCAAATTCCTTTTAAAAAAGCCATTTATTTCCACAGAAATCTTCTCGTTTGCGTTGAAATTCAAAAGAGAGTGGATTTTCACTTCGAGCAATGATTTTAATTCGCCTTGGCGTCTCGTTTCGATCCGTTTCGATCGGCTCTCGAAGAGCGTTTGTTGCTTCAATGGGGAGCAAAGCAAAACCTTCGGACTCGCACACGAAAAATAAAGAGAAGAAAGAAGTGCGATTCGATATCTGACGCAATCTTTGCGCGATTTCGCTTCCGGTTTTGGCGTCGAAGAAGATTTGCGAAATTACAATTTGATTTTATTATTATATTATTGCGTTGCGATGATTGCAAATCGCTTTTAATTGAGATTATTACGTTTTGTTAACTTTAAAACGTAAATAAACAGACAAGATAAGGTTAAAAATTTTGAAATAACTTGAACGAAGAAATTAGCAAATCAATTCTAATTAAATTAAGTTAATTGTTTTAAAAATAAAGATTATCTTGCTAAAATTAAGTCTTTCTTTATTTTTGACATAAAGAAACAAATATAATAAATAATAAAACAATTATAATAAAGAAGCTAAAAGATACAAAAGAATGTAAAACCTTGCCATCTAAATTGTCCATCAAACCAGAAATCTGAAAGTGATAGCTAAAAAGATGCAAAAAAGCTGTGATGTTAATGACATCACAGATGAATTATTGGAACGCATTTGTAAAGTAACCTAAATGTTCTTGGATCTTGGATTTTGCACCATCAGAAGATGTAAAAAGAATGCGTGTCAAAATCGAAGAGTACAGAAAGCCAAAACAAATGCCCCAGTACAAAAGGTTTCAAGGTTGGAGCCTCACTGGACCAGCGAATGCACTAAAGCCAAAGAAAATCCGGTTAAATTGTGGAGAAAATCCTCAAATGAACTACACCGAGGATGCATTGTAATTAAGGAACTACAACATACATGTTGCGCTGATCCAAGAACCATATGTATATGGAGAAATAATCAGAAGATCATTGGATTTTCTTAGTCATCATGTTTGAGCCGATGGCATTCGACCACCCCAATCAAGAACACGACAACGCTTTTTCTTCAACCAAAGATCTTCTTTCAAAATCTATCTTTCTAGGACATCCCTCTTCACATGCTACCCTATCATTATCAACTGAAGCATCTAACACAGGTATGGGAGCTGTTTTAACCCAAACCATCAGTGGAAAATCTCAATCATTAGCATTCTTTTCCAAAAAATTACTTCATGCCAAACCAAATATTCAACTTTTGATAGAGAACTATTAGCGATCTACTCTGCTATCAAATTTTTTAAACATTCGTTACATGGAAATCAATTTACGGTATATACAGATCCTCTATATACAGGTGACCCACGTAACTGGTTCGTTAGAACGTTTTCAGGTTCCACTATTCGTAGAGATTTGAAATTTTCGTAGCATGGGTTGTTCATTCGGAACTTTCGATCTAAAATATTTTCAAGATGGCCGCCACTTTCAGTCTACCGGAAGTAGACCATAACTTCGCTATTTTAAATGGAATGGTATACTTTTTATTATACCGTTTAATTGTATGCAAAAAAATAGGTTGACTTTGATAAAAGTTGTTAGTACCTAGCGTTTTTCGTTTTCGAGTTATTTTGGTTTTAAGGTTTTTTTGGGAAATTTCAACATGCTCTTTAAAACTCCATACCTCAGCCAACGTTCATTCAAAAAAGATCTACTTTGGCACGATTACTCTTCAGATATTGTCAAATAGATTGTCATTTGTTGTATCGGAGTATCTTATACAGGGTGGTCAAAAATTGAATTACTGTTTCTCCATATTCAATGGTGAGAAAGTCAAAAGTTTTATTAGCATTAATATTATTATTTTTAGCCTATCAGAAAGAGAATTTAATTCTCTACAAATTATCTATAAACATTCCCATACCTATTTATTGTAGTTTGCCTCATATTGTGAAATTTATTAAAACATGCACGAAATGCAGGTTTTTTTATTAGAAAGCTATGGAATTTTGACAGTTTTTGGTCCATGTTTGTATTATTGTTGTCATTACTTACATTTGACGACGGGTGTAAGTCATTGAACATCATGGTAAATTATTCCAACGCCGATATTTAAAATTTATTTTGTATTGATGGCGAATGTAATAAACTTTTGGACAGGACGTGTCGAACACTTAATGAGGGATGCCTAACGAACCTAACGCCCATCACAAGGAAAAATGTCAAAAAATTGATAAAGAATTTCTTAGTTCTGGATATATCGAGACCAAAAAACATCGCATATTTCCGGTCACTAGTGATGAAGACAACGAAATAAATATTTTATTGTATGTATTTTATTGCATTTCCAAATTCAATTTAATAACAAAGTTATATTTTTATTCAAATCTAATTTTTGTTATTAACTTTTTGTTTTAATAGTTTCATTTATTTGATCTTCTATTTGTAATTTTTGGTAAGTAAAAGCTAGTAAACTAAAAGATTATCAATCGTAGTTAATAGTACAAATAGTAATAGAAATAAATTAAACAAAAAACTGTCAAAATGTCATGGCCTTCTAATAAAAATACAAACCGTTTCCTGCATTTCTTGTATGTTTTGATAAATTTATGAATATGAGAGAAACTACAATAAATAGATATAGGAATGTTTATAGATAAATTGTAGAGAATCAAATTCCTTTTCGTGTAGGCTAATAAAATATGGGGCGTTCCATTTAAAATTTTCGACTTTCTTCCCATTGAATATGGAGAAACGGTAATTCAATTTTTGTCCATCCTGTATAAGATACTCTAACACAATATATGACAATCTATTTGAGAGCATCTGAAGAGTAATCGTGCCAATTTAAAGCTTTTTTGAATGAACGTTGGCTGGGATATAGGGTTTTAAAGAGCATGGTGAAATTTGCCAAAAAAACCTTAAAATCAAAATAACCCGTAAACGAAAAACGCTAGGTACCAAAAACTTTTATGAAAGTCAACATATTTTTTTACATACAATTAGAAGGTGCAATAAAAACTATAGCATTCCATTTGAAATAACGAAGTTATGGTCTACTTCCGGTAGACCAGAAGTGGCGGCCATCTTGAAAATGTTTTAGATCAAAAGTTCCAAATGAACAACCCATGCTACCAAAATTTCAAATCTCTACGAATAGTGGAACCTGAAAAAGTTCTAACGAACCAGTTATGTGAGACACCCTGTATAGTATACAGTATAGTACATTGCAGATACTCTATCCAGAACAAACATCGGATCTGTAAATTCATTTTATCCAGATTTTCTAACTCTTAGTAACGCTCAACTTGCTGACACAGAATTGTCAAACTTACTGAATAAGCAATTTTCCTACAATCCTTCAAAATCTTATCGTTTGGCACATCTGATATCAAACTGTGATGTGAAACCTCTTCATCATCTCCAAGAATTTATATTCCGCAACAGTTCAGACAAGCAATTTTCCACCATTTATGCAATCAAAACAAGATTTTTTTGGCCACACATGTCCAAGGAAATTCATGTTTGGACCAAAAATCCAAAAACATACAAAATCGCCAATCATCAACATCAAAATTCCTAAAATTAGATTTGATCATATACATATCGACTCACTCCGTCCCTATGGTGTACTTATGTACTTACAGTTATCGAACGCTTCACTCGATAGCCAGAATCTTTTCTGGTGAAAGATATCACATCTTCTAGTATAGCGAACACACTCTTCCGGCATTATTTTAGTTCATTTGGACAATTTAACACACTACTTGGAACACGACAAATACACACATCATCTTTCCATTCTCAAGCAAATGGAATGTTAGAACGATTTCATCGATCATTGAAGACGGCTATCATCGCTAAAGGAGACACTACTAGATGGAACTAGGTTAAGAACATCACTTAAGGAAGATTTCGGTTGCTCCTCAGCAGAACTGCTTTACGGGCAACCACTAAGACTTCCTGGAGAGTTCTTCATACCTACTAATCCATCTATTAACTATGAGCGTTTTCTCTCCAGTTTAAGAGACACTTTTTCAAAATTAAAACAGTGAATACGTCTTTTCACTCAAAATTATTGTTAATATCGATCGCCTTAAGCCCGCGTTTGTCTTTAATGAAAGTATTAAATTTAATAATTCGGAAATAAATAAACATGTGTCATCCTCGAATAGGAAAGTACATTTTAACATATAATCATTATTTTTTTATTACTACAACATATTACTTTCTTAAGTTGTACCATTGTTTTACCTTACTCTTCTTATTAATTTCTTTTTCACGGAAGGAGGAGTATTGTAGTGTGCCATGCACCACACAATGCTTGACTCTTGCTCAGGATTCATAGAGTTGGTCAAAGAAAAAAATCCTAATTTAATAATTAATTTAATCATTGTTTTATACACCGCCAAACTTTGACGGCTAAAACACTTTGAAACGAATTCAACGATGTTTTAAAAAAAGTTGTCAATTCTATTCCCGCTTTCCTAAATTATTTGAGGTTTTTGAAGACACTGATAATAACATTTATAAGTTGGCCACATATCCTTTTTATGTTAAAATAGATGAGTTACCAGAAGAGCAAGTTTTGGAAATTCAAAGTGATTCTGCTGCCAAATATGATTTTGAGAAGATGAAGTTATCATTTTAAAGCTTATCCTGCTATGCTGGGTATTTACTCTATTCCAGTACTTATTAGTGCGTTTTCTGCAGTTGTAGCAATAGAACTGAAATATAGAAATAAGCTTGATATTGCTAGTTATCTACGTTGTGTGCTTTCTTCTATTCAACCTAGAATTACATCTTGTCAAAAGTATGCAAGCTCATCCATCTCATTGATTGATTTGTTCTTTCTTAAGGCATGTGTGTGAAAATAGAATTGTAAAAAAACTTTTCGAAATATGTATGTTTTTTGTAGTTATTATTTTTTGCTATTTTGGTTTTAGGTAGTAGGGAGGCGTGATAAATAAAAGTTTGGGAATCGTTGTGTTAATAGAATAGAGAGAGTTTAGATTAGGTTTCTGAAACACCTTTCTTATCGATTTTGTTATCCTTATACAGATTATTTATCTGCCTGCCAAATCTATCATATGCTCACACTTTAACAGTGTAGATGTTGTAGCGAAGTTCCTGTTCAGGTTGGTCAATGGTTACTGCAACTCCCCATATTTTCTCTCAAGAATTGACTTGCATATTCCTCCTCATTGGTTAAAATATGATTTCTTATTTTAAGCACCAAATGCTCGAACTAGTTCTTATAAAGGTGTGTCCAGATATTGCGCGGCAGCAACGCACGGCGTTCGTCGGACACAATTTGCGCCAGCTTGGACGTATCAAAGAACGTGTACGCGGCATATTCCAGACACGCCGCACACTTTTGTTTATGACAAAACAGAGGTTAGATATAAATGATACGTCATCTAGTAAAAAACAAGTCAAACCTATTGGACAGATAAATTTTTATACCGAACCTCAAACTGGTAAACCAACAAGATAAATATAATGGTAAAACACGATTTTTGCGCTATTCGTTAGCTGAAGATATTAACCACTTTAATTAGACGTGGTAAAAGTGGGCCTAAACTAACTCGATCCGGTTACATTGCTATTCTTTTCTCTATTTCTTTCCCGCCTATACGAACTTTAAAGACTTTTCATTTTAGCCTTTAATTCCGTCTTGGGAAGATTAACATTGTCGGCTGTTTCGTCCTATAAGTGTTCACGTTTAATTTTATTGCAGTAATCCATACACCTATCCATACATCAACGATCCATATACCTTAATTAAATGAATCGATGTTTCGATATCAATCTTTTTGTGGATACCCACGAATGTTTACTGCAAATGTTCGTTGGCAACAGCTAGAACACGATACGCCGGGCTCGAATTCCGCGCAATTTCTGGACACATCTTTACAATGAACTTTGTGCTATGAAAAGAGTGTCTCGGGGTTTTTGCAGATTCCTGTCCTTTAGAGTATAGGAAATAAGGCTGTGAAATATGAATATCAACCTTTCGATATTCCATTTTGAAAATTTTGACAATGTTGTTGTCACATAGTTGTTGGACTTCTGATAAAATACTTTCTTTGAGACGTTCAGCAAACAAATTAACTTTTTCTTGATTGCTCTTAGCCCAATTTGAATGTGTTTCCACAGAGAATAATCAGTATTGGCATCATCAGTAAGGTCTTTTAAGTAATTTTGAATATTATTTTGTTTACTTTCCGTTTTTCTACAATTTTGTCTCTAACGAATTTAGGATATGTTAGATTTAGGTTTTGGTGTTAAAATAGGTATTGAGGTCTAGGCAGAGGCTTTTGTATGCCTTTGTTAATGTCTTAGTTGGAGAGCAGCTTTTCCTTTTGTATTTGACAAGCGTTTTCAACATGCAGTAGAATTTACTGATAATCTTCTCTTTTAAGATTGTTTATGAGCTAATAGGATCCTGGGATTTGTAATGCGTTCGTTTGAATCTTTTACTAACACATTGCCTATAAAACATGTTTAAATTACAGATTTCTGTAATTATCATAACGTGAAGTGGTTGCTGTCACTTTAAGTTATCTGTCAAATGAAATATAGGCCCTAAATAATGCCTTTGTAAACAATATTTTGTTTCAGAAACACTGTTTGGGATCCTCACTATAATGTTTATGTTAATAAAATAGAGAGAGTTCAGGTGAGGTTTCTAAAACACCTTTCCTATCGATTCTGTTCACTTCCTGTTCAGGTTGATCAATAGTTACTGCAACTTGTAGTGGTCTTTCTATTGTTGCTTACATATGTAGTTGTGAGGTAGTTCCTAATGGGATTTGTCCTATCTCCACCTCTATGTTTAAATCAATAAATAGAAACATTTCTAACCTCAAAAAATTTTTAAGTCAATTGTAGCATTAATTAATTATTTGAGTTAACTACTTACCCAAATAACGTTTAAATCACATTTTTCATCTCCTAAATACTCCTAAATATGGAAATTATCAAAGAATAAAGTATCTCGTTTCATTTCTCGCCCTTCTAATAGTTATTTTAGCACCTCATTTTTTAGAGGTTATGTTTTCATCTGACATCTACATCTAAATATAAAAAAAAACTTACAAATTAGTTTTCTAATTAATCCTTACAAAATTAAGTTATCATAACAAAACTGAATTAATTTTAATTAAACCTAAATGAATTAACAAAAAGTTAAAATTTTAAATTAAGAATTAAATTACAGATTTCTGTAATTATCGTAACATGAAGTGGTTGCTGTCACTTTAAGTTATCTGTCAAATAAAATAATGCCTTTGTAAATATTTTATGTTTCTGAAACACCTTTCCTTTCGATTCTGTCATCCTTATACAGATTATTTATCTGTCTGCCAAATCTATCATATGCTTACACTTCAACAGTGTAGATGTTGTAGTGAGGTTCACTTCCTGTTTAGGTTGATCAACGGTTACTGCAATTTGTAGTGGTCTTTCTATTGTTGCTTACATATGTAGTTGTGAGGTAGTTCCTAATGGGATTTGTCCTATCACTACCTCTATGTTTAAATAAATAAATAAAAACATTTCTAACCTCAAAAAATTTTTAAGTCAATTGTAGCATTAATTAATTATTTGAGTTAAGTACTTACCCAAATAAAGTTTAAATCACATTTTTCATCTCCTAAATATGGAAATTATCAAAGAATAAAGTATCTCGTTTCATTTCTCGCCCTCCTAATAGTTATTTTAGCACCTCATTTTTTAGAGGTTATGTTTTCATCTGACATCTACATCTAAATATAAAAAAAAAACTTACAAATTAGTTTTCTAATTAATCCTTATAAAATTAAGTTATCATAACAAAACTGAATTAATTTTAATTAAACCTAAATGAATTAACAAAAAGTTAAAATTTTAAATTAAGAATTAAATTACAGATTTCTGTAATTATCGTAACGTGAAGTTGGTTGCTGTCACTTTAAGTTATGTGTCAAAATATAAATGAAAACGTTTTCAAAACGTCATAATTTGTAGAGATCGCGATAAAACGCGAATAATCTCGTCGAGTAAACAAATAGAGCGTATAGAAGACGAGGAGTTTAGCACGCGGAAAGAAAGGCGCCTTAAAACAGAAACGCCGACAGTTTCTATACGAAAATCATCGTGTTAGAACCGCAACTTTTCGCTCGGAAAATGAATTGTTCGCGTCGTCAAGTCAGTAGTTAGCAAAACCTCGAACTTGTAACACATAATATAATCCAATTATCTCATCCGAGTTGAACACGTATTTATATAGAAAATTTAATCAACAATAAGTTGTAAAGAAAAAAATAAAAATTATTTAATTGTTCTAAAATAACAGGTAAGTGAAAGTTGTTTTCGTCAATTTACTTCCGTTTTCATTCAAATTATTTATTATTACGCAAAGTTCTCGTTAAAAATTGTATACGTGAAAGGTAATGTTACCACATAATTTTATTTTAGGTTAGTTTAGATTGAGTATTGTTTAAATTTTTCCGTTATCGTTCTTTTTAATGAGATAAGTCAAGTTTATTTTAATTATTTTTTTGTTGGTTTGATCGTTATCTCAACCCGTTTTGAGTACAATTCAAAAAAAAGACCTTGAATTCGAGCCAATTTTTGTTGCAGCTTTTTTACTTTTATGTATAATATTTCAAGCTTTTTAATTACGCTAATGGTTCGTTTTATTTTTGTATTTACGAAATTATTTTATCTTGAATAATACAATAATCGTTTTCTATTAATTTAATAATTAACAAATCGCTGATAACTGCATTTATTTTTTTTTCAATTTCTAGCGAAGAAAGCGTAAAATTACCGGTATTTAACCCAGATCATTTACAAACATAAAGAAATCTCAACATTTTCCTTTGAAGCGATCAATTTTTATCACCACTTATTAAGAAAGTTGAAAGTTTTTAACTGTCAAATTTAAATTAAACGTCAAAATTGTTTCAAAATGGCCGATTTCAAAGTTACCAACCCCTAAGTTTGAAATAAAACTAAATATTTTTGACGTTTATCATTTTTTGTGTTAATTTTGTGTTAAATTTGAATGTGTTTAGTTAAAGGATGTCAAAATCAAGCCACATCGTCAGTAATTCAGAATCAACCACGAAAATCCCAACGTTAAGACGTTCGGGTAGTTTGCGATCGTCAACGAATTTAAATTTTCGTCGTTCAATAGATAGTGGTAGTTTCGCGGCGTCGCCGTCGCATAAATCGGGGGTCGCCACCGCGGCTCTGCAAAGACCACCCCCGCCGCCTCGCCTCCAAAGGGGCTACTCGTTCGTTGAAAAAGGAACCGTCCCCGTCGTCGGTGGGGATGGACTGCAACGGAGGCGATTTTCGATCAGCACCGGCGGAAGGAGACGGAAAAACGTGACCACGGAGGGGTCGACGATTCAAGAGCCCCAAAACGGGGGGGCCAACAACACTCCGTCAAGAAGCAGAAGCCTGGTAAGTTGCTACATCTTTTTTTGTATCTAGTTAAACGGAAATTAACGAGTAAGGGTATTGATTTTTAAGATATTTAGGTTAAATTTAAGATTATCTTACATAACCTAGAATATTTTTTTAAATATTATATCGGGGTGAAAGATGGTGTGATTTTGTGTAGAAAGTATCGATTTTTTGCACTTGTGCAACTGATAGGTTTGTGGTTTCACTTTCTTGCGTTAATGTTACGCTTCTTGCTTGCAATCCATCCATAAAGAATCATTTTCGCGTGAAAGTATTAAAAAAAAAATAACAATAAAATCACAAAATTGTTGAAAATTTTGACAAGTAATTCAAAATGGTTGATTTCAATGATGCCAACCCTAAAAACTCCTAAACTTAATTAAGGCAACTGTCAGTCATCGCCCTTAATGACCCCATCAAAACTTGAAAGTTCTCTTAACCTTGTTGGGTTTTTTATCTCATTTGTTCAAAAGCAAGTAATGTTGAGGAACTTCAAAGAACGCAAACGATTATTATTATGATCTTATTGTAATAATCAAAATTCTTCCAAAACTTTGTGTATACAGGCTATTTAATACTTACCTAATACTCAGGCCCTCCACATCAAGCCATTTCTGTATCTGATCTTCTAATAGCAGTATCTAGTCCCTTGCAAGCTGTAAATAGTCTTCTGCGCAGTACCTACTCTTCTGCTAAGAAAATGTAGACTGCTGTAAAGAGTACCTAGTGTTCTGATAAAGAAATAATTAATAACTCTGCTACTGGGCCTTAACAGTTCCAACCCCAATACCAGCTAACAGCCAAAAACTTCTTAAAAATAACCTTCCCTCCACACACTGCACTGTACCTATTAGGGCACGCAACTTTTGTAACAAAACGACACGATTTCCTCCCTCCACTCGTTCTCAGCAGAAAATTTCATACAAAAGTTGTTCTAAATTAAATTCCAAAACAATTTTCTCAATACAAAATATATAAAAATATATATATAAAAATTTTTTTGAGGCTATGTTCTTAATTATTGATCAAATCAAAAATTTTTATCAACAACATTTGTTTAGAATTACTTCAGGAGCAGTGTTTGTTAATAAAAATTTTTGCTAACTTGAAATTTTAATTTCCCTCTGAATAGTATGCTATCAAAATTAATTATCTCGATAATTATTGTTTTTATCAAAGAATCTTTTAAATAAAATTTGTTTCAATTTCGATTTTGAATCAATTATCTTAATAAAAAAATTTAAATCTCTATTAATTAAGCATCTAAGTGTTAATATATATAAAAACGGAAAAATTATTATTTTGAGGTTATCTCCTTAATTATTGATTAAATCAAAAAAGAATGTTGACAAAGTTTGTTTAGAATTGTTTCAGGAACAATGTTTGTTAAAACAATTTTTTTCTAACTTGAAATTTTAATTTCCCACTGAACAGTATGGTACAAAAATTAATATTTTTGAGGTTATATCCTTATTGTTGATTTAATCAAAAAATTTTGTTAACAAAATTTGTTTAGAATTACTTCAGGAACAGTGTTTGTCAATACAATTTTTTGCTAACTTGAAATTTTAATTTCCCTCTGAATAGTATGCTGTTCTTTTAATCAAGATTTTCTTGCTGAGAACGAGTGGAGGGGGAAAATCGTATCGTTTTGTTACAAAAGTTCCGTGCCCTAGTACCTATACATTAATATATCTACGCAAAACGTAATAACTTATTAAATCTCTCCAAAAACAGCATAGTTCAACGTAAAACATGTTATATATATAGAAATATATATATATATATATATATATATATATATTATAATAATAAGTTATAGTCTTACTTAATCCTACCTAATGTTACGATGTTACAACGTCCATACTACTTCATTGCCAGCAATATGTAGTTTTCTGCTAACCATATCTTATCTTCTAATAGCAGTATCTGATTTTCTAATAGCAGTATCTAGTCTTTTCCAAAATATAAGTAGCTTTCTGTAGCAGAATCTAATCTGTCGGCATCATCCGGTGTTGTATCAGCAGTCTTGTATCTAGTCTTTTGCCGGCAGTGTCTAATTATCTGTTACTGGTAGTGTCTAGTCCATCATAGGCAGTAGATAGTGTTCTGCAAACTGCATGAGGCCTTCTCTTGGCTGTTGCAATGTTACAACGTCCATACTATTTAGCACTAAGCAATCCTGCGTCCAACTCGAACTACACAATAAGGTTTCAATAAGCTATTATACACAACATTAATTTTCCATAGCCTCGAAAAGGCCTTCAACATGGTTGGGATTGAGAAACCTGTACATAACCCAAATAAACAACTCTCCCCAATTCATCAAAGTAGTAGCCTGTAGTAGCTAGTCTTCTATCAGCAGTATCTACTTTGTTGTGAGGACTATCTAGTCTTCTATATACAAGATCTATTTCATTGACAGTAATATGTAGTCTGCTAATCATATCTTAAACTGTATCTGATCTTCCAATAGTAGTATCTAGTCCCTTGCAAGCTGTAAGTAAGTAGTCTTCTGCAGCAGTACCTACCCTTCTGCCAGGTAAATATAGACTGCTGTAAAGAGTAAGCAAGCAATATCTTGTCTTCTGACAGCAATAGTTAGTCTTTTGCGAGGTGTATCCAGTCTTCTGTTAGTAGATCTAATTCTTTGGTAGCAATATGTACTCCTTTTCCCAAAACAAAACATGTAAATAATGCAAACAATACAAATAATGGAGTTCTATATTAGAAAATAATCAATTTCTGGGAAAAGAACATTAAACAATATTATTTTCTAATATAGAACTCCATTATTTGTATTTATTAGTGTAAATATTTTTTGGTTTTTATGTCTGTTACATTAGCAGACATGTATGTCCTATTCCAACTGCCAAATATCAAATCTTTTGGGTCTATGGCTCCTACTTCTTGTAGATAGCTTGCTATCTACATTATAAGATGTGATAGCTAAATACAACTATGTTTTCTATTGCATACTAGATGTACCTAACAAGAATCATTATTCGAGATATCGAGACATATATCATTTTTAGCCACAATTTTTTTTTAATGTTTTTCGCCTCAACATTTTTTTAACACCTATCTTGAAGGTATCATCATATAACATCCACAATCATGTACTCCTCTTACGATGGATAATCCCGAAATCATACAACCTAACTGCACAACTCGATAAATAATCTGCCGCATCTTTAACATTTAGAAGGCATGTAAGGAATCTGTAGTATGTGTCTTTTTAAAGATGCATTAATTTTGCTCTTTATATGTATGTCAGTCTTATGAATGTAGTAATATTCAACAATATAGTACCAACACTGAAATTTGGACATGAAAGCTTGAGAATAACAATGACGCATTCGTGTAAAAATAACCATCTCTGTCTTCTTGGGATTGACGGAGAGGGATTGTTTAATACACCAGTTCGCAGTTATATTGAGTGCCTCCGCATCCTCTCAAGGAGTACATTGACGTACTTCCCTCTAATAAGGATTGCCAGGTCATCTGCGTAGCCGACGGTTTTAAAACCAGCTAGTTTTAAGCGTTTCATCAGACTATCCAGGTTTTTGCTCTTTTTCTCGAGCTTTTTATGTAAATGAGTGTTCGAGAAAACGAAGTAGTTTGCTCCTCTAATTGATTCTTTACTGATTGGTCTACAGACGTTATAGTAGATAAGATTAGTTCTCCAGGCATTTGAATTTTCTTGACATTGTTCTTGACATACACACAACTTTCACAAAAAAAAATGTTGCGCTTTAAATCTGACACCTATATTTTTTTATATTGATGCTCCCCACTCCTTTTACTTGAAGCATCATTCCCTAATCTGACGGTTCTCACATGTATCTTTTCCAAGATGCTGAAACAATCTTTGTTTGAGGTTATGTGATATGATGCACCCACAATTCGATATCTTGCGCTACTTCAGTGTTGAGGGCAGTTCTTTGGAAATCCGAACGTTTGGTGTTGTTGTACTTCTTGCTCCAGAAATCCCTAGCACAATATCCCTTTGGAATTTCCATTGCTGGTAGTTTTTCTCATCAAACTTATTTACTTGCATAAAGCTTCATGTGTCAGCCATTTTTATCTGTTTCGTTGACGTTGCTTGTATACGGTCCGAATATAGCCACGCGAATATCATTCAAAAGACTACCACTATTATTATTATTATTGCTGCCGGGCTGAGGAGAGCGGCCCCTCTCGTTACCGCGACCTATAAGATCTATTGTAACTTTAGCCCTCCAAAGGTTTTGGGCAAATGTAGGTCCTTAATGAACCTTAGTATTGTCCCGATGTCTTGAACCTTTATGTCGGTAGGTAACAGGGGAGTTTTACCGAAGACGTTGTGCCTTAGACGGCCTCTGGCGACGCAATTGCAAAGTATATGTTCAGCAGTTTCTGACTCGTCGTTGCATAGTCGACAAGTTTGATCCTCAGCTTGTCCAATGTGGAAGAGGTGGTATTTTAGAGGCACATGGCCGGTCAGGTAGCCTGAGAGCGTTCTTAGATCCCCTTTGCTGAGGCATAAAACCTCTTTGGTTTTGTTTTGCGACGGAGTTATCATACTCTTCGCTTGTCTGTGACCTCGAAGTTCTTTTCAGCGTAAGGCTATCTTTGAAGCCTCCCAGTTGTTGATTATTTGTTTTAGGTGGCTTTTTTGTAGTCCACATCCAGGTTGGGTTCCAATGAAGAGTGTGTTTGCTGCCTCTTTGGCCAGCTTGTCAGCCTTCTCATTGCCCTCAATGTTGCTGTGACCTGGGACTCACCATAGGGTAACATCATTGCCCCTAGCGAGTTCTCTCAGGTTGTTGGTACACTCTCTGATCAGTGCGGAGCCACACGTGTAGGCCTGAATTGCCTTTAAGGCGGCCCGACTGTCTGTGAAAATGTTTATGGATGTACCTTTTCGTCCCTTCTGTAGGTTCAAAGCGGTGCAGAAGTTTATAGCAAGAACTTCTGCTTGGAAAATTGTTAAATCCGAGCTGAGGGGCAATTTGATGTGGCTATTTGGTCCACTGATGCCCATGCCTACTCCAGATCTTACTGTCTTTGAAGCATCGGTGTATCAGGCTAGGGCTCCTCTTTTTAGTTGAGGCCCTCCCTTCGCCCAATCATCCCTGCTACTAAATATGACCTTATACCATTGCACCCGTTATGTTAAGACATGCTAACCGCTGGATTTGTGCCAGCTGTTGTTGAGCTGTCTTATGTTTTGTTTTGGGCCACCAAACCAATGAGGCGTAGGCGACCATGGGTCTGATTATTGCTACGTAGGCCCAATGAGCCATTTGTGGTTTTAGACCCCAGTTCCTTCCTAGGAGCCTGCGGCAGATCTGGTTTGCCATGATGGCCTGTTTCCTCGCCTTATCTAAGTGTGAGTTCCAGTTTAGTTTACTGTCAAGTATTACCCCTAGGTATTTAGTTTCTGTTGTGAGGTTAATAGTTCTGCTTTCAATGGAGGGTGCTTTTATTTGTAGCTTCCTTCTCCGAGTGAAAGGGACTATTTCGATTTTATTGGGATTGATGCTGAGCCCATTGCTTCTGCACCAAGTACTGGTGAGTAGTAGGGCTTTCTGCATTAGCTGAGTTATGATTGAATCATATTTACTTCGGATTGTGATTACCAGGTCATCAGCATACCCTTGTATCTTAAATCCGTTTTTAGTTAGGATGTTCATCAAGTCATCAACTACCAGGCACCATAATAGAGGTGATAGCACTCCCCCTTGGGGACATCTTCTTAGCGCCTTTATAGTCAGCGACTCGCCTCCCAGACTGGTTGTGATCTGCCGACTTTTCAACATGGCTATACACCACTTGATTGTCGACGGATGTATGTCTTTTATGTTTAGAGCCTTCTCTATGGATTCATATGAGGTGTTATCAAACGCACCCTCTATATCTATGAAAGCATAAAGGGCTATCTCTTTGGTTGCAATTGCCTCCTCTAAGGTGCTAGTCAAAGCATGGAGAGCGGTAATTATTGATTTTGCTTTCTGGTAAGCATGTTGGCTAGGGTGGAGTGGATTTGTGACAAGCACTCCATTCCTTAAGTATTGATCGATTACCTTTTCCATCCCTTTGAGGAGAAATGAAGTTAGGCTAATTGGTCTGTACGCCTTGGGGTCCGCGTTTGAACGCCTACCACCTTTAGGTATGAAGACCACCTTTACTTTCCTCCATAGAGTGGGTATATAGCTAAAGCTGTAGCTACCTATATATAGGGATATTATTATTGGGAGAAGGTCTTCTAAGCCTTTTTGCAGAAAGATAGGCAGAATTCCGTCTCCTCCAGGCGATTTTAGGGGCTTGAAATTCGAGATAGCCCATCTTACTCTGTTGGGTTTGAAAATATTCCCAGCTGTGCTGCGAACCCTACCTGATGGACGGGTTATGTCCATTACTTCAGGGTCGGCATCTGCATGGGGGCAGACTTTTGAGGAAGGAAAGTGTGTACTCAGTAAGAGCTCCAACGATTCCTTAGCATCCTCTGTATATTTACCATCTTGTTTGCATAGGTGGCCTAGATCAGTGTTGTGACCTTTTGTCAAGATCTTATGCAGACGAGCAACTGTAGGCGTATTGTCTATGCCTTCACAGAAGCTGCGCCAGGTTTTTCTTTTGGCTTTGCGGATAGCCAAGTTATATTCCGTTAGGGCTTTTCTATAGAGATCCCATGTTTGTTCGAGTTTGGAATTCCTGACTTTATTGTATAGTCTTCTAACCATGACTCGCTGGTTTTCAAGGTCCTTATTCCACCAAGGCACATTGGATTGTGCTCTTTTGTGTTTTATTGGACAGCTTGATTCATACGCACTATGTATGAGATTGTTTAGTTGAAAAGAGGCTATTTATCAACCTCTTCGCTGATGTGTCTACAAAAAGAGCACCAATCAGTGAGTGAGGGGATTCCAAATTCTGTTTGTTTTGTCATGTCTGCTACAATGACAAAGCGAATATGCTTGTGATCTGCTAAAGTGATTTCACGTGAAACATGCCAGTTTGTGATTTGCGAACTGAGGCGAGGCGTGGCTAAGCTTATGTCTAGCACCTCTTGTCGACTCTTGGTAACAAAAGTCGAGATGATGTGCGTTCGCATCGCAGCCCAGGATGAGTTGTTTCCCCCTCTTATTGCAGTAGTCGATGAGGTCTTTCACCTCTTGTGGCGGTGTATCGTCCGATTCACCGGGGAAGTATGCCCAGGGTATAATCGCCTCTTGCTTACCTCCCGGCGTCGGCAGTACCGCTGACATTGCAACCAGGCTCCTAGAGATAAACTGGGTTAAAGGTAGGCAGTTTAAAGAGGATTTAGCGAGTATCGCTGCTCTCGCAGGGCACTCTCCTCTGTGATAAAATAACTTACCTGCTTTTGTTGATAGTCTTCTGACTATTCCTCCATATACATATGGCTCCTGAATCAGCGCAACATGTATGTTGGCGCCAGCAAGTCGGAGGCGCTTTTACAGTGCTGGATGTTAGCCTGGATGAAGCCTACTCCCGCCATTATTGTTTGGCGGGTGCAATTTTGGGAGCGGCAGTTTTGCCCTTACCCTTTTTTTCGGAACTAACCTTACCTATACCCTTCTTGGGGTCCTTGGCGGTTCCGGAAGTTCCAGGTGTTGGTTCGGGTTCTTCCTTCTGTGGCGTAGGCTTGCCGCTCTTTTGCCTCGGGGTGATTTGCCCAAACTTGTAGCTAACCTTGTAGTTAGTTCTTTGTATGTATGTATGTAGTTTCATGTGAGGTTGGTTAAACCACAGGTGGTATAACCAAAGCACTTAGGCCCCAACGGTCCCTTTGTACATCCTCACGGTTTACTTCGGCCATGTGTAGGTCTATTTGGAGGAGTGAAAGATGTTCGAAGATGGCATCCGATCAGGCTGATACTCGCCTCGCCTTCAGCCGGGCTGGTACTCCAACGCCCAGCAATTTGAAGACGACCCCCAAGCCGGGCTGGTACTCCAACGCCCAGAAACTTGGGTGCATGGCTGAGTACCGCTCAAAGAGCGCAGACGCGCTTTCAACCCGTTTTTACGTTCACAACCTCCAACTACACATGTATCTGACGACAATCAGAGATGTTAGACTGGTTGCCGGGACCGACGGCTTAACGTCCCCTCCGAAGGACGGGGAGGCGACTCGGCGTGTATTCACTGGGAATCGAACCCAGGACGCCGGCGTGGTAGCCCGAGAGCTTACCACGGGGCCATTCGCCCCCCTTAGTTAGTTCTTTTAAGGTTCTCTACAGAGGGATGGTCAACGGACAACGTAAGAAAGGCACTGCTGCCTTCGGTCGTCCTTTTGAACACCCTCCATTCGTTGGTGTTCAGGCCTTCGTTTTGGCCTTTAACAATTTTTAAAAGGCGGTCTGATTTCTCATCCGCACTGTTGGGGAAATAGGCGTTCATGATAGTCGCTCTAGGTAGCTCCTTTTCATCGATAGCCATTAGGAATGCCCCCTCCCATGGTTGTAGGGTTGGAGTTACGGACTTTATCCAGTCCGCTGTTTCCTGGTTTTCGCAGTTGACTACCAGCCATCCTGCCTTAAATGTGGTGCCGAGGAACTTTGGCTTCATGTCCCTCGCTAAGATCCACAATTCTTGAGATGATGACCTCTTGAATAGCCTGCATTTGGACTGTTGTGTGGTTCACCTCTGGAAATAGGGAATCTGCAATTCCCATCTTTTTGCCTTTGAAGCTGGCAGCTGTAGGCTTTTGCCCCTGCGGAAGATTGCCTCCGCTAGGAGCGCTACGCCTTTCAGTAGCAGCTCGTTTGGTGTCGGGCCCTTTAGGCGTTGTGCTTTCGGAGCGAGGTCTCTTAGCCCTCATCTCCTCCTCACTGATAGGCTGTGTGGCCTTTGCTCGGGCTTCCTCGAGAGTCAGCCCAAGAAGACTACCACTAGATGGCATTTCAAACATGATTTCCTAGAAATATTTAATTACTTCAACACAAGATGTAGCTAAGTCTTCCAAAGGCAGTTTAGATTAACCCTATTCTTTTGTCTCATGGCCTTCATGTCTTAGGTATTTGGACGAATATACTTGCTCAACATTGGAATATTGGAATCTCAACCTCTCTTGATGCCAGGTTCCAGCTTGCGTAACATTTCCATTGTTTCATACCTGCGTTTTTATTTCACAGTCTTGGATCCACCTCAAAGACCATCTTCCCCGCTTCCTCAAACCATTCTCTCAATCCAATTCATTTTCAATTCACTTCCTACAATCATCTCAAAATCAATAACTTAACTAATTTTTTTAGTCGCTCTCTTTATCAACAACTCACCTGGGAGTACCAAAACCGTCGACGTCGCGAATATCATCACCAAAAACGCCCCCGGTTTCACCGGAAGTCCGAAAAAAATATAAAGATTGGGATACAGAGAGTTTAACGAGTATTAATAGCGGCCTCAGTGTGGCTTCGTCATGCGATCACGCAAGTGTGGCTCTAAACGGAACCACATTTTCTGGAAGAAGCATGAAGTAGCATTAATAAATTTAACTTTTAGATATAAATTACTTAATTAATTTTTTAATTTTAGATATGTGGTTCATTGCAATCAACACGCTGGCGTTACCGGCGAAGATTACTTAACACCAACGCAAAGAGCGCATAGGCAAGTTAAAAAATTAAAATATTTATTACAACAGGCGCAAAAAGATCTAGAACAACGAGATAACGACATAGTAAAATTAACCAAAGAAGTCGTCGAATTAAGACTATATAAAGCAGCTTTGAGCTCGCCCGAAGATAAATCGAATTCAAGCGATGCCGTTACTGTTAGAGAAAATCCTACGGATGAGCAAGCGACCCCTGATGATCTCATCGATACGATAAGTAACCATTTAGTTAATGATATGAGTTGTTCTTACGCCGATTCGGGTCATTACGATGATTTTACAAACTCATCGATTCATTCCAAAGATTCCTCGGTTGTTTTAAGCGAAGATTTTAATCCTTCGCCGTATAAACAGCGTAAACATGTTTTAATGAGCGATAAAAGTACGAGTGTTGATACAACCAGCAAAGATTTTCAACAAGAACACCAAGAATTAATTATGGAGTATGAGAAGCGATTACATGAATTAATTAGGACTCACGAAGAGGAGACTCACGTGATTAAACAGAAACATAACGATAAAGTCGAGGAGTTATTACAAAGAATAACCGAGATTAATAGTAGATATTGGCAGTTGGTGCCGGAATTGGATTGCGCGCGGGAAAAAATTAAGGAATTGGAGAAAGAATTGGATGAAGCGTGCAAAAATTTGGAGGATACAGAGGAAAAAAATAAAAAAATGTATTTGCAAATGTATAAGAAAGGGGAGGAGGCTGCTAAAATAGAACAAGAAAATAAAGTAATTAACATAATAATCAAATAAATATTAATAATCGATTTTATTATTTTTATTTGAGGTTATGGAAATCGCAGTTCAACATCCGAGTAGAATATCAGTTCCTGAATTACTTCATCAGTTACAAATAACCCAAACTGAATTAGATAACATAAAGGTAAGTAATCATTTAGGGCACGGAACTTTTGTAACAAAACGATTTCCCCCCTCCACTCGTTTTGACACCATACTGTTCAGTGGGAAATTAAAATTTCAAGTTAGCAAAAAATTCTATTAACAAACACTGTTCCTGAAGTAATTCTAAACAAATTTTTTTAACAACATTTTTTGATTAAATCAACAATAAGGATATAACCTCGAAAATATTAATTTTTATAGCATACTATTCAGTGGGAAATTAAAATTTCAAGTTAAAAAAAAATTGTGTTAACAAAAATTGTTCCTGAAACAATTCTAAACAAACTTTGTCAACATTTTTTTTTGATTTAATCAATAATTAAGTAGATAACCTCAAAATAATAATTTTTTCGTTTTTATACATAATTATACTTAGATGGTTAATTAATAGAGATGTAAAAAATTTTTATTAAGATAATTGATTCATAATCGAAATTGAAACAAATTTTATTTAAAACATTTTTTGATAAAAACAATAATTATTGAGATAATTAATTTTGATAGCATACTATTCAGAGGGAAATTAAAATTTCAAGTTAGCAAAAAATTTTATTAACAAACACTGTTCCTGAAGTAATTCTAAACAAATTTTGTTAACAACATTTTTTGATTAAATCAACAATAAGGATATAACCTCAAAAATATTAATTTTTGTAGCATACTATTCCGAGGGAAATTAAAATTTCAAATTAGCAAAAAATTGTATTAACAAACACTGTTCCTGAAGTAATTTTAAACAAATTTTGTTAACAACATTTTTTGATTAAATCAACAATAAGGATATAACCTCAAAAATATTGATTTTTGTAGCATACTGTTCAGTGGGAAATTAAAATTTCAAGTTAGAAAAAAATTGTGTCAACAAAAATTGTTCCTGAAACAATTCTAAACAAACTTTGTCAACAATTTTTTTTGATTTAATCAATAATTAAGGAGATAACCTCAAAATAGTAACTTTTCCGTTTTTATACATAATTGTACTTAGATGGTTAATTAATAGAGATGTAAAAATTTTTTATTAAGATAATTGATTCAAAATCGAAATTGAAACAAATTTTATTTAAAACATTTTTTAATAAAAACAATAATTGTTGAGATAATTAATTTTGATAGCATACTATTCAGAGGGATATTAAAATTTCAAGTTAGCAAAAAATTGTATTAACAAACACTGTTCCTGAAACAATTCTAAACAAACTTTGTCAACAATTTTTTTTGATTTAATCAATAATTAAGGAGATAACCTCAAAATAGTAACTTTTCCGTTTTTATACATAATTGTACTTAGATGGTTAATTAATAGAGATGTAAAAAATTTTTATTAAGATAATTGATTCAAAATCGAAATTGAAACAAATTTTATTTAAAACATTTTTTAATAAAAACAATAATTGTTGAGATAATTAATTTTGATAGCATACTATTCAGAGGGAAATTAAAATTTCAAGTTAGCAAAGAATTGTATTAACAAACACTGTTCCTGAAGTAATTCTAAACAAATTCTGTTAACAACATTTTTTGATTAAATCAACAATAAGGATATAACCTCAAAAATATTAATTTTTGTAGCATACTGTTCAGTGGGAAATTAAAATTTCAAGATAGCAAAAAATTGTATTAACAAACATTGTTCATGAAGTAATTCTAAACAAATTTTGTTAACAACATTTTTGATTAAATCAACAATAAGGATATAACCTCAAAAATATTAATTTTTGTAACATACTATTCAGAGGGAAATTAAAATTTCAAGTTAGCAAAAAATTGTATTAACAAACACTGTTCCTGAAGTAATTCTAAACAAGTTTTGTTAACACCATTTTTTGATTAAATCAACAATAAGGATATAACCTCAAAAATATTGATTTTTGTAGCGTACTGTTCAGTGGGAAATTAAAATTTCAAGTTAGAAAAAAGTTGTGTTAACAAAAATTGTTCCTGAAACAATTCTAAACAAACTTTGTCAACAATTTTATTTGATTTAATCAATAATTAAGGAGATAACCTCAAAATAATAATTTTTCTGTTTTTATGCAAAATTATACTTAGATGCTTAATTAATAGAGATGTAAAAAAATTTTATTAAGATAATTGATTCAAAATCAAAATTGAAACAAATTTTATTTAAAACATTTTTTAATAAAAACAATAATTGTTGAGATAATTAATTTTGATAGCATACTATTCAGAGGGAAATTCAAATTTCAAGTTAGCAAAAAATTTTATTAACAAACACTGTTCCTGAAGTAATTCTAAACAAATTTTGTTAACAACATTTTTTGATTAAATCAACAATAAGGATATAACCTCAAAAATATTAATTTTTGTACCATACTGTTCAGTGGGAAATTAAAATTTCAAGTTAGAAAAACATTGTGTTAACAAAAATTGTTCCTGAAACAATTCTAAACAAACTTTGTCAACATTTTTTTTTGATTTAATCAATAATTAAGGAGATAACCTCAAAATAATAATTTTTCCGTTTTTACACATAATAACACTTAGATGCTTAATTAATAGAGATGTAAAAAAATTTTATTAAGATAATTGATTCAAAATCGAAATTGAAACAAATTTTATTTAAAACATTTTTTGATAAAAACAATAATTATTGAGATAATTAATTTTGATAGCATACTATTCAGAGGGAAATTAAAATTTCAAGTTAGCAAAAAATTGTATTAACAAACACTGTTCCTGAAGTAATTCTAAACAAATTTTGTTAACAACATTTTTTGATTAAATCAACAATAAAGATATAATCACAAAAATATTAATTTTTGTAGCATACTATTCAGAGGGAAATTAAAAATTCAAGATAAAAAAAAAATGTGTTAACAAAAATTGTTCCTGAAACAATTCTAAACAAACTTTGTCGACAATTTTTTTTGATTTAATCAACAATTAAGGAGATAACCTCAAAATAATAATTTTTCCGTTTTTATACATAATTATACTTAGATGGTTAATTAATAGAGATGTAAAAATTTTTTATTAAGATAATTGATTCAAAATCGAAATTGAAACAAATTTTATTTAAAACATTTTTTGATAAAAACAATAATTATCGAGATAATTAATTTTAATAGCATACTATTCAGAGGGAAATTAAAATTTCAAATTAGCACAAAATTGTATTAACAAACACTGTTCCTGAAGTAATTCTAAACAAATATTATTAATAAAAATTTTTGATTTGATCAATAATTAAGAACATAATTTCATAAAAATTTATTTTTATATATTTTGTTATTGAGAAAATCGTTTTAGAATTTAATTTAGAACAACTTTTGTATGAAATTTTCTGCTGAGAACGAGTGGAGGGGGGAAATTGTATCGTTTTGTTACAAAAGTTCCGTGCCCTAGTAATCATCATAAAAAAGCTTCAATAATTAACGCAAAAATCATCAAAATGTGTGTGTTGAAAAAACGAAAAATGTGTTTCTGTTTTTTTTCCATGTCTTACTATAAAATAATTAAATAAAAACTAGGATATAGAATATGCGTCATCATCCGCTAACCAACACCCTCAATCTCATCCCTTATTAAGCGCTAAAGAAGCTGTTTCCTTATGGGTTTTAGGTGCTAGAAAGGTAATGATAACTAATAAAAGTACCTTCTTAATTTATTTGCATCATAAGTTCAGATATGCGCGGATTTTTTTCTTATCACCAAAACTACTAGTTATAGAAATAGGTATTATTTACACTATTATAATTACTTAATGTACTGGAATGAACTTAACACTATCATTAGAACTAACACTAAATCTAGAACTAGAAACATTCGGATATACTGGGTGAAGACTAGATACTGTTTGCAGAAAACTAGATACTGCTAATGAAATACTAGAATCTGCTGGCAGTCTTACTGTGCTCTGGCTGTATTTATAATTATTAGATACTGTTAATGCAAGATTAGATACTGCTAGAATATTGCTAGATACTACCAACAGAAGACTAAATACTGCTGACAGAAGACTATAAACTATTGGCAGAACGTTTGACGAGAAAGAAGAGGTTCAATTATTATGTTGTGAGTTGTCAAAGGTGTCATGTTGTGTGCAGAAACTTTATTAAATAAACTGGGACATTATGGTATAAGAAGGCTACCAAATCACATGATCCGTAGTTATCTAAGCAATGGAATGCAGTGCGTGCAATAGAAGGGTCGAACTTCAGAAGTTACCAATATTACTTCTGGTGTCTCACAAGGATTAATTCTGAGTCCAGTGCTTTTTATTATTTATATAATTGACCTTCCTGTAAATATCTCGGCAGAAGGTAAATAAATGTGAGCTTGAAAAAAGAAGAGAACAAGAAAGAAAGAAAATCGGAGAAGCAAAATAAAGCTGCCAGCTGAAGAGGGAAAAGAGAAGAGGCAGATGATGTCAAAAATCAGTCTCAGATAACTGTAGATACAACAGGTGATTTCTTGGCGAAGCTTTGAATACGGAAAAGCTACGAGCATTACGCAATTCTGTGGTTAAATTATTCCACAGAGTTATAGCTTGTACAGTGAATGATCTGTGATATATTTCAGTAAATGAACGGGAAACATGAGTGAGACATCAGACTGTGCTCTTGTGGGAAGACCGCGAGATGCCATGAACTGAAATGCAGTGAGCTGTATAAGGTAGTTAATTTAAGCTTCTCAACGCTGAGCATCTCGAGATGATTACGATATGGTATAACATAGTCATACTTTCTCAAGTCGAAAATAAAACGCAGACAATTATTTTGTACCTTCTCTAATTTGTTACGGAGACTAATCGAAAGGTTTGGGTACACAGCTTCGGCATGGTCCAAATGGGGGAGAATTAAAAAGTAACAGAGGTTGCGACGAACAAAAGGTGGAAGGAAACAACCAAGTTTGCGAAGGGATTAGAAACAGAAATAAACCTTCCTGCAGACAGACTGAATCTCGGACTGCCAGGACAATGCAAAAATGGATGATGCTACCATCAAGTGTCAGATGGGTATTGATGGAGTAAAATTTTGTTAGCAAAGGTCTTAATCCGAAAGCAATTGCTTGAGTCTTTGTCTTCAAACTCAAGCCATAGCATCTAGACCAGTCTAGAACACTAGCAAGATCTGCATATAGGTTAATATTGCACTTAATCATCTTAGTAATGCAATTTATGAAGACGGAAAAGAGAAGTGGACCCAAAACACTGCCCGCAACGGCTTGTAAATACAGACGAGAAAGATGAATAGTCACGTACATACAAAGATTTGCCATCAAAAAGCTATGATCAACAGAATCAAATGCCTTGCTCAAATTAAGCAAAACCAATAAGCTCAAACGCCGGTCATCACAAACACGTCTAATATCATCAGTAATTTTGATAAGCGCCGATGTGCTATGACCTCGCCGGAAACCAGATTGAAAATCACTGATAATCTTGTGCTCATCAAAATATCGCATATACACCAAGTGTTTAAAAAATTACAGAAATAATAGATATAGGACGAAAATCACTTAGAAGAGGACATAAATTTTCACAAAAATAGTGGCAGTAATTTAGCAGAATGCATGATGAACTGAAGTCATCTGTCAAACGGTTTCTAACCGAGTCTTTAACTCTCGAGTCTTTGCCTCGCAGGCATAGGTTGATGAAAATATTGTTAAAATAGCATGAGCCAGCTTCTTCAAACAATTAAATGTATCTGATAACGCATTCCATGTTTTCAGAATTTTGTTATTAGCATTTTCACTTATATTACTCTGTTTCAATTAATTCTAACTCTTTCCTTGTTTCAATAAATTTTTGAATCCATATTGAACTAGACTGGAAATCAATCAGGTGCATTGCAAATTCTTCAATTTCCAACCAATCCAATTGGGACAAATTCAGTTTATCCAATGACGTCACATAAAGGTACATAATAAGCTTGAGTATTTCCGATAATTCTTAGAACTGAGAAAATTTCCTGATTGAAGAATCAATCACAAAAATAAATTCTTGAGTAACTTGGTCTTCGTCTGGTTTCATTCAAAAGCGCGAATGAGGTATACCATGACGATAACTGTTTTATTTATGCCTCATGTTTAACTTATTTAAATGTTGGCATATGTCTGTAAAAAATATCAATTTTGAAAGCCACATAACATCCAAAAACTGTGGGTATTCTTCAACTTTTCCTTCATTTTGCAGAAACAGTCTGATTTCTTCCAAGCAATCAACAAATCTTTGAAGTACGATCCTGCGACTCAACCAGCGAACATTATTGCATTATTTTATTATGCAAACATTATCGCCTGTTTAAAGCCTGCGATGAGATGAGGTTGATTATTTTTGTGACTACCGCCATTACATTATCAAGAGACTGTTAGCACACAGGCTTGTTGGTGAATGATGCAATGGAATTGCAATTTTAGTCTTTAAAAAGCATTATTTAGTGTTCCAGACGCTGTATTTAGACCTGTCGGAAGTATCTAGTCTTCAGAAAGCAGTATTTAGTCTTCTAGAAGCAGTATCTAGTCTTCTGCCAAACTTGTGTATGTTTTCTCCAAAATATTTTATCTTCCTTTTGCAGTATTTAGACCTGCTAGTAGTATCTAGTCTTCAGAAAGCAGTATTTAGTCTCCACAAAGCACTTTTAGTCTTTAGAAGGCAGTATTTAGTGTTCCAGACGCTGTATTTTTAGACCTGTCGGAAGTATCTAGTCTTCAGAAAGCAGTATTTAGTCTTCTAGAAGCAGTATCTAGTCTTCTGCCAACGTTATGTATGTTTTCTCCAAAATATTTTATCTTTCTTTTGTAGTTTTTAGACCTGTTAGCAGTATCTAGTCTTCAGAAAGCAGTATTTAGTCTCCACAAAACAATTTTAGTCTTTAAAAAGCAGTATTTAGTGTTCCAGGCGCTATATTTAGACCTGTCGGAAGTATCTAGTCTTCAGAAAGCAGTAGTTAGTCTTCTAGAAACAGTATCTAGTCTTCTGCCAACGTTATGTATGTTTTCTCCAACAATATCTTATCTTTCTTTTGCAGTATTTACACCTGTTAGCAGTATCTAGTCTTCAGAAAGCAGTATTTAGTCTCCACAAAGCAATTTTAGTCTTTAGAAGGCAATATTTAGTGTTCCAGACGCTGTATTTAGACCTGTCGGAAGTATCTAGTCTTCAGAAAGCAGCATTTAGTCTTCTAGAAGCAGTATCTAGTCTTCTGCCAACGTTATGTATGTTTTCTCCAAAATATTTTATCTTTCTTTTGTAGTTTTTAGACCTGTTAGCAGTATCTAGTCTTCAGAAAGCAGTATTTAGTCTCCACAAAGCAATTTTAGTCTTTAGAAGGCAGTATTTAGTGTTCCAGACGCTCTATTTAGACCTGTCGGAAGTATCTAGTCTTCAGAAAGCAGTATTTAGCCTTCTAGAAGCAGTATCTAGTCTTCTGCCAAACTTATGTATGTTTTCTCCAAAATATTTTATCTTCCTTTTGCAGTATTTAGACCTGTTAGTAGTATCTAGTCTTCAGAAAGCAGTATTTAGTCTCCACAAAGCAATTTTAGTCTTTAGAAGGCAGTATTTAGTGTTCCAGACGCTGTATTTAGACCTGTCGGAAGTATCTAGTCTTCAGAAAGCAGTATTTAGTCTGCTAGAAGCAGTATCTAGTCTTCTGCCAAAGTTATGTATGTTTTTTCCAAAATATTTTATCTTTCTTTTGCAGTATTTAGACCTGTTAGCAGTATCTAGTCTTCAGAAAGCAGTATTTAGTCTTCTAGAAGCAGTATCTAGTCTTCTGCCAACGTTATGTATGTTTTCTCCAAAATATTTTATCTTTCTTTTGCAGTATTTAGACCTGTTAGTAGTATCTAGTCTTCAGAAAGCAGTATTTCGTCTCCACAAAGCAATTTTAGTCTTTAGAAGGCAATATTTAGTGTTCCAGACGCTCTATTTAAACCTTTCGGCAGTATCTAGTCTTCAGAAAGCAGTATTTAGCCTTCTAGAAGCAGTATCCAGTCTTCTGCCAAAGTTATGTATGTTTTCTCCAAAATATCTTATCTTTCTTTTGCAGTATTTAGACCTGTTAGCAGTATCTAGTCTTCAGAAAGCAGTATTTAGTCTCCACAAAGCAATTTTAGCCTTTAGAAGGCAGTATTTAGTGTTCTAGGCGCTGTATTTAGACCTGTCGGAAGTATCTAGTCTTCAGAAAGCAGTATTTAGTCTTCTAGAAGCAGTATCTAGTCTTCTGCCAACGTTATGTATGTTTTCTCCAAAATGTTTTATCTTTCTTTTGCAGTATTTAGACCTGTTAGCATTATCTAGTCTTCAGAAAGCAGTATTTAGTCTCCACAAAGCAATTTTAGTCTTTAGAAGGCAGTATTTAGTGTTCCAGACGCTGTATTTAGACCTGTCGGCAGTATCTAGTCTTCAGAAAGCAGTATTTAGTCTTCTAGAAGCAGTATCTAGTCTTCTGCCAAAGTTATCTATGTTTTCTCCAAAATATTTTATCTTTCTTTTGCAGTATTTAGACCTGTTAGTAGTATCTAGTCTTCAGAAAGCAGTATTTAGTCTCCACAAAGCAATTTTAGTCTTTAGAAGGCAATATTTAGTGTTCCAGACGCTCTAATTAGACCTGTCGGAAGTATCTAGTCTTCAGAAAGCAGTATTTAGCCTTCTAGAAGCAGTATCTAGTCTTCTGTCAAAGTTATGTATGTTTTCTCCAAAATATTTTATCTTTCTTTTGCAGTATTTAGACCTGTTAGTAGTATCTAGTCTTCAGAAAGCAGCATTTAGTCTCCACAAAGCAATTTTAGTCTTTAGAAGGCAATATTTAGTGTTCCAGACGCTCCATTTAAACCTTTCGGCAGTATCTAGTCTTCAGAAAGCAGTATTTAGCCTTCTAGAAGCAGTATCCAGTCTTCTGCCAAAGTTATGTATGTTTTCTCCAAAATATCTTATCTTTCTTTTGCAGTATTTAGACCTGTTAGCAGTATCTAGTCTTCAGAAAGCAGTATTTAGTCTCCACAAAGCAATTTTAGTCTTTAGAAGGCAGTATTTAGTGTTCTAGGCGCTGTATTTAGACCTGTCGGAAGTATCTAGTCTTCAGAAAGCAGTATTTAGCCTTCTAGAAGCAGTATCCAGTCTTCTGCCAAAGTTATGTATGTTTTCTCCAAAATATCTTATCTCTCTTTTGCAGTATTTAGACCTGTTAGCAGTATCTAGTCTTCAGAAAGCAGTATTTAGTCTCCACAAAGCAATTTTAGTCTTTAGAAGGCAGTATTTAGTGTTCTAGGCGCTGTATTTAGACCTGTCGGAAGTATCTAGTCTTCAGAAAGCAGTATTTAGTCTTCTAGAAGCAGTATCTAGTCTTCTGCTACGTTATGTATGTTTTCTCCAAAATGTTTTATCTTTCTTTTGCAGTATTTAGACCTGTTAGCAGTATCTAGTCTTCAGAAAGCAGTATTTAGTCTCCACAAAGCAATTTTAGTCTTTAGAAGGCAGTATTTAGTCTTCTAGAACCAGTATCTAGTCTTCTGCCAAAGTTATGTATGTTTTCTCCAAAATATTTTATCTTTCTTTTGCAGTATTTAGACCAGTTAGCAGTATCTAGTCTTCAGAAAGCAGTATTTAGTCTCCACAAAGCAATTTTAGTTTTTAGAAAGCAGTATTTAGTGTTCCAAACGCTCTATTTAAACCTTTCAGCAGTATCTAGTCTTCAGAAAGCAGTATTTAGCCTTCTAGAAGCAGTATCTAGTCTTCTGCCAAAGTTATGTATGTTTTCTCCAAAATATTTTATCTTTCTTTTGCAGTATTTAGACCTGTTAGCAGTATCTAGTCTTCAGAAAGCAGTATTTAGTCTCCACAAAGCAATTTTAGTTTTTAGAAAGCAGTATTTAGTGTTCCAAACGCTCTATTTAAACCTTTCAGCAGTATCTAGTCTTCAGAAAGCAGTATTTAGCCTTCTAGAAGCAGTATCTAGTCTTCTGCCAAAGTTATGTATGTTTTCTCCAAAATATTTTATCTTTCTTTTGCAGTATTTAGACCTGTTAGCAGTATCTAGTCTTCAGAAAGTAGTATTTAGTCTCCACAAAACAATTTTAGTCTTTAGAAGGCAGTATTTAGTGTTCCAGACGCTGTATTTAGACCTGTCGGAAGTATCTAGTCTTCAGAAAGCAGTATTTAGTCTTCTAGAAGCAGTATCTAGTCTTCTGCCAACGTTATGTATGTTTTCTCCAACAATATCTTATCTTTCTTTTGCAGTATTTAGACCTGTTAGCAGTATCTGGTCTTCAGATAGCAGTATTTAGTCTCCACAAAGCAATTTTAGTCTTTACAAACCAGTATTTAGTGTTCCACACGCTGTACTTAGACCTGTCGGCAGTATCTAGTCTTCAGAAAGCAGTATTTAATCTTCCAGAGCAGTATCTAGTCTTCAGAAAACAGTATTTAGTTTTTTAGACGCAGTATCTAGTCTTCTGCCAACGTTATGTATGTTTTCTCCAACAATATCTTATCTTTCTTTTGCAGTATTTAGACCTGTCAGCAGTAGCTAGTCTTCAGAAAGCAGTATTTAGTCTTCTAGAAGCAGTATCTAGTCTTCTGCCAACGTTATGTATGTTTTGTTCTTGATACTGACAGCTACTTCTTTCTGGGGGGATAGATCATCATCTTTTTGGGAGCCTCTTATTATCTATACGGATCTTGTACCACCCGGTACCTCATTTCTGCAGCTGTTACTTTGCTTTTGTGCTTATCCTGCATTGCGAATTTTTAACAGCCGTACAAATATCAGTGCCCTTTGCAGTTGTTAGCAACGATTTGATTGCAATTAATTCTTCCTTAATGACGTTTCCAACGTGATATTGAGCAAAAACAGCTAAACGAGCAGATTTAGTGCTTTCGTCAAGACATAGCGATATAAAAGAAGCAGAGCTAATGTCAATTTTTTGTTGATCTGTTACATTTTCGGCCAGTTTTAAGATTCCTTCTTTTATTGTGTTTCTGGACAGAGGAGTATCTTTGATGCGCTGAATTATCTTATCTTTATTATCGAAATCATCAAAAAGAGAGGGCGCGCATGCTAACCAGACTTCCTTCAAAAACTCTCCCTCTTGAAAAGGTTTACTATGCCGAGCAATGACATTTGTAGCCGCATAACTATTTAGTCATAGATGTTGACTGTTTATTTCTGTCTTTCAATGCACTTGCAATTAATTCTTTTTGCTCTGGTTCGCTTTTTTGACTAACGGATTTGTGACTTGTTTCAAAATGCCGTTTCACAGATGATGTTCCAGAACATAAAACACACCGGCTTGTCACCTTTACTAATCATGCCATATTCCTCTGTTCATCAAGTTTGAAATTCTCTGATACTCTTTCTATCTTGCACTTTTTGTTTTTTTTGCTGAACTTGCCATATTAAACAACAGTTAAAATCATAGATAAATCTATGCCATACGAGCCTATGCGGACAACGAAATTGGGACACCCTGTATAGAGTGGGCCAAATTGGGCACTTTTAAAGGAAAACTCCTATTTCTATAAGAGATACAGGAAAAATGATATCAGTGTCTGAGGCTCGATTTTTATAAGAAACTTAATGGCGAAAACCGTATATCGATATCTCTTACGGTTTTAGAGATACAGGGTGTTTGTCAAAAAAGTGCATTTTCGAAAAGTCGTCATAATTTTTTTCTTGTTGATAAATCTTTTTTCCTGTGAAAACATTTCCAAAGCAACTTTTTAGGTAAAATTCGATGGAATAAGTTAGCTTTCCCTCAAAGCAATATTTTATCAATTATTGACATAAAAATGATTTTTGTTAAACGGAACATCCTATATATTTTTGCTAATTCGACGAGAGCATAAAATTTCCTTTCCAAAAATATAGCACAATTGAAGTCTTTTTTGAAATATACAACTTTAAAACTTATATGTGCAAATTTTGAAAAGGTAGGCTTTGGAAATAAAAGAAAAACATCACTTTAACTTGTAACATGAATCATAGTATTCATGAAATCAGTTCATTTGATACCTCGCTCATAAAAATCGGAATGTAAATGACAGAGTTGGAGCGTTTATTGTGTGACACCTGTATATTCAGATTAAACACTTTTGTACGTATACAGGATGTTCAATTAGTCCGATATCGGACGATATCTCCTTACAAAGTAGTTAGAAGGTCGCTAGAAGAAAATGTTTATATATATTTGGTGCTCGAAAGTGCATAACCTAAAAATATTTTTGTTTATACAGGGTGTTGCAAAAATGTATAATAAAAAAAGTTTGGTGATATGAACCATTTTATCATTTCGTCTAATCTAAACGATGCAAATGGGTTAAACAAACTCCTTTTTTACGCTTAACTATTTTCATTTAATTCTTAAGTAGAATTATATCAATTTTTAATATTATCTTTTTCTTTTAGGCTATGTACAGGCAATTGATGGAGGCTAAAAACGCCAAAAATAAGATCGACCCGGAAATAACACTGCAATTTTTAAAATCAGCAATTTACTACTTCTTAACTGACAAAGAAAATAGTCAAGGTCATCTAAAAGCGATCCAAAGCATTTTAGGATTCACCCCAGCCGAAATTAATCAAATTGATAAGAATAGAACTAATTAAATTTAAATATAAACGTATTTAAAAGTATTTTTTTTTGCACAGATATTAATATTAATAATTTAAGAGTAATTTAGCACAAGATATTTTTCTATATTATCAAATTCGTCCATTTTTGTTGTTTTAAGGTTCTTATTTTTATTTATTTAGTTTTTGTGCAATCATAGGAATTTCAATCATCTCTAGCTTTCAAATAGAAATGTTTTTGAAATTAATAAAAATGATATTGTTATAAACAAGGAAGAAAGAAATTGGTGTTGTTAATAAAAATTGTTTCTAAATCAAAAAAAAAAGTTTTATTCTCCTCCTCATAAACAAATTAACTTAACCATTAAAGTTAATTTAATTTATTTTTTACTTGATAGAATAATTCCATCATATTTCTGTTGGAACCATTTCATTGCATCCTCTTTAGTTAATCTGTGTGGATGTCCAACTTTCCCTTGCTTCCTCCTCCTATGGGCTACATTAAATCCAGGTCTCCCCAAAACAACGAAAAAGTCCAAACCATAAATACCAATACTTGGGTCATATTTAATCCCTAAATCAATATGTTCTTGGATTCCAAACCCAAAGTTACCAGCATCTGAGAAATTATCCCTTCTCAATTCGTATTCTCTCACTTTTAACCCACGCTCGAGGATTTCTTCAGCTTTGGCCCCCCTTACAGTGCAATGTACAGCAATTTTTTCATTACGTCTAATACCGAATGAACGAACGGTGTAACGTGCTTTTGAAAACACCGGTTGTTGCCCGGTTAATTGCTCAAGTACCTTTAATTAATTATTATTTAAAACATAACTTATTATTAATTAAAATTACTCACTTTTGCAGCCCTTGTTAATCTATCACCAGACTCCCCCACACAAATATTTAAACAAAGCTTTCTTATGTGCAAATCCCTCATTACATTTTTGGATTTGTCTTTAACTTCTTTCTTCTCTTTCTTTGCAACGGGCTAAAACATAAATAATTAAATCAACAATTAACATAACCTCAATTAATAAATTTTTTTTATCAATAAATCATTATTGAAGCAAATATGAGTTAAATCTAACTCAATTAAACTATATTTAAAGTATTAGCGTAACAAAGTTAAGAAATAAAGCCGAAAAAAGGTGATTTTATGCGATTTTAACATAACCTCAAATTGGTTCAACATGACAACAACGATTATTTTATGAGTTTTTGAGAAAAAATTTTGTTGCAAATTAATGAATTTAGTACTAAAGGGCGAGATTTAAGTAGATTTAATAATTTTAGGGCTTTATTTTTTAAGATGATTGCTGATTTAAGCGAATAAAAATAAATAACGCAAGTACTCACCGCCATGTTTGACTGGAAAAAGAGCTGTTTGACAGTGTCGGTAAAACAGCGTGCTTTTTATGAAATTAACTCTTTGATATTTTTATTGATAAAATAAGTTTTATTTTGTTATTTATTATTTAAACGTTAAAAAAACGATTTATATTTTAAAATCGAATTTAATAATCATAATCAAGGTTGAGTATCCATATGAACGCTGTTGTTATGAACGTATCCCCCCTACGTTGTGACGTCATTGGAAGAATTGATATTTCTATGTTTTTATTTATTTCACTTAAAAAGCAATACACAAAAATATTTAAAAAAATATATAAAATAAAATTAAAAAAATTAAAATATAAAGCGAAATATTAACGGTTATAATTTTATTTTTGTTAGGTTATCCAACTTGACTCTGTTACCATGGTGATTAAGATCCAAATATTGCAGTCAAGTTGCTTGTCAAAATTGACGTCGAATTTAAGTTTTTTTAATAAAAAAACACATAATTAATTGGATTTAAAGGTTGTATTTAATTCAAAATAGGTAAATGGACGAAATTATAAGCAAGGTAAGTGGATTAAATCGAAAAAAAAAAATTTTTAGATCAATTAAAATGTGCAAGAATTTAGGGTTAAATAATAATTAAAACTAGAATTACCGTTTTAGACTAGCGTCTTAGACACGAACTTAGAACAGTCTGAAGACACACGACTAAACCCGAATATTTCTAGGGTTAGTTCTAGTTTTACCATTGATTATACTACTCTATAGTATAAAATAGTCAATGGTTTTACACTAGCACCATCGCTAGAACTAACACAAGACCTAGAACTAGAAATAGTCGGGTTTAGCCGTGAAAAAAATTTTCAGTTGTCAATGTCAACTTTAATTTTATTATTATAATCGTAATCTTCATAAAAAATCCTTTAAAATGAGTACAAACTCGACATATTTAACTTTAATATTAATGGAAATATAATCACTTCCGGTTTGAAACGTCAATTTTGACGTTTGTCAATTTGTCATTTTCATTAAAAAACCTTTAAAATGAGTCCAAACATGACGCACTTATCTCAAAAAACAAAAAAGTCAGAATAAAAAACGTTAAACCCGATGTTAGCAACAATGAAGATAGCAATTTAATTATTAAATATTAATACCAACCTTAATTTTTAATTTTTCTTTATTGTATTTTTATTTTTGTGATAAATTTTAAGAGATTTTATAAAAATTAAGAATTTGTTAAAATGACATTGACATTTCAAACCGGAAGTTGCTTATATTTTGACTAATATTTGAATTAAACGTATCATGTTTGGGCTCATTTTAAAGGATTTTTCACGACATTTACAAATATGTCAAAATTGACGTTGACATTTCTAACAGGAAGTTGACCATAACTTCATTAATATTGAAAATAAATATGTCGTGTTTGTACTCATTTTAAAGGATTTTTAATGAAGGTTACAAATATGTCAAAATTGAGGTTGACATTTTAAATCTGAACTTGGTTATCGTATAATAAACAAATGGACAACTTCATAGTGTTCTTTTATGATGTATTCTTTATTAAAAAACTTTTAAAATGAGTCCAAACATGACGCACTTATCTCAAAAAACAAAAAAGGTAGAATAAAAAACGTTAAACCCGAAGTTAGCAACAATGAAGATAGCAATTTAATTATTAAATATTAATACCAACCTTAACTTTTAATTTCTCTTTATTATATTTTTATTTTTGTGACAAATGTTAAAACATTTTATAAAAATTAAGAATACATATGTCAAAATGACATTGACATTTCAAACCGGAAGTTGCTTATATCTCGAGTAATATTGGAATTAAACGTATCATGTTTGGGCTCATTTTAAAGGATTTTTCACGACAATTACAAATATGTTAAAATTGACGTTGACATTTCTAACCGAAAGTTGACCATAACTTCATTAATATTGAAGATAAATATGTCGTGTTTGTACTCATTTTAAAGAATTTTTAATGAAGATTACAAATATGTCAAAATTGAGGTTGATACTTTAAATCTGAAGTTAGTTATCGTATAATAGACAAGTGGACAACTTGATGGTGTTCTTTTATGATGCATTCTTTATTAAAAAAAACATTAAAATGAGTCCAAACATGATGTTGCTAGACGTCATGTTTGGACATCATCTCTATGTTGTATATTTTTATTGCACTAAAACTAGAACTAACACTAGACAAAGTTTTCAAAGTTTTTTTTTACAAATTTTTCTAGTTCTTTGAGGAATTCCGTGTACTTGACGATCTCGAATATCTAAATTCATGTTATTAGTTAAATTTTCTTAATAAACAATTTCTAAATTTTTTTCAAACCAAATAAAATATTAAACAACTTTTGTATAATATGTTTTTTTATGAAGTCAATATTTACCGAGATATATACTATATTTCATACGTATCGTCAAGTACCTCTAATTATTACCGTAAATTAAAATTATATACAAAATAAGACAAATAAACGAAAAATTAGTGTACATCTCCAATAATTCGAGGTAATCGAACTCGATAAAAACTTGATACACTGGTCATCTCATCTCACGTCTAGTGCAGAAAAGTTGTGGCGTTGCAGCAGGGATGCGTAATCCGTTCCACGATCCGGGCATGATCCGTCCAAGCGTAGAGACAAATATTTGAAAAATCTTTTCTGAATTCGCTCCAACATAAGTCTATGACACACACATTGTGGCTACCAAATTACAGAGCCATACTCTAATTTGGACAATACAAAGGTCAAAAACAGGCACTTGTACACACCGATGTCAGAAAAGGCACGCGGTGCAGCAGAAGATGCAATATTTTCAATGTGCGATACAAAAGACAATTTGCGGTTAAAAATAACTCCCAAATCATCCGCATAAGCTAGTACGCTTGATGAGAATTCGTTAAGAATATCATTCAAGAAGATAACAAATAGTAGGGAGCCTAGATTTGAGCCCTGAAAAACACCAACTTAGCCATAAACTCCATAGACGCATAACCGATGTAGTACATATAATTTATACGACCTGATAAGTAAAAGCTAAATAGTTTCATAAACTTAGGAGATAAGCCAAAAGCATTAAGTTCATACAAGAGGACGTCATGATGAATCATATCGAATGCTTTAGAAAAATCAGTGTATACCACCTGACTCCAAAGATTCACAAATCACCTCAGTAACCACCGCGAGATTTTTAATGGTTGAACGACGGTTGATAAACCCATGTTGATATGGTGATACAAATGACTGAACATGCGGATAAATCATCTTGTAAATAATCTGTTCAAATACCTTAGCGAGATTGGACAATAACGATAACGGCCGATAATCAGTAATGTTGGAACCATCTTTGAATACAGGACCAATACGTGAGTGCTTCTAAAGTTTAGGAAACGAGCAAATGCTTAAGGATAGGTTAATTATTAAATGAAGCGGAACTGCAAAAACTGCACAGCAATTACGAACGAAAAATGCAGGAAGATCATCATCACCAGCAGTAAATTTATTCGGTAACCTTTTTAGGAAATGAAGAACCTGTTCTTCAGTGACATCGGCAACAAATACTGGAGGATACGTAGAATGTACATCAATCATGTTGTAAACAGAGACACCAATATATACTCTAGAGAATTGATCTGCAAAAGCATTAACTATTTTTTCAGGATCATTTTGTCGGGAAGTCGTGAGGTCGTTGTTTTCTGTCTAATGTAACTCCGAAAGTTACGGGAATCAGAACTAAGCGATTGTTCAGCACTAATAGTAAAGGAACTATACGTATCAGAGAATTTTTGTTTAGTCAAACACCTCAGTCTTTTATATTCCGCTGAATAGAAAGTACCATTGCTTCTACTTCACTTCTTCCTATAATACTCTTTCAACTTTATTAGCATCTTAATTTCTGGAGTGTACCAAATAGGATATGAGAAGATAGAACATATGCTTACGTAACCTGCAGCGTCCGGTTAGGAAGTGGATGAAGAGCCTCAAATCACTTTTTGATTTTCTCAGGAACTGAGTAGACATCTTCAGGTCAGAGTAGAGCGTAAAGTTTTCTTTGCAAAGACATCTACTACAGACTCATCCCATCTATCCCAAAAAGCTCGATGGGAGATGGAGTTGATCAGCTTTGATGCTGTATTAAAAGTTAGCGGTACAAACGGTTCAGGGGAAACCGGTGACTTCTTAACCGCCAGTTTCGCTAGCTTATCTGCATGATCGTGTACCTAATTTCCGATATGTCCTTTCCGCCACTTTATGGTGACGTTGTTATAAACATTATCCTCCTCAAGTGATTGCCGACAGAACTTCACTAATGGTGATGTAGTTCGATGCCTATTAAGCGCTAGCATAGCCTGTCTGCTATATTTATAGCAGTTATTTCGGCCTGAGCACTCGTGTAGTAAGACCCTAGCGAAATGAACAAGTGCAGCTGGAGATCGTGCGAGAAGATTCTCGCTTCGGAGCCTCCAGTCTTTTTTGATCTATCAGTGTGGTCCGCGTTTTACCTGTGCTAAAATTGCTCTGGGGTATCGTCTCAGTGCCAAAGTGTAACCTGTTTAAGAAAATAGGTTTGATGTAGTCTATGCTAGCTTCAAGGAGGGGTTGTTTACGAACACCCTCACTCCAGAGTTCGCTCCGGACTATTTTTACAACCTGCTTATTATCCACTGATCGCAATCGAAGCAACACCATCACGGCCACCTCCCTGATAATAATATCTAGGAACAGCACATTCAGCATAGTCTCAGGAGTTGCAATTTTCGCAGCAGTCTAGTCTTATATGCATGTTTTAGTGCTGAGCACCAAACTATGGCTCCATGAGCTATCATAAGTATTATCACAGAAGTGTAGATCCACATTGTAACCCACGGATTTAGGATGTAATCCCAATTGTCCTTCGATATAGGATGAGTGTAATCGTTTGTTTTTTTTTTTTTGGTTTTGCAACTAATGTGTGATTTCCAAGTCAGTCCAAGATATTTCACCTCTGGAGCAAAGGTAATTGGACTGTTGCAGAAATAGGGTGGTGTTAAGTGTGTCAGTTTCCTCTGTTTGGTGAAGAGAACAATCTCGGTCTTTGCATCTATAACAAAGAAAATCCACGTCGTCAGCGTAGCCGACTGTGAAGAGATGTTTGTTTGAAGCATTGATTTATCCAGCCCGCGATGACCAATGGCACTCTTCGAGATTGCAGTACCAGATTAAACATTGGGCATAATTAACGACGTCGAATATGTCATTAATATAAATAATAAACAGTAAAGGACTTAGATAGCTACCTTTGGGAACACTAGAAAGAAACGACACAGAATGAGAGAAAAAACCTCTAACCGAAACAAACGAAAAAGAACACCAAACTTCATTTGTTTAAACAGAAGTAAGTTGTGATCCACCCGGTCGAAAGCTTTACTAAAAGTCGTATAAACTGAATCAACTTGACAACAATCATCCAGAGAAGATAAGATTATGAGTATATTCAAACAAGTTACTTTCAACCGAGCGACCATGTTACATCATGTAAAAACCATGTTACAATTGATTTTAAACTTAAGACCAAAGAATAGATGTGCTTGAACCACTTTGTTAAACACTTTCCCAAACGCTGACAAAACAGATGTTCTTTATTTCATCATGTAATCTCAATTCGTTCTAGAGATACGCTTTTTTAAAATTTATGTTTATTATTTATAACAATCAAATATGCATAGTTGGGTTTAAAAAATCATAATAACAGTGATTATGGAAAATAAAAAATTATTTATTTTGCATTAAATATTCATCAAATTTGCTTTAAGGTCGCGGTTCAATCACGTGATGTTCGCAAAAGTGCAAAAAAAATTTGTATAGTTCCGCTGTTGGTTAAAAGAGGTCGTCGAGAGTTCAATTCAGTTATTCATAGCGACGCTTTTTTATATCAGCTTACAATTAGTCATCCTACCGTTGAAATATTTTATTCATTGAGGAATATATTCTGGTTTAGCCTTACGCGATGCCTATTCTCGATATTATTTGGTGTTCTTTTTTTTTTTTTGCGAAATGTTAATATTGTTATAGTTGGTGTTATTTTCATAACTTAACAACTAATTACTTTTAAACAATTAATTTTTATTTTCAATTATTTATTCAAATATTTCTATTACCTAAATTTTGGTTAACACAAATTTTTTTTATCAGTATTAGATCCTAGCTCAACATTAACAATATATTAAACATTTTCGACCCAATTCCACAGGAATCAGATTTTTGGCCATATACAGGGTGGATCAGTTTTTAATCGGGAAGCTTTACTAGGATGTAGTACTTGCCAAAATAACACAAGTTTTTTATATAAACATAGGGTCCCAACTCTTTTGTTTTCGAGCTATGAGCTGTCAAAGTTGAGCCAAAAATTTACATTTTATCTTTTATTTCGAGTATAAGTAAACCATAGAATTTGAATTTTTGTATGTATGTACTACTGGCTGATACCTTCTTTTCAACCATACCTTAAACTTCCCTAGCACCCTCTAAGGGGATGCAATTCACCATCCCCTTGATTTATTTTACAAGAACTTTTTAACGCTATGTAATATTAACATAAAAAATATGGGTTATAAGCACATACTTTAGTGGTACTTTTTTGTCTCTTTAGTATTTTCTTTAAGGTGGCGATTCGAACGTCTTGGGTTCATAAAATTGATAAAAAAATCGGTTTAATTTCGTCAGTCAATGATTAATATTTCAACAATATTCATGCATTTAATTTTACAACATTACTGAATTCGTCACTTGATTATATTGTATACAGGGTGTTTCGGTGACTCGGGGAATAAATTTAACCACATATACTAGAGCGAAAATGATGACGATTCATGTAAAAAAAAATAGTAAAAGTCTTCAAATTTCAAAGATACAGGCCATCAAAGTTAGGAAATTTTAACACATTTTTCCAAATATCTTAAACACTATTTATAGTAAAGCGCTGAAATTTGGTACAGTATAAATCAATGTCGTGTAAAATTGTTAGGCAATTTATGAGTTGGATCGGTCCGCGGGAACAATGCTTACCGGCTGTTCCTAAAGTTTGTTTGCTCAGAACTTTTTTATTCTTTCATAACCCTACATTTATTTTTGCAGTTTCTAATAGTAAATTTAGTTTAGAAACTTTTATTACTCTTAGATAATATTCATAAAAATCACCATTTTCGTGTTAAATCCAAAAATGTTGGGTTCCGATTTCAATAGTGCTATTACTAAAAAAAAGAAATCTAAGTTTTTAAACATCCTTTAGTATTTTTTATTACTTGTCTTGTTATTTTATGTACTTTTCTTATTATTCCTGTTAGTGTTGATTTTTAATTTATTGTTTTTGAGTTCTTTTATTAAACCAACTAAAGCAAATTAAAAATGTGATTTAGCTAAATCTACACTTGGACATGTTGCATACATAATAGTTATGACAGCTCAGTTCGATTTTCACTTGTCATTGCTAATTCAAATTATTTATTTATTTATTTTTTTTAGTGTTATTGAATTCGGAGCCTAACATTTTTGCATTTAATACGGAAACGGTGGTTTTTATCAATATTCTCTAAGAGTGATAAAAGTTTCTAAACTAAATTTACTATTAGAAAATGCAAAAATAAATGTAGGGTAATGATAGGATAAAAAAGTTCTGAGCAAACAAACTTTATGAACAGCCTGTATAGCATTGTTCCCGCGTACCGATCCAACTCAAAAATTGCCTAATGATTTTACGTGATGTTAGTTTACGCTGTACCAAATTTCAACGCTTTACCATAAATAGTGTTTAAGATATTTAGAAAAATGTGTTAAAATTTCATAACTTTGATGGCCTGTATCTTTGCAATTAGAGGACTTTTACTAATTTTTTTTACATGAATCGTCATCATTTTCACTCTAGTATATGTGGTTACATTTATTCCCCGAGTCACCGAAACACCCTGTATATGATGGTTTTTTATTGTGAAATAGTTTTGTAAAAATTGTTATTCTAAGATGGTTTTTTTATTGTAAAATAAAATTAAAGTTGTTATTGATTTTTATTATTTTTTATAATGTAGAACCGTTTTTTTTTTGTGAATAAATAGTATTATTGTTATCTATGTCTATTACAAATTATTATTACTTTACTTTAGATTATTTATGTTCTTATATCTTGATAACAATTTGCTGTGTTATTTTTTATTTTCTCAGTGTTAATATAATCACTAAAAGTTAGGGCGGAAGGACTGTGATCAGCAACTCATTCATAATTGCCTACAAATCTTCTTTCTGTTATATGTATTTATTTACTCAGTAGTTAAAAGAGAAATTGGCCATGAACAAATGTTATTACTAACTCAAGATTAGTAATCAATTTATAATACGTTTTATAACATTTTATTGGCAATTAATTATTTTTTATATTTATTTTTTTTTTAAATTTTTAATTAGTACCTAAAGCCATCTACAATGTAATTGCCAAAGGTTTACTTAGTACTGTTTTGTCGATTTTAGGCAACCCATTTTACACCTTTTCGTAATGACTAAAAATTGAGACAAAATCGCATATCTTCAGAAAAAACACATTCATGAAATAATCATACAGCTATTGCACTTTTACGAATACGGAATCTGTTCCTAAGATACATAAGCATTAGATGACATATTTGCCATCTCGTTTAAGTCCCTAATCTCTTCTAGAGAACGATTTGTATTAAGCCCTTATTATGACTAACTTTCGTAATTTATTTCTGTCAGCGTCATGATTATTTTAGAATACTAAATATGTCATTCCATAGAGTAATATATGTACTTCAAGCCTACGTATTTACTTTTTTATAAATATGTAGCATTAAGTCGTGAATGTACATCTACGTAACCTCTCCCGGCGTATATAAAAATGGACGCTTTGAACCGCCCCCTTAAAATGTTCTTTATTTTATGATGATATCTCCACTCGTTCTTGAGATACGATTTTTTAAAATTTATATTTCATAATATATCTATTACTCATTTCTACCTTTTTATGATTTTCTCTATATTTATGCATCTAAGAGCAAAAGTGTAAAAGGACAATATTGTTAAGAATAATGTTTGCTACAACTTTTATACTAAAACTTTTTTCTGAAACGTCGCGAATAGCGGCTTTACCAACAAGAAGATGTAAAAGCACCGAATTTTGTGCTTCACTAACAAGAAGATGTAAGATCTAATTTTCACCTTTTACAGTTTATCTCGATATTTATGCGTCTGAGAGCAAAAGTATAAAAGAGCAATATTGTTAAGAATGTAGTATACTACAACTTATATACTAAAACTTTTTTTCTAAAACGTTCCGCACCCCGTGCTATACCAAAAACAAGATGTAACCATGATTTCATCTAATTTTCACTTTTTAGAGTTTTTCTTAATATTTAAGCATCTGCGAGTAAAAGTGTATAAGAGCAATATTCTTAAAAATGAAATATTTTACAATTTTTATATAAAGACTTTTTTTGTAAAACGTTCCGAATCTCGTGCTCCACCAACAAGAAGATATAAAACCACGATTTCATCTAATTTTCACCTTTTTTAAGTTTTTCTCAATATTTAAGCATCTGAGAGTAAAAGTATATAAGAGCAATATTCTTAAGAATGAAGTATTTTACAACTTTTATATAAAGACTTTTTTTATAAAACGTTCCGAATCCTGTGCTCCACCAACAAGAAGATATAAAACCACCATTTCATCTAATTTTCACCTTTTTTGAGTTTTTCTCAATATTTAAGCATCCGAGAGTAAAAGTGTATAAGAGCAATATTGTTAAGAATGAAGTATTTTACAACTTTTATATAAAAACTTTTTTTCTAAAACGTTCCGAATCCCGTGCTCCACCAACAAGAAGATATAAAACCACGATTTCATCTATTTTTCACATTTTCGAATTTTTCTCGTTAAGAGTAAAAGTATAAAAAAGCAATATTGTTAAGAATGAAGTATTTTACAACTTTTATATTAAAAGTTTATTTCTGCCACTTCCCAACCTTTGTTGCAGCGATCGATATTAATATTTTAGGTTGCTAGGAAACGTACACAAATTTATTTTGGACGTTAGACAGTTAATAAAGTTGTAATAAGCTTAATAATTTGTAAAAAGAATGGATGAACCGCCTGAAGAATGCGAAGATGAAGTTGCCCCGGTTCAGCAAGAACCTCAAGTTACTTCATCGGATCCAAACGAACGAAAATTAGCTCGAAGGTTAAGGATTGAGCGCAGAATTGAAGCTTTAAGGAGAGCTGCTTTAAGTCGCAGAAACACCGAAGAAGAAGGGTAAGTTAATTCAAATTTGGGTTTCTTATAATTTACAGCTTTTAATTTTGATAGGATAGAGATGCAGGAAGATGAAGGGGAACAGGATGAATCTGATAGTCCGGCAGAAAAGAGTCTGGTACAAACACAACTGGAAAAAAGTGCAGCAGTGATGGATAAATTAATTACGGAAGCTTATGAGAATGTTACAAATGTAAGAGTAGCTAATGAGAGTCGTGAAATTGATCGGAGGGAGATTGAAGGGATTAATCGTGAGAAATTAATCGAAGCTTTGGAGGAAGAGGCCAAAAAGGCGGAGGAAATGTTTGAAGAAATTGCAGATCATTGGAGTGATATTTTAAAGTATCACGATCCATTAGCAATCCACGATGAAATGGAGTCGCAAAAAGAAAAATGCGAGGAATTATTAAGGCAGAAAGATGGAATAATAGCAATGTTAAAAGACGAAATAAAAAAAGCTGAAATAAACTTCACAAACGATCAAAAAAAGCAAAACCAAGACATAACTTCATTAACACACCGCATCGAAAATCAAATTAAAGCAATGAGAGTGGCTTACAAAGCGGAAATACAACACATCGACGATGTTATCATAGAAGAAAGAAAAATCTTAATCGACATAAACAATCGTCAATGGGAAGAATTATACAAAAAACGTGAACTCGAAGAAGAACGCCAAGTTAAAAGAAAATTCGAACAACAAGAAGAATTCATAGTAGCAATGGACGAAATACGTCGCGTTCAACAAGAAAAATATCGCGAAATAAAAATCAGATTAGAAAAAGAACTCGAAACGATCGAAACCGAATTTGAAGCCATCAAATCGGCCGCGATGATGAATTGCGAAAAATTAGATTACAACTTCCAAATATTAAAGAAACGCGAGGATGAAAACTTGGTTTTAAATTCGCAACAAAAAAGGAAAATTAATAAATTACAAGATGTCGCGATTGCGATACGAAAAAGAAACACCGAATACGAGGAGAAAACTAATACGGAAATTGCGAAGTTGATTAAAGACGTTACTAAGTTGCAAAATTCCGCTGTTGAAATCAAAACGAAAGCTGTTACTTTGTCGAAGAAAAACGACGAGAAGTTTCAACAAATTTGGGAATTGAATGCTTTTGATGCGAATAAATTGGTTAATAGAATTATGGGGATCGATAAAATTTTGTATGAACAACAATTGGGGATTGAATGGAAAAAACCTGAGGGTGTTATATTGAATCAGAAACAACTTGGGAGTTATATCAAAGCGATGGACATTTTAGGAAACGAAGATTCTAAAAGTAAGTTCTTCATTAATTTTAATTTTTGAGTTATGATCAACTTTATTTTAACATTTTGGGGATTTTTACTTTCTAATTGGAAAATGATAATAACTAAGTTGAATTTGGTGATGGATTATGTACTTTTGGTTCATTATAAACAATTAATATGTAAAATATTTTTCTCCATCACCTTTAATTTTTAACTTATGATCAACTTTATTGTTGAAAATCATTGATTTTAACATTTTGGTGATTTTTACTTTCTAATTGGAAAATGATAATAACTAAGTTGAATTTGGTAATGGATTATGTACTTTTGGTTCATTATAAACAATTAATATGTAAAATATTTTTCTCCATCACCTTTAATTTTTAACTTATGATCAACTTTATTGTTGAAAATCATTGATTTTAACATTTTGGTGATTTTTACTTTCTAATTGGAAAATGATAATAACTAAGTTGAATTTGGTAATGGATTATGTACTTTTGGTTCATTATAAACAATTAATATGTAAAATGTTTTTCTCCATCACCTTTAATTTTTAACTTATGATCAACTTTATGATCGAAAATCATTAATTTTAACATTTTGGGGATTTTTACTTTCTAATTGGAAAATGATAACAACTAAGTTGAATTTGGTAATGGATTATGTACTTTTGGTTCATTATAAACAATTAATATGTAAAATATTTTTCTCCATCACCTTTAATTTTTAACTTATGATCAACTTTATTGTTGAAAATCATTGATTTTAACATTTTGGTGATTTTTACTTTCTAATTGGAAAATGATAATAACTAAGTTGAATTTGGTAATGGATTATGTACTTTTGGTTCATTATAAACAATTAATATGTAAAATGTTTTTCTCCATCACCTTTAATTTTTAACTTATGATCAACTTTATTGTTGAAAATCATTGATTTTAACATTTTGGTGATTTTTACTTTCTAATTGGAAAATGATAATAGCTAAGTTGAATTTGGTAATGGATTATGTACTTTTGGTTCATTATAAACAATTAATATGTAAAATATTTTTCTCCATCACCTTTAATTTTTAACTTATGATCAACTTTATTGTTGAAAATCCTTGATTTTAACATTTTGGTGATTTTTACTTTCTAATTGGAAAATGATAATAACTTAGTTCAATTTGGTAATGGATTATGTACTTTTGGTTCATTATAAACAATTAATATGTAAAATATTTTTCTCCATCACCTTTAATTTTTAACTTATGATCAACTTTATGATCGAAAATCATTAATTTTAACATTTTGGGGATTTTTACTTTCTAGTTAGAAAATGATAATAACTAAGTTGAATTTGATAATGGATTATGTACTTTTGGTTCATTATAAACAATTAATATGTAAAATATTTTTCTCCATCACCTTCAATTTTTGAGTTATGATCAACTTTATGATCGAAAATCATTAATTTTAAGATTTTGGGGATTTTTACTTTCTAATTGGAAAATGATAATAACTAAGTTGAATTTGGTAATGGATTATGTACTTTTCGTTCATTATAAACAATTAATATGTAAAATATTTTTCTCCATCACCTTCAATTTTTGAGTTATGATCAACTTTATGATCGAAAATCATTAATTTTAACGTTTTGGTGATTTCTACTGTCTAATTGGAAAATGATAATAACTAAGTTGAATTTGGTAATGGATTATGTACTTTTGGTTCATTATAAACAATTAATATGTAAAATGTTTTTCTCCATCACCTTTAATTTTTAACTTATGATCAACTTTATTGTTGAAAATCATTGATTTTAACATTTTGGTGATTTTTACTTTCTAATTGGAAAATGATAATAGCTAAGTTGAATTTGGTAATGGATTATGTACTTTTGGTTCATTATAAACAATTAATATGTAAAATATTTTTCTCCATCACCTTTAATTTTTAACTTATGATCAACTTTATGATCGAAAATCATTAATTTTAACATTTTGGGGATTTTTACTTTCTAGTTAGAAAATGATAATAACTAAGTTGAATTTGATAATGGATTATGTACTTTTGGTTCATTATAAACAATTAATATGTAAAATATTTTTCTCCATCACCTTCAATTTTTGAGTTATGATCAACTTTATGATCGAAAATCATTAATTTTAACGTTTTGGTGATTTCTACTGTCTAATTGGAAAATGATAATAACTAAGTTGAATTTGGTAATGGATTATGTACTTTTGGTTCATTATAAACAATTAATATGTAAAATGTTTTTCTCCATCACCTTTAATTTTTAACTTATGATCAACTTTATTGTTGAAAATCCTTGATTTTAACATTTTGGTGATTTTTACTTTCTAATTGGAAAATGATAATAACTTAGTTCAATTTGGTAATGGATTATGTACTTTTGGTTCATTATAAACAATTAATATGTAAAATATTTTTCTCCATCACCTTTAATTTTTAACTTATGATCAACTTTATGATCGAAAATCATTAATTTTAACATTTTGGGGATTTTTACTTTCTAGTTAGAAAATGATAATAACTAAGTTGAATTTGATAATGGATTATGTACTTTTGGTTCATTATAAACAATTAATATGTAAAATATTTTTCTCCATCACCTTCAATTTTTGAGTTATGATCAACTTTATGATCGAAAATCATTAATTTTAAGATTTTGGGGATTTTTACTTTCTAATTGGAAAATGATAATAACTAAGTTGAATTTGGTAATGGATTATGTACTTTTCGTTCATTATAAACAATTAATATGTAAAATATTTTTCTCCATCACCTTCAATTTTTGAGTTATGATCAACTTTATGATCGAAAATCATTAATTTTAACGTTTTGGTGATTTCTACTGTCTAATTGGAAAATGATAATAACTAAGTTGAATTTGGTAATGGATTATGTACTTTTGGTTCATTATAAACAATTAATATGTAAAATATTTTTCTCCATCACCTTTAATTTTTAACTTATGATCAACTTTATGATCGAAAATCATTAATTTTAACATTTTGGGGATTTTTACTTTCTAATTGGAAAATGATAATAACTAAGTTGAATTTGGTAATAGATTACGTACTTTTGGTTCATTATAAACAATTAATATGTAGAATATTTTTCTCCATCACCTTTAATTTTTGAGTTATGATCAACTTTATTGTTGAAAATCATTGATTTTAACATTTTGGTGATTTTTACTTTCTAATTGGAAAATGATAATAACTAAGTTGAATTTGGTAATGGATTATGTACTTTTGGTTCATTATAAACAATTAATATGTAAAATATTTTTCTCCATCACCTTTAATTTTTGAGTTATGATCAACTTTATGATCGAAAATCATTAATTTTAACATTTTGGGGATTTTTACTTTCTAATTAAAAAATGATAATAACTAAGTTGAATTTGGTAATAGATTACGTACTTTTGGTTCATTATAAACAATTAATATGTAGAATATTTTTCTCCATCACCTTTAATTTTTGAGTTATGATCAACTTTATGATCGAAAATCATTAATTTTAACATTTTGGGGATTTTTACTTTCTAATTGGAAAATGATAATAACTAAGTTGAATTTGGTAATAGATTACGTACTTTTGGTTCATTATAAACAATTAATATGTAAAATATTTTTCTCCATCACCTTTAATTTTTAACTTATGATCAACTTTATGATCGAAAATCATTAATTTTAACATTTTGGGGATTTTTACTTTCTAATTAAAAAATGATAATAACTAAGTTGAATTTGGTAATAGATTACGTACTTTTGGTTCATTATAAACAATTAATATGTAAAATATTTTTCTCCATCACCTTTAATTTTTAACTTATGATCAACTTTATGATCGAAAATCATTAATTTTAACATTTTGGGGATTTTTACTTTCTAATTAAAAAATGATAATAACTAAGTTGAATTTGGTAATGGATTATGTACTTTTGGTTCATTATAAACAATTAATATGTAAAATATTTTTCTCCATCACCTTTAATTTTTAACTTATGATCAACTTTATGATCGAAAATCATTAATTTTAACATTTTGGGGATTTTTACTTTCTAATTAAAAAATGATAATAACTAAGTTGAATTTGGTAATAGATTACGTACTTTTGGTTCATTATAAACAATTAATATGTAAAATATTTTTCTCCATCACCTTTAATTTTTGAGGTATGATCAACTTTATGATCGAAAATCATTAATTTTAACATTTTGGGGATTTTTACTGTCTAATTGGAAAATGATAATAACTAAGTTGAATTTGGTAATGGATTATGTACTTTTGGTTCATTATAAACAATTAATATGTAAAATATTTTTCTCCATCACCTTTAATTTTTGAGTTATGATCAACTTTATGATCGAAAATCATTAATTTTAACATTTTGGGGATTTTTACTTTCTAATTGGAAAATGATAATAACTAAGTTGAATTTGGTAATAGATTACGTACTTTTGGTTCATTATAAACAATTAATATGTAAAATATTTTTCTCCATCACCTTTAATTTTTAACTTATGATCAACTTTATGATCGAAAATCATTAATTTTAACATTTTGGGGATTTTTACTTTCTAATTAAAAAATGATAATAACTAAGTTGAATTTGGTAATAGATTACGTACTTTTGGTTCATTATAAACAATTAATATGTAAAATATTTTTCTCCATCACCTTTAATTTTTAACTTATGATCAACTTTATGATCGAAAATCATTAATTTTAACATTTTGGGGATTTTTACTTTCTAATTAAAAAATGATAATAACTAAGTTGAATTTGGTAATGGATTATGTACTTTTGGTTCATTATAAACAATTAATATGTAAAATATTTTTCTCCATCACCTTTAATTTTTAACTTATGATCAACTTTATGATCGAAAATCATTAATTTTAACATTTTGGGGATTTTTACTTTCTAATTAAAAAATGATAATAACTAAGTTGAATTTGGTAATAGATTACGTACTTTTGGTTCATTATAAACAATTAATATGTAAAATATTTTTCTCCATCACCTTTAATTTTTGAGGTATGATCAACTTTATGATCGAAAATCATTAATTTTAACATTTTGGGGATTTTTACTGTCTAATTGGAAAATGATAATAACTAAGTTGAATTTGGTAATGGATTATGTACTTTTGGTTCATTATAAACAATTAATATGTAAAATATTTTTCTCCATCACCTTTAATTTTTAACTTATGATCAACTTTATTGTTGAAAATCATTGATTTTAACATTTTGGTGATTTTTACTTTCTAATTGGAAAATGATAATAACTAAGTTGAATTTGGTAATGGATTATGTACTTTTGGTTCATTATAAACAATTAATATGTAAAATATTTTTCTCCATCACCTTTAATTTTTGAGTTATGATCAACTTTATGATCGAAAATCATTAATTTTAACATTTTGGGGATTTTTACTTTCTAATTGGAAAATGATAATAACTAAGTTGAATTTGGTAATGGATTATGTACTTTTGGTTCATTATAAACAATTAATATGTAAAATATTTTTCTCCATCACCTTTAATTTTTGAGTTATGATCAACTTTATGATCGAAAATCATTAATTTTAACATTTTGGGGATTTTTACTTTCTAATTGGAAAATGATAATAACTAAGTTGAATTTGGTAATGGATTATGTACTTTTGGTTCATTATAAACAATTAATATGTAAAATATTTTTCTCCATCACCTTTAATTTTTAACTTATGATCAACTTTATGATCGAAAATCATTAATTTTAACATTTTGGGGATTTTTATTTTCTAATTGCAATATGATAATAACTAAGTTGAATTTGGTAATGGATTATGTACTTTTGGTTCATTATAAACAATTAATATGTAAAATATTTTTCTCCATCACCTTTAATTTTTGAGTTATGATCAACTTTATGATCGAAAATCATTAATTTTAACATTTTGGGGATTTTTACTTTCTAATTGGAAAATGATAATAACTAAGTTGAATTTGGTAATGGATTATGTACTTTTGGTTCATTATAAACAATTAATATGTAAAATATTTTTCTCCATCACCTTTAATTTTTAACTTATGATCAACTTTATGATCGAAAATCATTAATTTTAACATTTTGGGGATTTTTATTTTCTAATTGCAATATGATAATAACTAAGTTGAATTTGGTAATGGATTATGTACTTTTGGTTCATTATAAACAATTAATATGTAAAATATTTTTCTCCATCACCTTTAATTTTTGAGTTATGATCAACTTTATGATCGAAAATCATTAATTTTAACATTTTGGGGATTTTTACTTTCTAATTGGAAAATGATAATAACTAAGTTGAATTTGGTAATGGATTATGTACTTTTGGTTCATTATAAACAATTAATATGTAAAATATTTTTCTCCATCACCTTTAATTTTTAACTTATGATCAACTTTATGATCGAAAATCATTAATTTTAACATTTTGGGGATTTTTATTTTCTAATTGCAATATGATAATAACTAAGTTGAATTTGGTAATGGATTATGTACTTTTGGTTCATTATAAACAATTAATATGTAAAATATTTTTCTCCATCACCTTTAATTTTTGAGTTATGATCAACTTTATGATCGAAAATCATTAATTTTAACATTTTGGGGATTTTTACTTTCTAATTGGAAAATGATAATAACTAAGTTGAATTTGGTAATGGATTATGTACTTTTGGTTCATTATAAACAATTAATATGTAAAATATTTTTCTCCATCACCTTTAATTTTTAACTTATGATCAACTTTATGATCGAAAATCATTAATTTTAACATTTTGGGGATTTTTATTTTCTAATTGCAATATGATAATAACTAAGTTGAATTTGGTAATGGATTATGTACTTTTGGTTCATTATAAACAATTAATATGTAAAATATTTTTCTCCATCACCTTTAATTTTTGAGTTATGATCAACTTTATGATCGAAAATCATTAATTTTAACATTTTGGGGATTTTTACTTTCTAATTGGAAAATGATAATAACTAAGTTGAATTTGGTAATGGATTATGTACTTTTGGTTCATTATAAACAATTAATATGTAAAATATTTTTCTCCATCACCTTTAATTTTTAACTTATGATCAACTTTATGATCGAAAATCATTAATTTTAACATTTTGGGGATTTTTATTTTCTAATTGCAATATGATAATAACTAAGTTGAATTTGGTAATGGATTATGTACTTTTGGTTCATTATAAACAATTTATATGTAAAATACTTTTCTGCATCATATTTAATTTTCGAGTAGAATTTTTGAATAGTATGCCATCAAAATTAATTATCTCGATAATTATTGTTTTTATCAAAAAATGTTTTAAATAAAATTTGTTTCAATTTCGATTTTGAATTAATTATCTTAATAAAAAATATTTACATCTCTATTAATTAAGCATCTAAGTGTAATTATGTATAAAAACGGAAAAATTATTATTTTGAGGTTATCTCCTTAATTATTGATTAAATCAAAAAAAATTGTTGACAAAATTTGTTTAGAATTGTTTCAGAAACAATTTTTGTTAACACATTTTTTTTCTAACTTGTAATTTTAGTTTCCCACTGAACAGTATGCTACAAAAATTAATATTTTTGAGGTTATATCCTTATTGTTGATTTAATCAAAAAATGTTGTTAACAAAATTTGTTTAGAATTACTTCAGGAACAGAGTTTGTTAATAAAATTTTTTGCTAACTTGAAATTTTAATTTCCTTCTGAATAGTATGCTATCAAAATTAATTATGTCAATAATTATTGTTTTTATCAAAAAATGTTTTAAATAAAATTTGTTTCAGTTTCGATTTTGAATCAATTATCTTAATACAAAATTTTTACATCTCTATTAATTAACCATCTAAGGACAATTATGTATAAAAAAGGAGAAATTATTATTTTGAGGTTATCTCCTTAATTATTGATTAAATCAAAAAAAATTGTTGACAAAGTTTGTTTAGAACTGTTTCAGCAACAATTTTTGTTAACACAATTTTTTTCTATCTTGAAATTTTAATTTCCCGCTGAACGGTATGGTATTTTAATCAAGTTCCGTGCCCTGATAATTATTTATATATTGTTTTAATTTCAGTTGTAACAAAATCAAAAGCAAGTCGCACTCCGTCCGAAATGTCAAAAGGTGAAACCAAAAAGCAACATGAACCCCCCAAAGATATACGGGCTTACAAACGACTTTTAAGGCATATTTTGGATCGCATCTCGGAAAGGAGCGGGTTCTTAATGGAAAAGCGTCTCGAGGAGTTATTAAAACCCTACGAAATAAACAACCAACATTTAGTTCAAATCGATAACGTATTCACCGCCCTAGGAATAAAAGAACAAGAAAACATCGATCAATTATGCTATTTTTTTCTACCTTACGCTAAATGCGCAATTTGTGCCAAATCGGGAACCCCCTCTATTAAAGGATCAGAGAAATTTTCTGCCACGGCTTTAGACGATACGAACACAAGTTGTAAGAAAAATAAATTAATTTGTTATTTGATATAATCACAAATTTATTTTTTTAGCAACAATAAGTCTTGAAGAACCGCTTTTTAAACGTATCCAACAAACCGTTTCTCAACCCGAAGATGTTATCTCAAACATAATCCATAACTTAGTGGCTATAGAAGATAGTAGTGATAGCACTTTAAGTGAAAGTTCAACAACGACGGATGAATGTATGGCGCCTTCGGTTCCATCGGAAAAAGGGGATACACAAACGATTACAACGTTACGAAAATCGGTGCATAGCACGAGATTTATGTGCAGATTTAATCACCCCTTACAAGTGAGCCCAGCGTACGTTATTAGGGCTTTAAGAGAATTTTTAGCGGCTTATTTCAACGATAATTCAAGGTTTAATTTAACTTTGCTTATTATAAATTAATTCATTAAAATCTTTATTTTGTATCAAATTTAGTTTGGAAGGGGCCGGGGTGGTTCATATTGATAGACACGAAACTTTATCGAGATTATTAAGCGATGATGATATAAAATTATTTTGGATGAAATATAAAACGTTTTTTAATGTGGGTAGGATGAGAATGTGGCATGGATTGTTTATCGGATTGCAGAAGTATTACGAAATGTTGAAAGGTAAAATTAATTATGGTTTAGTGTTAAAGTTGGGGTAATAAGAGGTTGTTTAGATCGGAGGAAATTGAATGATGAAGTTTTGTGTTTGCGAACGCAAAATGTTGAGCTAAAACGCTTGTTGGCACGTTATGACAAAGATGAAGAAAAGTTGGAGAAACCACCTTGTGCGGGACAAAGGGAAGTTTATATGGCGCCGTATCAACCTAAACCATGTCGAAAATAAACAATAAAATTTATTTTTTTTTATTCTTGTATATGTATATTCTAATTATTAAGTTTTTCCCTTTTTATGTACAGGGTGGTTCAAATTCGATGTCCGAATAGGCTAACTCGGATACTATAAGAGTTAGAAAAAAAGTAGCTAACATGTCATGATCTCGTTTTTCGAGAAACTGCTAATGCCGAAAACCTCATAGCGCTATCGTCTTTAGTTTTTCCCCTAGAGGCCAAAATTGAAAATATCGTAAAACCAATAAGTGCAATTATCTTGGTTATTATTATAGGTGGAGTATTATAACTACGACATTATATGGACACTTTTTTACAGAGAATTTAATGACGTAGTCAAAAATAATTTTTCGGTTTTAGATTTTGAGATGTCATGACAATTTTCGTTTTTTTAAATGGAAACAACCACTGATTATTCGCTTATTAAATTCGTTATTTTTTTCTGATTACAAAAATATAGGGTTCGACAGGTCTATTTCTTATTGTTTTAGAATAAAGCTAAAAATAAACTATTTTTATAAAATTTCTATCTAGTGTCGTCGAGGAAATTAAATTTACAGTTTCCTGTAAGTTACCTGTAAATCTAAAAAGTTAACAATTAAATACGAAGATAACTTCTGATATTTAAAAACAAATAATTTTTTAATATGTAACATTCTAACATGTCAAACTTTTCAAAATTTTCGTAATTGATCTTAAAAACAGGATTTTTAAAGTGACACTTCAGAAAATTTTTGAATACAAACAAATGTTGCTAAGTTTATTTGAAATAAAAAAAAACATGAGCGCCATCTATCGATAATTTATTAAGTCATTTAAAAATAATATTAAATCGTAATAAAAAAGGTGAAATAATGCAATCTATTCCAACTTTTGTGTAAAACATATAAAAATAAACAGTTCAACAAATATATTTGTTTCAACTATCAGAAATATGTTTTCTTAATTTTTAGTTATAATTTACAGGAAACTGTAAATTTAATTTCTTCGACGACACTAAAAGAAAAGTTTATTTTTAGTTTTATTCTAAAACAATAGGAATTAGACGTGTCAAACCCTATATTTTTGTAATCAGAAAAAAATAACGAATTTATTAAGCGAATAATCGGTGGTTGTTTCCATTTAAAAGAACGAAAATTGCGATAATATCTCAACATCTAAAACCGACAAAATTTTTGTGACTACGTCATCAAATTCTCTGTAAAAAAGTGTCCATATAATGTCTTAGTTATAATTAGGGCACGGAACTTTTGTAACAAAACGATACGATATTGTATTAACAAACACTGTTCCTGAAGTAATTCTAAACAAATTCTGTTAACAAAATTTTTTGATTAAATCAACAATAAAGATATAACCTCAAAAATATTAATTTTTGTAGCATATTATTCAGAGGGAAATTAAAATTTCAAGTTAGCAAAAAAATTTATTAGCAAACACTGTTCCTGAAGTAATTCTAAACAAATTCTATTAACAAAATTTTTTGATTAAATCAACAATAAAGATATAACCTCAAAAATATTAATTTTTGTACCATACTATTCAGAGGGAAATTAAAATTTCAAGTTAGCAAAAAAATTTATTAGCAAACACTGTTCCTGAAGTAATTCTAAACAAATTCTATTAACAAAATTTTTTGATTAAATCAACAATAAAGATATAACCTCAAAAATATTAATTTTTGTACCATACTATTCAGAGGGAAATTAAAATTTCAAGTTAGCAAAAAAATTTATTAGCAAACACTGTTCCTGAAGTAATTCTAAACAAGTTTTGTTAACAAAATTTTTTGATTAAATCAACAATAAGGATATAACCTCAAAAATATTAATTTTTGTAGCATACTATTCAGAGGGAAATTAAAATTTCAAGTTAGCAAAAAAATGTATTAACAAACACTGTTCCTGAAGTAATTCTAAACAAATTTTGTTAACAAAATTTTTTGATTAAATCAACAATAAGTATATAACCTCAAAAATATTAATTTTTGTACCATACTGTTCAGTGGGAAATTCAAATATCAAGTTAGAAAAAAGTTGTGTTAACAAAAATTGTTCCTGAAACAATTCTAAACAAACTTTGTCAACAATTTTTTTTGATTTAATCAATAATTAAAGAGATATCCTCAAAATAATAATTTTTCCGTTTTTATACATAATTATACTTAGATGGTTAATTAATAGACATGTAAAAATTTGTAATTAGATAATTGATTCAAAATCGAAATTGAAACAAATTTTATTTAAAACATTTTTTAATAAAAACAATAATTGTTGAGATAATTAATTTTGATAGCATACTATTCAGAGGGAAATTAAAATTTCAAGTTAACAAAAAATTGTATTAACAAACACTGTTCCTGAAGTAATTCTAAACAAGCTTTGTTAACAACATTTTTTGATTAAACCAACAATAAGGATATAACCTCAAAAATATTGATTTTTGTAGCATACTGTTCAGTGGGAAATTCAAATTTCAAGTTAGAAAAAAGTTGTGTTAACAAAAATTGTTCCTGAAACAATTCTAAACAAACTTTGTCAACAATTTTTTTTGATTTAATCAATAATTAAGGAGATAACCTCACAATAATAATTTTTCCCTTTTCATACATAATTATACTTAGATGGTTAATTAATAGAGATGTACAAATTTTTTATTAAGATAATTGATTCAAAATCGAAATTGAAACAAATTTTATTTAAAACATTTTTTAATGAAAACAATAATTGTTGAGATAATTAATTTTGATAGCATACTATTCAGAGGGAAATTAAAATTTCAAGTTAGCAAAAGATTTTATTAGCAAACACTGTTCCTGAAGTAATTCTAAACAAATTTTGTTAACAACATTTTTTGATTAAATCAACAATAAGGATATAACCTCAAAAATATTAATTTTTGTACCATACTGTTCAGTGGGAAATTAAAATTGCAAGTTAGAAAAAAATTGTGTTAACAAAAATTGTTCCTGAAGTAATTCTAAACAAATATTGTTAATAAAAATTTTTGATTTGATCAATAATTAAGAACATAATTTATTTTTATATATTTTGTTATTAAGAAAATCGTTTTAGAATTTAACTTAGAACAACTTTTGTATGCAATTTTCTGCTGAGAACGAGTGGAGGGGGGAAATCGTATCGTTTTGTTACAAAAGTTCCTTGCCCTAGTTATAATACTCCACCTATAATAATAACCAAGATAATTACATTTGCGGGTTTTACGATATTTTTTATTTTCGAGTTAGCCTATTCGGACATCGAATTTGAACCATCCTGTACACTGTGTTAATTAATTATCGTACCCCACGTCATAATTGCAAGTATGCAACCACGTACGCAAATCGCGTATTGCAATACCAATATTGTGATATTGGTTGCATACTTGCAAATTTTTTAATTGTGATACATTAGTAAAAAATTAAACTTTGAGAGCTTCTCATACCATTTAGAGAATGATGCAACGATTTATTATTTATTAAAGGTAACGTATTTGGAATATGAACAGTTGGTGAAGAGAAGTATTAATTATGACGACATGAAGAGAGGGGAACAAGGGACTTTATCAAAAAACTAGACGGGAGAGGGGATAAGCCAGAGAAGAGCGAGGGGTTGAAAATGGTGTTCTGGAATATAGCAAGGATTACGAATAAGGGAGGGCAGTTCTGGGAATATCTGAAGAGATTTGTATGGTGGAGACCTGGGTTGATATCTGAAGATTGAGGGAAAGTTGCCAGAAGGGTATAGATGGGTTTACGTGTTTGCAGAGAGGAGAAGTAAGAGATGCGGGGGTATTATAACAGGAATAGCGAGAGGAATTACGGAGGAGAGTAAGACGGAGGGGAGATGGAGGCAGAAGGGAATGGTAAAAAGGCAAATCAGCTGGGAGAAAGAGGCGGTGCAGATAGTTACTGTGTATAGTAAGTGAATGAAAGAGACGAGAAAGCAATGGGATGAGATGGCAGGGGTTGGGACGGAAGGATATATAATAATGGGAGGGGATTTCAATGCTAGAGAGGGCGTGGAGGGGGGAAGGGTGGAGATATGGGGAGAGGAGCGACGACGGCGCTCGAAGGATACTGTGTGGAATGGAGAAGGAACAGAAATGTTGAGATGGGTGGAGGAAAACGGATGGGAGATACTGAATGGGAATAAAGAGGAACATCTGTGATTGATCATGTACTGGTGGATCAGGAAATGTGGGAGAGGGTGGAAAGGTTTAAAGTGGGAAAAGCGGTAGAGTCGGATCACCAACCGTTGGAGGTGGTGGTAAAGGGGGTGGGCGGCAGAAGGCGATCGGAACTGGGGAGCAAGTTCATCACGACAGACTGATCGAAAGAAGGGGTAGCATTCTACAGGGGAAACCTCGACACTTGGCAACAGAGGATACAAGAGATCAACGGTTTGGAAGAGCTTATCCAGGTAGTACGGGAGGCAACACGGAAAAGGCTGGAGACTCGCAATCATCGAAATGAACAAAAAAGGTGATGTATACAAGGTAGGTGACCTTAGATCTACTTTGCTGAGGCATAAAACCTTTTTGACTGTCTGTGAAAATGTTTATGGATACACCTTTCTGTCCCTTTTGTATGTTCAAAGCGGCGCAGAAGTTTATAGCAAGAACTTCTGCTAGGAAAATTGTTATGTCCGAGCTGAGGGGCAATTTGATGTGGTTATTTGGTTCACTGATGCCCATGCCTACTCCGGATGTAACTGTCTTTGAAGCATCGGTGTACCAGATTAGGGCTCCTCTCTTTAGTTGAGGCTCACATAGAGACATAGGCGACCATGGGTCTGATTATTGCTACTTAGGCCCAATGAGCCATTCGTGGTTTGAGACCCCAGTTTCTTCCGAGGAGCCTGCGGCAGATCTGGTTAGCCGTAATGGCCTTTTTCTTGTCTATGTGATGTGACATAAGTAAAGAATAATTAGTTGGACAACAGTTTTAATGGAAATTATTAACTGAGCAATCTCCTTTTCTGATGGCAAGGCAAAATTAAGAGGTGTAGTGACAAATAACATTTGATGATTGTTATAGAAATCTTGCAAATCACGATTACCCGAGGAATTAACCTGTCTCGATTAAAAATAACAATTCATTTGATACATCTGATAGGAGTAACACCCAAATTCAATAGAACTCATAATTTACGAGAATCATTTCCAGCAAATAGGTGTGTATTGGTAAAATGTCTCAGAGATTTATAATAATCGAAATTATGTGTATTTTTAATTTTTTTTAAATTTTAAGTAGGATTTATCTCGACGTCTCATTAACATTCTGACATTATCAGTAATGTTTACAGATAGTAACAGTACGAAAGGGGACATATTCAATTCAACATTCGCATTGATATTTTCAAGGTAAACAAGTTCCAACCATGGTATTGCATTCAAATCAGCAGTGAATTTGTTCAGATCAAAGTTCTTGTGATCCCAATATGTAATCACTCTAGATGGTGTAGTTTGAACAGTAAAATCAAGAATAAGGTAATTTTAGACAGTGATCAGAAATATCATGTATGGTAACCAAAGTTGTTATAACTTGTTGCAAGTCAAACTGCTCTAAAATACGATCCCGTTTAATGACAATTGGACGTCCTTTATTTAAGAGGGCGACTATTCATGTGTTTGAAATCGCTTTAAAATTTCCAACCCCAGTGTTCGCTCTTTCAGTTCTTTCAGTTCACTGTAAAAAGTCTCAGATTGATATAATGTTAATCACTGAGATCAAAATATCAACAACCTCAGTTAATAAAGCCAAAGTCGCTTGTGGTAAAATATGATGACTACTCTTCAGTTATATTATTTCACATTCTGAAATTGATCTGTGTGATCAAAATCGCATTGCAAGTGTTTTTGATGTGCTCACCTTAAGTCTTACACTTTCTAAAGTACTGATCCATCCGCAGAGTGTGTTCTAGAACTCTTTTCAGATCTCAATTCTTGTCTTCCCAGTCTCATGTCAGTCTTTTTCTTAGTCTTTCCATTCCTCTTTTTGTATGACCATCTTTTTCTTGCCTTTATAGTCTTTTTGTAATCTTCCACCTTGCTGCCCAGTTACTTTTTCCTCTTTTCAGGTTTTGTTTAATGTTTTTCTTCTATTACCTTTTCGTTTTTACACCTTTATGCCCAACGTCTTTTTTCCTTTTCCAGACTCTTTTCACTATTATTTTAGCATTAGCGTTACATCTTTCTGCCCATTCTCCATCCAACGTTTGGAATCTCTGAAATCGTGATGTTCGGAAATGTTTGATTTGGACTCTGGAATCACCGAATGTGTTTTTAGTGGATTTCCTATCCACATCTATCTCATACTGCAGTTGACCCTCTCCATTTTCTAGTGCCTCTTCTTCTTTACCTCGTATCCAAGTTCCTCCACTAGAAATGTGGCCTTAAAGTTCAAATCCTTAGCTTTACATTCTTTTGCAGTGTACTTTTGTTTTCCACACCTAGAGTACTTCTAGATATGAGTGTAGATGTCTAGAACATTTGAGTGTGTCGTTTGCTCACGTCATTCTTATTGCAAGAGTTGCCTACACAAATGATGTATGGCGCAATTTGGTTTAGCCCTGTTGTGTATAGAAAATATTGAAAACAACTCGAAACACTTGCTTTGATGTCATTTTAAAAGCTTATATGTATTCTTGATTTGAAAATAAATTTCATGTATATTTAGGAAACTAAAAAACCTTTGCTACAATTGTTTTTACCAAATAATGGAATAAATCTCTCTTTATGCGTATAGGTTGAGAATCACCCTGTATAATTCACTTTCACAGCAGGATTTTGAATTTCTTTACTATCCTGTTTTGCCGTACTTTGCTAAAATAGCCCGTACAAATGACGAATGTAAATGTGAGTTAACCCAAGGATGTTTGCATTTTTCGCAGATGAAATTGCAGTTTGTGTCAGTTTTTTTTTTAATTTAGCATGGTAAATATGTGTTGTGTTCAGCTATTTCTATGAGACTTATTCTAAATTAAAGCTCAAAGCTTTCTCTTTAAAATGACGTATAATAATTCTTGGGTTGGATTGGAAAAATATTGAGAAAAAAAATGTTGAAACAAAACTTACATTTTTGTATAACCTAAAAGTGTCAAAAAAAAAGCTAATTTAAAAATTCCTGGAAGCCGTATTTATTGAAATTAAGGAATAAGACTTGTTCTAAATTAAAGCTCAAAGCTTTCTCTTTAAAATAGTGTATAATAATTGTTGGGTTGGATTGGAAAAATATTGAGAAAAAAAATGTTGAAACAAAACTTACATTTTCGTATATCCTAAAAGTGTCAAAAAAGATGCTAATTTAAAAATTCCTGGAAGCTGTATTTATTGAAATTAAAGAATAAGACTTATTCTAAATTAAAGCTCAAAGCTTTGTCTTTAAAATGATGTATAAAAATTGTTGGGTTAAATTGGAAAAATATTGAGAAAAAAAATGTTGAAATAAACTTACATTTTCGTATAACCTAAAAGTGTTAAAAAAGAAGATAAATTAAAAATTCCTGGAAGCCGTGTTTATTAAAATTAAGGAATAAGACTTATTCTAAATTAAAGCTCAAAGTTTTCTCTTTAAAATGATGTATAAAAATTGTTGGGTTGGATTGGAAAAATATTGAGAAAAAAAACGTTGAAATAAAACTTACATTTTCGTATAACCTAAAAGTGTTAAAAAAGATACTAATTTAAAAATTCCTGGAAGCCGTATTTATTGAAATTAAAGAATGAGACTTGTTCTAAATTAAAGCTCAAAGCTTTCTCTTTAAAATGATTTATAATAAATGTTGGGTTGGATTGGAAAAATATTGGAAAAAAAAATGTTGAAATAAAACTTACATTTTCGTATAACCTAAAAGTGTCAAAAAAGTTGCTAATTTAAAAATTCCTGGAAGCCGTATTTATTGAAATTAAAGAATGAGACTTGTTCTAAATTAAAGCTCAAAGCTTTCTCTTTAAAATGATGTATAATAATTGTTGGGTTGATTTGGAAAAATATTGAGAAAAAAATGTTGAAATAAAACTTACATTCTCGTATAACCTAAAAGTGTTAAAAAAGATGCTAATTTAAAAATTCCTGGAAGCCGTATTTATTGAAATTAAAGAATAAGACTTATTCTAAATTAAAGCTCAAAGCTTTCTCTTTAAAATGATGTATAAAAATTGTTGGGTTGGATTGGAAAAATATTGAGAAAAAAAATGTTGAAATAAAACTTACATTTTCGTATAACCTAAAAGTGTTAAAAAAGATGCTAATTTAAAAATTCGTGAAAGCCGTGTTTATTGAAATTGAGGAATGAGACTTGTTCTAAATTAAAGCTCAAAGCTTTCTCTTTAAAATGGTGTATAATAATTGTTTGGTTGAATTGGAAAAATATTGAAAAAAAAAATGTTGAAATAAAACTTACATTTTCGTATAACCTAAAAGTGTTAAAAAAGATGCTAATTTAAAAATTCCTGGAAGCTGTGTTTATTGAAATTAAGGAATGAGACTTGTTCTAAATTAAAGCTCAAAGCTTTCTCTTTAAAATGATGTATAATAATTGTTGGGTTGGATTGGAAAAATATTGAGAAAAAAAATGTTGAAACAAAACTTACATTTTCGTATAACCAAAAAGTGTTAAAAAAGATGCTAATTTAAAAATTCCTGGAAGCCGTATTTATTGAAATTAAAGAATGAGACTTATTCTAAATTAAAGCTCAAAGCTTTCTCTTTAAAATGATGTATAATAATTGTTGGGTTGGATTGGAAAAATATTGAAAAAAGAAATGTTGAAATAAAACTTACATTTTCGTATAACCTAAAAGTGTTAAAAAAGATGCTAATTTAAAAATTCCTGGAAGCCGTGTTTATTGAAATTAGGGAATAAGACTTGTTCTAAATTAAAGCTCAAAGCTTTCTCTTTAAAATGATGTATAAAAATTGTTGGGTTGGATTGGAAAAATATTGAGAAAAAAAATGTTGAAACAAAACTTACATTTTCGTATAACCTAAAAGTGTTAAAAAAGATGCTAATTTAAAAATTCCTGAAAGCCGTGTTTATTGAAATTGAGGAATGAGACTTGTTCTAAATTAAAGCTCAAAGCTTTCTCTTTAAAATGGTATATAATAATTGTTGGGTTGGATTGGAAAAATATTGAGAAAAAAAATTTTGAAATAAAACTTACATTTTCTTATAACCTAAAAGTGTTAAAAAAGATGCTAATTTAAAAATTCCTGGAAGCCGTATTTATTGAAATTAAGGAATGAGACTTATTCTAAGTTAAAGCTCAAAGCTTTCTCTTTAAAATGATGTATAATAATTGTTGGGTTGAATTGGAAAAATATTGAGAAAAAAAATGTTGAAACAAAACTTACATTTTCGCACAACCTAAAAGTGTCAAAAAAGATGCTAATTTAAAAATTCCTGGAAGCCGTATTTATTGAAATTAAGGAATGAGACTTATTTTAAATTAAAGCTCAAAGCTTTCTCTTTAAAATGATGTATAATAATTGTTGGGTTGGATTGGAAAAATATTGAGAAAAAAAATGTTGAAATAAAGTTTACATTCTTGTATAACCTAAAAGTGTCAAAAAAGATGCTAATTTAAAAATCTCTGGAAACCGTATTTATTGAAATTAAGGAATAGGACTTGTTCCAAATTAAAGCTCAAAGCTTTCTCTTTAAAATGATTTATAATAATTGTTGGGTTGGATTGGAAAAATATTGAGAAAAAAAATGTTGAAATAAAATTTACATTCTTGTATAACCTAAAAGTGTCAAAAAAGATGCTAATTTAAAAATTCCTGGAAGCCGTATTTATTGAAATTAAGGAATGAGACTTGTTCTAAATTAAAGCTCAAAGCTTTCTCTTTAAAATGATTTATAATAATTGTTGGGTTGGATTGGAAAAATATTGAAAAAAAAAATGTTGAAATAAAACTTACATTTTCGTATAACCTAAAAGTGTTAAAAAAGAAGATAAATTAAAAATTCCTGGAAGCCGTATTTATTGAAATTAAGGAATGAGACTTATTCTAAGTTAAAGCTCAAAGCTTTCTCTTTAAAATGATGTATATAAATTTTTGGGTTGGATTGGAAAAATATTGAGAAAAAAAATGTTGAAACAAAACTTACATATTCGCACAACCTAAAAGTGTCAAAAAAGATGCTAATTTAAAAATTCCTGGAAGCCGTATTTATTGAAATTAAGGAATAAGACTTGTTCTAAATTAAAGCTTTCTCTTTAAAATGATGTATAATAATTGTTGGTTTGGATTAGAAAAATATTGAGAAAAAAATTTTTAAAATAAAACTTACCCTGTATAATTTACTTTCACAGCAGGATTTTGAATTTCTTTTCTATCCTGTTTTGCCGTACTTTGCTAAAATAGCCCGTGTAAATTACGAATGTAAATGTGAGTTAACCCAAGGATGTTTGCATTTTTCGCAAATGAAATTGCAGTTTGTGTCAGTTTTTTTTTTAATTTAGCATGGTAATGAGTAATTGACTCACCTTCATGTTGAACGCACATTGTAAATATGTGTTGTGCTGGATTTTAGTGAAAACTGATCTTCTAAAAGTTTGATGAGCTCTTTGTACTATTTTGATTTAGGTAAGTCGGGTGTTGTAAGATTGGTTAAAGTTTGAAAATGTTTTGGACCCAAACAGCTGATTAATATTTGAACACATTTCTTATTTGATCACATTTTCTAACCTTTGTAAGTAAGTTGCACCTATTCTTATCTTTCCAGTCTCTTCCAGTTCTCAATCTTTGCAATCTTGTTTTTGTATGGCCATCCTATTCTTGCATTTATGTAGTCTCCCACCTTTCTGTCCAGTTTCTTTCATCTTTTCAGGTTTTGTTCAATGTCTTTCTTCTATTACCAATCTCTTTTCGTTATTACACCTTTATGCCCAACGTCTTTTTTCCTTTTCCAGTCTCTTTTCATTATTATTTTTTGCATTAGTGTTACATCTTTCTGCCCATTCTCATTTTTATCTCTCCAACCTCAATTCTGTCTTTTTCTCAACCTCTCCACTCTCCCTTTTGTACAGCCATCTATTTTAATTGATTAAAAATAAAAAAACGGCTGTTATATTTTCAAATTATATTTATTATTTACATAAAAATCAATAATTTTATTAGTAAATTTAAAATTTTTAAACAACATTAGTAATCTACTCAACAATTACATAAAAGTCTTTATATTTTTATTATTTATTTTTTTTTTTAATTAAACAAGAGATATAAATCACTCTAAAATGTCTTTCATTTTTATTTAAATACCATTTTATTTGTAAGAAAAAAAAACACGAGCCTTCAATATCTAAAAAAAATCCTTCCACAAAAAAATAAATCTTACAAATTTACACTAACAACTATTAGATTATCCCACTTCTTTCTTCGATCCTTCAATTATTAAAATACTCTTTAGATTTTTTCTTAAACCAATTCGGAACGTATTTCTCGGTATCTCGACTTCTTGGACTCCTCGCCGTCACTCTACCCTCGTTGAAAAAATAACACTTGCAAATACAACACGATGGGAATTTAAACCAATCGGCGAAAACCCCGCGACATTCATTATTGGGGTCATAGGCTAATAATCGGTGGATCCTATATTGTTGTTCGCACCGACAGCCTTCCCGACAATACATTTGTTTATGTTGAAATGTACACATCTCGCAATGAATGTATTGTTCAAACGGATAAATATTGATTAACGCCAAAACTTCACCCCGAGTGTTATTCGCCCAATACGGAGCCACAACTTCTTGTTTAACCGGACAAGCATTTCTAAAAAAAACAAAATTAATAATTAGTTATTAATCGTTTTTGTCACTAGTAGTATAGAATTGCCGATTCTAGACAGGAAGTTGCAAATCCGCACCTCCATGACGTCATTCGCTCAATGTAAAAGTATAGGGAGGGGTGCCAACTAAAGGCTTAGGGGAAAAAAATAGGTTGGTGTTGGAAAAGTAACTAGATCTGGTGACGTTTTATCCCTTTGTGTCCCAAGAAGTCAAAAATTTTGAAACTTTGTAACGCCTTTGGAATCAATTTTAGCAAAATATGCAATATAAGAGTACCGTCAAGCATTAAAATATATTTTAGTGATATTGCAATATACAAGAACTTTTATTGCTAATATAAAAATAATACATTTTTTATTAGGTTAGAAAATAAGTAACACAAGTGTCAAAAAAGATGTTAATTTAAAAATTCCTGGAAGCCGTGTTTATTGAAATTAAGGAATGAGACTTATTCTAAATTAAAGCTCAAAGCTTTCTCTTTAAAATGATGTATCATAATTGTTGGGTTGGATTGGAAAAATATTGAGAAAAAAAATGTTGAAACAAAACTTACATTTTCGTATAACCTAAAAGTGTTAAAAAAGATGCTAATTTAAAAATTCCTGAAAGCCGTATTTATTGAAATTAAGGAATGAGACTTATTTTAAATTAAAGCTTTCTCTTTAAAATGATGTATAATAATTGTTGGGTTGGATTGGAAAAATATTGAGAAAAAAAAATATTGAAATAAAACTTGCATTCTCGTATAACCTAAAAGTGTTAAAAAAGATGCTAATTTAAAAATTCCTGGAAGCCGTATTTATTGAAATTAAGGAATGAGACTTATTCTAAATTAAAGCTCAAAGCTTTCTCTTTAAAATGATGTATAATAATTATTGGGTTGGATTGGAAAAATATTGAGAAAAAAAATGTTGAAATAAAACTTACATTTTCGTATAACCTAAAAGTGTCAAAAAAGATGTTAATTAAAAAATTCCTGGATGCCGTATTTATTGAAATTAAGGAATGAGACTTATTCTAAATTAAAGCTCAAAGCTTTCTCTTTAAAACGATGTATAATAATTGTTGGGTTGGATTGGAAAAATATTGAGAAAAAAAATGTTGAAATAAAACTTACATTTGCGTATAACCTAAAAGTGTCAAAAAAGATGCTAATTTAAAAATTCCTGGAAGCCGCATTTATTGAAATTAAGGAATGAGACTTATTCTAAATTAAAGCTCAAAACTTTCTCTTTAAAATGATGTATAATAATTGTTGGGTTGGATTGGAAAAATATTGAGAAAAAAAATGTTGAAACAAAACTTACATTTTCATATAACCTAAAAGTGTTAAAAATGATGCTAATTTAAAAATTCCTGGAAGCCGTATTTATTGAAATTAAGGAATGAGACTTATTCTAAATTAAAGCTCAAAGCTTTCTCTTTAAGATGATGTATAATAATTGTTGGGTTGGATTGGAAAAATATTAAGAAAAAAAATGTTGAAATAAAACTTACATTTTCGTATAAACTAAAAGTGTCAAAAAAGATGCTAATTTAAAAATTCCTGGAAGCCGTATTTATTGAAATTAAAGAATGAGACTTATTCTAAATTAAAGCTCAAAGCTTTCTCTTTAAAATGATATATAATAATTGTTGCGTTGGACTGGAAAAATATTGAAAAAAAAAATGTTGAAACAAAACTTACATTTTCATATAACCTAAAAGTGTTAAAAATGATGCTAATTTAAAAATCCCTGGAAGCCGTATCTATTGAAATTAAGGAATGAGACTTATTCTAAATTAAAGCTCAAAGCTTTCTCTTTAAAATGATGTATAATAATTATTGGGTTGGATTGGAAAAATATTGAGAAAAGAAATGTTGAAATAAAACTTACATTCTCGTATAACCTAAAAGTGTCAAAAAAGATGCTAATTTAAAAATTCCTGGAGGCCGTGTTTATTGAAATTAAGGAATGAGACTTATTCTAAATTAAAGCTCAAAGCTTTCTCTTTAAAATGGTGTATAATAATTGTTGGGTTAGATTGGAAAAATATTGAGAAAAAAAATGTTGAAATAAAACTTACATTTTCGTATAACCTAAAACTGTCAAAAAAGATGCTAATTTAAAAATTCCTGGAAGCCGTATTTATTGAAATTAAGGAAAGAGACTTATAAATTAAAGCTCAAAGCTTTCTTTTCAAAATGATGTATAATAATTGTTGGGTTGGATTGGAAAAATATTGAGAAAAAAAATGTTGAAATAAAACTTATATTTTCGTATAACCTAAAAGTGTCAAAAAAGATGCTAATTTAAAAATTCCTAGAAGCCGTATTTACTGAAACTAAGGAATGAGACTTATTCTAAATTAAAGCTCAAAGCTTTCTCTTTAAAATGGTGTATAATAATTGTTGGGTTAGATTGGAAAAATATTGAGAAAAAAAATGTTGAAACAACACTTACATTTTCGTATAACATAAAAGTGTCAAAAAAGATGCTAATTTAAAAATTCCTGGAAGCCGTATTTATTGAAATTAAGGAATGAGACTTATTTTAAATTAAAGCTCAGAGCTCTCTCTTCAAAATGATGTATAATAATTGTTGGGTTGGATTGGAAAAATATTGAGAAAAAAAATGTTGAAACAAAACTTACATTTTCGTATAACCTAAAGTGTCAAAAAAGATGCTAATTTAAAAATTCCTGGAAGCTGTGTTTATTGAAATTAAGGAATGAGACTTATTCTAAATTAAAGCTCAAAGCTTTCTCTTTAAAATGATGTATAATAACTGTTGGATTGGATTGGAAAAATATTGAGAAAAAAAATATTGAAATAAAACTTACATTTTCGTATAACCTAAAAGTGTCAAACAAAATGCTAATTTAAAAATTCCTGGAAGCCGTATTTATTGAAATTAAGGAATGAGACTTATTCTAAATTAAAGCTCAAAGCTTTCTTTTCAAGATGATGTATAATAATTGTTGGGTTGGATTGGAAAAATATTGAGAAAAAAAATGTTGAAATAAAACTTACATTTTCGTATATCCTAAAAGTGTCAAAAGAGATGCTAATTTAAAAATTCCTGGAGGCCGTATTTATTGCAATTAAGAAATAAGACTTATTTTAAATTAAAGCTCAAAGCTTTCTCTTTAAAATGATGTATAATAATTGTTGGGTTGGATTGGAAAAATATTGAGAAAAAAAATGTTGAAATAAAACTTACATTTTCGTATAACCTAAAAGTGTCAAAAGAAATGATAATTTAAAAATTCCTGGAGGCCGTGTTTATTGAAACTAAGGAATGAGACTTATTCTAAATTAAAGCTCAAAGCTTTCTCTTTAAGATAATGTATAATAATTGTTGGGTTGGATTGGAAAAATATTAAGAAAAAAAATGTTGAAACAAAACTTACATTCTCGTATAAACTAAAAGTGTCAAAAAAGATGCTAATTTAAAAATTCCTGGAAGCCGTATTTATTGAAATTAAGAAATGAGACTTATTCTAAATTAAAGCTCAAAGCTTTCTCTTTAAAATGATGTATAATAATTGTTGGGTTGTATTGGAAAAATATTGAGAAAAAAAATGTTGAAATAAAACTTACATTTTCGTATAACCTAAAAGTGTCAAAAAAGATGTTAATTAAAAAATTCCTGGATGCCGTATTTATTGAAATTAAGGAATGAGACTTATTCTAAATTAAAGCTCAAAGCTTTCTCTTTGAAATGGTGTATAATAATTGTTGGGTTGGATTGGAAAAATGTTGAAAAAAAAAATGTTGAAATAAAACTTACATTTTCGTATAACCTAAAAGTGTCAAAAATGATGCTAATTTAAAAATTCCTGGAAGACGTGTTTATTGAAATTAAGGAATGAGACTTATTCTAAATTAAAGCTCAAAGCTTTCTCTTTAAAATGGTGTATAATAATTGTTGGGTTAGATTGGAAAAATATTGAGAAAAAAAATGTTGAAATAAAACTTACATTTTCGTATAACCTAAAAGTGTCAAAAAAGATGCTAATTTAAAAATTCCTGGAAGCTGTATTTATTGAAATTAAGGAATAAGACTTATTCTAAATTAAAGCTCAAAGCTTTCTCTTTAAAATGATGTGTAATAATTGTTGGGTTGGATTGGAAAAATATTGAGAAAAAAAATGTTGAAATAAAACTTACATTTTCGTATAACCTAAAAGTGTCAAAAAAGATACTAATTTAAAAATTCCTGGAGGCCGTGTTTATTGAAATTAAGGAATGAGATTTATTCTAAATTAAAGCTCAAAGCTTTCTCTTTAAAATGATGTATAATAATTGTTGGGTTGGATTGGAAAAATATTGAGAAAAAAAATGTTGAAATAAAACTTACATTCTCGTATAACGTAAAAGTGTTAAAAAAGATGCTAATTCAAAAATTCCTGGAAGCCGTGTTTATTGAAATTAAGGAATGAGACTTATTCTAAATTAAAGCTCAAAGCTTTCTCTTTAAAATGATGTATAATAATTGTTGGGTTAGATTGGAAAAATATTGAGAAAAAAAATGTTGAAACAAAACTTACATTTTCGTATAACCTAAAAGTGTTAAAAAAGATGCTAATTTAAAAATTCCTGGAAGCCGTATTTATTGAAATTAAGGAATGAGACTTGTTCGAAATTAAAGCTCAAAGCTTTCTCTTTAAAATGATGTATAATAATTGTTGGGATCGATTGGAAAAATATTAAGAAAAAAAATGTTGAAACAATACTTACATTTTCGTATTAATTAAAAGTGTCAAAAAAGATGCTAATTTAAAAATTCCTGGAAGCTGTATTTATTGAAATTAAGGAATGAGACTTATTCTAAATTAAAGCTCAAAGCTTTCTCTTTAAAATGATGTATAATAATTGTTGGGTTGGATTGGAAAAATATTGAGAAAAAAAATGTTGAAATAAAACTTACATTTTCGAATAACCTAAAAGTGTTAAAAAAGATGCTAATTTAAAAATTCCTGGAAGCCGTATTTATTGAAATTAAGGAATGAGACTTATTCTAAATTAAAGCTCAAAGCTTTCTCTTTAAAATGATGTGTAATAATTGTTGGGTTGGATTGGAAAGATATTGAGAAAAAAAAATGTTGAAATAAAACTTACATTTTCGTATAACCTAAAAGTGTCAAAAAAGATGCTAATTTAAAAATTTCTGGAAACTGTGTTTATTGAAATTAAGGAATAAGACTTATTCTAAATTAAAGCTCAAAGCTTTCTCTTTAAAATGATGTATAATAATTGTTGGGTTGGATTGGAAAAATGTTGAGAAAAAAAATGTTGAAATAAAACTTACATTTTCGTATAACCTAAAAGTGTCAAACAAAATGCTAATTTAAAAATTCGTGGAAGCCGTATTTATTGAAATTAAGGAATGAGACTTATTCTAAATTAAAGCTCAAAGCATTCTCTTTAAAATGATGTATAATAATTGTTGGGTTGGATTGGAAAAATGTTGAGAAAAAAAATGTTGAAACAACACTTACATTTTCGTATAACCTAAAAGTGTCAAAAAAGATGCTAATTTAAAAATTCTTGGAAGCCGGATTTATTGAAATTAAGGAATGAGACTTATTTTAAATTAAAGCTCAAAGCTTTCTCTTTAAAATGATATATAATAATTGTTGGGATGGATTGGAAAAATATTGAGAAAAAAAATGTTGAAATAAAACTTACATTTTCGTATATCCTAAAAGTGTCAAAAAAGATGCTAATTTAAAAATTCCTGGAAGCCGTATTTATTGAAATTAAGAAATTAGACTTATTTTAAATTAAAGCTCAAAGCTTTCTCTTTAAAATGATGTATAATAATTGTTGGGTTGGATTGGAAAAAAATTGAGAAAAAAAATGTTGAAATAAAACTTACATTTTCGTACAACCTAAAAGAATCAAAAAAGATGCTAATTTAAAAATTCCTGGAAGACGTATTTATTGAAATTAAGGAATGAGACTTATTCTAAATTAAAGCTCAAAGCTTTCTCTTTAAAATGATATATAATAATTGTTGGGTTGGATTGGAAAAATATTGAGAAAAAAAATGTTGAAATAAAACTTACATTCTCGTATAACCTAAAAGTGTCAAAAAAGATGCTAATTTAAAAATTCCTGGAAGCTGTATTTATTGAAATTAAGGAATAAGACTTATTCTAAATTAAAGCTCAAAGCTTTCTCTTTAAAATGATGTATAATAATTGTTGGGTTGGATTGGAAAAATATTGAGAAAAAAAATGTTGAAACAAAACTTACTTAACTAGATTAAACGAATTTTTCTAAAAAGTCGCCAGATCTAGTTACTTTTCCAATACCAACCTATTTTTTCCCCCCAAGCCTTTAGTTGGCACCCTCTTGAGGTGCAACTTCCTGTCTAGAATCGACGTTTCTATACTACTGTCACTTACATTCCTTGTCCTTTAAACGAGTTAATTTTCTTTTGATTTGTGTCTTGAAACAACATGGTACTAGTGCTGGCTTTTCGCTTTTCGGGTTGTTCCGTTGTTGTTTCTTCAAACGTTATCGTGCTTTCAGTTTCGGTCGTTATGGTACTCGTGGTTCTTTCCGTACTGTTTTCGGTGTTATTTTGAACATCTTCGACTTCATAAAAATAATAAGTGGCGTTGTAGCTATCGGTTATTGAAATTTTTGTGGTTTCTTCATCGGTCGTTCGTTTTAAATTAAGATTTTCCGTTGTTGACATGGTTGTAGTCGCCGTTTTGTTATTATTATTATTATTAGTTTTATTCATTAAATCGCCATATTTAACACTCATCTCGGGAAAAACAAATTTAGTATTCATAACATCATCGTTCTTCTTTGCCTCTTCACCATGCATCATCGATTTTAACGAATCTTGAAGTAACTCATTATCTAAATCTAAGCTTTTTGAGTATCGGCTTTTAAAATCTCTGTTGAAATATAAATCTTCGTTGTTGTTGTTGTTGTCATCTTGATAACTTTCTAGGATATCATTCGAAAGTAATTCAGCCTCAATTACTGATCTTTGCAATTGATCGCCGTACATTCGTTTCATTAAACCTTGATTTTCACGCACGAAATGTCTAACGGCGTTCCAAGGATATGTTGTGCCTGCTTTCGTGCAAAATGATTCTACCGATAAATCACAAGGGGGTTTTAACATTCTTGATGATTTATATCTTCTCCCACATGCTTCTTGTGACGAGGGAATCGATGAATCATAACCACCATAACATAACACGTTCGTTGTTGAGATCTAAAAAGTAAAAAATAATTAAAATAACAAATTAATTTCGAGAAATTCTTTTTTGAAGTTATAAAGGAATGTTTGAGGTTGTATTATACCAAATTTTAAAGTTCCAAAATCAATAATTCGCTTAACATTCACTTTTGAAAATCGCAAATTTAAATTGACATTTATTAAAAGTGAGGGTAAAAAAAAATTCGTCTCTTCAAAACGACTGAGAATTAAGAAACGAAACTTTTTGAGGTTATAAATTAACGTTTGAAGTTATGTTATACCAAATTTGAACTTTCCAGGATGAACCATTCATTTGATATACACGTTTAAAAATCGCTTATAAATTTGACATTTGTTAGAAGTGAGGTTAAAAAAATTTTTTTCTCTCCAAATCGGTTAGGATTTACGAAATGACACTTTTTGAACTTATAAAGGGATGTTTGAGGTTGTATTATACCAAATTTTAAAGTTCCAAAATCAATAATTCGCTTCAAATTCATTTTTGAAAATCGCAAATTTAAATTGACGTTTATTAAAAGTGAGGTTAAACAAAAAATTGGTTCTCTCCAAAACCACCAGGAATTAAGAAACGAAACTTTTTGAGGTTATAAATTAACGTTTGAAGTTATGTTATACCAAATTTGAACTTTCCAGGATGAACCATTCATTTGATATACACGTTTAAAAATCGCTGATAAATTTGACATTTGTTAGAAGTGAGGTTAAAAAAATTTTTTTCTCTCCAAAACGGTTAGGATTTAAGAAATGAAACTTTTTGAACTTATAAAGGGATGTTTGAGGTTGTATTATACCAAATTTTAAAGTTCCAAAATCAATAATTCACTTTAAATTCATTTTTGAAAATCGCAAATTTAAATTGACGTTTATTAAAAGTGAGGTTAAAGAAAAAATTGTTCTCTCAAAACGACTAGGAATTAAGAAACGAAACTTTTTGAGGTTATAAATTAACGTTTGAAGTTATGTTACACCAAATTTGAACTTTCCAGAATGAACCATTCATTTGATATACACGTTTAAAAATCGCTGATAAATTTGACATTTGTTAGAAGTGAGGTTAAAAAAATTTTTTTCTCCCCAAAACGGTTAGGATTTAAGAAATGAAACTTTTTGAACTTATAACGGGATGTTTGAGGTTGTATTATACCAAATTTTAAAGTTCCAAAATCAATAATTCGCTTCAAATTCATTTTTGAAAATCGCAAATTTAAATTGACGTTTATTAAAAGTGAGGTTAAAGAAAAAATTGTTCTCTCAAAACGACTAGGAATTAAGAAACGAAACTTTTTGAGGTTATAAATTAACGTTTGAAGTTATGTTATACCAAATTTGAACTTTTCAGAATGAACCATTCATTTGATATACACGTTTAAAAATCGCTGATAAATTTGACATTTGTTAGAAGTGAGGTTAAAAAAATTTTTTTCTCCCCAAAACGGTTAGGATTTAAGAAATGAAACTTTTTGAACTTATAAAGGGATGTTTGAGGTTGTATTATACCAAATTTTAAAGTTCCAAAATCAATAATTCGCTTCAAATTCATTTTTGAAAATCGCAAATTTAAATTGACGTTTATTAAAAGTGAGGGTAAAAAAAAATTCGTCTCTCCAAAACGACTAGGAATTAAGGAACGAAACTTTTTGAGGTTATAAATTAACGTTTGAAGTTATGTTATACCAAATTTGAACTTTCCAGAATGAACCATTCATTTGATATACACGTTTAAAAATCGCTGATAAATTTGACATTTGTTAGAAGTGAGGTTAAAAAAAATTTTTTCTCTCCAAATCGGTTAGGATTTGAGAAATAAAACTTTTTGAAGTTATAAAGGGATGTTTGAGGTTGTAATATACCAAATTTTAAAGTTCCAAAATCAATAATTCACTTTAAATTCATTTTTGAAAATCGCAAATTTAAATTGACGTTTATTTAAAGGGAGGTTAATGAAAAAATTGTTCTCTCAAAACGACTAGGAATTAAGAAACGAAACTTTTTGAGGTTATAAATTAACGTTTGAAGTTATGTTATACCAAATTTGAACTTTCCAGAATGAACCATTCATTTGATATACACGTTTAAAAATCGCTGATAAATTTGACATTTGTTAGAAGTGAGGTTAAAAAAATTTTTTTCTCTCCAAAACGGTTAGGATTTAAGAAATGAAACTTTTAGAACTTATAAAGGGATGTTTGAGGTTGTATTATACCAAATTTTAAAGTTCCAAAATCAATAATTCACTTTACATTCATTTTTGAAAATCGCAAATTTAAATTGACGTTTATTAAAAGTGAGGTTAAAGAAAAAATTTGTTCTCTCCAAAACGACTAGGAATTAAGAAACGAAACTTTTTGAGGTTATAAATTGACGTTTGAAGTTATGTTATACCAAATTTGAACTTTCCAGAATGAACCATTCATTTGATATACACGTTTAAAAATCGCTGATAAATTTGACATTTGTTAGAAGTGAGGTTAAAAGAATTTTTTTCTCTCCAAAACGGTTAGGATTTAAGAAATGAAACTTTTTGAACTTATAAAGGGATGTTTGAGGTTGTATTATACCAAATTTTAAAGTTCCAAAATCAATAATTCGCTTTAAATTCATTTTTCAAAATCGCAAATTTAAATTGACATTTATTAAAAGTGAGGTTAAAGAAAAAATTTTTCTCTCCAAAACGACTAGGAATTAAGAAACGAAACTTTTTGAGGTTATAAATTAACGTTTGAAGTTATTTTATACCAAATTTGAACTTTCCAGAATGAACCATTCATTTGATATACACGTTTAAAAATCGCTGATAAATTTGACATTTGTTAGAAGTGAGGTTAAAAAAATTTTTTTCTCTCCAAATCGGTTAGGATTTAAGAAATGACACTTTTTGAACTTATAAAGGGATGTTTGAGGTTGTATTATACCAAATTTTAAAGTTCCAAAATCAATAATTCGCTTTAAATTCATTTTTCAAAATCGCAAATTTAAATTGACATTTATTAAAAGTGAGGTTAAAGAAAAAATTTTTCTCTCCAAAACGACTAGGAATTAAGAAACGAAACTTTTTGAGGTTATAAATTAACGTTTGAAGTTATGTTATACCAAATTTGATCTTTCCAGAATGAACCATTCATTTGATATACACGTTTAAAAATCGCTGATAAATTTGACATTTGTTAGAGGTGAGGTTAAAAAAATTTTTTTCTCTCCAAAACGGTTAGGATTTAAGAAATGAAACTTTTTGAACTTATAAAGGGATGTTTGAGGTTGTATTATACCAAATTTTAAAGTTCCAAAATCAATAATTCACTTTACATTCATTTTTGAAAATCGCACATTTAAATTGACGTTTATTAAAAGTGAGGTTAAAGAAAAAATTTGTTCTCTCCAAAACCACCAGGAATTAAGAAACGAAACTTTTTGAGGTTATAAATTAACGTTTGAAGTTGTGTTACACCAAATTTGAACTTTCCAGAATGAACCATTCGTTTGATATACACGTTTAAAAATCGCTGATAAATTTGACATTTGTTAGAAGTGAGGTTAAAAAAATTTTTTTTTTTCCAAATCGGTTAGGATTTAAGAAATGAAACTTTTTGAACTTATAAAGGGATATTTGAGGTTGTATTATACCAAATTTTAAAGTTCCAAAATCAATAATTCACTTTATATCCATTTTTGAAAATCGCAAATTTAAATTGACGTTTATTAAAAGTGAGGTTAAAGAAAAAATTTGTTCTCTCCAAAACGACTAGGAATTAAGAAACGAAACTTTTTGAGGTTATAAATTAACGTTTGAAGTTATGTTATACCAAATTTGAACTTTCCAGAATGAACCATTCATTTGATATACACGTTTAAAAATCGCTGATAAATTTGACATTTGTTAGAAGTGAGGTTAAAAAAATTTTATTTTCTCCAAATCGGTTAGGATTTAAGAAATGAAACTTTTTGAACTTATAAAGGGATGTTTGGGGTTGTATTATACCAAATTTTAAAGTTCCAAAATCAATAATTCACTTTACATTCATTTTTGAAAATCGCAAATTTAAATTGACGTTTATTAAAAGTGAGGTTAAAGAAAAAATTTGTTCTCTCCAAAACGACTAGGAATTAAGAAACGAAACTTTTTGAGGTTATAAATTAACGTTTGAAGTTATTTTATACCAAATTTGAACTTTCCAGAATGAACCATTCATTTGATATACACGTTTAAAAATCGCTGATAAATTTGACATTTGTTAGAAGTGAGGTTAAAAAAATTTTTTTCTCTCCAAAACGGTTAGGATTTAAGAAATGAAACTTTTTGAACTTATAAAGGGATGTTTGAGGTTGTATTATACCAAATTTTAAAGTTCCAAAATCAATAATTCGCTTCAAATTCATTTTTGAAAATCGCAAATTTAAATTGACGTTTATTAAAAGTGAGGTTAAAGAAAAAATTTGTTCTCTCCAAAACCACCAGGAATTAAGAAACGAAACTTTTTGAGGTTATAAATTAACGTTTGAAGTTATGTTACACCAAATTTGAACTTTCCAGAATGAACCATTCATTTGATATACACGTTTAAAAATCGCTGATAAATTTGACATTTGTTAGAAGTGAGGTTAAAAAAATTTTTTTCCCTCCAAAACGGTTAGGACTTAAGAAATGAAACTTTTTGAGGTTATAAAGGAATGTTTGAGGTTCTATTATACCAAATTTTAAAGTTCCAAAATCAATAATTCACTTTAAATTCATTTTTGAAAATAGCAAATTTAAATTGAAGGTTATTAAAAGTGAGGTTAATGAAAAAATTTGTTCTCTCCACAACCACCAGGAATTAAGAAACAAAACTTTTTGAGGTTATAAATTAACGTTTGAAGTTATGTTATACCAAATTTGAACTTTCCAGAATGAACCATTCATTTGATATACACGTTTAAAAATCGCTGATAAATTTGACATTTGTTAGAAGTGAGGTTAAAAAAATTTTTTTCCCTCCAAAACGGTTAGGACTTAAGAAATGAAACTTTTTGAGGTTATAAAGGAATGTTTGAGGTTGTATTATATCAAATTTTAAAGTTCCAAAATCAATAATTCGCTTTATATACATTTTTGAAAATCGCAAATTTAAATTGACGTTTATTAAAAGTGAGGTTAAAGAAAAAATTTGTTCTCTCCAAAACCACCAGGAATTAAGAAACGAAACTTTTTGAGGTTATAAATTAACGTTTGAAGTTGTGTTACACCAAATTTGAACTTTCCAGAATGAACCATTCGTTTGATATACACGTTTAAAAGTCGCTGATAAATTTGACATTTGTTAGAAGTGAGGTTAAAAAAAATTTTTTCTCCCCAAAACGGTTAGGATTTAAGAAATGAAACTTTTTAAACTTATAAAGGGATGTTTGAGGTTGTATTATACCAAATTTTAAAGTTCCAAAATCTATAAATCACTTTAAATTCATTTTTGAAAATCGCACATTTGAACTTTCCAGAATGAACCATTCATTTGATATACACGTTTAAAAATCGCTGATAAATTTGACATTTGTTAGAAGTGAGGTTAAAAAAATTTTATTTTCTCCAAATCGGTTAGGATTTAAGAAATCAAACTTTTTGAACTTATAAAGGGATGTTTGAGGTTGTATTATACCAAATTTTAAAGTTCCAAAATCAATAATTCACTTTACATTCATTTTTGAAAATCGCAAATTTAAATTGACGTTTATTAAAAGTGAGGTTAAAGAAAAAATTTGTTCTCTCCAAAACGACTAGGAATTAAGAAACGAAACTTTTTGAGGTTATAAATTAACGTTTGAAGTTATGTTATACCAAATTTGAACTTTGCAGAATGAACCATTCATTTGATATACACGTTTAAAAATCGCTGATAAATTTGACATTTGTTAGAAGTGAGGTTAAAAAAATTTTTTTCTCCCTAAAACGGTTAGGATTTAAGAAATGAAACTTTTTGAACTTATAAAGGGATGTTTGAGGTTGTATTATACCAAATTTTAAAGTTCCAAAATCAATAATTCGCTTCAAATTCATTTTTGAAAATCGCAAATTTAAATTGACGTTTATTAAAAGTGAGGTTAAAGAAAGAATTTGTTCTTTCCAAAACGACCAGGAATTAAGAAACGAAACTTTTTGAGGTTATAAATTAACGTTTGAAGTTATGTTATACCAAATTTGAACTTTACAGAATGAAGCATTCATTTGATATACACGTTTAAAAATCGCTGATAAATTTGACATTTGTTAGAAGTGAGGTTAAAAAAATGTTGTTCTCTCCAAAACGGTTAGGATTTAAGAAATGAAACTTTTTGAACTTATAAAGGGATGTTTGAGGTTGTATTATACCAAATTTTAAAGTTCCAAAATCAATAATTCACTTTAAATTCATTTTTGAATATCGCAAATTTAAATTGACGTTTATTAAAAGTGAGGTTAAAGAAAAAATTTGTTCTCTCCAAAACGACTAGGAATTAAGAAACGAAACTTTTTGAGGTTATAAATTAACGTTTGAAGTTATTTTATACCAAATTTGAACTTTCCAGAATGAACCATTCATTTGATATACACGTTTAAAAATCGCTGATAAATTTGACATTTGTTAGAAGTGAGGTTAAAAAAATTTTTTTCTCTCCAAAACGGTTAGGATTTAAGAAATGAAACTTTTTGAACTTATAAAGGGATGTTTGAGGTTGTATTATACCAAATTTTAAAGTTCCAAAATCAATAATTCGCTTCAAATTCATTTTTGAAAATCGCAAATTTAAATTGACGTTTATTAAAAGTGAGGTTAAAGAAAAAATTTGTTCTCTCCAAAACCACCAGGAATTAAGAAACGAAACTTTTTGAGGTTATAAATTAACGTTTGAAGTTATGTTACACCAAATTTGAACTTTCCAGAATGAACCATTCATTTGATATACACGTTTAAAAATCGCTGATAAATTTGACATTTGTTAGAAGTGAGGTTAAAAAAATTTTTTTCCCTCCAAAACGGTTAGGACTTAAGAAATGAAACTTTTTGAGGTTATAAAGGAATGTTTGAGGTTGTATTATATCAAATTTTAAAGTTCCAAAATCAATAATTCGCTTTATATACATTTTTGCAAATCGCAAATTTAAATTGACGTTTATTAAAAGTGAGGTTAAAGAAAAAATTTGTTCTCTCCAAAACCACCAGGAATTAAGAAACGAAACTTTTTGAGGTTATAAATTAACGTTTGAAGTTGTGTTACACCAAATTTGAACTTTCCAGAATGAACCATTCGTTTGATATACACGTTTAAAAGTCGCTGATAAATTTGACATTTGTTAGAAGTGAGGTTAAAAAAAATTTTTTCTCCCCAAAACGGTTAGGATTTAAGAAATGAAACTTTTTAAACTTATAAAGGGATGTTTGAGGTTGTATTATACCAAATTTTAAAGTTCCAAAATCTATAAATCACTTTAAATTCATTTTTGAAAATCGCACATTTAAATTGACGTTTATTAAAAGTGAGGTTAAAGAAAAAATTTGTTCTCTCCAAAACGACTAGGAATTAAGAAACGAAACTTTTTGAGGTTATAAATTAACGTTTGAAGTTATGTTATACCAAATTTGAACTTTCCAGAATGAACCATTCATTTGATATACACGTTTAAAAATCGCTGATAAATTTGACATTTGTTAGAAGTGAGGTTAAAAAAATTTTATTTTCTCCAAATCGGTTAGGATTTAAGAAATGAAACTTTTTGAACTTATAAAGGGATGTTTGAGGTTGTATTATACCAAATTTTAAAGTTCCAAAATCAATAATTCACTTTACATTCATTTTTGAAAATCGCAAATTTAAATTGACGTTTATTAAAAGTGAGGTTAAAGAAAAAATTTGTTCTCTCCAAAACGACTAGGAATTAAGAAACGAAACTTTTTGAGGTTATAAATTAACGTTTGAAGTTATGTTATACCAAATTTAAACTTTCCAGAATGAACCATTCATTTGATATACACGTTTAAAAATCGCTGATAAATTTGACATTTGTTAGAAGTGAGGTTAAAAAAATTTTTTTCTCTCCAAAACGGTTAGGATTTAAGAAATGAAACTTTTTGAACTTATAAAGGGATGTTTGAGGTTGTATTATACCAAATTTTAAAGTTCCAAAATCAATAATTCACTTTAAATTCATTTTTGAAAATCGCAAATTTAAATTGACGTTTATTAAAAGTGAGGTTAAAGAAAAAATTTGTTCTCTCCAAAACGACTAGGAATTAAGAAACGAAACTTTTTGAGGTTATAAATTAACGTTTGAAGTTATGTTATACCAAATTTGAACTTTCCAGAATGAACCATTCATTTGATATACACGTTTAAAAATCGCTGATAAATTTGACATTTGTTAGAAGTGAGGTTAAAAAAATTTTATTTTCTCCAAATCGGTTAGGATTTAAGAAATGAAACTTTTTGAACTTATAAAGGGATGTTTGAGGTTGTATTATACCAAATTTTAAAGTTCCAAAATCAATAATTCACTTTACATTCATTTTTGAAAATCGCAAATTTAAATTGACGTTTATTAAAAGTGAGGTTAAAGAAAAAATTTGTTCTCTCCAAAACGACTAGGAATTAAGAAACGAAACTTTTTGAGGTTATAAATTAACATTTGAAGTTATTTTATACCAAATTTGAACTTTCCAGAATGAACCATTCATTTGATATACACGTTTAAAAATCGCTGATAAATTTGACATTTGTTAGAAGTGAGGTTAAAAAAATTTTTTTCCCTCCAAAACGGTTAGGACTTAAGAAATGAAACTTTTTGAGGTTATAAAGGAATGTTTGAGGTTCTATTATACCAAATTTTAAAGTTCCAAAATCAATAATTCACTTTAAATTCATTTTTGAAAATAGCAAATTTAAATTGAAGGTTATTAAAAGTGAGGTTAATGAAAAAATTTGTTCTCTCCACAACCACCAGGAATTAAGAAACAAAACTTTTTGAGGTTATAAATTAACGTTTGAAGTTATGTTATACCAAATTTGAACTTTCCAGAATGAACCATTCATTTGATATACACGTTTAAAAATCGCTGATAAATTTGACATTTGTTAGAAGTGAGGTTAAAAAAATTTTTTTCCCTCCAAAACGGTTAGGACTTAAGAAATGAAACTTTTTGAGGTTATAAAGGAATGTTTGAGGTTGTATTATATCAAATTTTAAAGTTCCAAAATCAATAATTCGCTTTATATACATTTTTGAAAATCGCAAATTTAAATTGACGTTTATTAAAAGTGAGGTTAAAGAAAAAATTTGTTCTCTCCAAAACCACCAGGAATTAAGAAACGAAACTTTTTGAGGTTATAAATTAACGTTTGAAGTTGTGTTACACCAAATTTGAACTTTCCAGAATGAACCATTCGTTTGATATACACGTTTAAAAGTCGCTGATAAATTTGACATTTGTTAGAAGTGAGGTTAAAAAAAATTTTTTCTCCCCAAAACGGTTAGGATTTAAGAAATGAAACTTTTTAAACTTATAAAGGGATGTTTGAGGTTGTATTATACCAAATTTTAAAGTTCCAAAATCAATAATTCACTTTATATCCATTTTTGAAAATCGCAATTTAAATTGACGTTTATTAAAAGTGAGGTTAAAGAAAAAATTTGTTCTCTCCAAAACGACTAGGAATTAAGAAACGAAACTTTTTGAGGTTATAAATTAACGTTTGAAGTTATGTTATACCAAATTTGAACTTTGCAGAATGAACCATTCATTTGATATACACGTTTAAAAATCGCTGATAAATTTGACATTTGTTAGAAGTGAGGTTAAAAAAATTTTTTTTTTTCCAAATCGGTTAGGATTTAAGAAATGAAACTTTTTGAACTTATAAAGAGATATTTGAGGTTGTATTATACCAAATTTTAAAGTTCCAAAATCAATAATTCACTTTATATCCATTTTTGAAAATCGCAAATTTAAATTGACGTTTATTAAAAGTGAGGTTAAAGAAAAAATTTGTTCTCTCCAAAACGACTAGGAATTAAGAAACGAAACTTTTTGAGGTTATAAATTAACGTTTGAAGTTATGTTATACCAAATTTGAACTTTCCAGAATGAACCATTCATTTGATATACACGTTTAAAAATCGCTGATAAATTTGACATTTTTTAGAAGTGAGGTTAAAAAATTTTTTTCTCCCCAAAACGGTTAGGATTTAAGAAATGAAACTTTTTGAGGTTATGAAGGAATGTTTGAGGTTATATTGTACCAAATTTGAAAGTTCCAAGGTTAATAATTCATTTTATTAACATATTTGAAAATCGCACATTTAAATTGACGTTTATTAAAAGTGAGATTAAAAAAAAAATGTTTTTCTCCAAAACGGTTAGGACTTAAGAAATGAAACTTTTTGAGGTTATAAAGAAATGTTTGAGGTTGTATTATACCAAATTTAAAGTTTTCAGGATGAGCCATTAATTTTATATAACATTTTTAAAAATCGCAGATTTAAATTGACATTTGTGGAAAGTGAGGTTAAAAAAAAGTATTTTTCTCCAAAACGGTTAGGACTTAAGAAATGAAACTTTTTGAGGTTATAAAGAAATGTTTGAGGTTATATTACACCAAATTTAAAGTTTCCAGGATGAGTCATTCATTTTATATAACATTTTTGAAAATCGCAGATTTAAATTGACATTTGTGGAAAGTGAGGTTAAAAAAAAGTGGTTTTCTCCAAAACGGTTAGGACTTAAGAAATGAAACTTTTTGAGGTTATAAAGGAATATTTAAGGTTGTATCATACCAAATTTAAAGTTTCCAGGATGAGCCATTCATTTTATATAACATTTTTGAAAATCGCAGATTTAAATTGACGTTTATTGAAAGTGGGGTTAAAAAGAAGTGTTTTTCTCCAAAACGGTTAGAACTTAAGAAGTGAAACTTTTTTAGGTTATAAAGGAATGTTTGAGGTTGTATTATACCAAATTTAAAGTTTCCAGGATAAGTCATTAATTTTATATAACATTTTTGAAAATCGTTGATTCAAATTGACTGAACAGAAAGACAATTAGAACATAATGGGAAGCACATTAGGGCAGATTGATCGAGAGAGGGGATAGAACATTATAGGGGAATGTTGACAAGCTGGGGCCATGGTGCAGGGTTGAATGAATTGATTAAGGTGGTTAGGAAGGTGCAAGAAAGAGAGTGGGCGACGGGGGGTTAGACTGAGAAGGAACGAATGGTGGGATAGGGAATGCAGAGAGGTGAAGAGAGAAGCTAGAAGCAGATTGAAACAGTGGCAGAAAAGGGAAGTAGGGATAGATAGATATATAGAGGCCAGGAGAAAATACAAAGAAGAATGCAAGAAAAAGAAGAAGGAGGCTGAGAACATTAGGGAGTTGAAAGAGGAAAATGAGGTATGGAGATACTTAGGAGGATTAGGAAGGGAAGAGAGGAAGTCGGCAGAGATGTACTTAGTACTTCATTTAATTGTTGGGAGGGGTGGATGAGAGAAGAATGGGAGAGTGTGAGCGAGGGGTGCAAGGGGGAGTGGAGATAACACGGGAAGAAATGAAAGCAGTGTTGAGGGGACACAATGATATACGGCGTAGAACTATGGGGATGGAGAGAACAAGGATTGCTGGAGAGTGTACAAACAAGGTATTATATAGGATCATTTCGACAGAAGTGCTACAGATTCTGGGCGACTCCATACCCATGGACCTCATAATCCGTAACAGAGCGATAACTGACGCGAAACATGCCATCTTCCAATGCCAGAGATGGGAAAGGGAGAGACAGAAACCAACACCCAAATGGGACTAAACATAACACCAACAAATTGCATGAGGGTCATGCTCGAAAGCGAAGAGAAGTGGAAAATAATGGAGAGTTTCTTTAGAGATGTAATAGGGAGTAAAGAGTGGGAGCAGAGAGAAGGAATTCCATAGGCGAAGATAGGGAGATGAAAAAGCGTAGGGGGGGCTTTTCCAATAAAGATGGGGAATCCGAAGCTACGTCTACAAAGCGGATTCCGGAGAAGATGAGCAAAAAAGTTTTTAGTACATCCATACTATCTGACCGCCTAGCAGCCCAGATCAGATGTCTGCTAGCAGATTTTCCCCGACCTCGTAAAAAAAGGGTATGTAGTGAGAGAGGAGGTTAAGGTGGAAGTAGGAAATGATAGAAGAAAGACCGCATTGCAGGATCCTGAGAGAGTGCTAGAAGGAAATTAAGGAGAGAAGGCTAATATATGGGTAGGGAGATAAGGAAGGATATTATAGGAGAAGAGTGGGGAAAGGTGAATTATAGAGAGAACTAAGGGTTAGGCACAGGGTCATACAGAGGCAGGAAAGAAGGTCACAGATACGGGAAGGAGATACACTCAGCAGCAGAAGTCTGCGTACAACGAACTTAGAACACTTTAATCGGGAAAAAATAACCCTTGACTTCCCTTAAATGTTTCGGCATGAATTGTACTAATTTCTTTGTGTCCTCCGTAGTGATTTTAACCAATTCATCAATCATAACATTTCTAGCACTTCCTTTGATGTTATGTTATATTGACGAATCCTACGCTCCAATAAATCCTACAAGTATTAAATGAGATTTAAGTCAGATGATTGTGATCCTTTAAAATGTCTATAGTCTATGTGTTCTGGCTACAGTTGCTCCTATTTTTCAAAGAGTTTTTCCCTCTTTCCATAGCTTTACAATAACCTTTCTTTCTCCTACTTCAATTTCTTTTCCTTTCGTCCCCATTCTAACTTTTAGCTTCCAATTCTGTACTAATGCAATTAAAATCAACCTATAAACTATGTCTTGTTTACACTTTGCTCTGTACGCAGAGTTTTGCTGCTGAATGTATTTAACTGCTTTTTAATACATTTTTTCCTTACTTAAAGAGCCACACAGAGAACCCAACCCAATCTAATCAAACGCATCCCAACCCAACTTAATCTAAAGCAACGTAACCTAACCCAACGCTTAGAAAAGATCATTTAGACTCCCTCATAGACTACCACATATATCATAACAGTAGTCACTTTGCTCTATACGCAAACTTCTGCTGCTGAGTTTATTATTAACTTCATAAAGAACAATTTGGTAATTTTTAGTGGTGAAACCTGCCGGCTTTGTACTCCACCATTCACAGGCATTAGTATCTCTTTTAGAACACTGCAGATAATAACCAAGTTAATAACCCCAATAGGACTTTTTTCATTAAATACAACTTTATCATTAGCAACCTCATTGTAACAAGCCCAATACGATATATAAAATCTCTTGTTGCAGTTACATCATTCATTACTAACAAAACTGTCGCTGTTATCACTTTCGATTATACATTAAAGTATCCGCTTTTTAATGCAAAAAGCCGTTTTGAAAAATCACTTTTAGTTCTTGAGAAATAAATTTTTGATTTTCGAATTTTGCAATTTTCGCCAATTAAGTTTAAAAAATTCGTATAAAATCGATTTCTTGGAATATGAGTATGAAAATTTCCGAAAGTGTTAATAAAAGTGTCCTCTTTCCAATGGACTAACCCGTTTTGAAAAATAACTTTTAGTTTTTGAGAAAACAATATTTGAAGTTTTGATAAAATTTTTGATGTTGCAATTTTCATCGATAACTTGCAAAATTCGCTATAAAATTAATTTCTTGAAGGATCCTTGTGGAAATATCACCAATTATTAATTAACGTATCCTCATTTTAATGCAAAAAGCCGTTTTGAAAAATCACTTTTAGTTCTGGAGAAATAAATTTTTGAAATAATCGAAAATTTTTTCGAATTTTCCAGTTTTCGCCGATTAAGTTTTAAAAAGTCGTATAAAATCGATTGCTTGGAATATGAGTATGAAAATTTTCCAAAATATTAATAAAGATGTGCTCTTTCCAATGAAGCAACCTATTTTGCAAAATAACTTTTAGTTTTTGAGAAAACGATATTTGAAGGTTTGATAAAATTTTCGATGTTGCAATTTTCATCGATAATTTTCAAAATTCGCTATAAAATTAATTTCTTGAAGGATCTTTGTGGAAATATCGCCAATTATTAATTAAAGTATCCTTTTTTTAATGCAAAAAGCCGTTTTGAAAAATCACTTTTAGTTCTTGAGAAATAAATTTTTGATTTTCGAATTTTGCAATTTTCGCCAATTAAGTTTAAAAAATTCGTATAAAATCGATTTCTTGGAATATGAGTATGAAAATTTCCGAAAGTGTTAATAAAAGTGTCCTCTTTCCAATGGACTAACCCGTTTTGAAAAATAACTTTTAGTTTTTGAGAAAACAATATTTGAAGTTTTGATAAAATTTTTGATGTTGCAATTTTCATCGATAACTTGCAAAATTCGCTATAAAATTAATTTGAAGGATCCTTGTGGAAATATCACCAATTATTAATTAAAGTATCCTCATTTTAATGCAAAAAGCCGTTTTGAAAAATCACTTTTAGTTCTGGAGAAATAAATTTTTGAAATAATCGAAAATTTGTTCGAATTTTCCAGTTTTCGCCGATTAAGTTTTAAAAAGTCGTATAAAATCGATTGCTTGGAATATGAGTATGAAAATTTTCCAAAATATTAATAAAGATGTGCTCTTTCCAATGAAGCAACCCATTTTGCAAAATAACTTTTAGTTTTTGAGAAAACGATATTTGAAGTTTTGATAAAATTTTCGATGTTGCAATTTTCATCGATAATTTTCAAAATTCGCTATAAAATTAATTTCTTGAAGGATCCTTGTGGAAATATTACCAATTATTAATTAAAGTATCCTCTTTTTAATGCAAAAAGCCGTTTTGAAAAATCACTTTTAGTTCTTGAGAAATAAATTTTTGATTTTCGAATTTTGCAATTTTCGCCAATTAAGTTTTAAAAGTTCGTATAAAATCGATTTCTTGGAATATGAGTATGAAAATTTCCGAAAGTGTTAATAAAAGTGTCCTCTTTCCAATGAACCAACCCGTTTTGCAATATAACTTTTAGTTTTTGAGAAAGCAATGTTTAAAATTTTCGATGTTGCAATTTTTATCGATAATTTTCAAAATTCGCTATAAAATTAATTTTTTGAAGGTTCCTTGTGGAAATATCACCAATTATTAATTAAAGTATTCTCTTTTTAATGCAAAAAGCCATTTTGAAATATCACTTTTAGTTCTTGAGAAATAAATTTTTGAAATGACCGACAATTTTTTTGAATTTTGCAATTTTCGCCGATTAACTTTAAAAAATTCGTATAAAATCGATTTCTTGGAATGTGAGTTTGAAAATTTTCCAAAGTGTAAATAAAAGTGTCCTCTTTCCAATGAACCAATCCATTTTGGAAAATAACTTTTAGTTTTTGAGAAAACGATATTTGAAGTTTTGATAAAATTTTTGATGTTGCAACTTTCTTCGATAATTTTCAAAATTCGCTATAAAATTAATTTCTTGAAGGATCCTTGTGGAAATATCATCAATTATTAATTAAAGTATCCTCTTTTTAATGCAACAAGCCGTTTTGAAAAATCGCTTTTAGTTTTTTAGAAAAAAATTTTTGAAATTATTAACAAGAAAAAGAAGAAAACAAATTTTATTCAGTACCCACTACATAAAAAAAAAAATAAGAATAACAATATAAATATCTATATGTGTATATAACAAAAATAAAAAAGTGAAGGGGTAAGAATAGGGCTACCGACCAGGGTCTTTCTGCCCGTGATTTTTGTAGTCGGCGGCTTGTTTCAGTCTTCTCTGACGGCCAGGAGTTTTTGGAAGAGAAGAGGTGGATTGTTGCGAGGGTGGACTAATCGAGGCGATATAAGCGTGTGTTGCAAGGCGTTGGTAGGAAAATTTAGGATGGATTTATCGGACAAAGATTGAAGGCGGGTATGGATAGGGGGGATATCGGTAAGTTGGTATAGCAGATCATTGCTAGGGTTAAAGAGGGGATTACGGGGGTTCCTAATTCGGGTGATGGATCTCAGTGCAGATCTTTCCGCTACTTCCAGGTGGTACTTCGTTTTTCTTGGTGCGTCGCTTAACAGTATTGATCCATATTCTATGATGGGCCTGCATATGGTCTTGTAGATGTGCGAGGCACATGAGGTAGAGATTCCACGACCTCTAAACGAGAGCGATTTAAAGTGTTTGGCGCGTGTCTTTACTTTCATCTTCACCTTGGTTGCATGAGTGGAAAACTTAAGCGTTCTGTCAAGTGTTATGCCAAGATACTTGCAGGTTGGTGAGACAGAGATTGCCGTTGATTGTATTGTAATTGTGGGGGAGGGAGCGCGGGGTGAAAGGAATGGGACAAAAAATTGTGTTTTTGTGGGATTGAGTAGGATGCGCCATTTCCGGTACCAATTTTCCGTTTCGTTTATGAGCGTCTGCAGCTTACGGACGGAGGAAGTGATATCCTTACTGTGCGAGACCAATGCTGTGTCATCGGCATAAAGTAGTGCGTATGCAGTGAGGTTAAAGGCGTCTGGGTTGTCGTTGTAAAGATCGTGGCAGAATAGATTGTATAGAGAGGGAGAGATAGGCGAACCCTGAGGAAGGCCTTGCTGAGCGGAGAAGCTGTGGGAGGAGTGATTTTTCAACTTCACGATGGAGGAGCGATTCGACAGGAATTGGTTTATCAGGGTTAGAAGGTAGTATGGCGTTTTTAGCTTATCCAGTTTAAATAGCAATCCTTTGTGCCACACGGAGTCAAAGGCCTTTCGGACGTCCAGAAACACTGCTGCAGATTTCAGTTTTACAAAACGTGCCGCCTGGAAGTTGGAAACCAGAATAGTTAGTGGCTGGGACGTTGATTTGCCGGATTGGAAGCCAAATTGGTAAGGCGGAATTTTCTTTGATACCGCAACCAGGAGCTTGTTCTTCAAGTGCGTCTCGAAGAGTTTTCCAATTACGGGGAGCAGTGAGATGGGGCGATAGTTGGCTGGATCAGATAGAGAAGAATCCTTCTTGGGAATACACGTAATAATCGACGTCTTCCAGTCGCGCGGGAAATGCTGAGTCGTAAGGCAAAAGTTAATTATTTTTCTGATAAAGCCATGGATGTTAAGATCTAGACTTCTAAGCAGTTTCCTTGTGATGTTATCATAGCCGGGAGCGGTATCTTTTCCCTGTCCAAGAAGAGTAAAATATTCGTCTTCCAACATGAGAGCATCTTCGGGTGTCTCGAACGGTGTCAAAAATGCGGATTCGTACCAATTATCTATAATGCTTTTGTTGTGGGAACAAAACGAAACATCCTCGGTAAAGGTGAATACACCTTCTAGGTAGTCAGCGTGTATGTTGACAATCTCTTCAGGGTTGGAGTGCACACCGCCATCGGTAGGATCAATGAGCTCCTCCGTTCCAGGTGTCTTTTGGTATCTTGATAGTTTTCGAATTTCGTGCCAATAGTTTCTTCCTTTACACATTTTTATTTTGTCACAGGCTTCCATGTACTTTTCCGTTCTGTATTGTTGAATTAGTTTCTGTATCTTTTTGTTGAACTCATTAAACTTCTTTTTCAACTCAGGCACTTCATATACCCTGAAGTCTCGATATAGGCGTCTTTTCTCTTTGATGAGTCTGATAATAAATGGAGGTACCGGAAAACTATAGTGTTTGGTGGTTCTGGATGGGCTCGCTTTGTCTATCGACTCCTTAAGACATTTGTTAAACCTTGAAATCGTGTCAACTGTGATTGTCTGATGTGCTTCTATGAAGTCTTTCATTATTGAGTTAACTGTCTCCATGTCGCAAAGCTTGTAGTTTTTAATTAAAGTCGGAACAGGTTTAGGTACGTTGGTTGTGACGTTGACATAAACTAAAATGCCCAAGTGATCGGAGCATAAATCCGGAACAACTTCTACCTGTGTAATTAGACCGCGGATGTTTCTTGTACAGAACAGTAGATCAGGAGTAGAGTTCGGATTGTTTTCCATAACGTACGTGGGAGGAGTCGTGATTTGTACGAAATTGGACATATTCAGGAAATGTCTTATGTGTTTCCTTTTGGTTGGATTCGGATTGAAGTCACCAATTATGAGACATTTGTCGTGCAGTGAGGCCATGTTAAATATGGATTCTTCAATTTTACTAAACGGGTGGATATAAATTAAGAAAACATGTATTAAGTCTGTCCCGATAGTGATACAAAAATGAAGTGTATTATTTAATGGAGAGTTGATTGCGGGGGGGTTGGATTTTCTCAATTGTATCGTGGGGTGGCCCATAGCCACCGCTCCTCCTCTGACTCCTCTATTTATAATATTGCCGTGGTTTTGGATTGACGTCCAGTTTCTAAATGTGATGGAAGACTTCGATTTTGTTTCCACAAACATTGCGCAACGGATGTGATTCTCAATGATGTAGTTTCCGATCAGGTGTGATTTCGGGTGGTAGCTGTTGATGTTTGCGTACAATAATTTTATGCTGGTCATTGTTGATCTTGCGGAATCGAGGATTGGTAGCCGTGGATAGGTTCTGTAGGAGATGGCTTAGAGGTGTCCTGGAGATCAATCATGATAACGTACATGTAACTTCCAGAGAATGCGACAATCGTATCGATTTGGTAGTTTTCTACAAATTTCCGTTTGAGGGAATTGATAAGCTCTTGACGATCGCGTGGTCAATTAAACATCAATTTTTTCGAATTTTGCAATTTTTGCCGATTAAGTTTTAAAAATTCGTATAAAATCGATTGCTTAGAATATGAGTATGAAAATTTCTCAAAATGTTAATAAAAGTGTGCTCTTTCCAATGAACCAACCCGTTTTGAAAAATAACTTTTAGTTTTTGAGAAAACAATATTTGAAGTTTTGATAAAATTTTCGATGTTGCAATTTTCATCGATAATGTTCAAAATTCGCTATAAAATTAATTTCTTGAAGGATCCTTGTGGAAATATCGCCAATTATTAATTAAAGTATCCTCATTTTAATGCAAAAAGCCGTTTTGGAAAATCACTTTTAGTTTTGGAGAAATAAATTTTTGAAATAATCGACAATTTTTTCGAATTTTCCAGTTTTCGCCGATTAAGTTTTAAAAAGTCGTATAAAATCGATTGCTTGGAATATTAGTATGAAAATTTCCTAAAATGTTAATAAAAGTCCTCTTTCCAATGAACCAATCCGTTTTGAAAAATAACTTTTAGTTTTCAAGAAAACAATATTTAAAATTTTCGATGTTGCAATTTTCATCGATAATTTTCAAAATTCGCTATAAAATTAATTTCTTGAAGGATCCTTGTGGAAATATCACCAGTTATTAATTAAAGTATCCTTTTTTTAATGCAACAAGCTGTTTTGAAAAATCACTTTTAGTTCTTGAGAAATAAATTTTTGATTTTCGAATTTTGCAATTTTCGCCAATTAAGTTTTAAAAATTCGTATAAAATCGATTTCTTGGAATATGAATATGAAAATTTCCCAAAATGTTAATAAAGATGTGCTCTTTCCAATAAACCAACCTGTTTTCAAAAATCACTTTCAGTTCTTGAGAAAAAAAATTTTGAAATGATCGACAATTTTTTCGAATTTTGCAATTATCGCCAATTAAGTTTTAAAAATTCGTATAAAATCGATTACTTGGAATATGAGTATGAAAATTTCACAAAATGTTAATAGAAGTGTCCTCTTTCCAATGAACCAACCCGTTTTGAAAAATAACTTTTAGTTTTTGAGAAAACAATGTTTAAAATTTTCGATGTTGCAATTCTTATCGATAATTTTCAAAATTCGCTATAAAATTAATTTCTTGAAGGGTCCTTGTGGAAATATCACCAATTATTAATTAAAGTATCCTCTTTGTAATGCAAACAGCCATTTTGAAATATCACTTTTAGTTCTTGAGAAATACATTTTTGAAATGACCGACAATCTTTTCGAATTTTACAATTTTCGGCGATTAAGTTTTTAAAATTCGTATAAAATCGATTACTTGAAATATTAGTATGAAAATTTCCTAAAATGTTAATAAAAGTGTCCTCTTTCCAATGAACCAATCCGTTTTGAAAAATAACTTTTAGTTTTTAAGAAAACAATATTTAAAATTTTCGATGTTGCAATTTTCATCGATAATTTTCAAAATTCGCTATAAAATTAATTTCTTGAAGGATCCTTGTAGAAATATCACCAGTTATTAATTAAACTATCCTTTTTTTAATGCAACAAGCTGTTTTGAAAAATCACTTTTAGTTCTTGAGAAATAAATTTTTGATTTTCGAATTTTGCAATTTTCGCCAATTAAGTTTTAAAAATTCGTATAAAATCGATTTCTTGGAATATGAATATGAAAATTTCCCAAAATGTTAATAAAATTGTCCTCTTTCCAATGAACCAACCCGTTTTGAAAAATAACTTTTTGTTTTTGAGAAAACAATGTTTAAAATTTTCGATGTTGCAATTCTTATCGATAATTTTCAAAATTCGCTATAAAATTAATTTCTTGAACGTTCCTTGTGGAAATATCACCAATTATTAATTAAAGTATTCACTTTTTAATGCAAAAAGCCATTTTGAAATATCACTTTTAGTTCTTGAGAAATAAATTTTTGAAATGACCGACAATTTTTTTGAATTTTGCAATTTTCGCCGATTAACTTTAAAAAATTCGTATAAAATCGATTTCTTGGAGTATGAGTATGAAAATTTCCCAAAGTGTTAATAAAAGTGTCCTCTTTCCAATGAACCAACACGTTTTGAAAAATAGCTTTTAGTTTTTGAGAAAACAATATTTAAAGTTTTGATAAAATTTTCGCTATAAAATTAATTTCTTGAAGGATCCTTCTGGAAATATCGCCAATTATTAATTAAGGTATCCTCTTTTTAGAGTAGCTTCGTTAGTTAAATCAGCATCAAAAAAGTTCATTTTGTATCTTGGATCCAAATAAGTCGACATATCTTCTCAGCTTTCTTATTAATTTCATTTTTATTCAAATATCGCAATAATGTAACAATTTTTTAACCATAATGGCCGGATAGATACAGTAACTCACATAAATGATCGGACACTAAGCTAATTGTAAGATGTTTATTATAGAGAATATGTAAAAAATACTCTTATTAATTAGAAAACAGCGAATTTTAATATTTTGTGGGATTTCCCTTGGCCGATAAAACAGCTGTCAACCTTTTTGGAATCGAGTTGACCAAATTTTGGGTAATTGTAGAGGATACATTCTGGTTTGAAGGATATGGTTCGACGATTTAATTCTTCCCAAAGATGTTCGATTGGGTTTCAAGAAGATCAGGTCATTGTGGAGGTGTTTTAATAGACTTCTCAATCACGTTTTTTGCAAACTTCAAGTGAAGTTTACGATTTCTGTCGTAAATTTCTCGAAATTTCTTGAAATCAATCAAAATCTTCAAGCGCTTTATAATGTCATGTACTTTTGATCGACTAATCTTCACAAATTTAGAAACTTCCCGAACCGATTAATAAATCAATCAAGTTCTTTTCGGTGCCATTGTTCCAAAGATACAAATAATATTGTTGTCTTCACACAAACTTTGTATTTGACATGTATTGTAACTTTACAAAAAATTTTACTAAATTATTCAAGGAAATGTCTCTAACAATAAGAATATACTAAATACACTAGTAATTTTAAACTTCTTTTTATATCTTGTATTCAATTAAAACCGTACAATCTTATTAATCATTCCAAATTAATACGTCAAAAAATTTTAGGTTAAGTTTTGACAGATAAACGTCAAAACATTTATGTTAGGTTATGAATTATTTAATTTCTTAATAACAATCGTAGGGATTAATGAGTGTTGTTTAAACATTAACGAAAAAAAGAATAAAACGAGGAAGAAAAAAATTATTCCGTAGACGGTTTCTTTTTAACTGTCTGCTGTCGTCTGTGTGTTAAAGTTGTTCTTGTGTGCGTGCGGCTGGTTCTAATGTGGGTCAGTGGAGTAACGTCGTTCTGTTATAACTATTGCTTTCACGATCGCGCCTCAGCTGCCCGTCTTTCCGTTCTTTCTTCGTTCCGTTCATTCGCGTGTCTTCTACATTAACAACTTTACTATTTAGGTATTTTATCCTCCTTTTATTTCTTAATTCCTTCCAATTATTCCTATTTAATTATTTATCCATCAATTTCTTAATTATTTATTCCATTTCTCATTAAAAATCGTTTTAAAACACGTTATTATTATTAATAATTACGAAACGTCAAAAGTGACATTTTTTTAGGTTAAGTTGACATAACCTAAAATTACAAATTTGACGTTTAAATCTGTCAATCTTTTTATTCGATTTTAAGTAACGATTTTTTTGTTAAAGAAAGTTGTTAGAGACGACAGGTGGTGTTAAATTTCTCTTTTGAACATTAAAACGTTTTAAATCGACCGCATTACGTTGGGCGAGGACGTTATGATTATCTTGTTGAAGAAGAAGTAACCTTCACCACTTTCCTTTCACTTCTTATCGACTTTCTAGAAAGAAGATTTTCCAAGACTTTCACGAGAAATTTCTTAAAATTAACGATTCTCACGCATTTATCGAATATCTTCTTTTATAATTTTAATAAATTTCATTTTAAGGAGGAACGAGAATTATCATCCGACGCATCTTCTTTTTCACGGACAAAGAGGACGAAGAGAGGAGTGAGAAATAACGAAGAAGAAGGAGATTAACACAGTCTCGCATAACGGACCACCCTTTATATAGTAAATACTCTGTTAAATGCGGCGAAATTGCGATGAGACCGTGTGAAATCCTCATCCTCAACCTCTGGGGGCCACTGGGACGCTAAACTTCACCTTACAGCCTCTTCACAATGAACACGATGAGAACCGAATCGTTCAAAAAGATTCAAATCACGAATTTTAAATGTCAAATTTATAAATGACGTTTTAAACGTCAAATTTTTTTTTGATGAAGAGATTTAATAAGGAATGCATAGAAAGTATCTTAAGAATATAAATAAGCTCATTTGCATGTGGATAATCTCTCTAATAATTTAAGGTGAGTAACCAAAAAGAAAAATTAATTTTTGGATTAGAAAGTTTTATCATCACGATTTCACTTTTTTTATTACCAATATAAAAGAATAAAATAAAACTAAATAATTACTTACAACGATTAGAAATAAAATAACCATCCCCATGGTTTTTCTTTTCACTTTACAACAACCGTTCATTATAAATTAATTAATTAATTAAGTTTATTTAAATTAAATTCGCACACCGACACGAAACGATTTTACATCGCGATTTATTCTTAGGATCGTTCGAACGTCGTCTAGCCTCGATGGTAAAGAGGTTTCTACTGTCAAGTTCTTCCTCAACATTGGCCGCGGCAGCGTCGATTTGGCTCGTTGGCTAAGGAAAAAGTTCGAACCAATGTAGGCTACTCGCAAAGATGGGTTGGTGTTGGTAACCCAAAGACTTAAAAAGCCGTTTCAAACTCATTCGACGAGGCTCTCAACAACTAATTAACTATTTTTTATTTTTAATTTATCTCGAAATATCGTCTCTTAAAATTAGAATTAATTGGTAAAATCAAATTTGATCATATCAATCCTTAAATACTAAAAAAAATGATAATTTTTTAGATTTAACCTAAAAAATTTGACGTTTTAAAATAATTTGTCAATTTTTAATTTTATTGGGTAGGCAACCAAATTAACTTCAATCATTTAAAATAAATTAATAACATTATCCAGAAGATAACCAAGCTATTGGAGTTCCGATATGTCAAAAGTACCTGGTCTGATTGATTTCTGTCTGAAATTACTTGAAAATATACTACTTAGATAGAGATACCATCACACTAATGGATAGATATCTTTTCTTAGTAGCCAGGTTCGTCTAGATATTTATCCATTTCTTTTTTAACACTGTCGCTTGTGTCCTTGTTTCATCGTTGTATTTCAGAACATATTTTTAAAATTTCCTGAAAAAAGGTATTAAAGAAAACACTGTCAAATTTGCAAAATAAAATGACGTCATATTTTCAAAAAATCATATCATCTTTATTTTTAATGGTAATGGTATGATGTATATGATAAATTGAAGCTTGGAGATCCTAGTTTATGATATAATATAAAAACTATATGATAATATTAATAAAATTTCCTAAAAAAAGGTATTAAAGAAAACACTGTCAAATTTGCAAAACAAAATGACATCATATTTTCAAAAAATCGTATTATCTCTATTTTTTATGGTAATGATATGATGTATATGTTAAATTAATGCTTGGAGATTCTAGTTTATGATATGATATAAAAACTATATGATAATGTTAATAAAATTTCTTGAAAAAAGGTATTAAAGAAAACACTGTCAAATTTGCAAAGTAAAATGACGTCATATTTTCAAAAAATCATATCATCTCTATTTTTAATGGTAATGATATGATGTATATGTTAAATTAATGCTTGGAAATTCTAGTTTATGATATGATATAAAAACTATATGATAATGTTAATAAAATTTCCTGAAAAAAGGTATTAAAGAAAACACTGTTAAATTTGCAAAATAAAATGACGTCATATTTTCAAAAAATCATATCATCTTTATTTTTAATGGTAATGGTATGATGTATATGATAAATTGAAGCTTGGAGATCCTAGTTTATGATATGATATAAAAACTATATGATAATATTAATAAAATTTCCTAAAAAAAGGTATTAAAGAAAACACTGTCAAATTTGCAAAGTAAAATGACGTCATATTTTCAAAAAATCATATCATCTCTATTTTTAATGGTAATGATATGATGTATATGTTAAATTAATGCTTGGAAATTCTAGTTTATGATATGATATAAAAACTATATGATAATGTTAATAAAATTTCCTGAAAAAAGGTATTAAAGAAAACACTGTCAAATTTGAAAAATAAAATGACGTCATATTTTCAAAAAATCATATCATCTCTATTTTTAATAGTAATGATATGATGTGTATGTTAAATTAATGCTTGGAGATTCTAGTTTATGATATGATATAAAAACTATATGATAATATTAATAAAATTTCCTGAAAAAAGGTATTAAAGAAAACACTGTCAAATTTGCAAATATAAAATGACATCATATTTTCAAAAAATCATATCATCTCTATTTTTAATGGTAATGATATGATGTATATGTTAAATTGAAGCTTGGAGATCCTAGTTTATGATATGATATAAAATTATATGATAATATTAATAATATTTCCTGAAAAAACGTATTAAAGAGAACACTGTCAAATTTGCAAATATAAAATGACGTCATATTTTAAAAAAATCATATCATCTCTATTTTTAATGCTAATGATATGATGTATATGTTAAATTAATGCTTGGAGATTCTAGTTTATGATATGATATAAAAGCTGTATGATAATATTAATAAAATTTCCTGAAAAAAGATATTAAAGAAAACACTGTCAAACTTGCAAATATAAAATGACATATTTTCAAAAAACCGTATCATCTCTATTTTTAATGGTAATGATATGATGTATATGTTAAATTAATGATTGGAGATTTTAGTTTATGATATGATACAAGAACTATATGATAATATTAATAAAATTTTCTGAAAAAAGGTATTAAAGAAAACACTGTCAAATTTGCAAAGTAAAATGACGTCATATTTTCAAAAAATCATATCATCTCTATTTTTAATGGTAATGATATGATGTATATGTTAAATTAATGCTTGGAAATTCTAGTTTATGATATGATATAAAAACTATATGATAATGTTAATAAAATTTCCTGAAAAAAGGTATTAAAGAAAACACTGTTAAATTTGCAAAATAAAATGACGTCATATTTTCAAAAAATCATATCATCTCTATTTTTAATGGTAATGATATGATGTATATGTTAAATTGAAGCTTGGAGATCCTAATTTATGATATGATATAAAAACTATGTGATAATATTATTAAAATTTCTTGAAAAAAGGTATTAAAGAAAACATTGTCAAATTTGCAAATATAAAATGACATCATATTTTCAAAAAATCGTATCATCTCTATTTTGAATGGTAATGATATGATGTATATGTTAAATTGAAGCTTGGAGATCCTAGTTTATGATATGATATAAAAACTATATGATAATATTAATAAAATTTCCTGAAAAAACGTATTAAAGAGAACACTGTCAAATTTGCAAATATAAAATGACGTCATATTTTAAAAAAATCATATCATCTCTATTTTTAATGCTAATGATATGATGTATATGTTAAATTAATGCTTGGAGATTTTAGTTTATGATATGATACAAAAACTATATGATAATATTAATAACATTTCCTGAAAAAAGGAATTAGAGAAAACACTGTCAAATTTGCAAAATAAAATGACGTCATATTTTCAAAAAATCATATCATCTCTATTTTTAATGGTAATGATATGATGTATATGTTAATTTAATGCTTGGAGATTCTAGTTTATGATGTGATACAAAAACTATATGATAATATTAATAACATTTCCTGAAAAAAGGAATTAGAGAAAACACTGTCAAATTTGCAAAATAAAATGACGTCATATTTTCAAAAAATCATATCATCTCTATTTTTAATGGTAATGATATGATGTATATGTTAAATTAATGCTTGGAGATTTTAGTTTATGATATGATATAAAAACTATATGATAATATTAAGAAAATTTCCTGGAAAAAGGTGTTGAAGAAAACACTGTCAAATTTTCAAAATAAAAGACGTCATATTTTCAAAAAATCATATCAACTCTATTTTTAATAGTAATGATATGATGTATATGTTAAAGTAATGCTTGGAGATTCTAGTTTATGATATGATATAAAAACTATATGATAATATTAATAAAATTTCCTGAAAAAAGGTATTAAAGAAAACACTGTCAAATTTACAAATATAAAATGACATCATATTTTCAAAAAATCGTATCATCTCTATTTTTAATGGTAATGATATGATGTGTATGTTAAATTGAAGCTTGGAGATCCTAGTTTATGACATGATATAAGAACTATATGATAATATTAACAAAATTTCCTGAAAAAAGGTATTAAAGAAAACACTGTCAAATTTGCAAATATAAAATGACATCATATTTTCAAAAAATCATATCATCTCTATTTTTAATGGTAATTATATGATGTATATGTTAAATTGAAGCTTGGAGATTCTAGTTTATGATATGATATAAAAACTATATGATAATATTAATAAAATTTCCTGAAAGAAGGTATTAAAGAAAACACTGTCAAATTTGCAAAATAAAATGACATATTTTCAAAAAACTGTATCATCTCTATTTTTAATGGGAATGATATGATGTATATGTTAAATTAATGCTTGAAGATTCTAGTTTATGATATAATATAAAAACTATATGATAATATTAATAAAATTTCCTGAAAAACGGTATTAAAGAAAACACTGTCAAACTTGCAAATATAAAATGACATCATATTTTCAAAAAAATGTATCGTCTATATTTTTAATGATAATGATATGATGTATATGTTAAATTGAAGCTTGGAGATTCTAGTTTATGATATGATATAAAAACTATATGATAATATTAATAAAATTTCCTGAAAAAAGGTATAAAAGAAAACACATATTTTCAAATAATCATATCATCTCTATTCTTTCAAAATGGAGGTTGACATTTTAAACCTGAAGTTAGTTATCATATAATAGAAGTTTTATAACTGAAGTTAATCTAGTGTTAGTCACTTTTCCGCACTTTCTTTTTATTTTTAACGTGTTTTTTGGGTCATCAAAAGAGCGTTCTTAAATTTTAACCTGTAAACTTGTAACACTTCGTCCTTAATTTCATTGTACTACTTTTTAAACTTTAATTTTGTAAATTAGTACAATCGCTTGAGAGTGACGCAACAGGGAGTATATTATCGCTCTATAATAAGTTGCCTTCGAATGTCAGAACTTTAAATCCTATTAAATTTAATAAAACAGTTAAAGAAGCTAAAAGAAATGCTTCTATACGACTGATGAAAAAAATGTTATCAAATAAGAATACTTCGTTAGCCGCGGAATTATATTGCACAAGGAACTCGGAAAGAAGCCAGCAGAAAATTTAATGGATGAAAAAAAAATGACCTTCAGAAGGATGATGTCAACAAGACGTCTGATCCAAAAGCTGCTATAACATTTAACTAAAATAACAATAAAACTTATCACTATTATTTAATTTATTATTATTAATCCAAAAAATAAACATCAAATTAACAGTTCGTCTTTTTGATATTTTAAGAACTACACGTGGTGTACAAACTGACCAAGGATCGATTCAAAAACGGCTGTTTTTCGGGATTCGACGTCGATATCTTCTTGTATTCGTCCTCCAAAAGATCGAGCCGTTGCTTCCCGCGTCTCACCATCCTCTTCATTCGATGCAAAATCGATCTCATCCGACGAATACCCTTCACCCGTTTCTGATGTCTCTTCTCCCTGAACATTTGTAGTTGCCACGTTGCTTCGTACATTTTCTTTTTTTGCTTAAAGTGTTTTGAATTCATGTTCGCTTGTTGTTTCATGTGGAAATGGTTATTTTAATACTTTAAATTTTGAATTTGACGTTAATGTATTTTCTAACTTGATTTGATTAAAATTATTTTTTTTAATACGTAGGCAACTTATTTAACCTTTCATGTTCGAAAACGTCAAGATTAAAAAAATCGTCTTCGCTTTATTTTTGGGAGTTAAGAAACGATTTATATCATAAATTGAAGATAAAAGATGATATTTTATGATTTGATAAAAAAATTGCAGTGTTAATAATAAAAATTTGTGGATAAAAGCTGCTTAAAAGGAATTAAGTTAAATTGGGTTGTGTTCGAAAACGTCAAAATTAAAAAAAATCGTCTTCGCTTTATTTTTGGGAGTTAAGAAACGATTTATATCACAAATTGAAGATAAAAGATGATATTTTATGATTTGATAACAAAATTGCAGTGTTGATAATAAAAATTTGTGGAGAAAAGCTCTTTAAAAGGAATTAAGTTGAATTAGGTTATGTTCGAAAACGTCAAAATTAAAAAAAATCGTCTTCGCTTTATTTTTGGGAGTTAAGAAACGATTTATATCATAAATTGAAGATAAAAGATGATATTTTATGATTTGATAAAAAAATTGCAGTGTTAATAATAAAAATTTGTAGAGAAAAGCTGCTTAAAAGGAATTAAGTTAAATTAGGTTGTTCGAAAACGTCAAAATTAAAAAAAATCGTCTTCGCTTTATTTTTGGGAGTTAAGAAACGATTTATATCACAAATTGAAGATGAAAGATGATATTTTATGATTTGATGAAAAAATTACAGTGTTAATAATAAAAATTTGTGGAGAAAAGCTCTTTAAAAGGAATTAAGTTGAATTAGGTTATGTTCGAAAACGTCAAAATTAAAAATAATCGTCTTCGCTTTATTTTTGGGAGTTAAGAAACGATTTATATCACAAATTGAAGGTAAAAGATGTTATTTTATGATTTGATAAAAAAATTGCAGTGTTAATAATAAAAATTTGTGGAGAAAAGCTCTTTAAAAGGAATTAAGTTGAATTAGGTTATGTTCGAAAACGTCAAAATTAAAAAAAATCGTCTTTGCTTTATTTTTGGGAGTTAAGAAACGATTTATATCACAAATTGAAGATAAGAGATGTTATTTTATGATTTGATAAAAAAATTGCAGTGTTAATAATAAAAATTTGTGGAGAAAAGCTCTTTAAAAGGAATTAAGTTGAATTAGGTTATGTTCGAAAACGTCAAAATTAAAAAAAATCGTCTTCGCTTTATTTTTGGGAGTTAAGAAACGATTTATATCACAAATTGAAGATAAGAGATGATATTTTATGATTTGATAAACAAATTGCTGTGTTAATAATAAAAATTTATGAAGAAAAGCTGTCTAAAAGGAATGAAGTTGAATTAGGTTATTTTCAAAAATAAAAGTAAATTTAATGTTAGTTATTCCACAAATATCTGAGCTTATAATCCAAATGGGTTAGTTATATGGATTTAACACAAAGAATTAAATAATAAATTTAATAACTTTAAACTAGCGCCATCTCTTGCCTGACGATCATGTCTAATTGACAATTTCTGATTATTTGAGACTGTGTTGATTGGGTTGCCTATATTAAAAAATATTATTTATAATTTTTTATCGGGTTTTATTGCTATTTTAGACGTTGAGTTATGATTGATTTCTTGTTTAATTTTTTCCGATAAATTTATTTTTCTTTTTTGGTTCAAAGTAATATATTTTTGTTATGATCACGCGGTAGTTCCACTTGTTCGCTTTTAAAACCATAAAAATTTCTTTTGTATTGTGCCGCAACCTAACATCTTTTCCTACTACCTCCTCCTCCTTCTCCTTTACCTCCTCTTTTCTTCGTCGGCGGTGTTGTTCGGTGCTGAGTCAGTTTTAAACGAACCGGCGTAGCTTTGAGAAGACGTCCTGATAAAGAAAAATAAATAAATAAAGACACAATTTTTAAGTTAATTTGTGAGTTAATCTATTTTGAAATGTTTGGTTTTTTGGAACGAAAATGTGCGGGAAAACTTTGATGTTATTTACGTTTCTAATGGTTGTTTTTGATTGGTGCTTTTGTAAAAGCTTAGGGAGAAATGATCCAGGTAATAAAAATTTAAAAGAATTTTTCGAAAATTGTTTCCAACAATTTTTTTACGGTTATTTAAATATTAAACTTAACATCGTTTGACTAACCCAGATTTCTTGAAGAAGCTGACCCATTAAACGCCACTTTAACATCTATTATAATAACCACAAACTTTTTATATTCAAATTCTTCTATTTCATCAAACAACAACAAAAAAGTTTAGTTATTTTCTCACGGTTGATTTGAAATTTATTCTTGGAACGCAAAATATGGATCATTTTTGCTCGGTGAGGCGATTCTTTGAGATCTCACGTTAGAACCCATTCTCTAAAGTTAAGAATGAGTCATTTTCTAACTTGGTTCTTTCTTCTTTCTTGTGCGGTCGGGTTTAAACCTTTTTTTAAGTAGAGGAAGGTACCTAAGCACGGTGTGGCAGGTTCGTGCACCTGTAAAGATCGTTTTATTCCTCTCCCAAGAAAAGACCGTTTTGTTTCATGCCGGTTACTACCGCTGTGTTTGCCCGGGTCATCAACGGTGTCAACTAGCGCGCGTTTTATTACGTAATTCTTCTTTATAACCCAGCAAAAACGTTTCACAAACAATTATAACCTAAAAATAAAAAAAAATTAATCTGAAATAAAAAACCGGTTAAAAACGATAATTATATTAAAAATTTGTTTAAAATTTACCTGTTAATTGATGCAGACAAAGATTTTTAATTAAAAATTAGTTATAAATAAAAAATATAACCACAATCTAAAAAACTTGACATTTAAATGTCAAATTGACGTGTTTGAAATGATTTTATTTTTAGGTTATGAAATTTAATAAAATTAAATAATTTTATCTATTTTTAATCGTATTCATTGTTAAATAATCATTTTTACATTTATAATGTTTATAAAAGAATAAACATTTAAATTTAAAAATGAAATTATAAATATTTAAAAAAATAACTACCTAAATTTAAGTTGGCAATAAAATTTAATTTTGACAACTCTTAAACGTCAATTTTATAAATTACAAGAAATAATTCATAAATTGAGATTAATTTAATGTAAAGATACGCAAAAACCTAAATTTGCTGTAAATATCAGCCCGAAACGTGAAATTATATTCGGTAATAGTGAGGAGATGCCCAATATGGGTAATATAAATAAGATATATCTCAGGAACAAAGAAGATAAGCAAGATGTTGATAACAAGGAATAGAAAACAAGTATGATATGCCCAATACACAAAAAAGTAGATAAATTACTATGTGACAAATATAGAGAGACACCACTACTTAGCACGACCAACAAAGCATTCATAAACATCGTTAAAGACAAATTGGAATCTTTGGCAATGAGAATATTAGGCCAGGTTCAAGGCTGGACGATCAACAACTCACTAAATATTCAGAAAAACTTTGGGAAAACAATATAGACATATTCCAATTATCAATACTGATAGACTTCGAGATTGCACCAAAGCTGTTTAGTTAGAATGGTAAGTATAGTAATCAAGTAATTCAGAAGACATTTTACTTTTGGGAAACACTGTACATATAAATTAGTTTGTAAACTAATACCTTGGAGAATTTATGACGATGAATCTGATTTATAGATTGATACTTGGATACTTGAATTTCTGTAGTTTTCATCTTGCCTGTCATTCTCTTTATATGCTGGTAGAACGATTATGTCTAATATGGGCCACTTTATCATTTCGTTTGATGCAAATGGGTTAATTAGTTAAAGCATCTACAATTTCACCTATGTATATCTTAGAAGCTGTAATATTGTGATGTATGTGATGATCCTCTATCGCACTCCTTCTTCTGTGCAAGTCACTAGCCAAGATAGATTTGCTAATTTATACTTGTTTACAATGATTGTGTCGCTGACAGGATACAAGCAGCTCAACACAAGGCAGGAGTCATGAGATGTGTTTAGTTTTTGAAAAGCCCAGGAAGCATAGCTTGTGAGCTTTTTTGTCACATTTTTTGTGCCGAGGCAGATCTTCCTGCTCAAGTTCCTTCTTGCTTTTGTGACGTTATTCAAGGAAGCCTCCCCCAAAGATGGATTGAGGGGTTTTCCGTGTTCTTCCTGCAAGGGAAATAAGAGGGATTTTTGTGCTTTTGTTATTTGTATTCGAATTCCAATTTAATTTATATTACTTTACAATATCTTCATTTCCAACATAAGCCGAGGCCGAGGCAGTCTTTGTATGTTTACTAATTTTGGCTTAATCAGGCCATGTCATAAATTTTCATTTCCAACTTAAGCCGAGGTCGCTTGCGGCCGAGGCAGTTAGTATATGTTCACCTATATTAGTTTAATAGGTGATATCATACAGTTTCCTTTTTAAGTTGAGTCGGATCGCTTGCGGCCGAGGCAGTCTTTGTATGTTTGCTAGTTTTGCCTTAATCAGGCAATGTCACACACTTTCATTTCCAACTTAAGCCGAGGTCGCTTGCGGCCGAGGCAGTCAGTATGTCATACAATTTTCTTTTTAAGTTGAGCCGAGGTCGCTTGCGGCCGAGGCAGTTCTTGCATACATATTTACTAATTTTGGCTTAATCAGGCAATGTGATACATTCTCATTTTCAACCTAAGCCGAGGTCGCTTGCGGCCGGGGCAGTCTCTATATGTTCAATAATATTGGTTTAACAGGCGATATCATACAATTTTCTTTTTATTAAGTTGAACCGAGGTCGCTTGCGGCCGAGACAGTCTTTATATGTTTGCTAATTTTGGCTTAATCAGGCGATGTTACACATTTTCATTTCCAACTTAAGCCGAGGTCGCTTGCGGCCGAGGCAGTCAGTATATGTTCAACAATATTAGTTTAACAGGCGATGTCATACAATTTCCTTTTTACGTTGAGCCGAGGTGGCTTGCGGCCGAGGCAGCTCTTGCATACATATTTACTAATTTTGGTTTAATCAGGTAATGTTGTATATTTTTATTTCCAACTTAAGCCGAGGTCGCTTGCGGCCGAGGCAGTCTCTATATGTTCAATAATATTGGTTTAACAGGCGATGTCATACAATTTCCCTTTTACGTTGAGCCGAGGTCGCTTGCGGCCGAGGCAGTTCTTGCATACATATTTACTAATTTTGGCTTAATCAGGCAATGTCGTACATTTTCATTTCAAACATAAGCCGAGGTCGCGTGCGGCCGAGGCAATCACTATATGTTCAACAATATTAGTTTAACAGGCGATATGATACAATTTCCTTTTTAAGTTGAGCCGAGGTCACTTGCGGCCGAGGCAGTCTTTGTATGTTTACTAATTTTAGCTTAATCAGGCAATGTTATACATTTTTATTTCCAACTTAAGCCGAGATCGCTTGCAGCCGAGGCAGTCAGTACATGTTCAACAATATTAATTTAACAGGCGATATCATACAATTTCCTTTTTAAGTTAGCCGAGGTCGCTTCCGGCCGAGGCAGTCGTTGTATGGTTGGTAATTTTGGCTTAACCCATTGACGCCCAACTATTTTTTTTTGTTTTAACTTGTCTTTTTTTCGGAATATTACTTAATTAGAGTCAAAATAAAGGATTATTACAAAAAGGATCGGTTATTTTATTTCAAAGTATGTTTTTTTTAGTTAAGAACAACTTTAGAAGATTTAGGCTTCGGACCAGCTACATGATGTGGAACTGTTGGAGTTGCTAGTACTATTGGTCTTATAAAGTCGAGTAGCTTTGTTCTAGGATTTGCGAATCAGTATAGTAACCACATATTTACTATAGAGCCATTTAGACAAAGTCGTATGTATGGCCAATACCATTTTATAGATCTTACTCTGATTCTGTAGACCTCGTTCCTTGGTTCTACAGACTTATCAGTAGGGCACGGAACTTTTGTAACACAACTATACGATTTCCCCCCTTCCACTCGTTCTGTGTGGCTACTTTTCTGCGCTTGTTTCCTCGTTTTGTTGCAAAAGTTCTGTATCTTTTTTCGACCATCGGCATCGCTTATAACGTCCCCTTTGAAAAACATAAATCAAAATCCAAAATATTTGTTACCAAGGTCACTACATTATTATCATTCCAACGTATTAGTGATATTTCATTGGCTATATTCGTTAACTATGTGTTGATCCTCTAGTCTCTTTCTTCAAATCCTTCAGTGAACCTTTTTTTTCTGTTTCTATTCTATCTGACTTTATTGTGCAAATTCAATTTATGTTGTATGATTAAAATGTATGCTGCAATATCAGCCAGTTGAAGAAATTGTCCAAATATACAGTGCTTTGTTAAGCAGAGCTTTTGGTATAGAGCCCAAAGTCTTTCCTTTTAAGTAATTTTATCACTAGCTCCACAATCCGGATTAAATTTTAGTAGATAATCTTCAGAAGTGGTTAGACACCAAAATTTAAAACCATATCTTACAGGTTTTCCTTTTATAAATTGCTCCATGCTATGATGCCCATAGTAGGTTCCATTCCTTCATCTACAGAAAATGAATTACCTAGGGGTTGAAACATTTTCTGTGATTAATTGTTTAAGTGATCCTGTAGTGGCTGAATTTTGTAAAGTTTGTTGCCAGGATTAAATATATAATAATAATCTAAAAGTATCGATAGCCTCTAGATTTTCACCCTTTATTTTCTGTACAAAATTAGGTGCTAGTGTTGCAGAAATTTTAACTTTATCTAATTTCCTGACGAAGTTTTTTGTTTCCCATTTTCTCGTTTTTATATTATTCCTAATTTCTTGATCATATCGTCATCACCATCAAATGTCATTTCTTGTGCAGTGGCACTTCTTCCTTCTCATTGTCATGATTTGTACTAAAAATTTCCATGGGGCATCTTAGAACACCTTTACCAATTGTTCTAACGGAATCTTCATTTTCTTCATCACTTGATACATTATCTATATCTGTATCTGCTCCGTCTTTAGGTGGAAACAGAACTAGTTCTAAATTTGTACAACCATTTATGTTCACCAATATTGATTTAATAGGCAATATCATACAATTTTCTTTTTAAGTTGAGCTGAGGTCGTTTGCGACCGAGGCAGTCCTTGTATGTTCGCTAATTTTGGCTTAATCAGGTAATGTTATACCTTTCATTTTCAACTTAAGCCGAGGTCGCCTGCGGTCTTCAGAGATCATCTTCAGAGATTTTTGTATTGTATTTGCTCCCTCTGGACCAACTTTTCTTACCTTAAATCTTATCTTCGTAATAATTCAATTCTTATCCTTTATACATCATGTTCTTTTGCCATATTTTCCTCTTAAATGTTTAACTGTCGTCCTAATCTTTTTCTTATGTTTGTGTTGCCTTTAAGCTTTGCCGAAATCTTCTTATACTCCATTCTTTGCGTCTCTGACTACTTTTTAGCTCCGTTAATCCTGTTTATGTAGCTTTTATATGTATACTTTTATATATATCTTCTTCTTTTTTCATTTGTAGATTTCTCTTCTTTTCTTTGACTTTCTGTATTACGTCAATTAAAATTACAAAAAAATTATCGATAAATTCAGATTAATTCTTGTAGAAATATCACCAATTATTAATTAAAGTATCCTCTTTTTAATGCAAAAAGCCGTTTTGAAAAATCACTTTTAGTTCTTGAGAAATAAATTTTTGATTTTCGAATTTTGCAATTTTCGCCGATTAAGTTTTAAAAATTCGTATAAAATCGATTTCTTGGAATGTGAGTATGAAAATTTTCCAAAGTGTTAATAAAAGTGTCCTCTTTCCAATGAACCAACCCGTTTTGAAAAATAACATTTAGTTTTTGAGAAAAATTTTGAAAAAACTTTCGATGTTGCAATTTTCATCGATAATTTTCAAAATTCGCTATAAAATTAATTCCTTGAAGGATCTTTATGGAAATATCACCAATTATTAATTAAAGTATCCCATTTTTAATGCAAAAAGCCATTTTGAAAAATAACTTTTAGTTCTTGAGAAATAAATTTTTGATTTTCGAATTTTGTAATTTTCACCGATTAAGTTTTAAAAATTCGTATAAAATCGATTTCTTGGAATGTGAGTATGAAAATTTCCCAAAGTGTTAATAAAAGTGTCCTCTTTCCAATGAACCAACGCGTTTTGAAAAAAAACTTTCAGTTTTTGAGAAAAATTTTGGTAAAATTTTCGATGTTGCAATTTTCATCGATAATTTTCAAAATTCGCTATAAAATTCATTTCTTGAAGGATCCTTTTGGAAATATCACCAATTATTAATTAAAGTATCCTCTTTTTAATGCAAAAAGCCGTTTTGAAAAATCACTTTTAGTTCTTGAGAAATAAATTTTTGATTTTCGAATTTTGCACTTTTCGCCGATTAAGTTTTAAAAATTCGTATAAAATCGATTTCTTGGAATGCGAGTATGAAAATTTCCCAAAGTGTTAATAAAAGTGTCCTCTTTCCAATGAACCAACCCGTTTTGAAAAATAACTTTTAGTTTTCGAGAAAAATTTTCATAAAATTTTCGATGTTGCAATTTTCATCGATAATTTGAAAATTCGCTATAACATTAATTCCTTGAAGGATCTTTATGGAAATATCACCAATTATTAATTAAAGTATCCTCTTTTTAATGCAAAATGCCGTTTTGAAAAATCACTTTTAGTTCTTGAGAAATAAATTTTTGATTTTCGAATTTTACAATTTTCGCCGATTAAGTTTTAAAAATTCGTATAAAATCGATTTCTTGGAATGTGAGTATGAAAATTTCCCAAAGTGTTAATAAAAGAGTCCTCTTTCCAATGAACCAACCCGTTTTGAAAAATAACTTTTAGTTTTTGAGAAAAATTTTGATAAAATTTTCGATGTTGCAATTTTTGTAGATAATTTTCAAAATTCGCTATAAATTTAATTTCTTGAAGGATCTTTATGGAAATATCACCAATTATTAATTAAAGTATCCCCTTTTTAATGCAAAAAGCCATTTTGAAAAATAACTTTTAGTTCTTGAGAAATAAATTTTTGATTTTCGAATTTTGTAATTTTCACCGATTAAGTTTTAAAAATTCGTATAAAATCGATTTCTTGGAATGTGAGTATGAAAATTTCCCAAAGTGTTAATAAAAGTGGCCTCTTTCTAGTGAACCAACCCGTTTTGAAAAATAACTTTTAGTTTTTGAGAAAAATTTTGATAAAATCTTCGATGTTGCAATTTTCTTCGATAATTTTCAAAATTCGCTATAAAATTAATTTCTTGAAGGATCTTTATGGAAATATCACCAATTATTAATTAAAGTATCCCCTTTTTAATGCAAAAAGCCATTTTGAAAAATAACTTTTAGTTCTTGAGAAATAAATTTTTGATTTTCGAATTTTGCAATTTTCACCGATTAAGTTTTAAAAATTCGTATAAAATCGATTTCTTGGAATGCGAGTATGAAAATTTCCCAAAGTGTTAATAAAAGTGTCCTCTTTCCAATGAACCAACCCGTTTTGAAAAATAACATTTAGTTTTTGAGAAAAATTTTGAACAATCTTTCGATGTTGCAATTTTCATCGATAATTTTCAAAATTCGCTATAAAATTAATTTCTTGAAGGATCTTTATGGAAATATCGCCAATTATTAATTAAAGTGTCTTCTTTTTAATGCAAAAAGCCGTTTTGAAAAATCACTTTTAGTTCTTGAGAAATAAATTTTTGATTTTCGAATTTTGCAATTTTCACCGATTAAGTTTTAAAAATTCGTATAAAATCGATTTTTTGGAATGTGAGTTTGAAAACTTCCCAAAGTGTTAATAAAACTGTCCTCTTTCCAATGAACCAACCCGTTTTGAAAAATAACTTTTAGTTTTCGAGAAAAATTTTCATAAAATTTTCGATGTTGCAATTTTCATCGATAATTTTCAAAATTCGCTATAAAATTAATTCCTTGAAGGATCTCTATGGAAATATCACCAATTATTAATTAAAGTATCTTCTTTTTAATGCAGCAAGCCGTTTTGAAAAATCACTTTTAGTTCTTGAGAAATAAATTTTTGATTTTCGAATTTTGCAATTTTCACCGATTAAGTTTTAAAAATTCGTATAAAATCGATTTTTTGGAATGTGAGTTTGAAAACTTCCCAAAGTGTTAATAAAAGTGTCCTCTTTCCAATGAACCAATACGTTTTGAAAAATAACTTTTAGTTTTTGAGAAAAATTTTGAAAAAATCTTCGATGTTGCAATTTTCATGGATAATTTTCAAAATTCGCTATAAAATTAATTCCTTGAAGGATCTTTATGGAAATATCACCAATTATTAATTAAAGTATCCTCTTTTTAATGCAAAAAGCCGTTTTGAAAAATCACTTTTAGTTCTTGAGAAATAAATTTTTGATTTTCGAATTTTGCAATTTTCGCCGATTAAGTTTTAAAAATTCGTATAAAATCGATTTCTTGGAATATGAGAATGAAAATTTCCCAAAGTGTTAATAAAAGTGTCCTCTTTTCAATGAACCAACCCGTTTTGAAAAATAACTTTTAGTTTTTGAGAAAAATTTTGATAAAATCTTCGATGTTGCAATTTTCTTCGATAATTTTCAAAATTCGCTATAAAATTAATTCCTTGAAGGATCTTTATGGAAATATCACCAATTATTAATTAAAACATCCTCTTTTTAGAGTTGCTACGTTTCATATTTGAAACAACAAAAAATGACGCCCACGTCGTTTTAAAACGTCTTGCTTAGAAAGTGTTTCGCGCAATACGGTTCGTTGAGCAACAGATATTCATTCATTCCGTTTTAAAATCCGGAACGAAGTCCTTTTTGCTTTCCCCAATTCTTAAAGCGTGTTGTTTCTAAATCAATTTTAAACCTTCCGTTCGGTCCCTGTTTATTTCCTTTACAACTTTGTTTCTTCCTCAACATATGGCGCGCATATTTCCCAACCCAACAACTTTATTTTCTATTTACTCGAAACGTTTGTGAATACGAATACGGTGAATCGAATACAGTTTTATTTATTAATTGTTTTAACTGGAAATTTATCGCTCAATAATAAAAATAACAATAAGAATTCTTGGAATTATTCTTTTTATTTTAATTTCGATAAGATATCGTTTTAAATTGGAAACAGAAAGAAAGTTGAATCATTTCATTTCATCCAATTTACCGAGTTGTTGTAGAAATCGTCGATTAATTTATTAAAAGCGTTGCAATTTCCATCAATTTCTTCGCCTACTTTTATTACTATGTATTTGTATATTCTCTACTAACCTAGACTAACTAAACAATTAATCTCGTTTCCTGTTCTAAGAATAACGAGATCATTTCGGTTACTTCCGGCCTTTATAATCACCCTTATGCTTGCTTTATCGCATTTCACCCGCATCCCACCACTTAATCCCGGCTTTTTGTTACTTAAGGTCTAAAAATAAAAACAAAAATTATCTTTGTTTCTATTTTAGAGTTTTAACTCATCTCAAAACTTTTCTGTGACTTAATTAGTCGGGTAATTGAATAAAATTGAATAAATTTCAAGGCCGAAAATGACTCAGCCAAATAATTAAAACATCTCGGTTCGAATCTTTATTTACGTTTTGTTTTATTTATTTATTTTTTATTACAGGATGTTGTTCTAGTTCTGATCCGTCCTGCTTAAAATGCTATTTAAATGGTTGCATGAAATGTCCGGATCTGATATTGTACCCGAGTAGGAAATCCGTTTTAACCCTTTCGCGACGATTTCTTTTTTGGGAGATATAGGAATTACATAAAACTTAGTGGTACATAATATATGTGTACCAGGAGTCGAGAAAGGGTTAACCTGCCCGTTCGGCAGTCGGTAATAGATGGTAATACTCGGGAAACGGAGCATGTTACAAAAAATTTTTTGGAACGAAAGTTGTAGCAAATTTTATTGCTACTAATATTGCTCTCTTGCTCTTTTGTTCCCAGATGCATAGATATCGAGAAAAATATGAAAATTGGAAAATTTGATGATTTTCGTTGTATTACTAGTTGTTAATGGTAATATTCGGGAAACGGAGCATATTACAAAAAAATGTTTGGAACGAAAGTTGTAACAAATGTTATTGCTACCAATATTGCTCTCTTGCTCTTTTGTTCCCAGATGCATAGATATCGAGAAAAATATGAAAATTTGATGATTTTCGTTGTTTTATTAGTTAATGGTAATTTTTGGGAAACGGAGCATGTTACAAAAAAATTTTTGAAGCGAAAGTTATAGCAAATTTTATTGCTAGCAATATTGCTCTCTTGCTCTTTTGCTCTCAGATGCATAGATATCGAGAAAAATATAAAAATTGGAAAATATGATTTTCGTTGTTTTATTAGTTAATGGCAATTTTTGGGAAACGGAGCATGTTACAAAAAAATGTTTGGAACGAAAGTTGTAGCAAATTTTATTGCTAGCAATATTGCTCTCTTGCTCTTTTGCTCCCAGATGCATAGATATCGAGAAAAAGATGAAAATTGGAAAATTTGATGATTTTCGTTGTATTACTAGTTGTCAATAGTAATATTCGGGAAATGAAGTATATTACAAAAAAATGTTTGAAACGAAAGTTGTAGCAAATTTTATTGCTAACAATATTGCTCTCTTGCTCTTTTGCTCCCAGATGCATGGATATCGAGAAAAATATGAAAATTGGAAAATATTATGATTTTCGTTGTTTTATTAGTTAATGGTAATTTTAGGGAAACGGAACATGTTACAAAAAAATGTTTGGAACGAAAGTTGTAGCAAATTTTATTGCTAGCAATATTGCTCTCCTGCTCTTTTGTTCCCAGATGCATAGATATCGAGAAAAATATGAAAATTGGAAAATATTATGATTTTCGTTGTTTTATTAGTTAATGGTAATTTTTGGGAAACGGAGCATGTTACAAAAAAATGTTTGGAACGAAAGTTGTAGCAAATTTTATTGCTAGCAATATTGCTCTCTTGCTCTTTTGCTCCCAGATGCATAGATATCGAGAAAAATATGAAAATTGGAAAATATTATGATTTTCGTTGTTTTATTAGTTAATGGTAATTTCTGGGAAACGGAGCATGTTACAAAAAAATTTTTGGAACGAAAGTTGTAGCAAATTTTATTGCTAGCAATATTGCTCTCTTGCTCTTTTGCTCCCAGATGCATGGATATCGAGAAAAATATGAAAATTGGAAAATATTATGATTTTCGTTGTTTTATTAGTTAATGGTAATATTCGGGAAACGGAGCATATTACAAAAAAATGTTTGGAACGAAAGTTGTAGCAAATTTTATTGCTAGCAATATTGCTCTCTTGCTCTTTTGCTCCCAGATGCATAGATATCGAGAAAAATATGAAAATTGGAAAATATTATGATTTTCGTTGTTTTATTAGTTAATGGTAATATTCGGGAAACGGAGCATATTACAAAAAAATGTTTGGAACGAAAGTTGTAGCAAATTTTATTGCTAGCAATATTGCTCTCTTGCTCTTTTGCTCCCAGATGCATAGATATCGAGAAAAATATGAAAATTGGAAAATATTATGATTTTCGTTGTTTTATTAGTTAATGGTAATATTCGGGAAACGGAGCATATTACAAAAAAATGTTTGGAACGAAAGTTGTAGCAAGTTTTATTGCTAGCAATATTGCTCTCTTGCTCTTTTGCTCCCAGATGCATGGATATCGAGAAAAATATGAAAATTGGAAAATATTATGATTTTCGTTGTTTTATTAGTTAATGGTAATATTCGGGAAACGGAGCATATTACAAAAAAATGTTTGGAACGAAAGTTGTAGCAAATTTTATTGCTAGCAATATTGCTCTCTTACTCTTTTGCTCCCAGATGCATGGATATCGAGAAAAATATGAAAATTGGAAAATATTATGATTTTCGTTGTTTTATTAGTTAATGGTAATATTCGGGAAACGGAGCATATTACAAAAAAATGTTTGGAACGAAAGTTGTAGCAAATTTTATTGCTAGCAATATTGCTCTCTTGCTCTTTTGCTCCCAGATGCATAGATATCGAGAAAAATATGAAAATTGGAAAATATTATGATTTTCGTTGTTTTATTAGTTAATGGTAATATTCGGGAAACGGAGCATATTACAAAAAAATGTTTGGAACGAAAGTTGTAGCAAATTTTATTGCTAGCAATATTGCTCTCTTGCTCTTTTGCTCCCAGATGCATAGATATTGAGAAAAAGATGAAAATTGGAAAATTTGATGATTTTCGTTGTATTACTAGTTGTCAATAGTAATATTCGGGAAATGAAGTATATTACAAAAAAATGTTTGAAACGAAAGTTGTAGCAAATTTTATTGCTAACAATATTGCTCTCTTGCTCTTTTGCTCCCAGATGCATGGATATCGAGAAAAATATGAAAATTGGAAAATATTATGATTTTCGTTGTTTTATTAGTTAATGGTAATTTTAGGGAAACGGAACATGTTACAAAAAAATGTTTGGAACGAAAGTTGTAGCAAATTTTATTGCTAGCAATATTGCTCTCCTGCTCTTTTGTTCCCAGATGCATAGATATCGAGAAAAATATGAAAATTGGAAAATATTATGATTTTCGTTGTTTTATTAGTTAATGGTAATTTTTGGGAAACGGAGCATGTTACAAAAAAATGTTTGGAACGAAAGTTGTAGCAAATTTTATTGCTAGCAATATTGCTCTCTTGCTCTTTTGCTCCCAGATGCATAGATATCGAGAAAAATATGAAAATTGGAAAATATTATGATTTTCGTTGTTTTATTAGTTAATGGTAATTTTTGGGAAACGGAGCATGTTACAAAAAAATGTTTGGAACGAAAGTTGTAGCAAATTTTATTGCTAGCAATATTGCTCTCTTGCTCTTTTGCTCCCAGATGCATAGATATCGAGAAAAATATGAAAATTGGAAAATATTATGATTTTCGTTGTTTTATTAGTTAATGGTAATTTCTGGGAAACGGAGCATGTTACAAAAAAATTTTTGGAACGAAAGTTGTAGCAAATTTTATTGCTAGCAATATTGCTCTCTTGCTCTTTTGCTCCCAGATGCATAGATATCGAGAAAAATATGAAAATTGGAAAATTTGATAATTTTCGTTGTATTACTAGTTAATGGTAATATTCGGGAAACGGAGCATATTACAAAAAAATGTTTGGAACGAAAGTTGTAGCAAATTTTATTGCTACCAATATTGCTCTCTTGCTCTGTTGTTCCCAGATGCATAGATATCGAGAAAAATATGAAAATTGGAAAATATTATAATTTCCATTGTCTTACTAGTTGATAATGGTAACAATCGGGAAATGGAACATATTACAAAAAAACTTTTGGAACGAAAGGTGTAGCAAATTTTATTGCTAGCAATATTGCTCTCTTGCTCTTTTGCTCCCAGATGCATAGATATCGAGAAAAATATGAAAATTGGAAAATATTATGATTTTCGTTGTTTTATTAGTTAATGGTAATTTTTGGGAAACGGAGCATGTTACAAAAAAATGTTTGGAACGAAAGTTGTAGCAAATTTTATTGCTAGCAATATTGCTCTCTTGCTCTTTTGCTCCCAGATGCATAGATATCGAGAAAAATATGAAAATTGGAAAATATGATTTTCGTTGTTTTATTAGTTAATGGTAATTTTTGGGAAACGGAGCATGTTACAAAAAAATGTTTGGAACGAAAGTTGTAGCAAATTTTATTGCTAGCAATATTGCTCTCTTGCTCTTTTGCTCCCAGATGCATAGATATCGAGAAAAATATGAAAATTGGAAAATATTATGATTTTCGTTGTTTTATTAGTTAATGGTAATTTTTGGGAAACGGAGCATGTTACAAAAGATTTTTTGGAACGAAAGTTGTAGCAAATTTTATTGCTAGCAATATTGCTCTCTTGCTCTTTTGCTCCCAGATGCATAGATATCGAGAAAAATATGAAAATTGGAAAATATTATGATTTTCGTTGTTTTATTAGTTAATGGTAATTTCTGGGAAACGGAGCATGTTACAAAAAAATTTTTGGAACGAAAGTTGTAGCAAATTTTATTGCTAGCAATATTGCTCTCTTGCTCTTTTGCTCCCAGATGCATAGATATCGAGAAAAATATGAAAATTGGAAAATTTGATAATTTTCGTTGTATTACTAGTTAATGGTAATATTCGGGAAACGGAGCATATTACAAAAAAATGTTTGGAACGAAAGTTGTAGCAAATTTTATTGCTACCAATATTGCTCTCTTGCTCTGTTGTTCCCAGATGCATAGATATCGAGAAAAATATGAAAATTGGAAAATATTATAATTTCCATTGTCTTACTAGTTGATAATGGTAACAATCGGGAAATGGAACATATTACAAAAAAACTTTTGGAACGAAAGGTGTAGCAAATTTTATTGCTAGCAATATTGCTCTCTTGCTCTTTTGCTCCCAGATGCATAGATATCGAGAAAAATATAAAAATTGGAAAATTTGATAATTTTCGTTGTATTACTAGTTAATGGTAATATTCGGGAAACGGAGCATATTACAAAAAAATGTTTGGAACGAAAGTTGTAGCAAATTTTATTGCTACCAATATTGCTCTCTTGCTCTTTTGTTACCAGATGCATAGATATCGAGAAAAATATGAAAATTGGAATATTTGATGATTTTCGTTGTTTTATTAGTTAATGGTAATTTTTGGGAAACGGAGCATGTTACAAAAAATTTTTTGGAACGAAAGTTGTTGCAAATTTGAATGCTAGCAATATTGCTCTCTTGCTCTTTTGCTCCCAGATGCATAGATATCGAGAAAAATATGAAAATTGGAAAATTTGATGATTTTCGTTGTTTTATTAGTTAATGGTAATTTTTGGGAAACGGAGCATGTTACAAAAAAATTTTTGGAATGAAAGTTGTAGCAAATTTTATTGCTAGGATTATTGCTCTCTTGCTCTTTTACTCCCAGATGCATAAATATCGAGAAAAATATAATAATTAGAAAGTTTGTGACTTTCGTCTAAAAATAAAAACAAAAATTATCTTTGTTTCTACTTTAAAGTTTTAACTCATCTCAAAACATTTCTGTGACTTAATTAGTTGTTTAATTGAATAAATTTCAAGGCCAAAACTGACTCAATCATAATTAAAACATCTCGATTCGAATTTTTATTTATGTTATGTTTTATTTATTTATTTTTTTGTTACAGGATGCTCTAGTTCTGATCCGTCCTGCTTAAAATGCAATTTAAATGGTTGCATGAAATGTCCGGATCTAATACTGTACCCGAGTAGGAAATGCGTATCAACCTGCCCGTTCGGATACAAAGAAGAATGGAGTACAAAATTGGATTTAATGGGAAGAATATGCGTGCCTGTCGAGAATTTAATATCGAATTACGCTTTAACGATTTTAGCAGGGATATTCTGCGGATCTTTTATATGTTTTTTTATAATCGGTTCGGGAATTCTTTATTTACAATACCAAAGAAAAAAAATCATGAAAGAACAACAAAGTGAAACAAACTCCGACGTTGATGACTCAACATCAACCCCGGAGCGGAAAGATTTTTTAAAACAACTCGAATTATTAAGACCTTACACCAAAACTTACTTACAAATGCTAAATGACACTCGAAAACAATTAAGAGAGACGATTAAACAAGATTCGATTAATTCAATGGGCGATTTATCGGCAACCGCGGTTTATCGCCCCGTTTTAAGAGATTTAGCCAAAATTTTGTTGCTTCTAAATCGGCCAATACAAAAAATCGCGATCCCTGATGATTGGGAACATTTATTAACTTGGGCTGAACAAGCTTTAAAACGTTATAAAAGAATGAGTGATATTTCAAATCAACCCCAAGTTGCGCAATTAATTAATTTTTTGCAAGAAGCGCCATCTGTTTTAACAAGTAGTAATGAAAATAACGATTACGTTGCGAGGGGAAGTACCAATATGTCTACTTTTAAACCGGAGAGGGCGCCAGGTTCGAATTTGAGTTTAAATAATTTAAGTTTAAATAATTTAACTTCGAATAATGGTAAAAAAAGTTTTGATGGGACGAATTTTTTGAATCCGCAATGGAAATTCGAGTACAATATTATACAAAATTCGCAGTTTAACCCGGCTCAATGGAAAAATAGTAAAGAATATTTAAATAATCCGTATTATTTCGACGACGATTTTTGCCAGCTAGGGTTTCGGCCCCAAGATGAAATCACAACCGAATTGTGACAATAAATTAATTAATGTACCCGTTTTTAAGAAAAAACTAGTCATTAGATTTATTAGTTAATATTACAAGATTTTTTTGTACCTTTTTGTAAATATATTATTTATATCTAAAAATGTGTTTTCTTTTTTTCTACAAATCTATTTTTTAACGCAAATATTGTGTTTTCTCTAAACATCATTAAATAAACAATTTTTTAGGTTAAAATAACCTACATTTTCGTAAAGATCGGAAAATTTTAACCCAATTTGATGTATCACACAGTATCTTTATCACAAAATTCACTTTTAAAGTCATATTTGTCATTACTTATTAGTGTTTTGTTTTCGGCCATCTTGAATTTATAAAAATAAAGATATCTCGGGTGTTCTACCACCTAGATATGTCAAGTTTGGGCTCATTTCACACGTTTTTTAATTACCCAACAAAATATTTACGAATCATTTGTTTTCGGCCATCTTGAATTTTATAAAAAGTGTTAAAATCGGAATAACTCGGAAAGTTAATAAGCAAAATAAGTCGATTTTTCGTGTAAATGAAGAATATTTAAAAATTAAAGTAGATATTTAAACCTTAAGATGTGATCATTCCTTTTATTTTATAAGAAACGTCAAAAATAATAAGATTTTCGTAAAGATCAGAAAATTTTAACCCAATTTGATGTATCACACCCTATATTTATCACAAAATTCACTTTTAAAGTAATATTTGTCATTATTTATTAGTGTTTTGTTTTCGGCCATCTTGAATTTATAAAAATAAAGATATCTCGGGTGTTCTACCACCTAGATATGTCAAATTTGGGCTCATTTAACACGTTTTTTGATTATCTAACGTAATATTTACGAATCATTTGTTTTCGGCCATCTTGAATTTTATAAAAAGAGTTAAAATCGGAATAACTCGGAAAGTTAATAAGCAAAATAAGTCGATTTTTCGTGTAGATGAAGAATATTTAAAAATTAAAGTAGATATTTAAACCTGAAGATGTGATTATTCCTTTATTTTTTAAGAAACGTCAAAAATAATACGATTTTCGTAAAGATCAGAAAATTTTAACCCAATTTGATGTATCACACCCTATATTTATCACAAAATTTACTTTTAAAGTCATATTTGTCATTATTTATTAGTGTTTTGTTTTCGGCCATCTTGAATTTATAAAAATAAAGATATCTCGGGTGTTCTTCCACTTAGATATGTCAAGTTTGGGCTCATTTCACACGTTTTTTTAATTATCTAACGAAATATTTACGAATCATTTGTTTTCGGCCATCTTGAATTTTATAAAAAGTGTTAAAATCGGAATAATTCGGAAAGTTAATAAGCAAAATAAGTCGATTTTTCGTGTAGATGAAGAATATTTAAAAATTAAAGTTGATATTTAAACCTGAAGATGTGATTATTCCATTATTTTTTAAGAAACGTCAAAAATAATAAGATTTTTGTAAAGATCAGAAAATTTTAACCCAATTTGATGTATCACACCCTATATTTATCACAAAATTCACTTTTAAAGTCATATTTGTCATTATTTATTAGTGTTTTGTTTTCGGCCATCTTGATTTTATAAAAATAAAGATATCTCGGGTGTTCTACCACGTAGATATGTCAAGTTTGGGCTCATTTAATACGTTTTTTAATTATCTAACGAAATATTTACGAATCATTTGTTTTCGGCCATCTTGAATTTTATAAAAAGAGTTAAAATCGAAATAACTCGGAAAGTTAATAAGCAAAATAAGTAGATTTTTCGTGTAGATGAAGAATATTTAAAAATTAAAGTAGATATTTAAACCTGAAGATGTGATTATTCCTTTATTTTTTAAGAAACATCAAAAATAATAAGATTTTCGTAAAGATCAGAAAATTTTAACCCAATTTGATGTATCACACCCTATATTTATCACAAAATTCACTTTTAAAGTCATATTTGTCATTATTTATTAGTGTTTTGTTTTCGGCCATCTTGAATTTATAAAAATAACGATATCTCGGGTGTTCTACCACATAGATATGTCAAGTTTGGGCTCATTTCACACGTTTTTTAATTATCTAACGAAATATTTACGAATCATTTGTTTTCGGCCATCTTGGATTTTATAAAAAGTGTTAAAATCGAAATAACTCGGAAAGTTAATAAGCAAAATAAGTCGATTTTTCGTGTAGATGAAGAATATTTAAAAATTAAAGTTGATATTTAAACCTGGAGATGTGATTATTCCTTCATTTTTTAAGAAACGTCAAAAATAATACGATTTTCGTAAAGATCAGAAAATTTTAACCCAATTTGATGTATCACACCCTATATTTATCACAAAATTCACTTTTAAAGTCATATTTGTCATTATTTATTAGTGTTTTGTTTTCGGCCATCTTGAATTTATAAAAATAACGATATCTCGGGTGTTCTACCACCTAGATATGTCAAGTTTGGGCTCATTTTACACGTTTTTTAATTATCTAACGAAATATTTACGAATCATTTGTTTTCGGCCATCTTGGATTTTATAAAAAGTGTTAAAATCGAAATAACTCGGAAAGTTAATAAGCAAAATAAGTCGATTTTTCGTGTAGATGAAGAATATTTAAAAATTAAAGTAGATATTTAAACCTTAAGATGTGTTTATTCCTTTATTTTTTAAGAAACATCAAAAATAATGAAATTTTCGTAAAGATCAGAAAATTTTAACCCAATTTGATGTATCACACCCTATATTTATCACAAAATTCACTTTTAAAGTCATATTTGTCATTATTTATTAGTGTTTTGTTCTCGGCCATCTTAAATTTATAAAAATAAAGATATCTCGGGTGTTCTATCACCTAGATATGTCAAGTTTGGGCTCATTTAACACGTTTTTTAATTATCTAACGAAATATTTACGAATCCATTGTTTTCGGCCATCTTGGATTTTATAAAAAGTGTTAAAATTGAAATAACTTGGAAAGTTAATAAGCAAAATAAGTCGATTTTTCGTGTAGATGAAGAATATTTAAAAATTAAAGTTGATATTTAAACTTGAAGATGTGATCATTCCTTTTATGTTTTAAGAAACGGCAAAAATAATAAGATTTTCGTAAATTTCAGAAAATTTTAACCCAATTTGATGTATCACACCGTATATTTATCACAAAATTCACTTTTAAAGTCATATTTGTCATTATTTATTAGTGTTTTGTTTTCGGCCATCTTGAATTTATAAAAATAATGATATCTCGGGTGTTATAACACCTAGATATGCCGAGTTTGGGCTCATTTTACACGTTTTTTAATTATCTAATAAACTATTTATGAATCATTTGTTTTCGGCCATTTTGGATTTTATAAAAAGTGTTAAAATCCAAATAACTTGGAAAGTTAATAAGAAAAATAAGTCGTGTTTGGATTTATTTTAAAGGATTTTTCATGTAGATCAAAAATATTTAAAAATTAAAGTTGACATTTAAACCGGAAGTCCTCATCATTCCTTTATTTTTTAGATTTTGTGTTTGTATTCTTTTAAAATGAAATGTTAAATCAAATTTATTGCAAAATTGCGATTTAGTAATGTTTTATAAAAAGACACACATGATAGCAAAATTAATTTCTTGGAAAATTTGATATTGAGTAAAAGTATGATAAAAGTTGACATTTTGATTGACACTTTTTATATTTATTTGACAGATAAACAAATCTGTTAGCCAATGAGAGCACTTAATGATATGTTGTGATATTAAACACTTTAATTTAATGTAATAACTAAAAAAATTTAATCCATGTGCTCTTTATTTATTTAAAATAAGTTTAATAATTAATAATAGGCAACCCAATTAACACTCAAATTAAATGAGTTGCATACATCAACCGAATTTGATTAAAAAAATTTTTTTTTTAATAATTTTAATTAATTAAGGTTGTTAATTTATTTTTATTACATAATATAATAAAATAAACAATTTTTTTCTACTCAAATCAAAATAATTCAACTAAAACTTACCAAAGAAAAAAATTAATTATTTTTTAATTAAAATGTGACGATTTGTCACTTAAAAAAATTAATTAAAAACAAAAAACTCTCCCTTAATAGGTGATGATGAAAAAAAAAAATCGTTAATTTTCAGGTTATGTACAAATATCTTCAAGTTTTTCCTCTCTTCTTGTCATTTCACCTCATTTTTTGCTTTCTTACTTAAAAATAGGACTGTTTAATTCTCTTTTTATTTTATTTTTTTATTATTACTAAATTAATCCAAATCTGTTGATTCGATTATCTGTCTACTAGACGATGGCAGGGTGACTTCATCTTCACTATCATCCTCAGCGTTTAAAAATGACTGAATGAAATTGTCAAAGAATGCTTTTCCCGTTTGTGGAGGTGGTTTTAATCCGAAAAAAATCTGTCCGATTTTATCTAAATATTGAACGTAACACGGATCCCGTTTTATCGACGGTTCGTATTGTTGACACAAAACAGTAAATGACGTCATTTTTCGGCTAAAAACAAAATTAGTTGTTTAAAAAAAACTAATTGGGTTGTTTAAATAAGTACCTTTCTATCGCTTGTAGTAAAAACCACAAAAAATTTAATAAAGGTAATAAATAGGGCGGACCGTTTTTCTTGATACTTGGATGTTGTTGAGTGTAGCTTGCAAACGTTTGATTCGCAGTCGATTTATTGCTTAAACAAAGGTATTGTAACACGACTTGAGCTATAAACAAATCTGCTTCGCAACGGAATCCTTGCGTTCTTTGGAATTCGATTAAAAGGCGAGCGCATCCTTGGCCATCCTTTGAATGTAAATAATGATGTCTTGCTTGTATATAATTTTTTTCGTTCCAATATACTTGAGCTATACTCTAAAAATTAAATTTAATGTAACAAATCATCAATTTTACTAAATACAATAGAAATATAAAATAAAAAATAAGATACTATGCAACCAATATCACAGTATTAGTATTGCAATTCGCGATTTGCGTATTTGGTTGCATACTTGCAGTGATGACGTCGGGTACGATAATTAATTAACACACTGTATGTATATTTGTGTATCATCTGCATAAAAATGTACTTTGCTGTGCTTAAATATGTTATTTAATGGCGCTATGTAGATTGAAAACAAAGTTAAACTTATTGAGCCTCATATTGTTTTAAAATAAAGCTAAAAATAAACTTTTTTTAGAGTCGTCAAAGAAATTAAATTTACAGTTTCCTGTAAATTACGGTAAAAATTGTTAAACTGTTAAACTTTTCGTAATCAATCTTAAAAAACAGGATTTTTAATTTGACACTTCACGAAATTTTTGAATACAAAGAAATGTTGCTGTTCATTAGAATTTAAAAAAAATTATATGAGCGCCATCTATCAATAATTTATTAAGTCATTTAATAATAATATTAAATATTAATAAAAAAATGTGAAATAATGCAATCTATCCCAAGTTTTGTGTAAAACAAATATAAATTAAATAGTTCAACAAATGTATTTGTTTCAAATATCAGAAATATGTTTTTTTTTAATTTTTAGTTGTAATTTACAGGAAACTGTAAAAAAAAAAGTTTATTTTTAGCTTTATTCTAAAACAATAAGAAATAGACCTATCAAACCCTATATTTTTGTAATCACAAAAAAAACGAATTTAATAAGCGAATAATCAGTGGTTGTTTCCATTTAAAAAAACGAAAATTGTCATGATATCTCAAAATCTAAAACCGAAAAAATTTTTTGACTACGTCATCGAATTCTCTGTAAAAAAGTGTCCCTATAATGTCTTACTTATAATACTCCACCTATAATAATAACCAAGATAATTGCACTTGTTGGTTTTACGATATTTTCAATTTTGGCCTCTAGGGGAAAAACAAAAAACGATAGCGCTTTGAGGTTTTCGGCAGTAACAGTTTCTCGAAAAACGAGATCATGACATGTAAGCTACTTTTTTTCTAACTCTTATAGTTTCCGAGTTAGCCTATTCGGACATCGAATTTGAACCACCCTGTACAGGAAATAAAATCTGGACAGGGGTTTTACAGAAAAGTTTCTCAGAAATATGGCATACCTAGGACTGCTATTGAATTCAAATCAACCCTTTTGTGTCCCGACGTTACTTTAAAGTACCGGTAGTTTCAAACACTCATTTTAAACTGTAGTCATCTATTCGGCGCATTTAGAGGTGTCGGTACTTTCTACTATACAAGAAAGAAGCTGTATAAAAAATGACACAATCCACACTGTAGGGTTGTTAGGTTTTTAGGTATACCTAAACTTATTCGTTCAGATGTGAGATTAAAAGTTTAGTGAAAAGTGGTGTTGTTATATTTTGTTGTTCAAAAAGGTATCTCTTTGATAAATGGTTATTAGGTGTGATTATTACAGATCATTTTAAAAAGAAAGTATTGAGCTTTAATTCAAAATAAGTCTTATTACTTAATTTCAATAAATACAGCTTCCAGGAATTTTTAAATTAGCATCTTTTTTGACACTTTTAGGTTATACGAAAATATAAGTTTTGTTTCAACATTTTTTTCCCAATATTTTTCCAGTCCAACCCGACGATTATTATATATCATTTTAAAGAGAAAGCTTTGAGCTTTAATTTAGAATAAGTCTCATTTCTTAATTTCAATAAATACGGCTTCCAGGAATTTTTAAATTAGCATCTTTTTTGACACTTTCAAGTTGTACGAAAATGTTAGTTTTGTTACAACACTTTTTTTCTTAATATTTTTCCAATCCAACCCAACAATTATTATACATCATTTTAAAGAGAAAGCTTTGAGCTTTAATTTAGAATAAGTCTCATTCCTTAATTTCAATAAATAAGGCTTCCAGGAATTTTTAAATTATCATCTTTTTTGACACTTTTAGGTTATACGAAAATGTAAGTTTTGTTTCAACATTTTTTTTCTTAATATTTTTCCAATCCAACCCAACAATTATTATACATCATTTTAAAGAGAAAGCTTTGAGCTTTAATTTAGAATAAGTCTTATTACTTAATTTCAATAAATACGGCTTCCAGGAATTTTTAAATTAGCATCTTTTTTGACACTTTTAGGTTATACGAAAAAGTAAGTTTTGTTTCAACATTTTTTTTCTCAATATTTTTCCAATCCAACCCAACAATTATTACACATCATTTTAAAGAGAAAGCTTTGAGCTTTAATTTAGAATAAGTCTAATTCCTTAATTTCAATAAATACGGCTTCCAAGAATTTTTAAATTAGCATCTTTTTTGACACTTTTAGGTTATACGAAAATGTAAGGTTTGTTTCAACATTTTTTTTCTCAATATTTTTCCAATCGAACCCAACAAGTATTATACATCATTTTAAAGAGAAAGCTTTGAGCTTTAATTTAGAATAAGTCTCATTCCTTAATTTCAATAAACACAGCTTCCAGGAATTTTTAAATTAGCATCTTTTTTAACACTTTTAGGTTATACGAAAATGTAAGTTTTGTTTCAACATTTTTTTTCTCAATATTTTTCCAATCCGACCCAACAATTATTATACATTATTTTAAAGAGAAAGCTTTCAGCTTTAATTTAAAATAAGTCTCATTCCTTAATTTCAATAAATACAGCTTCCAGGAATTTTTAAATTTGCACCGTTTTTGACACTTTTAGTTTATACGAAAATGTAAGTTTTATTTCAACATTTCCTTTCTTAATACTTTTCCAATACAACCCAACAATTATTACACATCATTTTAAAGAGAAAGCTTTGAGCTTTAATTTAGAATAAGTCTCATTCCTTAATTTCAATAAATAAGGCTTCCAGGAATTTTTAAATTAGCATCTTTTTTGACACTTTTAGGTTATACGAAAATATAAGGTTTGTTTCAACATTTTTTTTCTCAATATTTTTCCAAACCAACCCTACAACTATTATACATTATTTTAAAGAGAAAGCTTTGAGCTTTAATTTAAAATAAGTCTCATTCCTTAATTTCAATAAATACGGCTTCCAGGAATTTTTAAATTAGCATCTTTTTTTGACACTTTTAGGTTATACGAAAATGTAAGGTTTGTTTCAACATTTTTTTTCTGAATATTTTTCCAATCGAACCCAACAATTATTATACATAATTTTAAAGAGAAAGCTTTGAGCTTTAATTCAAAATAAGTCTCATTCCTTAATTTCAATAAATAAGGCTTTCAGGAATTTTTAAATTAGCATCTTTTTTGACATTTTAGGTCATACGAAAATGTAAGTTTTGTTTCAAAATTTTTTTTCTCAATATTTTTCCAATCCAACCCAACAATTATTATACATTATTTTAAAGAGAAAGCTTTGAGCTTTAATTTAGAATAAGTCCCATTCCTTAATTTCAATAAATACGGCTTCCAGGAATTTTTAAATTAGCTTTTTTTTTGACACTTTTAGGTTATACGAAAAATGTAAGTTTTGTTTCAACATTTTTTTTCTCAATATTTTTCCAATCCAACCCAACAATTATTATACATTATTTTAAAGAGAAAGCTTTGAGCTTTAATTTAAAATAAGTCTCATTCCTTAATTTCAATAAATACGGCTTCCAGAAATTTTTAATTTAGCATCTTTTTTTGACACTTTTAGGTTATACGAAAATGTAAGTTTTGTTTAAAAATTTTTTTTCTCAATATTTTTCCAATCCAACCCAACAATTATTATACATTATTTTAAAGAGAAAGCTTTGAGCTTTAATTTAGAATAAGTATCATTCCTTAATTTCTACAAATACGGCTGCCAGGAATTTTTAAATTAGCATCTTTTTTGACACTTTTAGGTTATACGAAAATGTAAGGTTTGTTTTAACATTTTTTGTTTTCTCAAAAACTATAAATTATTTTTCAAAACGGGTTGGTTCATTAGAAAGTGGCCACTTTTATTAATACTTTGGGAAATTTTCATACTCATATTCCAAGAACTGGATTTTACACGAATTTTTAAAACTTAATCGGCGAAAATTGTAAAATTCAATCATTTCAAAAATTTTTTCTCAAGAACTAAAAGTGATTTTTCAAAACGGCTTTTTGCATTAAAAAAGTATTCAATAAAAAACTCGTATGAGTTTCCTCCTGTTCCAGATATTTCATATTTTTGCTATAATCAAGTTGTAGGAAAAATGATGAGATTTTTAGCTATGTTTGCAATATTTTAACTAAATACTTGTTTCTTTCTCTTTTTGCAAATACACCATTCTTTAGTACAACCATAAATCAGATTTTTCCAATAATTGTTAAAGTGAAATTGATTTTGTTGTTAATTTTAAGAGCCTTTGAATGTTCAAAAGTGTTGCTTTAACCCCATTTTATGGTATTTTAGTTTGTTACTTTTAAAACATGTGATTTTAACTTAACAACCTAATCCTACATCACTCTATACATGTGAAACAATTTATTCCAAATATCATTTAAATAAAAAATTATTGTGATTCATGACCCCCTCCACTCGTTCTCAGAAAATCTTGATTAAAAGAACACCATACTGTTCAGTGGGAAATTAAAATTTCAAGTTAGAAAAAAATTGTGTTAACCAAAATTGTTCCTGAAACAATTCTAAACAAACTTTGTCAACATCTTTTTTGATTTAATCAATAATTAAGGAGATAACCTCAAAATAATAATTTTTCCGTTTTTATACATAATTATACTTAGATGGTTAATTAATAAAGATATAAAAAAATTTTATTAAGATAATTGATTCAAAATCGAAATTGAAACAAATTTTATTTAAAACATTTTTTAATAAAAACAATAATTATTGAGATAATTAATTTTGATAGCATACTATTCAGAGGGAAATTAAAATTTCAAGTTAGCCAAAAATTGTATTAACAAACACTGTTCTTGAAGTAATTCTAAACAAATTTTGTTAACAACATTTTTTGATTAAATCAACAATAAGGATATAACCTCAAAAATATTAATTTTTGTACCATACTGTTCAGTGGGAAATTAAAATTTCAAGTTAGAAAAAAATTGGGTTAACAAAAATTGTTCCTGAAACAATTCTAAACAAACTTTGTCAACATTTTTTTTTGATTTAATCAATGATTAAGGAGATAACCTCAAAATAATAATTTTTCCGTTTTTATACGTAATTGTTCTTAGATGGTTAATTAATAGAGATATAAAAATTTTGTATTAAGATAATTGATTCAAAATAGAAATTGAAACAAATTTTATTTAAAACATTTTTTAATAAAAACAATAATTGTTGAGATAATTAATTTTGATAGCATACTATTCAGAGGGAAATTAAAATTTCAAGTTAGAAAAAAATTGGATTAACAAAAATTGTTCCTTAAACAATTCTAAACAAACTTTGTCAACAATTTTTTTTTGATTTAATCAATAATTAAGGAGATAACCTCAAAATAATAATTTTTCCGTTTTTATACATAATTGTACTTAGATGCTTAATTAATAGAGATGTAACATTTTTTTATTAAGATAATTGATTCAAAATCGAAATTGAAACAAATTTTATTTAAAACATTTTTTAATAAAAACAATAATTGTTGAGATAATTAATTTTGATAGCATACTATTCAGAGGGAAATTAAAATTTCAAGTTAGCAAAAAATTGTATTAACAAACACTGTTCCTGAAGTAATTCTAAACAAATTTTGTTAACAACATTTTTTGATTAAATCAACAATAACCTCAAAAATATTAATTTTTTAGCATACTATTCAGAAGGAAATTAAAATTTCAAGTTAGCAAAAAATTTTATTAACAAACACTGTTCCTGAAGTAATTCTAAACAAATTTTGTTAACAACATTTTTTGATTAAATCAACAATAAGGATATAACCTCAAAAATATTAATTTTTGTAGCATACTGTTCAGTGGGAAATTAAAATTTCAAGTTAGAAAAAAATTGGATTAACAAAAATTGTTCCTTAAACAATTCTAAACAAACTTTGTCAACAATTTTTTTTTGATTTAATCAATAATTAAGGAGATAACCTCAAAATAATAATTTTTCCGTTTTTATACATAATTGTACTTAGATGCTTAATTAATAGAGATGTAACATTTTTTTATTAAGATAATTGATTCAAAATCGAAATTGAAACAAATTTTATTTAAAACATTTTTTAATAAAAACAATAATTGTTGAGATAATTAATTTTGATAGCATACTATTCAGAGGGAAATTAAAATTTCAAGTTAGCAAAAAATTCTATTAACAAACACTATTCCTGAAGTAATTCTAAACAAATTTTGTTAACAACATTTTTTGATTAAATCAACAATAAGAATATAACATCAAAAATATTAATGTTTGTAGCATACTATTCAGTGGGAAATTAAAATTTTAAGTTAGAAAAAAATTGGGTTAACAAAAATTGTTCCTGAAACAATTCTAAACAAACTTTGTCAACATTTTTTTTTGATTTAATCAATAATTAAGGAGATAACCTCAAAATAATAATTTTTCCGTTTTTATACATAATTATACTTAGATGGTTAATTAATAGAGATGTAAAATTTTTTTATTAAGATAATTGATTCAAAATCGAAATTGAAACAAATTTTATTTAAAACATTTTTTGATAAAAACAATAATTGTTGAGATAATTAATTTTGATAGCATACTATTCAGAGGGAAATTAAAATTTCAAGTTAGCAAAAAATTGTATTAACAAACACTGTTCCTGAAGTAATTCTAAACAAATTTTGTTAATAACATTTTTTGATTAAATCAACAATAAGGATATAACCTCAAAAATATTAATTTTTGTACTATACTGTTCAGTGGGAAATTAAAATTTCAAGTTAGAAAAAAAATGTATTAACAAAAATTGTTCCTTAAACAATTCTAAACAAACTTTGTCAACACTTTTTTTGATTTAATCAATAATTAAGGAGACAACCTCAAAATAATAATTTTTACGTTTTTATACATAATTATACTTAGATGGTTAATTAATAGAGATATAAAAATTTTGCATTAAGATAATTGATTCAAAATCGAAATTGAAACAAATTTTATTTAAAACATATTTTGATAAAAACAATAATTATCGAGATAATTAATTTTGATAGCATACTATTCAGAGGGAAATTAAAATTTCAAGTTAGAAAAAAATTGTATTAACAAACACTGTTCCTGAAGTAATTCTAAACAAATTTTGTTAACAACATTTTTTGATTAAATCAACAATAAGGATATAACCTCAAAAATATTAATTTTTGTACCATACTGTTCAGTGGGAAATTAAAATTTCAAGTTAGAAAAAAATTGTGTTAACAAAAATTGTTCCTTAAACAGTTCTAAACAAACTTTGTCAACAATTTTTTTTTGATTTAATCAATAATTAAGGAGATAACCCCAAAATAATAATTTTTCCGTTTTTATACATAATTACACTTAGATGCTTAATTAATAGAGATGTAAAAATTTTTTATTAAGATAATTGATTCAAAATCGAAATTGAAACAAATTTTATTTAAAACATTTTTTAATAAAAACAATAATTGTTGAGATAATTAATTTTGATAGCATACTATTCAGAGGGAAATTAAAATTTCAAGTTGGCAAAAAATTCTATTAACAAACACTGTTCCTGAAGTAATTCTAAACAAATTTTGTTAACAACATTTTTTGATTAAATCAACAATAAGGATATACCATCAAAAATATTAATGTTTGTAGCATACTATTCAGTGGGAAATTAAAATTTTAAGTTAGAAAAAAATTGGGTTAACAAAAATTGTTCCTGAAACAATTCTAAACAAACTTTGTCAACATTTTTTTTTGATTTAATCAATAATTAAGGAGATAACCTCAAAATAATAATTTTTCCGTTTTTATACATAATTATACTTAGATGGTTAATTAATAGAGATGTAAAATTTTTTTATTAAGATAATTGATTCAAAATCGAAATTGAAACAAATTTTATTTAAAACATTTTTTGATAAAAACAATAATTGTTGAGATAATTAATTTTGATAGCATACTATTCAGAGGGAAATTAAAATTTCAAGTTAGCAAAAAATTGTATTAACAAACACTGTTCCTGAAGTAATTCTAAACAAATTTTGTTAACAACATTTTTTGATTAAATCAACAATAAGGATATAACCTCAAAAATATTAATTTTTGTAGCATACTATTCAGTGGGAAATTAAAATTTCAAGTTAGAAAAAAATTGTGTTAACAAAAATTGTTCCTGAAACAATTCTAAACAAACTTTGTCAACAATTTTTTTTGATTTAATCAATAATTAAGGAGACAACCCCAAAATAATAATTTTTCCGTTTTTATACATAATTAAACTTAGATGGTTAATTATAGAGATGTAAAAAATTTTTATTAAGATAATTGATTCAAAATCGAAATTGAAACAAATTTTATTTAAAACATTTTTTGATAAAAACAATAATTATCGAGATAATTAATTTTGATAGCATACTATTCACAGGGAAATTAAAATTTCAAGTTAGCAAAAAATTGTATTAACAAACACTGTTCCTGAAATAATTCTAAACAAATTTTGTTAACAACATTTTTTGATTAAATCAACAATAAGGATATAACCTCAAAAATATTAATTTTTGTAGCATACTGTTCAGTGGGAAATTAAAATTTCAAGTTAGAAAAAAATTGTGTTAACAAAAATTGTTCCTTAAACAATTCTAAACAAACTTTGTCAACAATTTTTTTTGATTAAATCAACAATAAGGATATAACCTCAAACATATTTTTATATATATATCTTTATATATTTTTTTTATTGAGAAAATCGTTTTAGAATTTAATTTAGAACAACTTTTGTATGAAATTTTCTGCTGAGAACAAGTGGATGAGGGAAATCGTATCATTTTGTTACAAAAATCACTGTTTTGCCCCTCCAAGTAGACTTTTTAGTCCACCTCATTGGCTTTTCTCATAATTTTTATAAATTATTTATCTTTTACAACATCCACTATTCATATTCTCACATCTATCTTCTTCTTATACATCTAATTAATTTAATTTTGCAACATAACCCAACTTTAAAAAAAAAATTTAACATAACCTCACTTTACAAAAAAAGACATTTATTATTAATTTTTCTTACTTGATGAAGAAATGGGTGTCCAAATTTACCATCTAAGGAAGACCATCTTATGGTTTTAATAATAAAAGTGTCTCTTTCGGGCGTTATTGGATTAATTTTCGCGAAAATTTTACATAGTTTCGGTGTCCACGATGTGTAATCTTTATTCCCGGATTGAACCAAAACGTCCACTAGTAAAGTACCTAAATCAGCTCCACTAATATCCTTAAAAAACATATTTTTTAATTGAATTACGCTTATTTATTAACTTATTTATATTTTTCTAACCTGGTTGTGATCTAAAAACGACATAGCTCCATTATACAACATATCCAATAATTCTAAATACTTCTCTTGGCCCAAGTATCTGCAATAAAGGAAAGAAAATGTGCGTGGAATGTTCTCGAAATTAATTTTTCGTTGTGATTTTAGTTACCTAAAGTATAACATTCGGTACATTTGGTGAGCCTCGTAGAATTCCCCGTTTTTAATCGAATTGTCTATCTTTTGCAAAACTCGCGAAACGCCACGAGCATTGACCGAAGCCATTTCGCAGTCGTGTTTTTACAAGTTTCGCGAAATACTCTTTACTATTTTTCTACAGTTTTATGTGTCAAAATCGGACCATCTCGGAAACGTCAAATTTAGTAAGTTTATTTGTCAATTATTAAAGTTGGTATTAACCATTAACAAAAAGAATTAATTTATATAAATCATCATATTATAATTATTTTATTAATTAATTTTGCTACATCAATCTAGTTTTAATTAAAATTAAATAAATATAATTTAATTGTATTATTATACTTTGAGATTCAAGACGGTTGGTATCACTTCTTTTTGGTTCACTCAAAGCGGGAAATTTTAATTGTTACAAATTTAAGCTAATTACTAAAAAATCTGATATTATTGATTATAATCGAATTAAATTAATTCGCATAAAAAATTAACTCTAAAAATTCGATAATTGAAGTTTAATTTTAATAATTTGGCAAATAAAAAAGAAGAAACCTTTGTCTTTGTGATTACCTCGAAATAGGAATGTAATTAACTTCTCACTAATTAAAAAAAAATAATCAAAAAGGTCATAAATAATAAAATTTTCGTAAAAATCAGAAAATTTTAACCCAATTTGATGTATCGCACCTCATTTTTATCACAAAATTAGCTTTTAAAACCATATTTGTCATTATTAATTGGTGTTTTGTTTTCGGCCATCTTGGATTTAATAAAACATGTTAAAATTTAAATAAGTCGCAAAATTATTACGCAAAATAAGTCGCCTTTAGAATCATTTTGAAGAATTTTTTGTGTAGATTAAGAATATTTAAAAATTAAGGTTACATTTAAACCGGAAGCCTCCATCATTCCTTTATTTTTTAAGAAACATCAAAAATAATAAGATTTTCGTAAAGATCAGAAAATTTTAACCCAATTTGATGTATCACACCTTATCTTTATCATGAAATTCACTTTTTAAAACACAATTGTCATTATTTATTAGTGTTTTGTTTTCGGCCATCTTGAATTTATTAAAATAAAGATATTTCGGGTGTTATAACACCTAGATATGCCGAGTTTGGGCTCATTTCACAAGTTTTTTAATTATCTAACGAAATATTTACAAATCATTTGTTTTCGGCCATCTTGGATTTAATAAATAATGTTAAAATCGAAATAACTCGAAAAGTTAATAAGTAAAATAAGTCGTGTTTGGATTTATTTTAAAGGATTTTTCGTGTAGATTAAGAATATTCAAAAATTAAAGTTGAGAAATAAACCGGAAGTCTGCATCATTCCTTTATTTTTTACATTTTTTGTTTGTATTCTTTTAAAATGAAAAATTAAATCAAATTTATTGCAAATTGAGATTTAGTAATATTTTATAATTAAAAAACAACAATATTCATTTCAATTTTTTAAGAAACATCAAAAATAATAAGATTATCGTAAAGATCAGAAAATTTTAACTCAATTTGATGTATCACACCTTATCTTTATCACAAAATTCACTTTTAAAATCACAGTTATCATTATTTATTAGTGTTTTGTTTTCGGCCATCTTGATTTTATAAAAATATAGATATCTCGGGTGTTCTACCACCTAGATATGTCGAGTTTGGGCTCATTTTACACGTTTTTTAATTATCTAACGAAATATTTACAATTCATTTGTTTTCGACCATCTTGGATTTAATAAATAATGTTAAAATCGAAATAACTCGAAAAGTTAATAAGTAAAATAAGTCGTGTTTCGATTTATTTTAAAGCATTTTTCGTGTAAATTAAGAATATTTAAAAATTAAAGTTGACAAATAAACCGAAAGTCTCCATCATTCCTTTATTTTTTACATTTTGTGTTTGTATTCTTTTAAAATGAAATGTTAAACCAAATTTATTGGAAATTAAGATTTAGTAATATTTTATAATTGAAAAACAATAATATTCTTTTCTTTTAAGAAACATCAAAAATATTAAGATTTTCGTAAAGATCAGAAAATTTTAACCCAAATTGATGTATCATACCTTATCTTTATCATAAAATTCACTTTTAAAATGAAAATTGTCATTATTTATTAGTGTTTTGTTTCCCGCCATCTTGAATATATAATAACATATATATCTCGGGTGTTCTACCACCTAGATATGTCAAGTTTGGGTTCATTTTACACGTTTTTTAATTATCTAACGAAATATTTACGAATCATTTGATTTCGGCCATCTTGGATTTTATAAAAAGTGTTAAAATCGAAATAACTCGGAAAGTTAATAAGCAAAATAAGTCGATTTTTCGTGTAGATGAAGAATATTTAAAAATTAAAGTTGATATTTAAACCTGAAGATATCATCATTCCTTTTATTTTTTAAGAAACATCAAAAATAATAAGAGTTTCGTAAAGATTAGAAAATTTTAACCCAATTTAATGTATCACACTTTATCTTTATCATAAAATTCACTTTTAAAATCAAAATTGTCATTATTTATTGGTGTTTTGTTTTCGGCCATCTTGAATTTATAAAAATAAAGATATCTCGGGTGTTATAACACCTAGATATGTCAAGTTTGGGCTCATTTAACACGTTTTTTAATTATCTAACGAAATATTTACGAATCATTAATTTTCGGCCATCTTGATTTTACAAAAAATATTAAAATCGAAATAATTCGGAAAGTTATTAAGCAAAATACGTCGTGTTTGGATTCATTTTAAAGGATTTTTCGTATAGATGAAGAATATTTAAAAATTAAAGTTGATGTTTAAATCTGAAGATATCATCATTCCTTTTATTCTTTAAGAAACATCAAAAATAATAAGATTTTCGTAAAGATCGGAAAATTTTAACTCAATTTGATGTATCACACCTCATCTTTATCATAAAATTCACTTTTAAAATCAAAATTGTCATTATTTATTAGTTAGTGTTTTGTTTTCGGCCATCTTGATTTTATAAAAATATAGATATCTCAGGTGTTCTACCACCTAGATATATCAAGTTTGGGCTCATTTCACACGTTTTTTAATTATCTAACGAAATATTTACGAATCATTAATTTTCGGCCATCTTGATTTTACAAAAAATGTTAAAATCGGAACAAATCGGAAAGTTATTAAGCAAAATACGTCGTGTTTGGATTCATTTTAAAGGATTTTTCGTGTAGATGAAGAATATTTAAAAATTAAAGTTGATATTTAAACCTGAAGATGTGATCATTCCTTTTATTTTTTAAGAAACAACAAAACTAATAAGAGTTTCGTAAAGATCAGAAAGTTTTAACCCAATTTGATGTATCACACCTCATCTTTATCATAAAATTCACTTTTAAAATCAAAATTGTCATTATTTATTGGTGTTTTGTTTTCGGCCATCTTGAATTTATAAAAGTAGAGATATCTCGGGTGTTATAACACCTAGATATGCCGAGTTTGGGCTCATTTCACACGCTTTTTAATTATCTAATGAAATATTTACGAATTATTAATTTTCGGCCATCTTGATTTTACAAAAAAATTTAAAATCGAAATAACTCGAAAAGTTAATAAGTAAAATAAGTCGTGTTTGGACTTATTTTAAAGGATTTTTCGTGTAAATTAAGAATATTTAACAATTAAAGTTGACAAATAAACCGGAAGTCTCCATCATTCCTTTATTTTTTACATTTTGTGTTTGTATTCTTTTAAAATGAAAAATTAAACCAAATTTATTGCAAATTGAGATTTAGTAATATTTTATAATTGAAAAGCAATAATATTCATTCCAATTTTTTAAGAAACATCAAAAATAATAAGATTATCGTAAAGATCAGAAAATTTTAACTCAATTTGATGTATCACATCTTATCTTTATCACAAAATTCACTTTTAAAATCACAGTTGTCATTATTTATTAGTGTTTTGTTTTCGGCCATCTTGATTTTATAAAAATATAGATATCTCGGGTGTTCTACCACCTAGATATGTCGAGTTTGGGCTCATTTTACACGTTTTTTAATTATCTAACGAAATATTTACAATTCATTTGTTTTCGGACATCTTGGATTTAATAAATAATGTTAAAATCGAAATAACTCGAAAAGTTAATAAGTAAAATAAGTCGTGTTTCGATTTATTTTAAAGCATTTTTCGTGTAAATTAAGAATATTTAAAAATTAAAGTTGACAAATAAACCGAAAGTCTCCATCATTCCTTTATTTTTTACATTTTGTGTTTGTATTCTTTTAAAATCAAATGTTAAACAAAATTTATTGCAAATTAAGATTTAGTAATATTTTATAATTGAAAAACAATAATATTCTTTTCAATTTTTTAAGAAACATCAAAAATATTAAGATTTTCGTAAAGATCAGAAAATTTTAACCCAAATTGATGTATCACACCTTATCTTTATCATAAAATTCACTTTTAAAATGAAAATTGTCATTATTTATTAGTGTTTTGTTTCTCGCCATCTTGAATATATAATAACATATATATCTCGGGTGTTCTACCACCTAGATATGTCAAGTTTGGGTTCATTTTACACGTTTTTTAATTATCTAACGAAATATTTACGAATCATTTGATTTCGGCCATCTTGGATTTTATAAAAAGTGTTAAAATCGAAATAACTCGGAAAGTTAATAAGCAAAATAAGTCAATTTTTCGTGTAAATGAAGAATATTTAAAAATTAAAGTTGATATTTAAACCTGAAGATATCATCATTCCTTTTATTTTTTAAGAAACATCAAAAATAATAAGATTTTCGTAAAGATCAGAAAATTTTAACCCAAATTGATGTATCACACCTTATTTTTATGATAAAATTCACTTTTAAAGTCATAATTGTCATTATTTATTAGTGTTTTGTTTTCGGCCATCTTGAATTTATAAAAATAAAGATATCTCGGGTGTTATAACACCTAGATATGTCAAGTTTGGACTCATTTCACACGTTTTTTAATTATCTAACGAAATATTTACGAATCATTAATTTTCGGCCATCTTGATTTTACAAAAAATGTTAAAATCGGAATAATTCGCAAAGTTATTAAGCAAAATACGTCGTGTTTGGATTTATTTTAAAGGATTTTTCGTGTAGATGAAGAATATTTAAAAATTAAAGTTGATATTTAAACCTGAAGATATCATCATTTCTTTTATTTTTTAAGAAACATCAAAAATAATAAGATTTTCGTAAAGATCAGAAAATTTTAACCCAAATTGATGTATCACACCTTATTTTTATGATAAAATTCACTTTTAAAGTCATAATTGTCATTATTTATTAGTGTTTTGTTTTCAGCCATCTTGAATTTATAAAAATAAAGATATCTCGGGTGTTATAACACCTATATATGCCGAGTTTGGGCTCATTACACACGTTTTTTAATTATCTAACGAAATATTTACGAATCATTAATTTTCGGCCATCTTGATTTTATAAAAAATGTTAAAATCGGAATAACTCGGAAAGTTATTAAGCAAAATACGTCGTGTTTGGATTTATTTTAAACATAATTGATTATAAAATTTTAATTAAAAAAAAATTATTTATTTTTACCGTTTCATTGAACCGCTTTTATTTGTAAATTACGTTCAATGTAGTTTAGAAACTTTTATAAGTTTTCACTTTACGTTTATTTTGACGCGGGCAACGTTTATTGATTCATTCATTCTTACTTACGTGGAGTTTACACTCCGTGTAATTAAAATTCACCCAAAACATTCAACGATTTCAAAAAATAAACCTATAATTACACTTTTTATTGTTTAAAAATGTTTTTGTATCGTAATAAAACCTAATTTTGTCGATTTAAATGTTGTATTTATTCAAAATTCGTCGAATTTCAACGAATTCGAGTATAATCAAAACAATGTTACATCTACCGTTTGATAGATGGCGTAGTTTCGCACAAATTATACAAAACCGGGTCCGCCATTGTTACCATCGGTTGTGTGGCCCTTAGAATCAGAAGAGAATACGTTAAATCGCCGTTTTAAAAATTAGATTTGTGTTTAAAGGTGGTTTTTTAAACGCGACGCGTTCGCACCGGTCGTTATTCTTACCGATTTGGAAAAACGGTTTTTCTTCGTGGAACTGGTTCGATCCGACTCCCCAACGAGTGTGAGTGTGCAAAGTAGGTAAATCGTCAACGATTCTCTTTTCAAACATCGATTCTCCCCGGATACAAAACTGTTTTTGTGGCGTCAAATCGTTTTTTGCGCGTTTAAACTTCATCGTTTGATGCAAAAAAGTTTTTGCGATCGTCTTTTTTTTAAGTAATCGTTCTTTTTTTTTATTGGAATGTTTACGCCTACTAGATTTGAGTAATTAAGTTTGTTTAAAAAAATTGGTTTTCTTTTTTAGGTTTATCTGGCGAATTTAGAAGATTTAATTAATTAATTACACTTTGATTTGGTTATTAATGAAAGTTGGTGGTGTTTTTAAAAAAATTAGTGCTGGATGTTTGAAAGTGAGGTAATTGTTAAGCGAATTGTGTGGATAAACGCTTCTTTTTCGACATGTCACCTGGTTAAAACGAGATTTAAGGGGATTTAATTCAGGAAAATCGCTTTTTTTGTTGATAACTTACGTTTTTGTGAACTTTTACCATGTCCGGGCCACCTCATCATTCCCATAATAGGCAACCTCCCCCTGGAAATCCAGCTTGGAATCACTTGCAGGTTTGTTTTAATTAATTAAAACGATTTTTTTGATTATTTTGGTTCATAACTATGTAATTAGAACTGTCAGTGTCAATTTGAATGTCAAATTGACAGTTGTAATGACGTTTATTATTTTGAGGTTAAGTTGAGGTTAATTTTAATTTTTGATTATTTTAGACTACATTCCAGGTGCCAAATTTTTTTCCGCGTCAACCCCAACATGCCCACATGTCCAATGAGCACCATTTAACTTTGCACCAACCCACTTGGCATACTCCAACCACTGAGCCAGCAATGAAAACCATTGCAGCTTTACCCCATGTTTTTAACCTGGATCAGATGCTTACGGAGCGTTCGTATCGCGCAGGGGTTGATTTGACTTTGACAAGAAATGGGAACCAAAACGGCGATGTTCCATCAGGCCCCATTAGCTTAAGTGTTCGTGACACCAACAAGATTAATAGTTTACCTCCTGGGGCTTTGGGTATCCAAGGGGTTGAATTAACAAAGAGTTTGAGCCCTGGGTTGAAGTCTTTGAGTCCTGGGTTAAAAAGTAGTAGCCCTGGTTTGAAGAGTAATAGCCCAGGAGTTATAAAACCAATGAGCCCTGCTTTATCAACAAGCCCTGGGTTACAAGATAGCCCAAAAACGAATAAAAAGAAGAGGATGGATAGTGTGCTTGAAAAATTAAACACAACAGTTGAAAAAAATGAGGTTGAGAAGACCCTCTTTGAAATAGAGAAAGAAAAAATTAATTTGGAAAAGCAACCTATAGAAAAATCAATAGAAAAATCACTAGAAAAACCTTTGAGTGTGTTAGTTCAAGGACCTAATGATGAAAATAGTAATTCAAGTAGTACAATAAACGCGCCAACCCCCACAAATGATGACCTATTAGTGTCTCCATACAGTAATGAAGATAGTTTGGATAGCAATAAATCAAGGAGGAAAAGAAAACCAAGTAAAACAGTTCGTGTAGCCAAAGAACCATCAGAAAAACCAGAAGAAAAAGAGGAACCAGTAATCCCCCCCACAGAAGATGTAATCGACGGCAAAATCAACGAAAAAGTCGTCGAAAATGAACCGGAAGAAGTCCCACCGGCCAAAAAACCACGAAGAAAAACCAGCTCAGAATCGGAAACGATCGAAAAAATCGCCTCCATGGTCCAAGAAGTCGTTCAAGATCACCAAAAAGACGAAGAGAATCAAGAATCCAATAAAAACGAAACTAAAATTGACGAAAAAATCGATGATAACCAAATTGAGGAAAAAAACGTTGAAAATAACCAAGATGATTCAAATAAAGAAATTGAGCAATCGAAAGTTGATGTTCCGGTTATGGGGGGAGTTGTTACGGCGGCTCAACGAAAAGCTACGAATTTTGTTGAGGTAAATTTAAATTATTATTAATTTAATTATTATTTATTTAAAAAAAAATTAACCTAAAAAATTAATTTTTTTGACGTTGTCATAGCAACTAAAAGATGGCTGCTCAAAAAACTTTTTGACAGGTAATATAACCTCAAATTAGAATTTTTATTAATTTTTTCTATAAATACTTAAATAATTTGCTCTGAATTGTAGTTGTTAATAAGAAACAAATTTGTATAAGTGTTGGAAATGATTTGTAATTAAAACCAATCATTATAATTTCCTTTTGGTGTTCTATTTTTGCTGAGATTTTTGAGAAGTAACCAATTAACTTTTATACTGGAAGATTTATTGCTGATCTCACATTGAATTGAAGAGATTAAATTACATCAAAATTGTGTCATCAATAACTCGTTTTTGTTGTAGTGTACTAGAAAATGTTTTGATCATATAAAGGTATCAAATATCACTGATTCTTATTCTAATCACAGTGGTTATGGACACCACACTTGAGAGTGGTTAATTTTGGACACCTTGCACTCCCAAATCACCTGCAAGCCTGGTAATGTCTTCAATTAGATTCTCTTAAGACTCTAGAGTCTAATGTACTGTTTTATATCTGAAGTATCCAAAACTCTCACCATTTCCAAGAATATATTGCGAGATAGAATGCCTTAAAGGTTGCAATAACCCCCTGATCTATTGGTTGTTGTATTTGGATGTAAATAACTTTGACAGCCAATGGAGTTTTGATTTTGTTCAGGTTTTGAAGATGTCCTGGAGCATTGTCCAAGAGAAAAAGTGCTTTGGGTTCAACCCTAATAGGAGTTTTTCATTGAATACAACTTTATTTATTATTAACAACCTAATTGTAACAATCCCAATACGATATATAAAATCTCTTGTTGCAGTTTCGTTTAGTTTTCTTCTCTTTGCTTGTAATTCATCATCACATTCATTATTAACAGAACTGTCGCTGTATCACTTTCCATTATTAATTGAAGTATCCTCTTTTTAATGCAAAAGGCCGTTTTGAAAAATCACTTTTAGTTCTTGCGAAATAAATTTTTGAAATAATCGAATTTTGCAATTTTCGCCGATTAAGTTTTAAAAATTCGTATAAAATCCAGTTCTTGGAATATGAGTATGCAAATTTCCCAAAGTGTTAACAAAAGTGTCCTCTTTCCAATGAATTAACCCGTTTTGAAAAATAACTTTTAGTTTTTGAGAAAATAACATTTGAAGTTTTGATAAAATTTTCGACATTGCAATTTTCATCGATAATTTTTAAAATTCGCTATAAAATTCATTTCTTGAAGGATCCTTGTGGAAATATCACCAACTATTAATTATAGTATCCTCTTTTTAATGCAAAAAGCCGTTTTGAAAAATCACTTTTAGTTCTTGAGAAATAAATTTTTGAAATAATCGAATTTTGCAATTTTCGCCGATTAAGTTTTAATAATTCGTATAAAATCGATTTTTTGGAATATGAGTATGAAAATATCTCAAAGTGTTAATAAGAGTATCTTCTTTCCAATGAACCAACACGTTTTGAAAAATAGCTTTTAGTTTTTGAGAAAACAATATTTGAAGTTTTGATAAAATTTTCGATGTTGCAATTTTCATCGATAACTTTCAAAATTCGCTATAAAATTAATTTCTTGAAGGATCCTTGTGGAAATATCACCAAGTATTAATTAAAGTATCCTCTTTTCAATGCAAAAAGCCGTTTTGAAAAATCTCTTTTAGTTCTTGAGAAATAAATTTTTGAAATGATCGACAATTTTTTAGAATATTCCAATTTTCGCCGATTAAGTTTTAAAAATTCGTATAAAATCCAGTTCTTGGAATATGAGTATGAAAATATCTCAAAGTGTTAATAAGAGTATCTTCTTTCCAATGGACCAACCCGTTTTGAAAAATAGCTTTCAGTTTTTGAGAAAATAACATTTGAAGTTTTGATAAAATTATCGATGTTGCAATTTTCATGGATAATTTTCAAAATTCGCTATAAAATTCATTTCTTGAAGAATCCTTGTGGATATATCACCAATTATTAATTATAGTGTCCTCTTTATAATGCAAAAAGCCGTTTTGAAAAATCTCTTTTAGTTCTTGAGAAATAAATTTTTGAAATAATCGACATTTTTTTCGAATTTTGCAATTTTCGCCGATTAAGTTTTAAAAATTCGTATAAAATCGATTTCTTGGAATATGAGTATGAAAATATCCCAAAGTGTTAATAAGAGTGTTTTCTTTCCAATGAACCAACCCGTTTTGAAAAATATCTTTTAGTTTTTGAGAAAACAATATTTGAAGTTTTGATAAAATTTTCGACGTTGCAATTTACATCGATAACTTTCAAAATTCGCTATAAAATTAATTTCTTGAAGAATCCTTGTGGAAATATCACCAATTATTAAGTATAGTGTCCTCTTCTTAATGCAAAAAGCCGTTTTGAAAAATCACTTTTAGTTCTTGAGAAATAAATGTTTGAAATGATCGACAATTTTTTCGAATTTTGCAATTTTCGGCGATTAAGTTCTAAAAATTCGTATAAAATCGATTTCTTGGAATATGAGTATGAAAATATCCCAAAGTGTTAATAAGAGTGTCTTCTTTCCAATGAACTAACCCGTTTTGAGAAATAACTTTTAGTTTTTGAGAAAACAATATTTGAAGTTTTGATAAAATTTTGGATGTTGCAATTTTCGTCGATCACTTTCAAAATTCGCTATAAAATTAATTTCTTGAAGGATCCTTGTGGAAATATCACCAATTATTAATTAAAGTATCCTCTTCTTAATGCAAAAAGCCGTTTTAAAAAATCACTTTAAGTTCTTGAGAAATAAATTTTTGAAATAATCTAATTTTACAATTTTCGCCGATTAAGTTTTAATAATTCGTATAAAATCGATTTTTTGGAATATAAGTATGAAAATTTCCCAAATTGTTAATAAAAGTCTCCTCTTTCCAATGAACCGACAGATTTTGAAAAATAGCTTTTAGTTTTTGAGAAAACAATATTTGAAGTTTTGATAAAATTTTCGATGTTACAATTTTCGGCGATAACTTTCAAAATTCGCTATAAAATTCCCTCTTTTTAGAGATGCTTCGTTAGTTCATTTTGAAAAAAGTTCATTTTGTATCTTGGATCCAAATAAGTTGATCTATCTTATCAGCTTTCTTATTAATTTCTTAATTTCATTTTTATTCAAATATCGCAATAATGTGGCAATATATAGATATAAAGCCTGGTATTCGGCTTTGACACACTAACAGCGGTTTAAGTTTCAAAGTTCCTGAAACATTCGCTGCCAGCAAAAGAGTTATTCTATCTTTCGCAACTTGGAGTAACTAAAACCTGGAGCAGATCGCTCTTCACCAGAAATAAAAGTTCGTGCTGGTAACTCCTTCCAATAAAGACTTGTCTCATCAACGTTGAAGATTAACTCAGGAGAATAGTTGTTTTGTTCTCTGAACATCACCCTGAAATTCCTTCACTACATAATTTCACACTACGACGGTTACTTTGGGATTTAAATCTCATAAAACAACCCTTGCGTCCCAAAAATGTTTCTTCACCTCCATCTGTTTCCTTAAGATTATTAAAAATTAATTTTGCTTTTTCCGTTATAACAGTTTGAGTCAATGGAATATTTTTTTGATGTACATGATCCATCCATGTTAATTAAAGATTATTTTAAAAACATAACTCATGCCCAACAATTAGTAAATACGTTTAATAAATAAATTACTAAATAACTACATTGAACAACGAAAATCGGTCTAGTATAAGGGGAAAACCCGATCGAAACATCGGGGATTCACACAGCGTAATACACGTCTTCGTATTTCATTTTGTGACCCTCTTTGTGTATTGGGCATATGATACTTCTTTTTGAGTCGTTAGGTATTGTTTCTTCTGCCCATACATAGCTTATTAAGTTGTATAGGGGCTTCTGCAAAATATCTCCTTTTTTATACAATTCGGCGGAATTTCATCCCATCCTGGCGCCTTATTGTTTTTCATCCATCTAATCACTTCTTCTTTCGTTGGTGCGGGTACCATTATGTCGTGAGTTCCGATTCCAGTTGGTTTTTGGTAGTCCCCTTCTTTTATGTTGAATTGTTGATAATTATTTTGGTATCATTCCTTGGTGTTGTATTATAGGCATAAGGCAGTCTATAGTTTCTGCTGCCTCTGCTTTCCCACTGTGTAATATTATGTGGATCTTAATGCCACTAATTTCTTCGCATGTCCACTTAGTTTGTTGTATAGGTATTATCTTCGTTTTGTACCTTTTAAATCCCATTAGAAGCTTCTTTGAAGGTTTCGTAACTTGTACCCGTCCTCCATATGCATTGGTTACCGTATTTTAGCTAAAGTTGCTCAGGTTTCTAGAGTTCCTTACTTTTTCAGGAGGTCTTGTGGAGGAGAGGGTGATTTTTTTCAAATAATTTTTCTTAAATATTTGTGATAAAGTTTAACCACGGTTTTCTTTTAAAATAGCTGAAATTGGATTAAAGTTTTGTTCATCAAATCATCACATCTCAACCTCTAAAGTCCACTGCAAGACATAGGTCTCCCTTGGTTGCTTCCATAACTCTCTACCCTGAGCAATTTGCAACCAGTTGTTGATACTCCTTAAATTATCATACCTTCTGGTTGAGTTTCATTTCAAAATAATCATTCTTTCATAGGTACAGAGATAGCCTCAACATTGATCTTTCCATTGCTCTTTGTGCAATTCTAACTTTGTTTGCTCCTTTCTTCGTCAATCTTAGGGTCTCTGTACCATACGTTAAAGCATGATGTAGAATACACATTGATTGAAGACCTTTATTTCAAAAACACATTTAAGATTCGTTCATAGGCGATCCATGCCAGCCCAATTTGTACTAGTAAATCCATTGGTTTTAAGTATTTATTAACCCTTATTACTTGTTAGTTACTTGTTTCTACCAATTAAGAGCTTTGTCACGTCTTATGTTTTTGAGATGTTGATTTTGTTCAGTCTTTGTAACATTGCTTGGGCTATATTTATACTGTCGGATATGAGGAGAATATCGTCTGCACTTTGCAGGTATTTTGCGGCATTTTTCTTTATGCCTAAGTTGTCCCATTCTATCTATTTGGACACATACTGGAGCAAATTGTTGAATAATTTTGGAGAAATGGTGTTGCATTGATGAACACTTCTTTTTATGCTGTTGCTATGAAGTTATTAGTATCTTCATGAAGCTTAGTACAAGTTGTAACGTTCACTATGAGAGTCAACTAGGGATTTCAACATTTCCTGCTGCTTGATTTCTCGATTACACTTTTTAGAATTTGGAGGTGATCGTTTGAGTCGTACCCTGATCGGAACTCGACGATCAATCATCGTCTTTTTTCATTACCAAGCTTACAATTTTCTGCCCAGCTTTTATTCTCATATATCAGTCTGAGTTTACTGTATTTTCCAATAATCCTATATTCTGCCCAACTTTTTTTTTCTTTTATCAGTCTCTGTTCATAATAATTTTTTCATTACTAGATACTTCTTAGCTTTCCTCCATTCTGCACAATAATTTTTTCTATCCCTTTATCCGCTCTATTGAGTGTTAACAGCGTATTTATCTATTATTACGAGCTTTTCACTCTTCTTTCATTCAGCACAATCTCTTTTCTCTACTTAGTCTCTATTCAGTGTCTTTCTTCTATTTCCTGTCTCCTTCTTTTTTATCCAAACTTTTTTCTCTTATACCAGTCCGTGTTCAGTGTCTTTTTTCTATTATCATGCACTTTGCAACTTTCTGTCCAAGTTATTTTTCTGATATATCTATTGCCACGATCTTTCCAGTCTTCCTTCATTCTACCCAACGTTGTTTTTTAATTACTAGAGTCTTCCTGGGTTTTCTCCTGTCTATACAACTTTTTTTCCTCTCGTCTTAGTCTCGATTTAGTGTCTTCCTTCTATTTATAGTCTCCCTACTTTTTGCAGAAACTTTTTCTCTTAAACCAGGATGTCCAGGCAAGTGGTCCGACTCGTCGTGGTCTCGTCAAATGCAATCGTACATGTCAAATGATTTCGTCATTACTTAACATGTAAGAGTACACGACGAGTCCAACCGCTTGTTGGAACAAAGCTATTATAAATTCCTAATTTGCTGTCCAACATTTTTCTCGTATGTTAGTTTCTGTTCACTGTATTTTTCTATTATCACGCTCTTTTCATTTACCAGTCTCAGTTCGGCGTATTTTTTGTATTACCAGATTCTTTTAAGTTTAGCCATTTTGTTAACATTTTTAATCTCTTCCTGGTCTTCATTTTATCCAAACTTTTTTCTCTTATACCAGTTTGTGTCCAGTGTCTTTTTTCTATTACCATGCACTTTGCAACTTTCTTCCCGGTCTCTATTCACTGTATTTTTGTATTGCCACGATCTTTCCAGTCTCCCTTCATTCTACCCGACGTTGTTGCTCTTTTAGCAGTCTCAGTTCACCATATTTTTTTAATTACTAGAGTCTTCCTAGTTTACCTCCTTTCTGTACAACCTTTTTCTTCTCTTTCTAGTCTCCATTTAGCGTCTTTCTACTATTTCTAGTCTTCCTCTTTTTTATCCAAACTTTTTTCTCTTATACCAGTTTATGTCCAGTGTCTTTTTTCTATTACCATGCACTTTGCAACTTTCTTCCCGGTCTCTATTCACTGTATTTTTGTATTGCCACGATCTTTCCAGTCTCCCTTCATTCTACCCGACGTTGTTGCTCTTTTAGCAGTCTCAGTTCACCATATTTTTTTAATTACTACAGTTTTTTTAGTTTATCTCCTTTCTGTACAACTTTTTTCTTCTCTTTCTAGTCTCCATTTAGCGTCTTTCTACTACTTCTAGTCTTCCTCTTTTTTATCCAAACTTTTTTCTCTTATACCAGTTTGTGTCCAGTGTCTTTTTTCTATTACCATGTACTTTGCAACTTTCTCCCCGGTCTGTATTCACTGTATTTTTGTATTGCCATGATCTTTCCAGTCTCCCTTCATTCTACCTGACATTGTTGCTCTTTTAGCAGTCTCAGTTCACCATATTTTTTTAATTACTAGAGTTTTTTTAGTTTATCTCCTTTCTGTACAACCTTTTTCTTCTCTTTCTAGTCTCCATTTAGCGTCTTTCTACTATTTCTAGTCTTCCTCTTTTTTATCCAAACTTTTTTCTCTTATACCAGTTTATGTCCAGTGTCTTTTTTCTGTTACCATGCACTTTGCAACTTTCTCCCCGGTCTCTATTCACTGTATTTTTGTATTGCCACGATCTTTCCAGTCTCCCTTCATTCTACCCGACGTTGTTGCTCTTTTAGCAGTTTCAGTTCACCATATTTTTTTAATTACTAGAGTCTTCCTAGTTTACTTCCTTTCTGTACAACCTTTTTCTTCTCTTTCTAGTCTCCATTTAGCGTCTTTCTACTATTTCTAGTCTTCCTCTTTTTTATCCAAACTTTTTTCTCTTATACCAGTTTGTGTCCAGTGTCTTTTTTCTATTACCATGCACTTTGCAATTTTTTCCCCGGTCTGTATTCACTGTATTTTTGTATTAGCACGATCTTTCCAGTATCCGATGTTGTTGCTCTTTTAGCAGTCTCAGTTCACCATATTTTTTTCCTCCTTTCTGTACAACATTTTTCTTCTCTTTCTAGTCTCGATTTTGTGTCTTTCTTCTATTTCCAGTCTCCCTACTTTTTGCAGAAACCTTTTTCTCTCAAACTGGGTTGCTTTTATTAGCTTTCGACGAATCGGACCGCTTGTTGGAACAAAGCTATTATAAGTTCCCAAATTTCTGCCTAACTTTTTTTCTCATATATCAGCTTCTGTTCACTGTATTTTTCTATTATAACGTTCATTCCAGATTTCCTTCGTTCTGCCCAACGTTCTTTCCACTTACCTCTGTTCACCGTATTTTTTCTATTACCAGATTCTTTTTAGTTTAAAAATCTAATTATTAACTTGCAATAATTTATTGAAATTGGAAAAATAAAACTAGTACCGATTAAATTAAAATATAAAAAGCAAGTAAGAAGTTTCATTTTTCAAATTTCATTAGATTCTTTTTAGTTCAGCCATTTTGTCAACCGTTTGTGTCCAAACCTTTTTCTCGTATACCAGTCTGTATTCAGTGTTTTTTCTTATTGCTAAGCTTCTAATTTTCTTTCTAGTCTCCTTTCGTTCTGCCCAACGTTCTTTCTCTTTTGCCAATTTCTGTTCACCGTATTTTTTCGATTACTAGACCCTTCCTAGTTTTCTTACATTCTGTACAACCGTTTTCCTCTATTACTGGACTCTATTCAGTGTCTTTCTTTTATTGCCAGTCTTCTTCCTTTCTGCGCAACCTTTTATCTCTTTATCTAATCTCCGTTTAGTGTCTTTTTGCTATTACTAAGCTTCCAACTTTCTAGACAGCTTTTTTTTACAGATCAGAATCTGTTCAGTATATTTCTCTATTGCCAGACTCTTTCCAATACTCTCTATTCAGCGTTTTTATTCTATTTCTAGCCTATCTCCATTCTACCTCCATTCTTTCTTCTTTTCTAGACCTCTGTTCTATATTTTTTTGATGTTACCAGTCTCTATTTAGTATATTTCTGCTATTACCAATTTTTTTTTCGCCCAATCTTAATAATAGCTAGAAGACACCTTGTTGGGTAAACTATTAAAGTTCCAGAAACCACAATCTCGAGAATGTAGACATTTACACTCTTATTGGTCACTGGTGGTATTGCCAACATAAAAGTACCAAAACTCACATCGTTGTCATAAAAAAAAATGTAGACAAATGATTAATATAACCTAAAAATGAATTATTTTTGCGATCATTACCAACTTGAATTTCTTTTTATTTATCCAGGTTGAGAATAAGTTAGAAGAAATGTTTGCTGGTATCGTTGAAGATCCACCAAAACCAGAAGAAATTCCAAAATCAACATCGCCCGAATCGCCGCAAAACGAAAATTTAGCAACATCAACAACGTCAAAAATTGAAACTACATCAGAAGAGATTACGTCGACGAATAACGATGAAAACGCTTTGTTATTAATCGAGGAAAGTGATGATTTGTGTAAAACTCCGGTTAAAAAGGGAAAATTATCGACGAAGCGACGAACCAACACGACGCCCAAGAAGAAAAAGGGGAGCAAAGCGGCGAAAGTTTCGTCAAAAACGAGCGGTGGACCCAGTGGGAGTAGCAAGAAAGATAAGAAATCGATTAATGGGAAAATTGAGGTTATTAAGGATGTTTACGCGTATGATTCTGGGAGTAATACGAGTTCGGTGAAATCCAGGGGACCTTTTGTTCATATTGAAGGTAATTTTAATTATTAAATAAATGTTTAGGTTCAAGGACGGTAGAATCTAAGAGGACCATCTACATACAGTGCCGCTTTAACAATGACTAGGGCAATTAAAAATTGAGCTTTTTGACGTTTTCGAACGTAACCTAATTTAACTTAATTCCTTTTAAAGCATTTTTATTTCCTCATTTGTAGTCAGTTCTATTAGTTCTTCTTCCAGCTGCATGGGTGGGCTGTGTTAACATTTGCAAAAGGATCCAACACCCAGTATTTCCAATATTTCCAATGTTAAAATGTTCTGGAATCATTCTTGGAAATCACTGTGAAGGTTCTCCAAATATTGGCAGGAAATTAAGGAAATTGTGAAATTCACGTCTGCCAATATTTTTCTTATGTAAAAGCAGCAACGACATTTTTTGTTTCAATCAAGTTTAAGTCATCACCTTGTCTGCCAAATACGCAATGTCATTCTTTGATGTGATGAGGTTGTTGTACAATTCTTTGTCTTCGTTTTTCAAAAACACTATAACAGTTTTAAACAGATTGTAAAAACGAGCCTCTTGATCTGTGTGAAACAACAATCGGTTGAAAACTTCGTCATAATAACATAAAGGATTTTATTGACTGCTTTGATGACATGTTGCAGTGATTGAAACAGCCCACTGTGGCCTAGAGCGAAATCATTGCAATAATATGTGGTTTTTCATCCTGAAATATTTAATAATTGGATCAAATACACATTTTCCGCAAAAAAATATACAGGGTGATCAAATAAAAATTAAAAAAATATAAAAACTTGATCAAAAAACAAACACAATTTTAAACAAAATAATTACTAATACGAATTAAACACAAATATATTACTAAACATAATCGGATTTGTCCTCACCATCGTCGTCACTTTGCGGTCCACCAGGTTCTTCATTTTCCAAATTTTTGTTTACGTTTATACAGGTGTCTCACCTAACTGGTTCGTTAAAACTTACAATTAGTTAAAACTAGACCATAACTTCGTTTTTTTTTAATGAAATGCTATAGTTTTTTCTACACCTTTAATTGTACTTAAAAAAATAGGTTGACTTTGATACAAGTTATTTTTACGTAGCGCTTTTCGTTTTTGAGTTATTTTGGTTTTAAGCTTTTTTTTGGTAAATTTCAAGAAATTTCAGCCAACGTTCATTCAAAAAAGATCTAGATTGGCACGATTATTCTTCAGCTGCTGTCAAATAGATTGTCATTTGTTGTATCGGAGTATCTTATACAGGCTGGTCAAAAATTGAATTACTGTTTTTCCATATTCAATGGCGTGAAAGTCGAAAATTATAAATGGAACGCTCCATATTTTTTTAGCCTATCAGAAAGAGAATTTAATTCTGTACAAATTTATATATCGGTCTCTATTCATTGTATTTTTGTATTGCCACGATCTTTCTAGTTTCCCTTCATTTTGCCCAACCGTTTTTCTTTTTTATCAGTTTCTGTTCAGTGTATTTTTTCTATTGTCAGATTCTTCCTAGTTTTCCTCCATTCTGCACAATATTTTTCTTCCCTTCCTGGTCTCCATCCAGTGTCTTTCTTCTATTACCAGGCTTTTTTCATTCTGACCAACCTTTTATCTCTTTATTTAGCCTCTGTTCTCAGTGTATTTCTTTATTATTACGATTTTTTCCATTCTGCACAATCTCTTTTCTCTCCTCATAGTCTCTAATCAGTGGTTTTTTCTATTTCCTGTTTTCTGTCCAAACTTTTTTCTCTTATACCAGTCTGTGTCCAGTGTCTTTTTTCTATTACCATGCACTTTGCAACTTTCAGCCCAACTTTTTTTCTCATATATCGGTCTCTATTCACTGTATTTTTGTATTGCCACGATCTTTCTAGTTTCCCTTCATTTTGCCCAACGCTTTTTCTCTTTTATCAGTCTCGGTTCAGTGTATTTTTTCTATTGTCAGATTCTTCCTAGTTTTCTTCCATTCTGTACAATCTTTTTCCTCTCTTCCTGCTATCTATTTGTTGTCTTTTTTTGTATTTCTAGTCTCCCTCTGTAGTATCTTCAGTAAATAATCACTCAATTTCTATTTGCCTTTTATTTCCGAAAAACACTCTACATTCTCTATACCTAACTTAACCTAACTTTCAATATGTCATGCCACCTTTTTTGTTTCTTCCATATACTACACCCTCTTTTCTGCCAAAGCTTTTTTTTCTTATACCGGCTTATACGTTTTTCTATTGCCAATTTTCTAATCTTTTGTCCAACCTTTTTCCTCATATGTTGACTGTATTTTTCTATTTCCATGTTATTTCCAATCTTTTTCCTTTCTGCCCAACCTTTTATCTCTTTATCTAGTCTATGTTTAGTGTCTTTTTGCTATTACTAAGCTTCCAACGTTCTGCCCAGCTTTTTTTTCATAATGTTAGTGCCTATTCAGTACATTTTTCTATTGCCAGACTCTTTCCAATGTTCATCCTTTCTGCCCAACTACCAACAGTCCCTATTCAGCGTTTTTCTTCTATTCCTAGCCTCTCTTCATTCTACCCAGTTTACTTTCTCTCTTTTTAGTCCCAATTTAACCTCTTACTTCATTTCCAATCTCTCTCTCCTTGCTACCCAACCTTCTTTTTCTTAATTTGGTCTCTATTCAATGTTTTTTTTATGTTACCAGTCTTTAAATTTAGTGACTCTAAACATATTCTAATAATCTAATTTATAAATGGAACGCTCCATATTTTTTTAGCCTATCAGGAAGAGAATTTAATTCTGTACAAATTTACTATAAACATTCACACCTTTCTTTTTATGCACTCCAGCGAAATGCTTGTGTAATCCTTTTATTGAGCCGCCTTTACATACTAACGCCAATTCTACAAATATTGCAAGTGAATGTGTTTCTAGCAAACAATAGTTCTTGACAGGTTTTCTCGTCTAAACCTCAGATATAACATCAACGATGTTTCATAGGTTGGTAAAGTGGACTCATCCAATGGAATTGAAAATTGACTAGTGTTCAGATGGTTTTGTACGAAACTCTAAATCAGTCATCGTCTTGTTTAACCCTAGAGAGTGTTTCAATTTTCTTGCCAGGGAGGGGCAATTTTTTATCCTTTCTTGTTGCCATGGTCTGGTGAGTTGTTCTTGAAGTCTAACAACAAATTCTTATCTTGATAATGGTTTCTGTCCTCTTTTTATTGCATTATGCAATAATGCTGCTGCAAGGCCATCTCCTGGTCTTTCTATTGACGTACATACTCTCCAGCTCCAACTCCATCGGTATTTCTGACTTATTTTTGCAAAGATTGCCAACTATTGTTAGATCGTATGGTTTATTTCATAGTTTCGTGGCCAAAGGAATACTGGTAAACCAGCTATCCATCGAGATGTTGCGGGTTACTCGCATCACTAAAATGACCATGAGATAAATATCATGTCTTATTTTCTGTTTGTTTTGATAAAATTATCAAAATTCGCTATAAATTTAATTTCTTGAAGGATCCTTGTGGAAATATCACCAATTATTAATTAAAGTATCCTCTTATTAATGCAAAAAGCCGTTTTGAAAAATCACTTTTAGTTCTTGAGACATAAATTTTTGAAATGATCGAATTTTGCAATTTTCGCCGATTAAGTTTTAAAAATTCGTATAAAATCCAGTTCTTCGAATATGAGTATGAAAATTTCCCAAAGAGTTAATAAAAGTATTCTCTTTCCAATGAACCAACCCGTTTTGAAAAATATCTTTTAGTTTTTGAGAAAACAATATTTGAAGTTTTGATCAAATTTTCGATGTTGCAATTTTCATCGATAATTTTCAAAATTCGCTATAAAATTAATTTCTTGAAGGATCCTTGTGGAAATATCACCAATTATTAATTAAAGTATCCTCTTTTTAATGCAACAAACCGTTTTGTAAAATCGCTTTTAGTTTTTGAGAAATAAATTTTCGAAATGATCGAAATTTTTTTCGAATTTTGCAATTTTCACCGATTAAGTTTTAAAAATTCGTATAAAATCCACTTCCTGGAATATGAGTATGAAAATTTCCCAAAGTGTTAATAAAAGTATCCTCTTTCTAACGAACCAACCCGTTTTGAGAAATAACTTTTAGTTTTTGAGAAAACAATATTTGAAGTTTTGATAAAATTTTCGATGTTGCAATTTCCATCGATAATTTTCAAAATTCGTTATAAAATTAATTTCTTGAAGGATCCTTGTGGAAATATCAGCAATTATTAATTAAAGTATCGTCTTTTTAATCCAAAAAGCCGTTTTGAAAAATTATTTTTAGTTCTTGAGAAATAAATTTTTGAAATGATCGAATTTTGCAATTTTCGCCGATTAAGTTTTAAAAATTCGTATAAAACCGATTTCTTGCAATATGAGTATGAAAATTTCCCAAAATGTTAATAAAAGTGTCCTCTTTCCAATGAACCAACCCGTTTTGTAAAATATCTTTTAGTTTTTGAGAAAACAATATTTGAAGTTTTGATCAAATTTTCGATGTTGCAATTTTCATCGATAATTTTCAAAATTCGCTATAAAATTAATTTCTTCAAGAATCCTTATGGAAATGTCACCAATTATTAATTAAAGTATCCTCTTTTTAATGCAAAAAGCCGTTTTGAAAAATCACTTTTAGTTTTTGAGAAATAAATTTTTGAAATGATCGAATTTTGCAATTTTCGCCGATTAAGTTTTAAAAATTCGTATAAAATCCAGTTCTTGGAATGTGAGTATGAAAATTTCCCAAAGTGTTAATAAAAGTGTCCTCTTTCCAATAAATCAACCCGTTTTGAAAAATAACTTTTAGTTTTTGAGAAAATAATATTTGAAGTTTTGATAAAATTTTCGATGTTGCAATTTTCATCGATAATTTTCAAAATTCGCTATAAAATTAATTTCTTGAAGGATCCTTGTGGAAATATCACCAATTATTAATTAAAGTATCGTCTTTTTAATCCAAAAAGCCGTTTTGAAAAATTACTTTTAGTTCTTGAGAAATAAATTTTTGAAATGATCGAATTTTACAATTTTCGCCGATTACGTTTTAAAAATTCGTATAAAATCTAGTTCTTGGAATATGAGTATGAAAATTTCCCAAAGTGTTAATAAAAGTGTTCTCTTTCCAATGAACCAACCCGTTTTGAAAAATATCTTTTAGTTTTTGAGAAAACAATATTTGAAGTTTTGATAAAATTTTCAATGTTGCAATTTTCATCGATAATTTTCAAAATTCGTTATAAAATTAATTTCTTGAAGGATTCTTGTGGAAATATCACCAATTATTAATTAAAGTATCCTCTTTTCAATGCAAAAAGCCGTTTTGAAAAATCGCGTTTAGTTTTTAAGAAATAAATTTTTGAAATGATCGACAATTTTTTGGAATTTTGCAATTTTCGCCGATTAAGTTTTAAAAATTCGTATAAAATTCACTTCTTGGAATATGAGTATGAAAATTTCCCAAAGTGTTAATAAAAGTGTCCTCTTTCCAATGAACCAACCCGTTTTGAAAAATAACTTTTAGTTTTTGAGAAAACAATATTTGAAATTGTGATAAAATTTTCGATCTTGCAATTTTGATCGATAATTTTCAAAATTCGCTATAAAATTAATTTCTTGAAGAATCCTTGTGGAAATATCACCAATTATTAATTAAAGTATCCTCTTTTTAATACAAAAAGCCGTTTTGAAACATCGCTTTTAGTTCTTGAGAAATAAATTTTTGAAATGATCGAATTTTGCAATTTTCGCCGATTAAGTTTTAAAAATTCGTATAAAATCCAGTTTTTGGAATATGAGTATGAAAATTTTCCAAAGTGTTAATAAAAGTGTTCTCTTTCCAATGAACCAACCCGTTTTGAAAAATAACTTTTAGTTTTTGAGAAAACAATATTTGAAGTTTTGATAAAATTTTCGATGTTGCAATTTTCATCGATAATTTTCAAAATTCGCTATAAAATTAATTTCTTGAAGGATCCTTGTGGAAATATCGCCAATTATTAATTGAAGTATCCTCTTTTTAATGCAACAAGCCGTTTTGAAAAATCACTTTTAGTTCTTGAGAAATAAATTTTTGAAATGATTTACAATTTTCGCCGATTAAGTTTTAAAAATTCGTATAAAATCCACTTCTTGGAATATGAGTATGAAAATTTTTCAAAGTGTTAATAAGAGTGTTCTCTTTCCAATGAACCAATACGTTTTGAAAATAACTTTTTGAAAAGACTTTGTATTTTTTATTTTATCTCGGTTATTTTTTACTTACTCATTTATATTTAATAATATTTGGCAATAACATGCAATAACTGTTTTTCAACTAAGTTTTTGGATATAACTTTTTGGATTTTTTGCCTATAACTTCTTTATTTTTCGTTTTTTCGTGAATTCAAAAAAAAACATTCTTAAGGCAACGTTTTCGTGAAACTATCATCAGGTTTATTTTTTCTTATAAATGCCATATTTGATTTTCACACAAAAATATAGGATAATTTTATTTTTTTCATTTAAAAACCATTCAATTATTCAAAAAAAAAGAATAGATCCAAAAACTTTGCCCTCATTTAACCATTTCTGTATCTCTTATGGTTTTTGAGATCCCATTGTTGGGTTCAAATTTGAATTACCCCTGTATAGTTTAGGTTATACCACCAGTTTCGCGATCTATTGCTACAATTTCTTTATGAAATCATAAAATATCATCTTTTATCTTCAATTTGTGATATAAATCGTTTCTTAACTCAAACATTTTCTGTATTACTCGAGTCTTTTTAGATTCCACCGTCTTTGGTTTAAGTTAATTTTGATTGAAATGTCAATTTATGACATTTCGAGGTTATTTTATTTCGATTAATCAAATAAAATTGACGTTTAACTTAACCTAAAAAAAAAAAATCTAATTAATTAAACTTTTTTATGTAAAATGTTAGGTACACGAGATTCCCCAGTTTCAGTCAGTATTATAAACACCGCAACGGAAGAAGATAACGAAAAGAAAAACAATAAGTTAAAAAAATTCCACGACGACAGCGAATATCGTCATAAAGTGCGTTCGAAAGGATTACATTGCAGCACTTTGAGTAATAAGTACGATGCTCAAACGAAGGATGTAAGTTGGATTTGCGTATTTTGTAAACGAGGACCACACTCAACGGACGTTTCTTTGTTACCGAATTCGAATCAATTTTATCCACCGGGTGATTTATTCGGGCCATACGTTATAACGAATAATTGTCCCGAGTTTGAAAGGAAATTAAACGATCCTTACGATAAACAATTTAAAAGTAAAAAAATCGCGCGCGTTTTGGACGCTCAAAATACAGCGATCGCACCGACGTCAAATGTGGCGCCAAAAATATCAAAAAAATCCAAACGAAAACATCACCAACAACAGCAACAATTAGCGGTTGTGGAAAGTAGTGAAAATAGGGATTTTCACGACGATTTTTTATTGGGGATTACGGCCACTTCGGAAAAGACATTTGAAATTTGGACCCACGAGGATTGCGTGGTGTGGTCGCCAGGGGTTTATTTGGTGGGGCCGAAAATTGTTGGACTTGAAGAGGCGGTTTGGACGTCTTGTAACGTGATTTGTGTTAAGTGCGGTTATAAAGGGGCGAATTTGTGTTGTTTGAGGCGCGGTTGTACCAACGTTGTACATTTTGGTTGTGGTGTTGTTGCGGATTGGGCGTTGGATTACGATAGTTTTAGGGCGTATTGTGTTGAACACAAATCGATGATGTGTTAAGAAGTTTAAAAAAATAAGTATTGATGAAATTAATTAAAAGGGGAGGAATAAAAGAAATTGAGAGGAAAGGTGTGATCTTAAAATTAATTTGATTTGAAACATTTTCGAGGTTTGTATCTTTTTAAGATTATAAATTATTTTTTTTGCTTTATTTAGGGAAAATCGAACGATTTTTTTACCAAGAAATACGCTTAATACTTAAAAATTAAATTGAACGAAAAATACTCTTTATTTAAGATTAAATCGTTAAAAAAGTACATTTAATGTACACACACACCAAAAAAGAACTACATAACAATGTACATAAAAAGTTTAGTTTAAATTTAAAATCACAAATTTCAAAAAAGTCTCTTTTTTTATTATTAAGGTGTTTTCATATTTCTTTTTGTACATAAAGATTAAATAAATAATGTGTATAGCTTTATTATTAATTAATTAATTAATCAATAAAAAAAGGAAACAAAACAAAAAAAAGGTAACAAAACTCTAAAATAGACTGTATTTTCCTTGATTTTGTTGTTTTTTTTTTAAATTTTCTTTTGATACAGAGAGAAGAAAAAATCTTAAATGTAAGTGTGTACTTGTAAATAATTCTATGTTATTTTTTGTAATAAATAAACTTAAAACCGAAAAAAAAATAATGAAACGACAGAAAAATCCTTAGCACCTCAGTAAGGCAAGATTTAATCGTATTTATTAGAAACTTTTTTTTGTCAGAATTCGTTAAAAACTTGTAAATAAAACGAATATTTACTAAAAAAAAAATTAAGCAAAATTAATTCGTAGCGTTTATTTATTACAAATACATTTTCCATTAAAAAATTTGAAATTTTGGCGAGATTAATTGAATTAGTGTGTACAAGCGCCATCATTTAATCAATGTCGAAACTAGAATTGTAGATTACATTTTGAACGAATTATCTTTTCATTGTTAGAGGGCATCTAAAACAAATATTAATACAAAAGGTAACAAATTGGTATTTCCACATCCCAATCCAATCAATGAAATAACCATGATCTTGACATGGTTTCTCATCAAGGTTCTAATAGCAGTAATCACCCAAGGACGATAGAATGTAATCTACTACATCCCAGGAATGACGTTTAGGGAACATTTACATTAGATAATGCTTACTTTGCTTATACAAAGTACAGCTCTGTTCAGATTTAATGCGAATCGTCCGCTGTTAGCTCCGACATGACGCTGGCACTGGAAGAAGACGGAGACATCTTTTGTTTCTATTCTATTCGATTTCTGAGACTAAAGGAAGTTACTCTCTTTCTTAACCCAAAAACGGGAAAGTTGGCCTTACAACATCTAGATCAGGCTGAAGACTTATTCTTAATAATGCTCAACGAAGGGGAATTGCTGAATACGTCACCGCCAATCCATTTACAACGTCCACAATTATCAAGGAATTAATTCGATTGAATACATTCGAGTGCTGGAGGATATTTTGATACCATCAGTGGATCATCACGATTGTCCAAGACAATTCACCCGTGCATTCTTCAAGAATTGTTCATGATTGGTTTGACGATCATAATGAGGTTAGGCGAATATCCTGGCCAGCGCGGTCACCTGATCTTAACCCAATCGAAAATCTATGGGCGTTGGTTGAGAAACAGTTCAATAAAAATGCCAACTTTCCGATTCGCAACGTGGATAATCTGCGCTGGAGCGTTCAACAACGCAATACCACAATCTCTGGAAAGAGCTGCTCTTGACAGGGAGTGGAAGCAACTATAGCGGGTTGGATCCGCAATATGCTTGATAGTAGAACAGTTTTTACTTCACTCCACGGTGATACGATACGCTTTAGGCCGGGTGGTGGCTGCCCGCAGGGAAGGATGTTATCTCCTCTGCTTTGGTCCCTCCTAGTTGACGATCTGATTGCGATAGTCGAAGCCGTTGGTGTAGAAATACAAGCTTATGCTGATGACATTGTCGTTATGGTCAAAGGAACCTGTTTGCCGAGGATATCTAAAGTCCTCCAGGCGACCCTAGATACCATTTGCGCTTGGTGTAAGAGAGAGAACCTCTCAATAAACCCGCAAAGGACAATTCTTGTGCCCTTCACTAGGAAACGAAAGATGGATGGACTAATCTGCCCAACTATCCAAGGTGAAGAAATTCCTTTCTCAAAGGAAGTCAAATATCTAGGAGTAATCCTAGACAAAACCCTGTCATGGAATGGACATTTGCAGGGAGTTTTGCACAATGCTAAACTATCCTTGTGGACTTGTCGCAGTTTTTATGTAAGAAATTGGGGTCTTACCCCTGAAAGATTGTACTGGCTCTATGTGACTGTGGTTAGACCTATGATCACATACGGAGTAGCAGCCTGGTATAGGAAAGTTAGACAGATTTCAGTTATCAGTAAACTTTCACGAATTCAGCGAGTAGCTGGATTGGCAATCTCTGGTGCGATAAGCACAACACCAACTCTAGCAATGGAGGTTCTGCTTGGCCTATCTCCTCTGCATTTGCATATAGAGAAAGTGGCTAGAACAACCATTTACAGATTTAAGCAATATGCTCAAAACTGTTCCGACATGTACTTCCGACATACTGTGCTATCAATGCCGTCAGATTTGGCGGTATCACTATCAGTGATTAATGCTCGATACCAGATTGTACTGCCTGAGCGGCAGTCCTGGATCGAAAACGAAAATTCTCTGGTTCAGGCAGATATTTGCGTGTTCACAGATGGATCTAAAACGCCGGAAGGGGTCGGAGCAGGAGTATAGTGCCAGACACCTCGAATTAAGCAAGCCTACAGCCTGGGTACGTGCTGTACTGTACTCCAGGCGGAAGTATTTGCTATAGACATGGGTGCTAAAATCCTTCTTGAGAAAGGGGTGAAGAACATGACAGTACGAATTTTCTCAGACAGTCAAGCCGCTCTCCAGGCGCTGCAAGCCGTGAAAACGGTGTCGGCTCTGGTTAATGATTGTAAGGGAACATTAAACACACTGAGTTGTGATAACAGACTTTCTCTGATCTGGGTTCCGGGTCATTCTGGGGTTGCTGGCAATGAAGCGGCAGATGAGCTAGCACGAGAGGGCAGCGCTAAAGCGTTTGTGGAATCGAAACCAGCAGTTGGTGTATCATTTGCGATGGCCAAATATAGGATTGGACTGTGGGCTGAAGAGAGACTTCGCCTACTGTGGACCAGTTCTCCTGAAATGAAACATGCTCAGGTGTTTATTAACATCGCCACTGTCAAACCCGGGAATATTTTAGGACTTGCCCGTAGTAGCATAAAAGTTCTAATGGGTGTTTTTAGTGGGCACTGCCGATTAAAAGCACACCTCAACTTGTTGGGTTTAGCCGACGATATGCGGAGGAAGTAGAGACGGTTGAGCATGTTTTATGCAACTGCCCAAATTCACGTTTTTGGGTCGCAGTTTATCTCCTCGAGGGATCTGAATGACCTTTCGCCGAGCAAGGTATTAATGTTCGTTAAGAGCATTGGAGTGCACTGTGAAATTTGATAACGATATCTATCGCGGTACAATAGATCCTTAGGGTCGCGGTGCAAGGTTGGTTGGTCTGCCTACCCGATATAATAATAATAATATAATAATAATGTTTATTAACCCATAGCACCATTATAAACCCCAATAACAAAATACTTAAAAACTAAAATAAAACCAAAATGAAATGCCATGAGTTAAAAAGGACCACGTCAGCATTCCCAGTGGGTCAGCTGTTTTTCATTGGTCCTTTTTCTACATTTTGTATAAATAAACTTAAACTTCATGACGGCAAACGGAAATAGAAAGACTAGTTGTTACCAAAAACTTAAAATTAATACCAATTATACATAATAGTAAGACTAGCTTTCTAGTAAATAAGAAGAGCTAAGACAAGGAAAGGAGAAGAAACACGAAAAAACAATAAAAGAAAGAAAAAAGAGAAAAAACAACAAAAAAAAAAAAAATTGATTCATATGTCATCACAATTCTGCTCATTCAATAACTCAGACGTATATATCACCCTGAAAACCCGCTCAGATTCCTGCAAGACCGAAAGTGGACAGTTATTCAACAAATCAGGCACACAATACGTGAAAGATCTTTTAAAAATTTCCAGTCGATGCTGGGGTATTGTTAACGTATGTCTGTGCCTAATATTAATATTATGAACGTCTGTTCGAAATTGAATTTTGTTGTATAAATATGGTGGACATTTGGTAGTCAGAACCTTATGGTAGAGGCAAGCAGAGTGAAGGGCCCTACGACGTGACATATTCAACCAGCCCACCCATTTTAAGGTGTATGAGATACTCGCATATTTCCTAATGCCATAAATAAAACGTAAGCACGCATTCTGAACTCTTTGAATTCTTACCTTGTGAATATTATCAATACAAGGGCCATATAATACATCACCGTAATTAAAGATCGAGAGAACCAGGGCGTCACACAAGCGTATCCGCAGTTGCTGTTCCAATAAATGCCTACTATTATAGAGCAATTTTAACGCTGCATATGCACGACGCAGTAGACTACCAATGTACGAGTCAAATCTAAGTTTACTGTCAATAATGATACCCAAATTCCTTGCACTTTCAGCAACCTGCAAAACATCAGAGTCAATCTTCAAGCTCAACCCATCCCTGACTTCGTCCAAAACACCCCGGCTCCCAAAGACCATCACCGATGACTTAGATGGATTTATCCTTAAGCTGTGCTCATTAGCAGTATTGACCAAGGCCTTCAAGTCAGCATTAATATTACTTTCAGCCACAGCTAGATTTGATGTTGGAAAAGTGTAGTATAATTGAATATCATCAGCATACATGTGCGCGGTACAGTGCTTTACAGCCAAACACAGTTGGGAAGTATAAATTGAAAACAGAATTGGGCCAAGAATAGAACCCTGCGGCATACCCGACACGACCTCAACTTGTGCAGATAACTCACCATTACAAGCTACTCGCTGTGAACGGTAACAAAGATAATTCTGAATAAGATTGAGAGCAGACCCCGACAGTCCAATATACCCAAGCACTCCAACCAGCAGCGAATAGTCAATGCAATGTAATGTAATGTAATCTGCGCCGCAACATTACAGTTGTGTGGGAATTGTTTCACGGCAAGTATACATGCGAAAGATTAGTAACTTCGATGTCCACCAGATTGCAATGTTGCATAGAGAATAATGAGTATTATACAAAATACTGATAATATTTGATGGCAAAATTATAAAATTCTCCCCAATTAGATTATTATAATATTTATTATACAGGGTGCCCATTATGTATGGAATATAGTATATATCTTGGTAAGTATCAACTTTACAAAAAAACATTTTATACAAAAGTTGTTTAATATTTGATTTGCCATAATAAGACACCATTCAATTGTTTTTATTTCAGAAAACAAATGAGCAACGATTAACATTTAATTTTTTTTAAATGGCAATGTACCCTTTCGTTAGACTCATTTGATAGAGATTTTTTTTCTCTTTACGATGACGTAAAATTTTAGTACCCTTATACTAGATAATTTTTGAAAAAAATGTAAAAACAGTTTATTAAGTTAATTTTGCCAATAACATGAATCTAGATAGCCGAAATCTTATTTGTCCTAACAATTGAATGTAAGCTATTGAATGTGACAGAATCTTGTTTATTTAAATAAGTTGGTAGATCAAAAAAGAAAAATGGTTCATTTAACAGAAACTGAACGCATAGAAATTTTAATTATGGTCGGTTATGGGGATCGCAAACGAACACAATTAGAAGTATGTGAAATTTTCAATGAGCGTTATCCACATCGAGAACCAATCACTCAATCAGTAGTTAGCAAAACTTCGAAACGTTTTAGGGAAACTGGTAACGTTAAAGATCTGCCAAAGACTGGTCCGCAGAGATCTGCAACAGATGAAGATAAAAAGATCGATATTCTCATAGAAATCGAAGAAAATCCAAACATTTCAACTCGTCAGTTATGTTTAAACCATGCTCTAAGTAAAGGTTCAATACACAAAATATTACATGCAGAAAATTTACATCCGTACAAACCGACTTTATTGCAAGAATTATCCGAAGATGACTACGGTCGACGTGTTGAATTTTGTGAATTTATGATGGAGCGAATCAACAGCAATCCAAATTTTCTCAATAATATGGTTTTCTCTGACGAGGCTACGTTTTGTTTATATGGTAATGTAAATAAGCAAAATTCTCGATATTAGGCCGCTAAAAATCCCCATTGGATGATTCAAAATCATACTCAAACACCACAGAAATTAAACGTATGGGTGGGAATTTGTGCAGATCACATAATTGGACCTTTCTTTATTCGAGGTGCTCTAACTGGTCACCGTTATTTACAATTATTGCAACAGCAAATTATCCCAGCTTGCCAAGAAAATCTTGATGATCTTTGGTATCAACAAGATGGGGCACCGCCCCACTATCATTTAGATGTACGCCGATATTTAGATACGGTATTTCCGGCCCGTTGGATAGGCAGAAGAGGGTCTGTAGAGTGGCCACCCCGATCTCCGGATCTTACACCTTGCGATTTCTTCTTCTGCGGATATTTAAAATCTAAAGTTTATGTAAACCGACCTCAAAATCTGACAGAATTAGAGCAACGAATAAGAGATGAAGCTGCAGCTATTTCTCCCAGATCGCTAAGAAATTTTTTTCAAGCCTTTTATGATAGATTGGGCCACTGCCTTGCAGTTAATGGTGAACATTTTGAACATTTATTGTCGTGAAAACCATTTTAGTGCTAATTTCGTTTTGTCTTCAAAGTTTAATAATTTTCATTTACACTAATTTTTAGTTTATTTGTTTTATTTTGTATGTAGATTTAATTTACGGTAATAATTCGAGGTAGTTGACGATCTCGGATATCTAGATTAATGTTATTGGTTAAATTTTCTTAATAAACAATTTTTACATTTTATGCAAAAATTTTCTGATGTAAGGGTACAAACATTTTACGTCATCATAAAGAGAAAAGAAATCTCTATCAAATAAGCCTAATAAAAGGGTACATTGCCATTTAAAAAAAATTAAATGATATTCGTTGCTCATTTGTTTTCTGAAATAAAAACAATTGAATGGTGTCTTATTATGGCAAATAAAATACTAACCAACTTTTGTATAAAATGTTTTTTTATAAAGTTGATACTTGCCAAGATATATACAATATTCCATACATAATGGGCACCCTGTATTTTATATGTATAATAATATATTATATTTTTTGTTATATAGGAGTATTATAAACTGACCGGCAAAAAAAACCGGCCACTATAAATTTGCCACAACTTCAAAGCTAGCTTTCTCGCGAGCCGCGCATTCGATTTTGATGATTCTTTTTTTGATAGAAAGGTTGATTCTTCTGTAATAATCCTGCGATAGAAATTTTCGTTCAGATTTTAATTTGAGCATATACGGGGTGAGAAAAATGAGAAAAACTTTTATTCTCGAAATTTGTAACGACAGCTGCATAAGCTAAGCATCGTCTTCAAATGGTGCGTGTTGTTGATGTCAGTGAGAGAACCATTCGCTGAAAACTTGCTAGAACTGGTCTGGCTGCAAGAAGGCTGCCAAAGGGCCGAAGCTGCTTCTTAGATATCGACGTGCGCGTCTTCAATCTGCGCGCTTACATATGAATTGGGAGATCGAGCAATAGAGGAATGAGTAGTGCAATGGAGGTCCTTTTTACGGATGAGTAATTGTTTTTGTCTACTATCACCCGATAGTTAGGAGCGAATATGAAGACGTTGAAATGAAAGATTTGTGGACTATACAATTATGAAACTCGAAAGTTTCGATGATGGTTCTGTGATGGTGTGGCCGGGAATTTCCAAAGAAGCCTATACAGAATTTTAGTCATTGTGGCCAAAAGTGGCGCCTTAAATCACTGACCTTGAAAACTAAAACTGGGCACCCGAAACAGTTTTTCAGAAGCACTTACATTTTCTTAGAATTACAGAATTGCGTACGTCCTTCATTATTGTAAACATCTGTTCTCAGTTCTAATATGCAGTAAAAACAAGGACACATAAACAAGAAAAAAAATTTAATTTAATGTAATAATTAATAATAACACGAAAATTAATAACGTGTGTGCCCCCCACGAGCCAAAATAACGTCATGTAGTCGACGCGGCATCGAACTGATTAGGTTTGTAATTGATTCCTGAGGAATTGCGGTAAACTCTTCTTCAAGAGCAATTCGTAACTCCTGAAGGTTGTCCGGTAGGACAGGACGACGACGAATGCGTCTCTGAAGTTGATCCCAAAGATGTTCGATAGGGTTAAGGTCCGGGCTGCACGCTGACCACTCCATCCGTTCAATACCCACCTCATCAAGATATTCGCTAACCACACGTGCTACGTGCGGTCGAGCATTGTCATGCATTAGCATGAATCCGTCACCAATAAAATGGGAATAGGGCACGACAGCTTCTTGCAGAATATCTTGGATATAACGGTGGGCATTTAGCGTGCCATTTTCAACAAAGATGAGCGCTGTATGCGCTTCCATCGAAATACCCGCCCATACCATGACCGAACCTCTATGGAAACGTACTCTTTCCGAAATTGTGCAAGTCGCAAACCTTTCATTACGATGCAAAGTGGTCCGAGCGGTGAGAAAACCCGATCGAAAATATTATTTTGGTGTTAGCAATTAGCTAGCTTTATGAAACTTGGCATATGATTATAAGACCAAAAGGGTAATGTTGTGCCAAAATTTGAATTAAATTCGTCAACCGGAAGTAGTACTACGCAAGCAGTACTTTATTTAAATTCATACTCATTTTCTTTTCATATAAATTAGGACTTTAAAGAAGAATATTACTATAAAATTTTGTGCAAAACATTAGACGTATATTACTTCACATTTTTTTGTGTAATTACGTGATCGCAAATTCCTATCTAAATTGTTTTATAGAGGACCTATACCGGATGTCTCACGCAACTGGTTCGTTAGAACTTTTTTAGGTACCACTATTCGTAGCGGTTTGAAATTTTGACAACATGGATTGTTCATTCGAAGCTTTCGATCTAAAATACTTTCAAGATGGCCGCCACTTCCGGTCTACCGGATGTAGACCACAACTTCGTTATTTTAAATGGAATGCTATAGTTTTTAATGCACCTTTTAATTATATTCGACAAAATAAGTTGACTTTGATAAAAGTTATTGGTACCTACCATTTTCCGTTTTCGAGTTATTTTGTTTTTAAGTTTTTCTTTGGCAAATTACTTTATGCTCTTTAAAACCTTATATCTCAGCCAACGTTCATTCAAAAAAGCTCTAAATTGGCACGATTACTCTTGAGATGTTGTCAAACAGATTGTCATTTGTTGTATTAAAGTATCTTATACAGGGTGGTCAAAAATTGAATTATCGTTTCTCCATATTCAATGGTAAGAAAGTCGAAAATTTTAAATGGAACGCCCCATCTTTTTTTACTTTTTTTACATCTTTTTTTAACTTTGAAAGGAATGTTAACTGTGTATGTTAACTTTTTAGTTATAAAAATAATATGTTATTACCGCCATCTATTACACAATTGTAACACTAGATATATTAAATTGGAAATTTGAGCGGTAGATGTCGCATAAAACGATTTATTATTGCAAGAATTTAAATTAAGCGATTAAGTTTTATAAAAAATCATAAATAAAAAGAAATTAATCTTATTTAAAATCAAACGATCACTTTCTCTATAAAATAAACGCGTAGAAATTGTTTTAAATCAAAGAGAAAGTCATCAAAACGTATTTTATTATTTCCAATTTCCTTTAATGAACCGTGATGCTTAAAAAATGTTCAAAAATGTGAAAAAACCTCAAGGTTTCTACGGTTGGTAGCTTTCCCAACATCTTAATGCATGACCGGAATTGTTTATAAATAGGAGTCACTTTCTGCAAAACGGAAAGTGTCTTGATAACTAACGATGGATTTGAGTGTATTTGTGAAGGTTCTTTTAATTCTGAGTGTATTAATCGGCGCTTTTGCAACTAAAAATGATAAGGATTATGATTATCATCGGAAAAGTCCCCAAAGAAAACGAAAAAATCATCGGGATCAAGATAATAATAAAGATTTAGACGAAAAAAAGGATGTTAAGAAATATTTCCAGTGAGTTTTTTATTAAAATAAATAATTTTTGATTAAAACGTTTTTTTTAGGGATATTTATTCAGCTCAATTAATCCCGGACGAAAAAGAATTCGGTCATGTTTTTGAAGATCCATTAAGATGGGAGCAAAGATTTGAAAAAATTCATTTAGACAATAATAGGCATCAAGGAAAAGTGAAATGGGGCGATGATAAAGGGGGTTATGGCGAATATTATTTCGATTTTAATCACGGTGGTGGCGAAGATGATGATGGAGATAAAGAAAATGAGAAAAATGATGAAAAAAATAATAAAAAAGGTGATGATATCGATTTGTATCATCATGATGACGTCGAAATTTTACCCGGTTATGATTTTAAAGATAAAGCCCCTTATCACGGGGGAAATTATAAAAAATTAGATTAAATTTGTTATTTATAAAATAATTTAAGTTAATAAATAAAACCGTTATTTTGTGTGATTCAAAGTTCTTGTGAAACGATCTTGAAACGTATTTTAAAGAAATATTTACAACATCGATTCGAAAATAGATCCGCTACTCAATAATTCAATATAAATCGTTCCTCTTGACTCAAGATCCATTTAATTTAAAATAATTTCGAAAATCATTTCGTAAATTAAAACGAAGAAAAACAAAAAAGATTTCTTTTGAATTTTTTCGCTGTGGGGAATGACTCGAAAATGAAACTTTATTATTTTACATCCCTCAGGGTTTTAGGTCTCTGGTTGCTGTAAATTTCAGCAGGCATCGCGCAAGTTCCTGCTGGATGCAGCAGCATCCCGCCTGAAAATGAGACGGTTTTCAGTTCACCTACAACGTTCAAACGAGATATACGCTAATAAAGTGTTTAATTTTTACGTTGAAAAAAGTTTCAATCTCTACAACAAAAAAGAATAAAATAAAATAAAATAAAATAAACTAGTTTTGTGATTATTATTATTATTATTAAATTATTAATTAAAATTAAAAGTGAATTTGTTTTAAATAAAAGTTAATGGGTTCGGTTATGAAGTGAATTAAAAAAGAAAAATTAATAATAATTAAAAAGGTAAGTGTAAAAATAGAATAAGAATTTATTTGAAATTAGTTTTGTATTCGAAAGGTTCTTTCGAACGAGTTTTGAAGCAACAGGTCGAAAAGTTATTCGTAAGGGTGGAAATATATTTAGAACTTTTAAAAATTAAAAAAAAATCCTTTTATAAAGACGTTTTAAGAATGTGTTTTCAATCATTTTTAAAAAATCATAGTAAATCGGGATTTTACTAAATAATTGTGAAATTATCAACATTGGTTACACAAATTGTTAGCTTTCCAATGAAAGAAACCGATTTTCAAAATATCTTTTGGTTCTTGAGATATTAACTTTTAAACACAACTCCCTATTTTCTCATTTTTTAAAAAGAACATTTACCACCATTAAATTTTCAAAAAATCGCAATAAATCGGGATTTTAATAAATCATTATGAAATTACTAGCACATCTAACTCAAATTATAACCTTTCAAACAAAAGAAACGGATTTTCAAAATATCTTTTAGTTCTTGAGATATTAACTTTTGAACAACATAAGGCAATATCTCATTTTTCGGGATACACAATTATTTTCAATCATTTTCAAAAAATCATAACAAATCACAATTTCAATATATCATTATGAAATTATCAGCATATGTACCCCAAATTATAAGCTTTCCAACGAAAGAAATGGATTCTCAAAATATCTTTTAGTTCTTGAGATATTAACTTTTGAACAACATAAGGTAATTTTTCATTTTTCTGGATACACAATTATTTTCAATCATTTTCAAAAAATCATAACAAATCACAATTTCAATAAATCATTATGAAATTATCAGCATATGTACCTTAAATTATAAGCTTTCCAACGAAAGAAACGGATTTTTAAAATATCTGTTTTTGAGATATTCATTTCTAAACACAACTTCATTTTTTTCTTATTTTCGAAGGAACAATTTTCACAACTAATTTTTCAAAAAATCGCAATAAATCGAGGTTTCAATAAATCATTATGAAATTATCAGCATATGTAAATCAAATTATAAGCTTTCAAACAAAAGAAACGGATTTTTAAAATATCTTTTAGTTTTTGAGATATTCATTTCTAAACACAACTTCATTTTTTTCTTATTTTCTAAGGAAAAATTTTCACAACTAATTTTTCAAAAAATCGCAATAAATCGAAGTCTTAATAAATCATTATGAAATTATCAGCATATATAAGACAAATTATAAGCTTTCAAATAAAAAAAACGAATTTTCAAAATATCTTTTGGTTCTTGAGATATTAACTTTTAAACACAACTCCCTATTTTCTCATTTTCTAAAAAGAACATGCATCACTATTAAATTTTCAAAAAATCGCAATAAATCGGGATTTTAATAAATCATTATGAAATTACCAGCACATCTAACTCAAATTATAACCTTTCAAACAAAAGAAACGGATTTTCAAAATATCTTTTAGTTCTTGAGATATTAACTTTTATACCTAAGGTATTTTCTCATTTTCCAGATATAAAACAATTATATTCAATCATTTTTAAAAAATCATAACAAATCTGGATTTTACTAAATCATTGTGAAATTATCAGCATTTGTTACACAAATTGTTAGCTTTCCAATAAAAGAAACGGATTTTCAAAGTATTTGTTAGTTTTTGAGATATTAGTTTTAAAGATATCTCGTGTTTTTTTCATGTCCTAGAGATAACAATTATCACAACTTAATTTTTAAAAAATCGTAATAAATCGGGGTTTTAAAAAATCATTATGAAATTATCAGCATATGTAACTAAAATTATAAGCTTTCAAACAAAAGAAACGGATTTTCAAAGTATTTGTTAGTTTTTGAGATATTAGTTTTAAAGATATTTCATGTCCTAGAGATAACAATTATCACAACTTAATTTTTAAAAAATCGTAATAACTCGGGGTTTTAAAAAATCATTATGAAATTATCAGCATATGTAACTCAAATTATAAGCTTTCAAATAAAAGAAACGGATTTTGAAAATATCTTTTGGTTCTTGAGATATTAACTTTTAAACACAACTCCCTATTTTCTCATTTTCTAAAAAGAACATTCATCACCATTAAATTTTCAAAAAATCGCAATAAATCGGGATTTTAATAAATCATTATGAAATTACCAGCACATCTAACACAAATTATAACCTTTCAAACAAGAGAAACGGATTTTCAAAATATCTTTTAGTTCTTGAGATATTAACTTTTATACGTAAGGTATTTTCTCATTTTCCAGATATAAAACAATTATATTCAATCATTTTTAAAAAATCATAACACATCGGGATTTTACTAAATAATTGTGAAATTATCAGCATTTGTTACACAAATTGTTAGCTTTCCAATAAAAGAAACGGATTTTCAAAGTATTTGTTAGTTTTTGAGATATTAGTTTTAAAGATATCTCGTGTTTTTTTCATGTCCTAGAGATAACAATTATCACAACTTAATTTTTAAAAAATCGTAATAAATCGGGGTTTTAAAAAATCATTATGAAATTATCAGCATATGTAACTAAAATTATAAGCTTTCAAACAAAAGAAACGGATTTTCAAAGTATTTGTTAGTTTTTGAGATATTAGTTTTAAAGATATTTCATGTCCTAGGGATAACAATTATCACAACTTAATTTTTAAAAAATCGTAATAAATCGGGATTTTAAAAAATCATTATGAAATTATCAGCATATATAAGTCAAATTATAAGCTTTCAAATAAAAGAAACGGATTTTGAAAATATCTTTTGGTTCTTGAGATATTAACTTTTAAACACAACTCCCTATTTTCTCATTTTCTAAAAAGAACATTCATCACCATTAAATTTTCAAAAAATCGCAATAAATCGGGATTTTAATAAATCATTATGAAATTACTAGCACATCTAACTCAAACTATAACCTTTCAAACAAAAGAAACGGATTTTCAAAATATCTTTTAGTTCTTGAGATATTAACTTTTATACCTAAGGCATTTTCTCATTTTCCAGATATAAAACAATTATATTCAATCATTTTTAAAAAATCATAACAAATCGGGATTTTATTAAATCATTGTGAAATTATCAGCATTTGTTACACAAATTGTTAGCTTTCCAATAAAAGAAACGGATTTTCAAAGTATTTGTTAGTTTTTAAGATATTAGTTTTAAAGATAACACGTGTTTTTTTCATGTCCTAGAGATAGCAATTATCACAACTTAATTTTTAAAAAATCGTAATAAATCGGGGTTTTAAAAAATCATTATGAAATTATCAGCATATGTAACTCAAATTATAAGCTTTCAAATAAAAGAAACGGATTTTCAAAATATCTTTTGATTCTTGAGATATTAACTTTTAAACACAACTCCCTATTTTCTCATTTTCTAAAAAGAACATTTACCACCATTAAATTTTCAAAAAATCGCAATAAATCGGGATTTTAATAAATCATTATGAAATTACTAGCACATCTAACTCAAACTATAACCTTTCAAACAAAAGGAACGGATTTTCAAAATATCTTTTAGTTCTTGAGATATTAACTTTTATACCTAAGGCATTTTCTCATTTTCCAGATATAAAACAATTATATTCAATCATTTTAAAAAAATCATAACAAATCGGGATTTTACTAAATCATTGTGAAATTATCAGCATTTGTTACACAAATTGTTAGCTTTCCAATAAAAGAAACGGATTTTCAAGGTATTTGTTAGTTTTTGAGATATTAGTTTTAAAGATATCTCGTGTTTTTTTCATGTCCTAGAGATAACAATTATCACAACTTAATTTTGAAAAAATCGTAATAAATCGGGGTTTTAAAAAATCATTATGAAATTATCAGCATATGTAACTAAAATTATAAGCTTTCAAACAAAAGAAACGGATTTTCAAAGTATTTGTTAGTTTTTGAGATATTAGTTTTAAAGATATTTCATGTCCTAGGGATAACAATTATCACAACTTAATTTTTAAAAAATCGTAATAAATCGGGATTTTAAAAAATCATTATGAAATTATCAGCATATATAAGTCAAATTATAAGCTTTCAAATAAAAGAAACGGATTTTGAAAATATCTTTTGGTTCTTGAGATATTAACTTTTAAACACAACTCCCTATTTTCTCATTTTCTAAAAAGAACATTCATCACCATTAAATTTTCAAAAAATCGCAATAAATCGGGATTTTAATAAATCATTATGAAATTACTAGCACATCTAACTCAAACTATAACCTTTCAAACAAAAGAAACGGATTTTCAAAATATCTTTTAGTTCTTGAGATATTAACTTTTATACCTAAGGCATTTTCTCATTTTCCAGATATAAAACAATTATATTCAATCATTTTTAAAAAATCATAACAAATCGGGATTTTATTAAATCATTGTGAAATTATCAGCATTTGTTACACAAATTGTTAGCTTTCCAATAAAAGAAATGGATTTTCAAAGTATTTGTTAGTTTTTGAGATATTAGTTTTAAAGATATTTCATGTCCTAGGGATAACAATTATCACAACTTAATTTTTAAAAAATCGTAATAAATCGGGGTTTTAAAAAATCATTATGAAATTATCAGCATATATAAGTCAAATTATAAGCTTTCAAATAAAAAAAACGGATTTTGAAAATATCTTTTGGTTCTTGAGATATTAACTTTTAAACACAACTCCCTATTTTCTCATTTTCTAAAAAGAACATTTATCACCATTAAATTTTCAAAAAATCGCAATAAATCGGGATTTTAATAAATCATTATGAAATTACTAGCACATCTAACTCAAACTATAACCTTTCAAACAAAAGGAACGGATTTTCAAAATATCTTTTAGTTCTTGAGATATTAACTTTTATACCTAAGGCATTTTCTCATTTTCCAGATATAAAACAATTATATTCAATCATTTTAAAAAAATCATAACAAATCGGGATTTTACTAAATCATTGTGAAATTATCAGCATTTGTTACACAAATTGTTAGCTTTTCAATAAAAGAAACGGATTTTCAAAGTATTTGTTAGTTTTTGAGATATCAGTTTTAAAGATATCACGTGTTTTTTTCATGTCCTAGGGATAACAATTATAACAAGTTAATTTTTAAAAAATCGTAATAAATCGGGATTTTAAAAAATCATTATGAAATTATCAGCATATATAAGTCAAATTATAAGCTTTCAAATAAAAGAAACGGATTTTCAAAATATCTTTTGGTTCTTGAGATATTAACTTTTAAACACAACTCCCTATTTTCTCATTTTCTAAAAAGAACATTTATCACCATTAAATTTTCAAAAAATTGCAATAAATCGGGATTTTAATAAATCATTATGAAATTACCAGCACATCTAACTCAAATTATAACCTTTCAAACAAAAGAAACGGATTTTCAAAATATCTTTTAGTTCTTGAGATATTAACTTTTATACCTAAGGCATTTTCTCATTTTGCAGATATAAAACAATTATATTCAATCATTTTTAAAAAATCATAACAAATCGGGATTTTACTAAATCATTGTGAAATTATCAGCATTTGTTACACAAATTGTTAGCTTTCCAATAAAAGAAACGGATTTTCAAAGTATTTGTTAGTTTTTGAGATATTAGTTTTAAAGATATCTCGTGTTTTTTTCATGTCCTAGAGATAACAATTATCACAACTTAATTTTTAAAAAATCGTAATAAATCGGGGTTTTAAAAAATCATTATGAAATTATCAGCATATGTAACTAAAATTATAAGCTTTCAAACAAAAGAAACGGATTTTCAAAGTATTTGTTAGTTTTTGAGATATTAGTTTTAAATATATTTCATGTCCTAGGGATAACAATTATCACAACTTAATTTTTAAAAAATCGTAATAAATCGGGGTTTTAAAGAATCATTATGAAATTATCAGCATATCTAATCCAAATTATAAACTTTCAAACAAAAGAAACGGATTTTCAAAATATCTTTTGGTTCTTGAGATATTAACTTTTAAACACAACTCCCTATTTTCTCATTTTCTAAAAAGAACATTCATCACCATTAAATTTTCAAAAAATCGCAATAAATCGGGATTTTAATAAATCATTATGAAATTACCAGCACATCTAACTCAAATTATAACCTTTCAAACAAAAGAAACGGATTTTCAAAATATCTTTTAGTTCTTGAGATATTAACTTTTATACCTAAGGTATTTTCTCATTTTGCAGATATAAAACAATTATATTCAATCATTTTAAAAAAATCATAACAAATCGGGATTTTACTAAATCATTGTGAAATTATCAGCATTTGTTACACAAATTGTTAGCTTTTCAATAAAAGAAACGGATTTTCAAAGTATTTGTTAGTTTTTGAGATATCAGTTTTAAAGATATCACGTGTTTTTTTCATGTCCTAGGGATAACAATTATAACAAGTTAATTTTTAAAAAATCGTAATAAATCGGGATTTTAAAAAATCATTATGAAATTATCAGCATATATAAGTCAAATTATAAGCTTTCAAATAAAAGAAACGGATTTTCAAAATATCTTTTGGTTCTTGAGATATTAACTTTTAAACACAACTCCCTATTTTCTCATTTTCTAAAAAGAACATTTATCACCATTAAATTTTCAAAAAATTGCAATAAATCGGGATTTTAATAAATCATTATGAAATTACCAGCACATCTAACTCAAATTATAACCTTTCAAACAAAAGAAACGGATTTTCAAAATATCTTTTAGTTCTTGAGATATTAACTTTTATACCTAAGGCATTTTCTCATTTTGCAGATATAAAACAATTATATTCAATCATTTTTAAAAAATCATAACAAATCGGGATTTTACTAAATCATTGTGAAATTATCAGCATTTGTTACACAAATTGTTAGCTTTCCAATAAAAGAAACGGATTTTCAAAGTATTTGTTAGTTTTTGAGATATTAGTTTTAAAGATATCTCGTGTTTTTTTCATGTCCTAGAGATAACAATTATCACAACTTAATTTTTAAAAAATCGTAATAAATCGGGGTTTTAAAAAATCATTATGAAATTATCAGCATATGTAACTAAAATTATAAGCTTTCAAACAAAAGAAACGGATTTTCAAAGTATTTGTTAGTTTTTGAGATATTAGTTTTAAATATATTTCATGTCCTAGGGATAACAATTATCACAACTTAATTTTTAAAAAATCGTAATAAATCGGGGTTTTAAAGAATCATTATGAAATTATCAGCATATCTAATCCAAATTATAAACTTTCAAACAAAAGAAACGGATTTTCAAAATATCTTTTGGTTCTTGAGATATTAACTTTTAAACACAACTCCCTATTTTCTCATTTTCTAAAAAGAACATTCATCACCATTAAATTTTCAAAAAATCGCAATAAATCGGGATTTTAATAAATCATTATGAAATTACCAGCACATCTAACTCAAATTATAACCTTTCAAACAAAAGAAACGGATTTTCAAAATATCTTTTAGTTCTTGAGATATTAACTTTTATACCTAAGGTATTTTCTCATTTTCCAGATATAAAATAATTATATTCAAACATTTTTAAAAAATCATAACAAATCGGGATTTTATTAAATCATTGTGAAATTATCAGCATTTATTACACAAATTGTTAGCTTTCCAATAAAAGAAACGGATTTTCAAAGTATTTGTTAGTTTTTGAGATATTAGTTTTAAAGATATTTCATGTCCTAGGGATAACAATTATCACAAGTTAATTTTAAGAAAAATCGTAATAAATCGGGATTTTAAAAAATCATTATGAAATTATCAGCATATGTAACTCAAATTATAATCTTTTCAACGAAAGAAACGGATTTTCACAAAATCTTCTAGTTCTTGAGATATTAACTTTTAAACACAAATTGTTTCTTTTTCGTTTTCTAGGAAAAGCAACTATCTCAACTGAATATTCAAAAAATTGCAATAAATCGGAATTTGAAAATATCACCATATCTAGTTCAAATTATAGGCTTTCCAACGAAGAAAACTGATCTTCAAAATATCTTTTAATTCTTGAGATATTAAGTTTTAAATCTAAGGCATTTTCTCATTTTTCGGATAAAAAATAATTATAATCAAGTATTTTCAAAAAATCATAACAAATTGAGATTTCAATAAATTGTTATGAAATTATCAGCATTTGTCGTATAAGTTATAAACTTTCCAAGGAAAGAAACGGAATTTTAAAATATCTTTTAGTTTTTGAGATATTATTTCTAACACAACTCAATTTTTTCTCATTTTCCAAGGAACAATTCTCACCACAAATTTTTCAAAAAATCGTAATAAATCGGGATTTCAATAGATCATTATGAAATTATCAGCATATGTAACTCAAATTATAACCTTTCAAACAAAAGAAACGGATTTTCAAAATATCTTTTAGTTCTTGAGATATTAACTTTTAAACATAAGGCACTTTCTCATTTTTGACATAAACAATTATTTTCCATCATTTTCAAAAAATCATAACAAATCGGGATTTTAATAAATCATTATGAAATTATCAGCACATTTAGTTCCAATTATAAGCTTTCCAATGAAAGAAACGGATTTTCAAAATATCTTCTAGTTCTTGAGATGTAAAACTTTTAAACACAACGCTTTTTCTTTCGTTTTCTACTGAGCACAACTATCTCAACAAAGTTTTCAAAAAATTGCATTTCAATAAATCCCACTTCTTAGTTCGAACCTTGCTATTTTATTAAGCCGAGGTCGCTTGCGGCCGAAGCGCTACAATTTATATTATGTTGAATAACACATACTGTAATGCCTCGACTGCAAGCTACCTTAGCTTTGTTAAGACGAAAAGTACGCTATTGTTGCATTTAGCCAAGGTCGCTTGCAACCGAGGCGCTACATTTGATATAATTGTAGATAGTACCACAGAATAACCAGAAGTTACTCGAATTTGGGTATCTCGCCAAATCTGACGAGTTCCAAGGTATGCTGTTATTAGTGGAAAAAATTTTGGGAGATAGCGTATCTCCTTGTCTGACACTGTTTTGATAAATCATCGCATACAGATTGGAGTTTTTCATAAAGTTCTTCTCCACGTCCCCCTCCGCATCTTCCATTAGGGCATACACATTTACGAAAGTATTGTTGTAGAGTTTTGCTTTTATCCTCAGGGTGTATATTCTATTAGAGTTTATTTAGAGGTTATTTATTGATATAGCGTCAAGATTTTTATACCTTATCTTTCGATGTATTCAGCAACAGTGTCCATGCCTCCAACTTGCAGCAAAATATGCTCTAATTCGTATCTATGTTGACAGTCCGAGTATATTTCCCAAGTTCTTCGCAACTGGTTTTTTTTTCGTTGTAGGGTTGCCAAAAATATCTTTCAAAAATTAGATGACAACAACTTTTGCAGGAATTTTGCTGTTTATGGATCGTCAGAAACATCATCTCGTTTTTTTAACATTGACTTTTAGTTCTGCTTCATCTTGCAGTCTTCTCGGCTTTACATCCATGTCACAACATCTCTGTGAGAGTAAGCAAATTTCGGATGCAAAAGTTTTTCAAATATATCTTGCACATCCCACTGAATAGCATTTACTTTTCCTTCTGCAACCTATCTCCGCACTCTATCAAATACCAGGAGGAACAGTATGGGTGACAGAATACTCTCATGTCTCATCACTTGGCATTTTACTTGACACTGACAAAAGAGTGATACCTCGTCAGTTAGTTGTAATTAGTGGTGTCTCCTTAGTGCTTCAGCTGCAACGTTGTCTACACCTGGTGCCTTTTCATTACTGATCTGCCTGAGTGCTGTTTTAATTTCATTGCGAGTTAGTACCTTTATGCTAATGCCATCAGCGACTGCTTCATTTCCTCGTTTTTTCTTTGTTTTCTATTTAGAACCTCACAGAAATGTTTTTTTTTACCTCTTAACTTGGTCTTCTTTGGTTCATTGTAATGCTACATAGTGCCTAGGCATCAGCTCTTGCAGCTATCATGGTATAGAAAGAAAAAGCTGCTATAAGCTTCTCGAAAGACGTATCCTAAACAGAATTAGTCCCAAAGTCTCGGAAGTTACACCTATCGAACATAAGAAAGGGTCAAGAATATAAAGAAACTGAACACAACATAAAAACGTGCTTGCCAGACGCATAGAACTGTTTTTGGACGCCCTGCGAGATTATCAGTGTGGATTCCGTGGAGGAAGGTCAATATTCGACCACATATTTATAATTAGAATCCTACTTGAGAAATATTACGAACACGATGTATCTTTGGTTATTTGGTTAATCTGCTTGTTCTCATCTCTATGAAGCAACGTATGATGTGGTTTTTGGCAGATGTGACATCTTAACGTTGCTGCTTTTGACGTGATATAAGAAATTCTTGCACAGTTTTTGAGCTTTGATGTACTCTGTCCTTTCTGGAACTGTAAATTTTTTGAATTTCTTTCTTTTTGAAGTCTTGTATTTTATCTGGCAGATTCCAAATCTTGTCCAGTAGTTTCTCTTTTCAGGTACGTCTTCAAATATTGCATTTTTTCGGAAAAGGTCATAGGGTCTATCAAATACGGGAAGTTTTATTTTTGGAAGAGGGATAGCAGTGTTATTTTGAGGAATATGTTGTGTTTCAGAGGAAGGTCGGTTAGAAATGATGTCTTCTAGTTTTTCCATTACGGCAAAAAAATCCGCCTGAAGGTTAGAATATACATCTTCTTCGAAGTATCGGGCTTGAAATCTACCTGGATATCTTCTTCCAATCTTGAGATGACGATTTATGGCTTCCACTTTGTCATCATCTTCTTCGATCTTCTTCCAAAGTGATTCGAGAGTGTGTAAACGCATATTGAATAAAAATATTGTTTAATCGAGATTTAAGGTATAGCAAAAATCACGTGGCAGTTAGTTGTAATAGCAATAACAACGGAGGAGGCGTGATGAGATTGCTAACGTCAAATTATTTATTGTTCTAATTGGAAAAGAAGGGACAAGACGGTTTTTGCTACTGCTATACATAATAACTATTGTTCCACAAGTTTTTTTGTAATATGCTCCGTTTCAAAAGTGTTACCATTAACTATTTGAAAAAGCAACAAATTCCTCCAATTTTCATACTTTCGTATTTTTCTTGATATTGACGCATCTAAAAGCAAAAGTGCAAGAGAGCAATATTGTTAAGAATAAAATTGGCAATAACAACTGTTCCAAAAGTGTTTTTGTAATATGCTCCGTTTTCTGAATGTTATCTATTAGCCACTTGAAAAAAGCAACAAATTCACTCAATTCTCATATTTTCGTATTTTTCTTGATGTTGACGCATCTGAGAGCAAAAGCGCAAGAGAGCAATAGTGTTAATAATAAAATTTGCAATAACTATTATTTCAAAAGTTTTTTGTAATATGCCCCATTTCCAGAGTGTTACCCATCAACAGCTTGAAAAAGCAACAAATTCATCTAATTTTCATATGTTCGAATTTTTCTTGATATTGACGCATCTAAAAGCAAAAGTGCAAGAGAGCAATATTATTAAGAATGAGATTTTCTACAACTATTGTTCTAAAAGTTTTTTTATAGCATGCTCTGATTCCCGGGTGTTACCATTAACTTGATAAAGCAACAAATTCATTCAATTTTCATATTTTCGTATTTTTCTTGATATTGACGCATCTAAAAGCAAAAGTGCGAGAGAGCAATATTATTAAGAATGAGATTTTCTACAACTATTGTTCTAAAAGTTTTTTTATAGCATGCTCTGATTCCCGGGTGTTACCATTAACTTGAAAAAGCAACAAATTCATTCAATTTTCATATTTTCGTATTTTTCTTGATATTGACGCATCTAAAAGCAAAAGTGCGAGAGAGCAATATTATTAAGAATGAGATTTTCTACAACTATTGTTCTAAAAGTTTTTTTATAGCATGCTCTGATTCCCGGGTGTTACCATTAACTTGAAAAAGCAACAAATTCATTCAATTTTCATATTTTCGTATTTTTCTTGATATTGATGCATCTAAGAGCAAAAGTGCAAGAGAGCAATATTGTTAAGAATTTAATTTGCAATAATTATTGTTCCAAAAGTTTTTTTTAGTATGCTCCGTTTCCCGATTGTTACTATTAACAACTTGAAAAAGCAACAAATTCATTCAATTTTCCTATCTTAGTATTTTTCTTGTTACTGACGTATCTCACAGTAAAAGTGCAAGAGAGCAATATTGTTAAGAATAAAATTTGCAATATCTATTGTTCCAAAAGTGTTTTTGTAATATGCTTCGTTTCCAGAGGGTTACCCATCAACAGCTTGAAGAAGCAACAAATTCATCCAATTTTCATATGTTCGAATTTTTCTTGATATTGACGCACCTAAAAGCAAAAGTGCAAGAGAGCAATATTATTAAGAATGAAATTTTCTACAACTATTGTTCTAAAAGTTTTTTTATAGCATGCTCTGATTCCCGGGTGTTACCATTAACTTGAAAAAGCAACAAATTCATTCAATTTTCATATTTTCGTATTTTTCTTGATATTGATGCATCTAAGAGCAAAAGTGCAAGAGAGCAATATTGTTAAGAATTTAATTTGCAATAATTATTGTTCCAAAAGTTTTTTTTTAGTATGCTCCGTTTCCCGATTGTTACTATTAACAACTTGAAAAAGCAACAAATTCATTCAATTTTCCTATCTTAGTATTTTTCTTGTTACTGACGTATCTGACAGTAAAAGTGCAAAAGAGCAATATTGTTAAGAATAAAATTTGCAATATCTATTGTTCCAAAAGTGTTTTTGTAATATGCTTCGTTTCCAGAGGGTTACCCATCAACAGCTTGAAGAAGCAACAAATTCATCCAATTTTCATATGTTCGAATTTTTCTTGATATTGACGCACCTAAAAGCAAAAGTGCAAGAGAGCAATATTATTAAGAATGAGATTTTCTACAACTATTGTTCTAAAAGTTTTTTTATAGCATGCTCTGATTCCCGGGTGTTACCATTAACTTGAAAAAGCAACAAATTCATTCAATTTTCATATTATCGTATTTTTCTTGGTATTGACGCATCTAAAAGCAAAAGTGCAAGAGAGCAATATTATTAAGAATGAGATTTTCTACAACTATTGTTCTAAAAGTTTTTTTATAGCATGCTCTGATTCCCGGGTGTTACCATTAACTTGAAAAAGCAACAAATTCATTCAATTTTCATATTTTCGTATTTTTCTTGGTATTGACGCATCTAAAAGCAAAAGTGCAAGAGAGCAATATTATTAAGAATGAGATTTTCTACAACTATTGTTCTAAAAGTTTTTTTATAGCATGCTCTGATTCCCGGGTGTTACCATTAACTTGAAAAAGCAACAAATTCATTCAATTTTCATATTTTCGTATTTTTTTTGATATTGACGTATCTAAAAGCAAAAGTGCAAGAGGGCAATATTATTAAGAATGAGATTTTCTACAACTATTGTTCTAAAAGTTTTTTTATAGCATGCTCTGATTCCCGGGTGTTACTATTAACTTGAAAAAGCAACAAATTCATTCAATTTTCGTATTTTTCTTGATATTGACGCATCTAAAAGCAAAAGTGCAAGAGAGCAATATTTTTAAGAATGAGATTTTCTACAACTATTGTTCTAAAAGTTTTCTTATAGCATGTTCTGATTCCCGGGTGTTACCATTAACTTGAAAAAGCAACAAATTCATTCAATTTTCATATTTTCGTATTTTTTTTGATATTGACGTATCTAAAAGCAAAAGTGCAAGAGGGCAATATTATTAAGAATGAGATTTTCTACAACTATTGTTCTAAAAGTTTTTTTATAGCATGCTCAGATTCCCGGGTGTTACTATTAACTTGAAAAAGCAACAAATTCATTCAATTTTCGTATTTTTCTTGATATTGACGCATCTAAAAGCAAAAGTGCAAGAGAGCAATATTATTAAGAATGAGATTTTCTACAACTATTGTTCTAAAAGTTTTTTTATAGCATGCTCTGATTCCCGGGTGTTACCATTAACTTGAAAAAGCAACAAATTCATTCAATTTTCATATTTTCGTATTTTTCTTGATATTGACGCATCTAAAAGCAAAAGTGCAAGAGAGCAATATTATTAAGAATGAGATTTTCTACAACTATTGTTCTAAAAGTTTTTTTATAGCATGCTCTGATTCCCGGGTGTTACCATTAACTTGAAAAAGCAACAAATTCATTCAATTTTCATATTTTCGTATTTTTCTTGATATTGACGCATCTAAAAGCAAAAGTGCAAGAGAGCAATATTATTAAGAATGAGATTTTCTACAACTATTGTTCTAAAAGTTTTTTTATAGCATGCTCTGATTCCCGGGTGTTACCATTAACTTGAAAAAGCAACAAATTCATTCAATTTTCGTATTTTCGTATTTTTCTTGATATTGACGCATCTAAAAGCAAAAGTGCAAGAGAGCAATATTATTAAGAATGAGATTTTCTACAACTATTGTTCTAAAAGTTTTTTTATAGCATGCTCTGATTCCCGGGTGTTACCATTAACTTGAAAAAGCAACAAATTCATTCAATTTTCATATTTTCGTATTTTTCTTGATATTGACGCATCTAAAAGCAAAAGTGCAAGAGAGCAATATTATTAAGAATGAGATTTTCTACAACTATTGTTCTAAAAGTTTTTTTATAGCATGCTCTGATTCCCGGGTGTTACCATTAACTTGAAAAAGCAACAAATTCATTCAATTTTCGTATTTTCGTATTTTTCTTGATATTGACGCATCTAAAAGCAAAAGTGCAAGAGAGCAATATTATTAAGAATGAGATTTTCTACAACTATTGTTCTAAAAGTTTTTTTATAGCATGCTCTGATTCCCGGGTGTTACCATTAACTTGAAAAAGCAACAAATTCATTCAATTTTCATATTTTCGTATTTTTCTTGATATTGACGCATCTAAAAGCAAAAGTGCAAGAGAGCAATATTATTAAGAATGAGATTTTCTACAACTATTGTTCTAAAAGTTTTTTTATAGCATGCTCTGATTCCCGGGTGTTACCATTAACTTGAAAAAGCAACAAATTCATTCAATTTTCGTATTTTCGTATTTTTCTTGATATTGACGCATCTAAAAGCAAAAGTGCAAGAGAGCAATATTATTAAGAATGAGATTTTCTACAACTATTGTTCTAAAAGTTTTTTTATAGCATGCTCTGATTCCCGGGTGTTACCATTAACTTGAAAAAGCAACAAATTCATTCAATTTTCATATTTTCTCGTGGCAGTCAGTTGCAATAGCAATAACAACGGAGGAGGCGTGATGAGACTGCTACTGTCAAATTATTTATTGTTCTAATCAGAGTTCTAATTGGAAATGAAGGGATAAGACGGTTTTTGCTACTGCTATACCAAAACAAGAAATTTTTGTATCAATAACAGTAACTTTTATAACAGTCTTCGTAGTTACTGTCATGGCAGTCGGCTGCTACGTGTTTCTTTTGACTAATTACGCCGAAGTCCTTATAGCCGAGGCTCAGTAAGTAATATCACATAGGCTTACTTGAATACGAAGATTGTACGATTTTAAATAATTAAGTCAAGGTCATCTGTGACCGAGACGCTACTATTTAACATGATAGGTGGTCGAACGGTAAAAAATCGTTAAAGATGTAGCAAAAACGTTGTTTCTAAGGAGACTAATCAAGTCAATGTATCAAATTTGAAGTTAGAATTAATTAATGACAAGTTTATAACGAAAATCTTTTTTTTTTATGGATTTTTGTATTGGGATAATGATATAAAAGAATGTCTATAGTTTTTATTAAGGAACATAACGAAAATATTTATGGTATACAAGATGTGGTCAACGAATCATCATCGAAACATCACATAAAACCCATTGACGAAACAAAACTAGCAAAATGCTCGCAATCTATTACCCCAATTCCAAAGGTTCAACCAAAACTAACATTTAAATCATCAAAACCGGATCCGAAAAATTTTTTAAGAAAACGAATCCCACCAAAACCGTGCTTAAAATTAACGAGAAAAAGGTTTTTAACAAAACCCGCAGTCCCCGAAACAATTAAAACCGTCCAAGAACAAGATGAAAAATTAAAATTTATCCCACCAAATGTGATTCGAAGAAATATTCAAAATGCTGTTAATTCGAAACCGAAATCACCTGAACGTGCCGTGGTTATCGACGAACATGGGACGAGAAAGAAATTGAGCGAAGCCCTCGAAGTCACCTACATAAATAAGAAAGCGTTTGCTAAATTACCCGAGTTCGTTACTTTGGAAAAAATTATGAAGGAAAAGAAGAAATTGAAAGAGAAATGGAAAAGTGCCACGGCGCAAAAACCGAAATGTAGGTACATTGTAAGAGATAGTCGAAAAAAATTGTTGAATGGATTAAAAAATAATTGGGAAGAATTACAACGGCAATATCAAAAGTTACCGATTTTAATGGATACGCTTCCGAAGAAAAATCGAAAAAGTCAACTTGAAAGTGAGTTGAAACAAATTGAAAAGGATATCGTGTTTTTAGAGAGACATCCTTATATTTATGTGTATGATAACGACGAATTTTTGGGCTAAACAGTTTTTTCTAATAAAATTAAAGTGATAAAAAATGCCAAAATACTGATAATTTCATAATGAGAGATTATTCATGCTGATACTCGGTCGCAAGCAACCTCGGCTTGGTTAAAATGAAAAGTACACTATTGCTGCATTAAGCCAAGGTCGCTTGCAACCGAGGTGCTACATTTGATACCATTGTACTATAGTACATACTGCAATTCCTCGGTCACAAGCGACCTTGTCGAGGCGCTAAAGTTGATGTGGTATTCAACAACACATACTGTGCAATGCCATCTTTATTTTTGTACAATGAATAATAATATTTAAGAACTGAAGTCATTTATGAGCTCTAACAACAACATTTTACAAAACTAAAATATCTCAACCCATTCCAGATATACTTCGTCTGGGAGTCTTAGGTGGAACATCCTTTATATTGGTTCCCTCGGCTGCAAGCTGCATCTACTGATTTTCAAAACTTCGGTTATTATTTATATATCTGAGAGCAAAAGTGAAACAAACAATATTACGAATAAAATTTGCTATAATGTTTGGTCTAAAAGTTTTTTTCCGGCTACATCAACCAGCCTAAGGAATTTCCGAAGGCTAGGATACAGCTCAGAGGTGTGTTTCTTATGCCATCTGTGCATCCTCTCCGAAGTCTCTCATTCTGAGGTCTTGCAGAGTGGGGCATTCACACAAGATGTGTCGAACCGTCTCTTCGCTCTCTTCACAGAGGACTAACAGCAAGCTTAAGGTTATAAAGATGCTTATTTCTGGCAAGCCTTAGACAAATAATAATACATCACCAGTTCATAAACTTTTTGTGAGTAAAATCTTTAATTATCTCAATCTGAGTTGAATTCTCGGTTCAGACGAACATGGCGCTCGCTTGGCAGCCCTTTTGGCAAGCCTATCAGCGTGCTAGTTACTTGAATAAATCATCCATTGAAGTATAACACAGTTATGCACTGCGACCTTCTCCAATCTCACAATCAGATGAGAACCCATAACAAGTTCTGAGGTAATTGTTATTCTATTCAGGGCTAAAATAGCTTGTCTACTGTCACTGTAAATTGTAATACGTGGAGTCGGAGATTGTACGAGAAGACTCCGGCACCAGCTCCTTCGCGTCTCCTTGAACCATCAGTGTAGATTTTAAGGCTGTTGTTTTTTATCTCTACTTCTGTGGAACTTGGGTGGGTGAGATATTTTTTCGTAAAAATGTCTTGTAGGGGGGTAAAGTCCGTTATACATTCCAGAATTGGTGAGTGGTCCACCATTTCATTTCAGAGAATGGCGATTTTACTATATCTCGCACCCATTAAAATTCCTGCTGCTCGCAGTCAAATCATGATTCAACATGTTTTCCATGAGTGTTACCCATTAACAACTTGAAAAATTCATATTTAAAAGCAAAAGTGCAAGAAAGCAATATTATTAAGAATGAGATTTGCTGCAACTATTGTTCTAAAAGTTTTTTTATAGCATGCTCTGTTTCCCGAGTGTTACCATTAACTTGAAACAGCAACAAATTCATTCAACTTGCATATTTTCGTATTTTTCTTGACATTGACGCATCTAAAAGCAAAAGTGGAAGAGAGCAATATTATTAAAAATGAGATTTGCTACAACTATTGTTCTAAAAGTTTTTTTATAGCATGCTTTGTTTCCCGAGTGTTACCATTAACTTGAAAAAGCAACAAATTCATTCAATTTACATATTTTCGTATTTTTCTTGACATTGACGCATCTAAAAGCAAAAGTGCAAGAGAGCAATAGTATTAAGAATGAGATTTTCTACAACTATTGTTCTAAAAGTTTTTTTATAGCATGCTCTGATTTCCGGGTGTTACCATTAACTTGAAAAAGCAACAAATTCATTCAATTTTTATATTTTTGTATTTTTCTTGATATTGACGCATCTAAAAGCAAAAGTGCAAGAGAGCAATATTATTAAAAATGGGATTTTCTACAACTATTGTTCTAAAAGTTTTTTTATAGCATGCTCTGATTCCCGGGTGTTACCATTAACTTGAAAAAGCAACAAATTCATTCAATTTTCATATTTTCGTATTTTTCTTGACATTGACGCATCTAAAAGCAAAAGTGCAAGAGAGCAATATTATTAAGAATGAGATTTTCTACAACTATTGTTCTAAAAGTTTTTTTATAGCATGATCTGCTTCCCGAGTGTTACCATTAACTTGAAAAAGCAACAAATTCATTCAATTTGCATATTTTCGTATTTTTCTTGACATTGACGCATCTAAAAGCAAAAGTGGAAGAGAGCAATATTATTAAGAATGAGATTTGCTACAACTATTGTTCTAAAAGTTTTTTTATAGCATGCTTTGTTTCCCGAGTGTTACCATTAACTTGAAAAAGCAACAAATTCATTCAATTTTCATATTTTCGTATTTTTCTTGACATTGACGCATCTAAAAGCAAAAGTGCAAGAGAGCAATATTATTAAGAATGAGATTTTCTACAACTATTGTTCTAAAAGTTTTTTTATAGCATGATCTGCTTCCCGAGTGTTACCATTAACTTGAAAAAGCAACAAATTCATTCAATTTTCATATTTTGGTATTTTTCTTGACATTGACGCATCTAAAAGCAAAAGTGCAAGAGAGCAATATTATTAAGAATGAGATTTGCTACAACTATTGTTCTAAAAGTTTTTTCATAGCATGCTCTGTTTCCCGAGTGTTACCAATAACTTGAAAAAGCAAGAAATTCATTCAATTTTCATATTTTCGTATTTTTCTTGATATTGACGCATCTAAGAGCAAAAGTGCAAGAGAGCAATATTGTTAAGAATGAAATTTGCTACAACTATTGTTCTAAAAGTTTTTTATATCATGCTCTGTTTCCCGAGTGTTACCATTAACTTGAAAAGGCAACAAATTCATCCTATTTTCATATTTTCCTATTTTTCTGGATATTGACGCATCTAAAAGCAAAAGTGCAAGAGAGCAATATTATTAAGAATGAGATTTGCTACAACTATTGTTCTAAAAGTTTTTTTATAGCATGATCTGCTTCCCGAGTGTTACCATTAACTTGAAAAAGCACCAAATTCATTCAATTTTCATATTTTCGTATTTTTCTTGACATTGACGCATCTAAAAGCAAAAGTGCAAGAGAGCAATATTATTAAGAATGAGATTTTCTACAACTATTGTTCTAAAAGTTTTTTTATAGCATGCTCTGATTCCCGGGTGTTACCATTAACTTGAAAAAGCAACAAATTCATTCAATTTTCATATTTTCGTATTTTTCTTGATACTGACGCATCTAAAAGCAAAAGTGCAAGAGAGCAATATCATTAAGAATAAGATTTGCTACAACATTTGTGCTAAAACATTTTTTATAGCATGCTCTGATTCGCGAGTGTTACTATTAACTTGAAAAAGCAACAAATTCATTCAATTTTCATATTTTCGTATTTTTCATGATATTGACGCATCGGAGAGCAAAAGTGCAAGAGAGCAATATTGTTAGGAATAAAATTTGCAATAACTATTGTTTCAAAAGTTTTTTTGTAATATACTGCATTTCCAAAGTGTTATCATTAACAACTTGTAAAATAATCTATTTCATCAAATTTCATATTTTCGTATTTTTCTCGATATCTATGCATTTGAGAGGAAGAGTGCAAGAGAGCAATATTATTAAGAATAAGATTTGCTACAACTATTGTTCTAAAAGTTTTTTTATAGCATGCTCTGCTTCCCGAGTGTTACCATTATCTTGAAAAGGCAACAAATTCATCCTATTTTAATATTTTCGTATTTTTCTTGATATTGACGCATCTAAGAGGAAAAGTGCAAGAGAGCAATATTGTTAAGAATGAAATTTGCTACAACTATTGTTCTAAAAGTTTTTTTATATCATGCTCTGATTCCCGAGTGTTACCATTAACTTGAAAAGGCAACAAATTCATCCTATTTTCATATTTTCGTATTTTTCTTGACATTGACGCATCTAAAAGCAAAAGTGCAAGAGAGCAATATTATTAAGAATGAGATTTGCTACAACTATTGTTCTAAAAGTTTTTTTATAGCATGATCTGCTTCCCGAGTGTTACCATTAACTTGAAAAAGCAACAAATTCATTCAATTTTCATATTTTCGTATTTTTCTTGACATTGACGCATCTAAAAGCAAAAGTGCAAGAGAGCAATATTATTAAGAATGAGATTTGCTACAACTATTGTTCTAAAAGTTTTTTTATAGCATGATCAGCTTCCCGAGTGTTACCATTAACTTGAAAAAGCACCAAATTCATTCAATTTTCATATTTTCGTATTTTTCTTGACATTGACGCATCTAAAAGCAAAAGTGCAAGAGAGCAATATTATTAAGAATGAGATTTTCTACAACTATTGTTCTAAAAGTTTTTTTATAGCATGCTCTGATTCCCGGGTGTTACCATTAACTTGAAAAAGCAACAAATTCATTCAATTTTCATATTTTCGTATTTTTCTTGATACTGACGCATCTAAAAGCAAAAGTGCAAGAGAGCAATATCATTAAGAATAAGATTTGCTACAACATTTGTGCTAAAACATTTTTTATAGCATGCTCTGATTCGCGAGTGTTACTATTAACTTGAAAAAGCAACAAATTCATTCAATTTTCATATTTTCGTATTTTTCTTGACATTGACGCATCTAAAAGCAAAAGTGCAAGAGAGCAATATTATTAAGAATGAGATTTGCTACAACTATTGTTCTAAAAGTTTTTTTATAGCATGATCTGCTTCCCGAGTGTTACCATTAACTTGAAAAAGCACCAAATTCATTCAATTTTCATATTTTCGTATTTTTCTTGACATTGACGCATCTAAAAGCAAAAGTGCAAGAGAGCAATATTATTAAGAATGAGATTTTCTACAACTATTGTTCTAAAAGTTTTTTTATAGCATGCTCTGATTCCCGGGTGTTACCATTAACTTGAAAAAGCAACAAATTCATTCAATTTTCATATTTTCGTATTTTTCTTGATACTGACGCATCTAAAAGCAAAAGTGCAAGAGAGCAATATCATTAAGAATAAGATTTGCTACAACATTTGTGCTAAAACTTTTTTTATAGCATGCTCTGATTCGCGAGTGTTACTATTAACTTGAAAAAGCAACAAATTCATTCAATTTTCATATTTTCGTATTTTTCATGATATTGACGCATCGGAGAGCAAAAGTGCAAGAGAGCAATATTGTTAGGAATAAAATTTGCAATAACTATTGTTTCAAAAGTTTTTTTGTAATATACTGCATTTCCAAAGTGTTATCATTAACAACTTGTAAAATAATCTATTTCATCAAATTTCATATTTTCGTATTTTTCTCGATATCTATGCATTTGAGAGGAAGAGTGCAAGAGAGCAATATTATTAAGAATAAGATTTGCTACAACTATTGTTCTAAAAGTTTTTTATAGCATGCTCTGCTTCCCGAGTGTTACCATTTACTTGAAAAGGCAACAAATTCATCCAATTTTCATATGTTCATTTTTTTTTGATATTGACGCATCTAAAAGCAAAAGTGCAAGAGAGCAATATTATTAAGAATGAGATTTGCTACAACTATTGTTCTAAAAGTTTTTTCATAGCATGCTCTGTTTCCCGAGTGTTACCAATAACTTGAAAAAGCAAGAAATTCATTCAATTTTCATATTTTCGTATTTTTCTTGATATTGACGCATCTAAGAGCAAAAGTGCAAGAGAGCAATATTGTTAAGAATGAAATTTGCTACAACTATTGTTCTAAAAGTTTTTTATATCATGCTCTGTTTCCCGAGTGTTACCATTAACTTGAAAAGGCAACAAATTCATCCTATTTTCATATTTTCCTATTTTTCTGGATATTGACGCATCTAAAAGCAAAAGTGCAAGAGAGCAATATTATTAAGAATGAGATTTGCTACAACTATTGTTCTAAAAATTTTTTCATAGCATGCTCTGTTTCCCGAGTGTTACCAATAACTTGAAAAAGCAAGAAATTCATTCGATTTTCATATTTTCGTATTTTTCTTGATATTGACGCATCTAAGAGAAAAAGTGCAAGAGAGCAATATTGTTAACAATAAAATTTGTAACAATTCTTGTTATAAAAGTTTTCTTGTAGCGAGCTTCGATTCCCAAATGTCTCCTTTAATAACTTGAAAGAGCAATAAATTCACAAAATTTTCATATTTTCGTGTTTTTCTCGATATCTATACATCTGAGAGAAAAAGTGCAAGGCGGCTATATTGTTAGAAATAAAATTTGTTATAACTTTTATTCTAAAAGTTTTTTTGTAATATGCTCTGAATCCCAGGTGCTACCATTAACAACTACTAAAACAATGAAATTCATCAAATTTTCGTATTTTTTTCGATATCTATGCATCTGACATTGCGAGAGTAAGGGTGCAAGTGTAAATTTGAACAACACAAAGATGGTCAACGAAGTGTTTTATTGGAACATCATTTTGCATCATTAAGAGCAATATTTTTGGGACAAAAAAAGACTGTTTGAAAGACTTGTTTCGTTTAAATAAATTATGGAAGTGTTTTTACTTTGAATGTCTCGCAAATTCTTAAGTAGGGACATATTCTTGTTTTCACATTAACTGTGTTAGCTTATTCTGGTTCAAAGCGTGTTTGTTTTAAGGTAAACACGTCATCAAAGTGTTGTTGAATACCTTCTTTGCTTACATTACATTGAAAGTCATGGTGCAATCATGTTTTTTTTAAACACCGAGATGTGCTTTGTTACCCAGTTGACAATTTATTTGACATTAATTGACAATTTTCTTTTTTAATCAAACGCAAGTACAGGAAAATTAAAAAAACCCTTAAATATGTCTCTCGTTTTAATAAAAGATCACAATGAGAATATTTTCAATGTTATCGCAACTCCAACGGATCATGTTGTTGTGAAAGAAGAAGTGTACGAGAGCCACGCTTATAAAAAGCTGTTAAGCGAACGAAAAGATCCGAGAAAAAATCAAAAACGTGGCACTTTTGGTTTACCACATTTACCACGTCCCGATCCACATAATTTTTTAAAAAAACGCACCTTCAAACCACCAATGTTTCCTTTGGATGTAATTGATCCGGATCATGGAAAGCATCGTCGTGTAAAAGTTGCAAGGCTGATTCCAACACCCATGAGAGATGATGTGTTAAAAGAGCAAGATGAGAAATTATCGCGTTGGAGACCTAAAAATATGATTAAAAAAAACATTGAGTATGCCATTAAAATGATTCCGAAAGTTCCAGAACGAGTTACAATGATTGATAATAAAGGTACAAGAATTCCATTAAAACCAGGTTTGGAACCAACGTTTGTTCCAACCCCTGCTTACGGAAATTTGCCCCCTTATTTGGAACATTTGGCTAAACAGAGAGAAAAGAATCGGTTAAAACAGGAACAAATAGCGGATAGTTTTCAACCGATTTGTCGCTATTTGATAAGGGATAAAAGGAGATCTTTATTGGAGGGTTTGAAACAAAATTGGGCCGAGTTGCAAAGATTATATTCCGTATTACCAACTGTAACTGACACCATACCGAAAATAACACGAAAATCGAAATTAGAAGCGGATTTAAAACAACTTGAGGCTGATATTGTTTTGCTCGAAAGACATCCTTATATTTATATTTACCCTGATGATGATTTGGATAAAAAAGCTTAATTTTATTTAATATTTTTTTTATATATTTTATGTTATAATTTTTCATTAAAGATTTTTTTTAAGAAAGAATGTGATTTCTCAAATTATAAGCTTTCCAATGAAAGAAACGGAGTTTCAAAATATCTCTTAGTTTTTGAGATATTAATTTCTAAACAGAACTCCCTTTTCTCTCATTTTGTAAGGAATAATTTTCACAACTAATTTTTCAAAAAATCGCAAAAATCGAGGTTTCAATAAATCATTATGAAATTATCAGCATATGTAAATCAAATTGTAAGCTTTCAAACAAAGGAAACGGATTTTTAAAATATCTGTTAGTTTTTGAGATATTCATTTCTAAACACAACTTCATTTTTTCTTATTTTCTAAGGAACAATTTTCACAACAAATTTTTCAAAAAATCGCAATAAATCGAGGTTTCAATAAATCATTATGAAATTATCAGCATATGTAAATCAAATTATAAGCTTTTAAACAAAAGAAACGGATTTTTAAAATATCTTTTAGTTTTTGAGATATTCATTTCTAAACACAACTTCATTTTTTCTTATTTTCTAAGGAACAATTTTCACAACAAATTTTTCAAAAAATCGCAATAAATCGAGGTTTCAATAAATCATTATGAAATTATCAGCATATGTAAATCAAATTATAAGCTTTTAAACAAAAGAAACGGATTTTTAAAATATCTTTTAGTTTTTGAGATATTCATTTCTAAACACAACTTCATTTTTTCTTATTTTCTAAGGAACAATTTTCACAACTAATTTTTCAAAAAATCGCAATAAATCGAGGTTTCAATAAATCATTATGAAATTATCAGCATATGTAAATCAAATTATAAGCTTTCAAACAAAAGAAACGGATTTTCAAAATATCTTTTAGTTTTTGAGATATTCATTTCTAAAAACAACTTCATTTTTTCTTATTTTCTAAGAAATAATTTTCACAACTAATTTTTTAAAAAATCGCAGTAAATCGAGGTTTCAATAAATCATTATGAAATTATCAGCATAAGTAAATCAAATTATAAGCTTTCAAACAAAAGCAACGGATTTTGAAAATATCTTTTAGTTTTTGAGATATTAATTTCTAAACAACTTCATTTTTTTCTTATTGTCTAAGGAACAATTTTCACCACTAATTTTTCAAAAAATCGCAATAAATCGAGGTTTCAATAAATCATTATGAAATTATCAGCATATGTAAATCAAATTATAAGCTTTCAAACAAAAGAAACGAATTTTTAAAATATCTTTTAGTTTTTGAGATATTAATTTCTAACCACAACTTCATTTTTTTCTGATTTTCTAAGGAACAATTTTCACCACTAATTTTTCAAAAAATCGCAATAAATCGAGGTTTCAATAAATCATTATGAAATTATCAGCATATGTAAATCAAATTATAAGCTTTCAAACAAAAGAAACGGATTTTCAAAATATCTTTTAGTTTTTGAGATATTCATTTCTAAAGACAACTTCATTTTTTCTTATTTTCTAAGAAACAATTTTCACAACTAATTTTTCAAAAAATCGCAATAAATCGAGGTTTCAATAAATCATTATGAAATTATCAGCATATGTAAATCAAATTATAAGCTTTCAAACAAAGAAAACGGATTTTTGAAATATCTTTTAGTTTTTGACATATTCATTTCTAAATACAACTTCATTTTTTTCTTATTTTCTAAAGAACAATTTTCACAACTAATTTTTCAAAAAATCGCAATAAATCGAGGTTTCAATTCATTGTCAATACATCATTATGAAATTATCAGCATATGTAAATCAAATTATAAGCTTTTAAACAAAAGAAACGGATTTTTAAAATATCTTTTAGTTTTTGAGATATTCATTTCTAAACACAACTTCATTTTTTCTTATTTTCTAAGGAACAATTTTCACAACTAATTTTTCAAAAAATCGCAATAAATCGAGGTTTCAATAAATCATTATGAAATTATCAGCATATATAATCTAAATTATAACCATTCCAACGAAAGAAACGGATTTTCAAAATATCTTTTAGTTTTTGAAATATTAATTTCTAAACACAACTTCATTTTTTCTTATTTTCTAAAATATAATTTTCACAACTAATTTTTCAAAAAATCGCAATAAATCGAGGTTTCAATAAATCATTATGAAATTATCAGCATATATAATCTAAATTATAACCTTTCAAACAAAAGAAACGGATTTTTAAAATATCTTTTAGTTTTTGAGATATTCATTTCTAAACACAACTTCATTTTTTCTTATTTTCTAAGAAATAATTTTCACAACTAATTTTTCAAAAAATCGCAGTAATTCTAGGTTTCAATAAATCATTATGAAATTATCGGCATATGTAAATCAAATTATAAGCTTTCAAACAAAAGAAACGGATTTTTAAAATATCTGTTAGTTTTTGAGATATTCATTTCTAAACACAACTTCATTTCTCTCTTATTTTCTAAGGAACAATTTTCACAACTAATTTTTCAAAAAATCGTAATAAATCGAGGTTTCAATAAATCATTATGAAATTATCAGCAGATGTAAATCAAATTATAAGCTCTCAAACAAAAGAAATGGGTTTTTAAAATATCTGTTGGTTTTTGAGATATTCATTTCTAAACACAACTTCATTTTTTCTTATTTTCTAAGAAACAATTTTCATAACTAATTTTTCAAAAAATCGCAATAAATCGAGGTTTCAATAAATCATTATGAAATTATCAGCATATGTAAATCAAATTATAACCTTTCAAACAAAAGAAACGGATTTTTAAAATATCTGTTAGTATTTGAGATATTCATTTCTAAACACAACTTCATTTTTTCTTATTTTCTAAGAAATAATTTTCACAACTAATTTTTTAAAAAATCGCAGTAAATCGAGGTTTCAATAAATCATTATGAAATTATCAGCATATGTAAATCAAATTATAAGCTTTCTAACAAAGGAAACGGATTTTTGAAATATCTTTTAGTTTTTGAGATATTCATTTCTAAACACAACTTAATTTTTTTCTTATTTTCTAAGGAACAATTTTCACAACTAATTTTTCAAAAAATCGCAATAAATCGAGGTTTCAATAAATCATTATGAAATTATCAGCATAAGTAAATCAAATTATAAGCTTTCAAACAAAAGCAACGGATTTTGAAAATATCTTTTAGTTTTTGAGATATTAAATTCTAAACAACTTCATTTTTTTCTTATTGTCTAAGGAACAATTTTCACCACTAATTTTTCAAAAAATCGCAATAAATCGAGGTTTCAATAAATCATTATGAAATTATCAGCATATGTAAATCAAATTATAAGCTTTCAAACAAAAGAAACGAATTTTTAAAATATCTTTTAGTTTTTGAGATATTAATTTCTAAACACAACTTCATTTTTTTCTTATTGTCTAAGGAACAATTTTCACAACTAATTTTTCAAAAAATCGCAATAATTCGAGGTTTTAATAAATCATTATGAAATTATCAGCATATGTAAATCAAATTATTAGCTTTCAAACAAAAGAAACTGATTTTTAAAATATCTTTTAGTTTTTGAGATATTAATTTCTAAACACAACTTCATTTTTTTCTGATTTTCTAAGGAACAATTTTCACAACTAATTTTTCAAAAAATCGCAATAAATCGAGGTTTCAATAAATCATTATGAAATTATCAGCATATGTAAATCAAATTATAAGCTTTCAAACAAAGGAAACGGATTTTTGAAATATCTTTTAGTTTTTGAGATATTCATTTCTAAACACAACTTAATTTTTTTCTTATTTTCTAAGGAACAATTTTCACAACTAATTTTTCAAAAAATCGCCATAAATCGAGGTTTCAATAAATCATTATGAAATTATCAGCATATGTAAATCAAATTATAAGCTTTCAAACAAAAGAAACGGATTTTCAAAATATCTTTTAGTTTTTGAGATATTCATTTCTAAAAACAACTTCATTTTTTCTTATTTTCTAAGAAATAATTTTCACAACTAATTTTTCAAAAAATCGCAATAAATCGAGGTTTCAATAAATCATTATGAAAGTATCAGCATATGTAAATCAAATTATAAGCTTTCAAACAAAAGAAACGGATTTTTAAAATATCTGTTAGTTTTTGAGATATTAATTTCTAACCACAACTTCATTTTTTTCTGATTTTCTAAGGAACAATTTTCACCACTAATTTTTCAAAAAATCGCAATAAATCGAGGTTTCAATAAATCATTATGAAATTATCAGCATATGTAAATCAAATTATAAGCTTTCAAACAAAAGAAACGGATTTTTAAAATATCTGTTAGTTTTTGAGATATTCATTTCTAAACACAACTTCATTTTTTCTTATTGTCTAAGGAACAATTTTCACCACTAATTTTTCAAAAAATCGCAATAAATCGAGGTTTCAATAAATCATTATGAAATTATCAGCATATGTAAATCAAATTATAAGCTTTCAAACAAAAGAAACGAATTTTTAAAATATCTTTTAGTTTTTGAGATATTAATTTCTAAACACAACTTCATTTTTTTCCTATTTTCTAAGGAACAATTTTCACAACTAATTTTTCAAAAAATCGCAATAATTCGAGGTTTTAATAAATCATTATGAAATTATCAGCATATGTAAATCAAATTATTAGCTTTCAAACAAAAGAAACTGATTTTTAAAATATCTTTTAGTTTTTGAGATATTAATTTCTAAACACAACATTATTTTTTTCTTATTTTCTAAGGAACAATTTTCACAACTAATTTTTCAAAAAATCGCAATAAATCGAGGTTTCAATAAATCATTATGAAAGTATCAGCATATGTAAATCAAATTATAAGCTTTCAAACAAAAGGAACGGATTTTTAAAATATCTGTTAGTTTTTGAGATATTCATTTCTAAACACAACTTAAGTTTTTTCTTATTTTCTAAGGAACAATTTTCACAACTAATTTTTCAAAAAATCGCAATAAATCGAGGTTTCAATAAATCATTATGAAATTATCAGCATATATACCTTAAATTATAAGCTTTCCAACGAAAGAAACGGATTTTTAAAATATCTGTTAGTTTTTGAGATATTCATTTCTAAACACAACTTAATTTTTTTCTTATTTTCTAAGGAACAATTTTCACAACTAATTTTTCAAAAAATCGCAATAAATCGAGGTTTCAATAAATCATTATGAAAGTATCAGCATATGTAAATCAAATTATAAGCTTTCAAACAAAAGAAACGGATTTTTAAAATATCTGTTAGTTTTTGAGATATTAATTTCTAACCACAACTTCATTTTTTTCTGATTTTCTAAGGAACAATTTTCACAACTAATTTTTCAAAAAATCGCAATAAATCGAAGTTTCAATAAATCATTATGAAATTATCAGCATATGTAAATCAAATTATAAGCTTTCAAACAAAAGAAACGGATTTTTAAAATATCTGTTAGTTTTTGAGATATTCATTTCTAAACACAACTTAATTTTTTTCTTATTTTCTAAGGAACAATTTTCACAACTAATTTTTCAAAAAATCGCAATAAATCGAGGTTTCAATAAATCATTATGAAATTATCAGCATATGTAAATGAAATTATAAGCTTTCAAACAAAAGAAACGGATTTTTAAAATATCTTTTAGTTTTTGAGATATTAATTTCTAAACACAACTTCATTTTTTTCTTATTTTCGAACAATTTTCACAACTAATTCTTCAAAAAATCGCAATAAATCGAGGTTTCAATAAATCATTATGAAATTATCAGCATATGTAAATCAAATTATAAGCTTTCAAACAAAAGAAACGGATTTTTAAAATATCTGTTAGTTTTTGAGATATTAATTTCTAACCACAACTTCATTTTTTTCTGATTTTCTAAGGAACAATTTTCACAACTAATTTTTCAAAAAATCGCAATAAATCGAGGTTTCAATAAATCATTATGAAATTATCAGCATATGTAAATCAAATTATAAGCTTTCAAACAAAGAAAACGGATTTTTGAAATATCTTTTAGTTTTTGACATATTCATTTCTAAACACAACTTCATTTTTTTCTTATTTTCTAAAGAACAATTTTCACAACTAATTTTTCAAAAAATCGCAATAAATCGAGGTTTCAATACATCATTATGAAATTATCAGCATATGAAAATCAAATTATAAGCTTTCAAACAAAAGGAACGGATTTTTAAAATACCTTTTAGTTTTTGAGATATTAATTTTTAAACACAACTCCTCTTTTTCTCATTTTTTAAGGAACAATAGTCAACTCATTCTTTAAAAAATCGCAATAAATCGGGATTTCAATAAATCATTATGAAATTATCAGCATATGTAAATCAAATTATAAGCTTTCAAACAAAAGAAACGGATTTTTAAAATATCTGTTAGTTTTTGAGATATTCATTTCTAAACACAACTTAATTTTTTTCTTAGTTTCTAACGAACAATTTTCACAACTAATTTTTCAAAAAATCGCAATAAATCGAGGTTTCAATAAATCATTATGAAAGTATCAGCATATGTAAATCAAATTATAAGCTTTCAAACAAAAGAAACGGATTTTTAAAATATCTGTTAGTTTTTGAGATATTAATTTCTAACCACAACTTCATTTTTTTCTGATTTTCTAAGGAACAATTTTCACCACTAATTTTTCAAAAAATCGCAATAAATCGAGGTTTCAATAAATCATTATGAAATTATCAGCATATGTAAATCAAATTATAAGCTTTCAAACAAAAGAAACGGATTTTTAAAATATCTGTTAGTTTTTGAGATATTCATTTCTAAACACAACTTCATTTTTTCTTATTTTCTAAGGAACAATTTTCACAACTAATTTTTCAAAAAATCGCAATAAATCGAGGTTTCAATAAATCATTATGAAATTATCAGCATATGTAAATCAAATTATAAGCTTTCAAACAAAAGAAACGGATTTTCAAAATATCTTTTAGTTTTTGAGATATTCATTTCTAAAAACAACTTCATTTTTTCTTATTTTCTAAGAAATAATTTTCACAACTAATTTTTCAAAAAATCGCAATAAATTGAGGTTTCAATAAATCATTATGAAATTATCAGCATATGTAAATCAAATTATAAGCTTTCAAACAAAAGAAACGGATTTTGAAAATATCTTTTAGTTTTTGAGATATTCATTTCTAAACACAACTTCATTTTTTTCTTATTTTCTAAGGAACAATTTTCACAATTAATTTTTCAAAAAATCGCTATAAATCGAGGTTTCAATAAATCATTATAAAATTATCAGCATATGTAAATGAAATTATAAGCTTTCAAACAAAAGAAACGGATTTTTAAAATATCTTTTAGTTTTTGAGATATTAATTTCTAAACACAACTTCATTTTTTTCTTATTTTCGAACAATTTTCACAACTAATTTTTCAAAAAATCGCAGTAAATCGAGGTTTCAATAAATCATTATGAAATTATGAGCATATGTAAATCAAATTATAAGCTTTCAAACAAAAGAAACGGATTTTTAAAATATCTTTTAGTTTTTGAGATATTAATTTCTAAACACAACTTCATTTTTTTCTTATTTTCGAACAATTTTCACAACTAATTTTTCAAAAAATCGCAGTAAATCGAGGTTTCAATAAATCATTATGAAATTATGAGCATATGTAAATCAAATTATAAGCTTTCAAACAAAAGAAATGGATTTTGAAAATATCTTTTAGTTTTTGAGATATTCATTTCTAAACACAACTTCATTTTTTTCTTATTTTCGAACAATTTTCACAACTAATTCTTCAAAAAATCGCAATAAATCGAGGTTTCAATAAATCATTATGAAATTATCAGCATATGTAAATCAAATTATAAGCTTTCAAACAAAAGAAACGGATTTTTAAAATATCTGTTAGTTTTTGAGATATTCATTTCTAAAGACAACTTCATTTTTTCTTATTTTCTAAGGAACAATTTTCACAACTAATTTTTCAAAAAATCGCAATAAATCGAGGTTTCAATAAATCATTATGAAGTTATCAGCATATGTAAATCAAATCATAAGCTTTCAAACAAAAGGAACGGATTTTTAAAATACCTTTTAGTTTTTGAGATATTAATTTTTAAACACAACTCCTCTTTTTCTCATTTTTTAAGGAACAATAGTCAACTCATTCTTTAAAAAATCGCAATAAATCGAGGTTTCAATAAATCATTATGAAATTATCAGCATATGTAAATCAAATTATAAGCTTTCAAACAAAAGAAACGGATTTTTAAAATATCTGTTAGTTTTTGAGATATTAATTTCTAACCACAACTTCATTTTTTTCTGATTTTCTAAGGAACAATTTTCACAACTAATTTTTCAAAAAATCGCAATAAATCGAGGTTTCAATAAATCATTATGAAGTTATCAGCATATGTAAATCAAATCATAAGCTTTCAAACAAAAGGAACGGATTTTTAAAATACCTTTTAGTTTTTGAGATATTAATTTTTAAACACAACTCCTCTTTTTCTCATTTTTTAAGGAACAATAGTCAACTCATTCTTTAAAAAATCGCAATAAATCGAGGTTTCAATAAATCATTATGAAATTATCAGCATAAGTAAATCAAATTATAAGCTTTCAAACAAAAGCAACGGATTTTGAAAATATCTTTTAGTTTTTGAGATATTAATTTCTAAACAACTTAATTTTTTTCTTATTGTCTAAGGAACAATTTTCACAACTAATTTTTCAAAAAATCGCAATAAATCGAGGTTTCAATAAATCATTATGAAATTATCAGCATATGTAAATCAAATTATAAGCTTTCAAACAAAAGAAACGGATTTTTAAAATATCTGTTAGTTTTTGAGATATTAATTTCTAACCACAACTTCATTTTTTTCTGATTTTCTAAGGAACAATTTTCACAACTAATTTTTCAAAAAATCGCAATAAATCGAGGTTTCAATAAATCATTATGAAGTTATCAGCATATGTAAATCAAATCATAAGCTTTCAAACAAAAGGAACGGATTTTTAAAATACCTTTTAGTTTTTGAGATATTAATTTTTAAACACAACTCCTCTTTTTCTCATTTTTTAAGGAACAATAGTCAACTCATTCTTTAAAAAATCGCAATAAATCGAGGTTTCAATAAATCATTATGAAATTATCAGCATAAGTAAATCAAATTATAAGCTTTCAAACAAAAGCAACGGATTTTGAAAATATCTTTTAGTTTTTGAGATATTAATTTCTAAACAACTTAATTTTTTTCTTATTGTCTAAGGAACAATTTTCACCACTAATTTTTCAAAAAATCGCAATAAATCGAGGTTTCAATAAATCATTATGAAAGTATCAGCATATGTAAATCAAATTATAAGCTTTCAAACAAAAGAAACGGATTTTTGAAATATCTTTTAGTTTTTGAGGTATTCATTTCTAAACACAACTTCATTTTTTTCTGATTTTCTAAGGAACAATTTTCACCACTAATTTTTCAAAAAATCGCAATAAATCGAGGTTTCAATAAATCATTATGAAATTATCAGCATATGTAAATCAAATTATAAGCTTTCAAACAAAAGAAACGGATTTTTAAAATATCTGTTAGTTTTTGAGATATTCATTTCTAAACACAACTTCATTTTTTCTTATTTTCTAAGAAATCATTTTCACAACTAATTTTTCAAAAAATCGCAATAAATCGAGGTTTCAATAAATCATTATGAAATTATCAGCATATGTAAATCAAATTATAAGCTTTCAAACAAAAGAAACGAATTTTTAAAATATCTTTTAGTTTTTGAGATATCAATTTCTAAACACAACTTCATTTTTTTCTGATTTTCTAAGGAACAATTTTCACAACTAATTTTTCAAAAAATCGCAATAAATCGAGGTTTCAATAAATCATTATGAAATTATCAGCATATGTAAATCAAATTATAAGCTTTCAAACAAAGGAAACGGATTTTTGAAATATCTTTTAGTTTTTGAGATATTCATTTCTAAACACAACTTAATTTTTTTCTTATTTTCTAAGGAACAATTTTCACAACTAATTTTTCAAAAAATCGCAATAAATCGAGGTTTCAATACATCATTATGAAATTATCAGCATATGTAAATCAAATTATAAGCTTTCAAACAAAAGGAACGGATTTTTAAAATACCTTTTAGTTTTTGAGATATTAATTTCTAAACACAACTCCTCTTTTTCTCATTTTTTAAGGAACAATAGTCAACTCATTCTTTAAAAAATCGCAATAAATCGAGGTTTCAATAAATCATTATGAAATTATCAGCATAAGTAAATCAAATTATAAGCTTTCAAACAAAAGCAACGGATTTTGAAAATATCTTTTAGTTTTTGAGATATTAATTTCTAAACAACTTAATTTTTTTCTTATTGTCTAAGGAACAATTTTCACCACTAATTTTTCAAAAAATCGCAATAAATCGAGGTTTCAATAAATCATTATGAAAGTATCAGCATATGTAAATCAAATTATAAGCTTTCAAACAAAAGAAACGGATTTTTGAAATATCTTTTAGTTTTTGAGGTATTCATTTCTAAACACAACTTCATTTTTTTCTGATTTTCTAAGGAACAATTTTCACCACTAATTTTTCAAAAAATCGCAATAAATCGAGGTTTCAATAAATCATTATGAAATTATCAGCATATGTAAATCAAATTATAAGCTTTCAAACAAAAGAAACGGATTTTTAAAATATCTGTTAGTTTTTGAGATATTCATTTCTAAACACAACTTCATTTTTTCTTATTTTCTAAGAAATCATTTTCACAACTAATTTTTCAAAAAATCGCAATAAATCGAGGTTTCAATAAATCATTATGAAATTATCAGCATATGTAAATCAAATTATAAGCTTTCAAACAAAAGAAACGAATTTTTAAAATATCTTTTAGTTTTTGAGATATCAATTTCTAAACACAACTTCATTTTTTTCTGATTTTCTAAGGAACAATTTTCACAACTAATTTTTCAAAAAATCGCAATAAATCGAGGTTTCAATAAATCATTATGAAATTATCAGCATATGTAAATCAAATTATAAGCTTTCAAACAAAGGAAACGGATTTTTGAAATATCTTTTAGTTTTTGAGATATTCATTTCTAAACACAACTTAATTTTTTTCTTATTTTCTAAGGAACAATTTTCACAACTAATTTTTCAAAAAATCGCAATAAATCGAGGTTTCAATACATCATTATGAAATTATCAGCATATGTAAATCAAATTATAAGCTTTCAAACAAAAGGAACGGATTTTTAAAATACCTTTTAGTTTTTGAGATATTAATTTCTAAACACAACTCCTCTTTTTCTCATTTTTTAAGGAACAATAGTCAACTCATTCTTTAAAAAATCGCAATAAATCGAGGTTTCAATAAATCATTATGAAATTATCAGCATAAGTAAATCAAATTATAAGCTTTCAAACAAAAGCAACGGATTTTGAAAATATCTTTTAGTTTTTGAGATATTAATTTCTAAACAACTTAATTTTTTTCTTATTGTCTAAGGAACAATTTTCACCACTAATTTTTCAAAAAATCGCAATAAATCGAGGTTTCAATAAATCATTATGAAAGTATCAGCATATGTAAATCAAATTATAAGCTTTCAAACAAAAGAAACGGATTTTTGAAATATCTTTTAGTTTTTGAGGTATTCATTTCTAAACACAACTTCATTTTTTTCTGATTTTCTAAGGAACAATTTTCACCACTAATTTTTCAAAAAATCGCAATAAATCGAGGTTTCAATAAATCATTATGAAATTATCAGCATATGTAAATCAAATTATAAGCTTTCAAACAAAAGAAACGGATTTTTAAAATATCTGTTAGTTTTTGAGATATTCATTTCTAAACACAACTTCATTTTTTCTTATTTTCTAAGAAATCATTTTCACAACTAATTTTTCAAAAAATCGCAATAAATCGAGGTTTCAATAAATCATTATGAAATTATCAGCATATGTAAATCAAATTATAAGCTTTCAAACAAAAGAAACGAATTTTTAAAATATCTTTTAGTTTTTGAGATATCAATTTCTAAACACAACTTCATTTTTTTCTGATTTTCTAAGGAACAATTTTCACAACTAATTTTTCAAAAAATCGCAATAAATCGAGGTTTCAATAAATCATTATGAAATTATCAGCATATGTAAATCAAATTATAAGCTTTCAAACAAAGGAAACGGATTTTTGAAATATCTTTTAGTTTTTGAGATATTCATTTCTAAAGACAACTTCATTTTTTCTTATTTTCTAAGGAACAATTTTCACAACTAATTTTTCAAAAAATCGCAATAAATCGAGGTTTCAATAAATCATTATGAAGTTATCAGCATATGTAAATCAAATCATAAGCTTTCAAACAAAAGGAACGGATTTTTAAAATACCTTTTAGTTTTTGAGATATTAATTTTTAAACACAACTCCTCTTTTTCTCATTTTTTAAGGAACAATAGTCAACTCATTCTTTAAAAAATCGCAATAAATCGAGGTTTCAATAAATCATTATGAAATTATCAGCATATGTAAATCAAATTATAAGCTTTCAAACAAAAGAAACGGATTTTTAAAATATCTGTTAGTTTTTGAGATATTAATTTCTAACCACAACTTCATTTTTTTCTGATTTTCTAAGGAACAATTTTCACAACTAATTTTTCAAAAAATCGCAATAAATCGAGGTTTCAATAAATCATTATGAAGTTATCAGCATATGTAAATCAAATCATAAGCTTTTAAAGAAAAGTAACGGATTTTTAAAATACCTTTTAGTTTTTGAGATATTAATTTTTAAACACAACTCCTCTTTTTCTCATTTTTTAAGGAACAATAGTCAACTCATTCTTTAAAAAATCGCAATAAATCGAGGTTTCAATAAATCATTATGAAATTATCAGCATAAGTAAATCAAATTATAAGCTTTCAAACAAAAGCAACGGATTTTGAAAATATCTTTTAGTTTTTGAGATATTAATTTCTAAACAACTTAATTTTTTTCTTATTGTCTAAGGAACAATTTTCACAACTAATTTTTCAAAAAATCGCAATAAATCGAGGTTTCAATAAATCATTATGAAATTATCAGCATATGTAAATCAAATTATAAGCTTTCAAACAAAAGAAACGGATTTTTAAAATATCTGTTAGTTTTTGAGATATTAATTTCTAACCACAACTTCATTTTTTTCTGATTTTCTAAGGAACAATTTTCACAACTAATTTTTCAAAAAATCGCAATAAATCGAGGTTTCAATAAATCATTATGAAGTTATCAGCATATGTAAATCAAATCATAAGCTTTCAAACAAAAGGAACGGATTTTTAAAATACCTTTTAGTTTTTGAGATATTAATTTTTAAACACAACTCCTCTTTTTCTCATTTTTTAAGGAACAATAGTCAACTCATTCTTTAAAAAATCGCAATAAATCGAGGTTTCAATAAATCATTATGAAATTATCAGCATAAGTAAATCAAATTATAAGCTTTCAAACAAAAGCAACGGATTTTGAAAATATCTTTTAGTTTTTGAGATATTAATTTCTAAACAACTTAATTTTTTTCTTATTGTCTAAGGAACAATTTTCACCACTAATTTTTCAAAAAATCGCAATAAATCGAGGTTTCAATAAATCATTATGAAAGTATCAGCATATGTAAATCAAATTATAAGCTTTCAAACAAAAGAAACGGATTTTTGAAATATCTTTTAGTTTTTGAGGTATTCATTTCTAAACACAACTTCATTTTTTTCTGATTTTCTAAGGAACAATTTTCACAACTAATTTTTCAAAAAATCGCAATAAATCGAGGTTTCAATAAATCATTATGAAATTATCAGCATATGTAAATCAAATTATAAGCTTTCAAACAAAGGAAACGGATTTTTGAAATATCTTTTAGTTTTTGAGATATTCATTTCTAAACACAACTTAATTTTTTTCTTATTTTCTAAGGAACAATTTTCACAACTAATTTTTCAAAAAATCGCAATAAATCGAGGTTTCAATAAATCATTATGAAATTATCAGCATATGTAAATCAAATTATAAGCTTTCAAACAAAAGAAACGGATTTTTAAAATATCTGTTAGTTTTTGAGATATTCATTTCTAAACACAACTTCATTTTTTCTTATTTTCTAAGAAATCATTTTCACAACTAATTTTTCAAAAAATCGCAATAAATCGAGGTTTCAATAAATCATTATGAAATTATCAGCATATGTAAATCAAATTATAAGCTTTCAAACAAAAGAAACGAATTTTTAAAATATCTTTTAGTTTTTGAGATATCAATTTCTAAACACAACTTCATTTTTTTCTGATTTTCTAAGGAACAATTTTCACAACTAATTTTTCAAAAAATCGCAATAAATCGAGGTTTCAATAAATCATTATGAAATTATCAGCATATGTAAATCAAATTATAAGCTTTCAAACAAAGGAAACGGATTTTTGAAATATCTTTTAGTTTTTGAGATATTCATTTCTAAACACAACTTAATTTTTTTCTTATTTTCTAAGGAACAATTTTCACAACTAATTTTTCAAAAAATCGCAATAAATCGAGGTTTCAATACATCATTATGAAATTATCAGCATATGTAAATCAAATTATAAGCTTTCAAACAAAAGGAACGGATTTTTAAAATACCTTTTAGTTTTTGAGATATTAATTTCTAAACACAACTCCTCTTTTTCTCATTTTTTAAGGAACAATAGTCAACTCATTCTTTAAAAAATCGCAATAAATCGAGGTTTCAATAAATCATTATGAAATTATCAGCATAAGTAAATCAAATTATAAGCTTTCAAACAAAAGCAACGGATTTTGAAAATATCTTTTAGTTTTTGAGATATTAATTTCTAAACAACTTAATTTTTTTCTTATTGTCTAAGGAACAATTTTCACCACTAATTTTTCAAAAAATCGCAATAAATCGAGGTTTCAATAAATCATTATGAAATTATCAGCATATGTAAATCAAATTATAAGCTTTCAAACAAAAGAAACGAATTTTTAAAATATCTGTTACTTTTTGAGATATTAATTTCTAAACACAACTTCATTTTTTTCCTATTTTCTAAGGAACAATTTTCACAACTAATTTTTCAAAAAATCGCAATAATTCGAGGTTTTAATAAATCATTATGAAATTATCAGCATATGTAAATCAAATTATTAGCTTTCAAACAAAAGAAACTGATTTTTAAAATATCTTTTAGTTTTTGAGATATTAATTTCTAAACACAACTTTATTTTTTTCTTATTTTCTAAGGAACAATTTTCACAACTAATTTTTCAAAAAATCGCAATAAATCGAGGTTTCAATAAATCATTATGAAAGTATCAGCATATGTAAATCAAATTATAAGCTTTCAAACAAAAGAAACGGATTTTTGAAATATCTTTTAGTTTTTGAGGTATTCATTTCTAAACACAACTTCATTTTTTTCTTATTTTCTAAGGAACAATTTTCACAACTAATTTTTCAAAAAATCGCAATAAATCGAGGTTTCAATAAATCATTATGAAATTATCAGCATATGTAAATCAAATTATAAGCTTTCAAACAAAAGAAACGGATTTTCAAAGTATCTTTTAGTTTTTGAGATATTAAATAAAGATACATAGATACATAGTATGATACATAGAGCATACAATTCAAAAATGAACACAGAAAACCTTACCACCGAAATGAATACAATCTACCAAGTTGCGAAAAATAGTAACTTCCCAACTCACATAATAAATAATATTATAAACAAACAACAGAAAAAACAAAAAATGATTAATTGTACCACTCTAAAGAATCAACACAATGAAGATCAAAGTATTTATTATAGAGCTATAACATTCCAAGGCAACATATCCAATAAAATAAAACAGAGTTTAAAACAATATAATATAAATCTTAATTTCAAACCAAATAAAACATTAGAAAGAATGCTTATAAACAATAAGGACAAAATAAATAAACTGGACGACAATGGTGTGTACATACTAGAGTGCGGCACTTGTAAAGCAGCGTACATTGGAGAAACAGGCAGAAGCCTTAGAAAAAGAATAAGAGAACATAAACACAAAAATAACTCCAACTTCGGAAATCACTTAACATTTAACTCAAAACATGAATTTAACGAAGATAAAAATTCCAGAATCCTTCCTGATGTAACATGCCTAAACGAACAAATCATACCTACAAGAAGACCACTATATACCTATCTCAAACAACCATACACACCTCCACGAAAACCTCCCGAACTCTAAAAATAGCTGCTCTCTCTGTACCATTATATTTTTCAGTGTGTTTGATGTAGGGAGTTAATATGTTTATGTTGTAATACCTCATTTTAACCTGTTAAAAATCAACCTATTCAAAACAAGAAAGTTTAAATTCAATACACGACAATCACATTTGACAGATTACCAACATTAAAATAGAAAATATACCATTGACAGTTTCAACATAACCTAAAATATAATAAAAAGTGATGTATGATAGCACATGTTTAGAGATTAACATTTTAATAGTGAATTAATTCAATAAAGTATCACATACATGTTTAGTTGTTCAAAAAATTGACGCAAGTTAAAATGTAAAATTATATAATAATAGAAAGTATTGTAAAATTAATAACTTTAGGAACTTCTGAAGATGCTCCGAAAGGAGCGAAACCGGTAGAGTGATAATAAACACATTTCACCTTTAAGTGCAAAATTTGTTTAATTGAATTACCCAGGTGAAAAGAAAACAAAAATGAATATTAAAGATAAAAAAGCTAATTTCATTTAATTTTTTTTTCATATATTTTATGTTATAATTTTTCATTAAAGATTTTTTTTATGAAAGAATGTGATTTCTTGATTTCGATTTAATTTTGTTGTAAAGCGAAATGTTTTTCTGTTCTCAATCCGTGAGGAACTTAAACTACGCCCATCTGTTTTGCGTGCAACTAAAAATAATATTTTGTATATAGAAAATTTAAGGTAAACCTATAAATACGTCTTTGGATTCGATTCGATCGGAAACGGTTAAATTCTTTGTTTTTCGTTGAATTAATTTTAATTGTATTTATTTTAGTCGAGATACTTTCTGTAATAATTTATCATAGTCGGAGAACAAACCAAAAACGGGACATAAACCGTTGGGAAATAGCCTTTATAAATATTCTAGGACAAACTGCAAGCCTCCAACGTATAAACATAAAACCGGGGAGATGCCGTAAGACTGAGAGCAATATATCATTTTCCCAAAGTACCAAAACGATCGTAACTCTTCATTTTCAAATATTTAAACCGATCCGATTTTAGCAACTTCATTGTTTGAAAATACTCCTTTTAAAAGTTACTTTTTTTTCATTTTAAGCGGAGAAATATACAAAACAAAATCAAAAAAAATTATATATTAACTAAATTTTATGTTTAATTCAAATTATAAGCTTTCAAATGATATAACCGGATTTTTAAAATATCTTTTAGCTCTTGAGATATTAACCCGTGCGACTGTAGCAACAAGCCTCCCAGAAACAAACTTTTACCCGTAATTTCCTATCTACTTTCTTATCTGATATCTTCCTTATGATTAGGGATAGCGAAAAACTAAATGGAAAAAGAAAATTTTCCATAAGATAGATATGGTTGTAGTCTCCTGCTCATATAAGAAAGTTATCGACCCGAACAGGGTTGAAGAATGGTTAAAACGCATAAATTTAGCAGTTTTCGGCAAAAAATATACTTGTGCAAACGTGTGATCGCCGCGTGTTATACTTCACTAGAAAGAGCAGAAAATTTTCGATAAGATAGACATGTTTCTATAGTTTTCTCCCTATCAAATAAGAAAGTTGTTTAGAGGAAGAGTATTTAAGCGTTTCTGCGTGTAGGGATGGACATTAAAGGTGATTTAAGCATGACGCCGATAGATATTGACCGACGAAAACCCGGTTAAAATAGCTGAAGGAGCGCCCTTTCTGACTATGATAACAGTTTTTTAAAATTCGGTTTCATAACAATTGCACAAGGCCTTGAAGTTTGGTAATTTTCAGCTATTTTAAGTACAGCGTGTTCTTCATTTTTTATTGATCTTAATTTTAGATAGACAAAGATTCAAGCTTTCAAATGGTACATTTAGTTTTTCGCTATCGCTAATTATAAGGAAGATATCAGCTAAGAAAGTAGATAGGAAATTATGGCATTTTCTCATTTTCGGGATAAACAATTATTTTCAATCATCTTCAAGAAATCATAACAAATCGGGATTTCAATAAATTATTATGAAATGACCAGCATTTGTTGTATAAATTATAAGCTTTCCAATGAAATAAACGGATTTTGAAAATATCTTTTAGTTTTTGAGATATTAATTTCTAAACATAACTCTCTTTTTTCTCATTTTCTAAGAAGAACATTTATCACCACAAAATTTTCAAAAAATCACAATAAATTGGAATTTTAATAATGCATTATGAAATTATTAGCATAACTAATTCAAATTATAAGCTTTCCAACGAAAGAAACGGATTTTGAAAATATCTTTTAGTTTTTGAGATATTAATTTCGAAACATAACTCTTTTTTTATTATTTTCTAAGAAGAACATTTATCACCACAACATTTTTTAAAAAATCGTAATAAATCGGGATTTTAATAAATCATTATGAAATTATCAGTATATATAGCTTAAATTATAAGCTTTCCAACCAAAGAAACGGATTTTCAAAATATCTTTTAGTTTTTGAGATATTAATTTTTAAACACAACTTCATTTTTTTCTTATTTTCTAAGGAACAATTTTCACAACTAATTTTTCAAAAAATCGCAGTAAATCGAGGTTTCAATAAATCATTATGAAATTATCAGCATATGTAAATCAAATTATAAGCTTTCAAAGAAAAGAAACGGATTTTTAAAATATCTTTTAGTTTTTGAGATATTAATTTCTAAACACAACTTCATTTTTTTCTTATTTTATAAGGAACAATTTTCACAAGTAATTTTTCAAAAAATTGCAATAAATCGAGGTTTCAATAAATCATTATGAAATTATCAGCATATGTAAATCAAATTATAAGCTTTCAAACAAAAGAAACGGATTTTTAAAATATCTGTTAGTTTTTGAGATATTAATTTCGAAACATAACTCTTTTTTTATTATTTTCTAAGAAGAACATTTATCACCACAACATTTTTTAAAAAATCGTAATAAATCGGGATTTTAATAAATCATTATGAAATTATCAGTATATATAGCTTAAATTATAAGCTTTCCAACCAAAGAAACGGATTTTCAAAATATCTTTTAGTTTTTGAGATATTAATTTCTAAACACAACTTCATTTTTTTCTTATTTTCTAAGGAACAATTTTCACAACTAATTTTTCAAAAAATCGCAGTAATTCTAGGTTTCAATAAATCATTATGAAATTATCGGCATATGTAAATCAAATTATAAGCTTTCAAACAAAAGAAACGGATTTTTAAAATATCTGTTAGTTTTTGAGATATTCATTTCTAAACACAACTTCATTTTTTTCTTATTTTATAAGGAACAATTTTCACAAGTAATTTTTCAAAAAATTGCAATAAATCGAGGTTTCAATAAATCATTATGAAATTATCAGCATATGTAAATCAAATTATAAGCTTTCAAACAAAAGAAACGGATTTTTAAAATATCTGTTAGTTTATGAGATATTAATTTCGAAACATAACTCTTTTTTTATTATTTTCTAAGAAGAACATTTATCACCACAACATTTTTTAAAAAATCGTAATAAATCGGGATTTTAATAAATCATTATGAAATTATCAGTATATATAGCTTAAATTATAAGCTTTCCAACCAAAGAAACGGATTTTCAAAATATCTTTTAGTTTTTGAGATATTAATTTTTAAACACAACTTCATTTTTTTCTTATTTTCTAAGGAACAATTTTCACAACTAATTTTTCAAAAAATCGCAGTAAATCGAGGTTTCAATAAATCATTATGAAATTATCAGCATATGTAAATCAAAATATAAGCTTTCAAAAAAAAGAAACGGATTTTTAAAATATCTTTTAGTTTTTGAGATATTAATTTCTAAACACAACTTCATTTTTTTCTTATTTTATAAGGAACAATTTTCACAACTAATTTTTCAAAAAATTGCAATAAATCGAGGTTTCAATAAATCATTATGAAATTATCAGCATATGTAAATCAAATTATAAGCTTTCAAACAAAAGAAACGGATTTTTAAAATATCTGTTAGTTTTTGAGATATTAATTTCGAAACATAACTCTTTTTTTATTATTTTCTAAGAAGAACATTTATCACCACAACATTTTTTAAAAAATCGTAATAAATCGGGATTTTAATAAATCATTATGAAATTATCAGTATATATAGCTTAAATTATAAGCTTTCCAACCAAAGAAACGGATTTTCAAAATATCTTTTAGTTTTTGAGATATTAATTTCTAAACACAACTTCATTTTTTTCTTATTTTCTAAGGAACAATTTTCACAACTAATTTTTCAAAAAATCGCAGTAATTCTAGGTTTCAATAAATCATTATGAAATTATCGGCATATGTAAATCAAATTATAAGCTTTCAAACAAAAGAAACGGATTTTTAAAATATCTGTTAGTTTTTGAGATATTCATTTCTAAACACAACTTCATTTTTTTCTTATTTTATAAGGAACAATTTTCACAAGTAATTTTTCAAAAAATTGCAATAAATCGAGGTTTCAATAAATCATTATGAAATTATCAGCATATGTAAATCAAATTATAAGCTTTCAAACAAAAGAAACGGATTTTTAAAATATCTGTTAGTTTTTGAGATATTAATTTCGAAACATAACTCTCTTTTTATTATTTTCTAAGAAGAACATTTATCACCACAAAATTTTTTAAAAAATCGTAATAAATCGGGATTTTAATAAATCATTATGAAATTATCAGTATATATAGCTTAAATTATAAGCTTTCCAACCAAAGAAACGGATTTTCAAAATATCTTTTAGTTTTTGAGATATTAATTTCGAAACATAACTCTCTTTTTATTATTTTCTAAGAAGAACATTTATCACCACAAAATTTTTTAAAAAATCGTAATAATTCGGGATTTTAATAAATCATTATGAAATTATCAGTATATATAGCTTAAATTATAAGCTTTCCAACCAAAGAAACGGATTTTCAAAATATCTTTTAGTTTTTGAGATATTAATTTCTAAACACAACTTCATTTTTTTCTTATTTTCTAAGGAACAATTTTCACAACTAATTTTTCAAAAAATCGCAGTAAATCGAGGTTTCAATAAATCATTATGAAATTATCAGCATATGTAAATCAAATTATAAGCTTTCAAAGAAAAGAAACGGATTTTTAAAATATCTTTTAGTTTTTGAGATATTAATTTCTAAACACAACTTCATTTTTTTCTTATTTTATAAGGAACAATTTTCACAAGTAATTTTTCAAAAAATTGCAATAAATCGAGGTTTCAATAAATCATTATGAAATTATCAGCATATGTAAATCAAATTATAAGCTTTCAAACAAAAGAAACGGATTTTTAAAATATCTGTTAGTTTTTGAGATATTAATTTCGAAACATAACTCTCTTTTTATTATTTTCTAAGAAGAACATTTATCACCACAACATTTTTTAAAAAATCGTAATAAATCGGCATTTTAATAAATCATTATGAAATTATCAGTATATGTAGTTTAAATTATAAGCTTTCCAACGAAAGAAACTGATTTTTAAAATATTTTTTAGTTTTTGAGATATTATTTCTAAACACAACTCCCTTTTTTCTTATTTTTTAGGGAGCAATTCTCACAACAAGAAATCGCTACGGTCGTGACGTAAACTTAACCTTCGTGAATAATAGCCCTCATTATATGCTCATATAAGAATATACTATTATTCAATTAGCCATATTTTAATTTGATTTGTCCGTATATTTTTCACAAACATAGAAAAACAGTCCCGAGGCAAATATGAAATATTTCAAATATGACCAGAAAGAGGTATAATGTCAATTGTTTGTTATCAAATATAAAATAAATTAACATGTCTTAGAATATGTCTTATATATTTTTTTATTTATATATCTATACATATTAGTTAAACAAAAACTTTACTTCTGATATGTGCATACTCTGGTTATAAAATGATATTATGTACTGGATGTCGAAACGCTTGTGGTTGGCAATGTTTTTCTAAAAAAACCAATCAAGTTTGGTTTGCACTTTTGAAGTTTGTTGTTCTTTTATGATTAACTCCCTAAAATTACGGAAACGTGCTTAATACAATTACATTTTTTTATTTGATGAATCATCTATAAATGTTATTAAATCGTCGAGACGCGATCTGATCGTTGACAATTTTATCTTTGGGAATCTTTCATTTTTCTGGCTTTCAAGCTCGTTATCAACCATCATCATTTCATCAGCTATTTCATGTTCCGTATAATATGATAACCAGGATCATCTTCATCCATTTCTAGCCATTGTATATATCTTCTTCGGCTACTTCTCTTCCAACGGTATTTTGTATGGCAGTACAAAAATCCTTTAATCCTTCCAAATCAATATCTTCATGTTGGTCGTCAAATAGATTCGTCCACCCATTTTCTAATGTTTGAGCTTTTACTTCCTTCCATGCAGTCGAGAAATTAAAAATTGTGGATTATAAATTATACTTTTTTAAATTCTCCAACGTGGGTTGTGTTCTCTTGTGTCTTTTTCGCTTTCTTCGTAAAAATTTTCGTCTATATACTCGTTTGGTCGCTAAAATTATTTCCTGGTCCATGGGCTGAATTATCGATGTTGTATTTTTGGGCAAAAACACACAATTAACTTTACCATCGTCGGATCGTAAAACATTTTCAGATGGATGAGAAGGTGCGTTGTCTAAAAGCAATAAACATTTTACATCATCTGGTGGTATTTGCTGTGAACCACACCTTTTGTAAATTATAATACGAAACGGGAAGAGTATTCATTATGTCTTTTAAAACTTTGGGTTTACGAGATTTTCCAACTATGACAGGTATCAGTCTATGCGATCCATCAGCGTCAGCACAAAGTAGTGCTGATATTCTTTATCTAAAAGCTTGGGTATTTTCAGGCAAAGCACGCCATAACAGACCAGTTTCATCAGCATTATAAATCTGGGATTGCAATAACATTTCGAGATTTATCCGTTCTATTAATTTTTCCATCCATCACTTGCTTTGAATAAAATTATGTTCATATGATTAGCTAATTTAATTGCAGCAGTAATTAATAATAATATAAGTTCAACTGCTCACACTGGAAGTATATTTTGGAAAATATTTTGCCCGTTATATCCGAAGTCCATTATAACGAGGTCCGTTATATCGAGCTTTTACATTCATTATGAAATTATCAGCATAATTAATTCAAATTATAAGCTTTCCAACGAAATATACGGATTTTCAAAATATCTTTCAGTTTTTGAGATATTAATTTCTAAACAGAACTCCCTTTTTTGTCATTTCTTATGAAACAATACTCACAACTAATATTTCAAAAAATCGCAATAAATCGGGATTTTAATAAATCATTATAAAATTATCAGCATAACTAATTCAAATTATAAGCTTTCCAACGAAAGAAACGGATTTTCAAAATATCTTTTAGTTCTTGAGATATTAACCTTTGAACAACATAAGGCATTTTCTCATTTTTCGGGATAGACAATTATTTTCAATAAATCATAACAAATCACAATTTCAATGTATCATTATAAAATTAGCAGCATGTATAGTTTAAATTATAAGCTTTCCAACGAAAGAAACGGATTTTCAAAACATCTTTTAGTTCTTGAGATATTAAATTTTGAACAACGTAAGGTATTTTCTCAATTTTCGGGATAAGCAATTATTTTCAATCATTTTCAAAAAATCATATCAAATCACAATTTCAATATATTATTATGAAATTATCAGCATATATACCTTAAATTATAAGCTTTCCAACGAAAAGAACGGATTTTGAACATATCTTTTATTTTTTGAGATATTAACTTTTGAACAACATGAGGCAATTTTTCATTTTTCGGGATACACAGTTATTTTCAATCATTTTCAAAAAATCATAACAAATCACAATTTCAATATATCATTATGAAATTATCAGGATATGTACCTTAAATTATAAGCATTCCAACGAGCGATACGGATTTTCAAAATATCTTTTAGTTCTTGAGATATTAACTGTTGAACAACATAAGGCAATTTCTCAATTATATTCAATCATTTTCAAAAAATCATAACAAATCACAATTTCAATATATTATTATGAAATTATCAGCATATGTACCCCAAATTATAAGGTTTCGAACGAAAGAAACGGATTTTCAAAATATCTTTTAGTTCTTGAGATATTAACTTTTGAACAATATAAGGCAATTTCTCATTTTTCGGTATACATAATTATTTTCAATCATTTTCAAAAAATCATAACAAATCACAATTTCAACATATCATTATGAAATTATCAGCATATGTAACTCAAATTATAAGCTTTCCAACGAAAGAAACGGATTTTCAAAATATCTTTTAATTCTTGAGATATTAACTGTTGAACAACATAAGACAATTTCTCAATTATATTTAATTATATTCAATCATTTTCAAAAAATCATAACAAATCACAATTTCAATATATCATTATGAAATTATCAGCATATGTACCTCAAATTATAAGCTTTCCAACGAAAGAAACGGATTTTCAAAATATCTTTTAATTCTTGAGATATTAACTGTTGAACAACATAAGGCAATTTCTCAATTATATTCAATCATTTTCAAAAAATCATAACAAATCACAATTTCAATATATTATTATGAAATTATCAGGATGTGTACCCCAAATTATAAGCTTTCCAACGAAAGAAACGGATTTTCAAAATATTTTTTAGTTCTTGAGATATTAACTTTTGAACAACTTAAGGCAATTTCTCATTTTTCAGGATGCACAATTATTTTCAATCATTTTCAAAAAATCATATCAAATCACAATTTCAATATATCATTATAAAATTACCAGCATATATAGTTTAAATTATAAGCTTTCCAACGAAAGAAACGGATTTTCAAAATATCTTTTAGTTCTTGAGATATTAACCTTTGAACAACATAAGGCATTTTCTCATTTTTCGGGATACACAATTATTTTTAATCATTTTCAAAAAATCATAATAAATCACAATTTCACTATATCATTATAAAATTACCAACATATATAGTTTAAATTATAAGCTTTCCAACGAAATATACGGATTTTCAAAATATTTTTCAGTTTTTGAGATATTAATTTCTAAACAGAACTCCCTTTTTTGTCATTTTTTAAGAAACAATACTCACAACTAATATTTCAAAAAATCGCAATAAATCGGGATTTTAATAAATCATTATAAAATTATCAGCATAACTAATTCAAATTATAAGCTTTAGAACGAAAGAAACGGATTTTCAAAATATCTTTTAGTTCTTTAGATATTAACCTTTGAACAACATAAGGCAATTTCTCATTTTTCGGGATACACAATTATTTTTAATCATTTTCAAAAAATCATAACAAATCACAATTTCAATATACCATTATGAAATTACCAGCATATATAGTTTAAATTATAAGTTTTCCAACGAAATATGCGGATTTTCAAAATATCTTAGTTTTTGAGATATTAATTTCTAAACGGAACTCCCTTTTCTCTCATTTTCTAAGAAACAAATGTCACAACTAATTTTTCAAAAAATCGCAATAAATCGGGATTTTAATAAATCATTATAAAATTATCAGCATAACTAATTCAAATTATAAGCTTTCCAACGAAAGAAACGGATTTTCAAAATATCTTTTATTTCTTGAGATATTAACCTTTGAACAACATAAGGCAATTTCTCCTTTTTCGGGATACACAGTTATTTTCAATCATTTTTAAAAAATCATAACAAATCACAATTTCAATACATCATTATGAAATTACCAGCATATATAGTTTAAATTATAAGTTTTCCAACGAATGAAACGGATTTTCAAAATATCTTTTAGTTCTTGAGATATTAACCTTTGAACAACATAAGGCAATTTCTCTTTTTTCGGGATACACAGTTATTTTCAATCATTTTTAAAAAATCATAACAAATCACAATTTCAATACATCATTATGAAATTACCAGCATATATAGTTTAAATTATAAGCTTTCCAACGAAAGAAACGGATTTTCAAAATATCTTTTAGTTCTTTAGATATTAACCTTTGAACAACATAAGGCATTTTCTCATTTTTCTGGATACACAATTATTTTTAATCATTTTCAAAAAATCATAATAAATCACAATTTCACTATATCATTATAAAATTACCAACATATATAGTTTAAATTATAAGCTTTCCAACGAAATATACGGATTTTCAAAATATTTTTCAGTTTTTGAGATATTAATTTCTAAACAGAACTCCCTTTTTTTGTCATTTTTTAAGAAACAATACTCACAACTAATATTTTAAAAAATCGCAATAAATCGGGATTTTAATAAATCATTATAAAATTATCAGCATAACTAATTCAAATTATAAGCTTTCCAACGAAAGAAACGGATTTTCAAAATATCTTTTAGTTCTTGAGATATTAACCTTTGAACAACATAAGGCAATTTCTCCTTTTTCGGGATACACAGTTATTTTCAATCATTTTTAAAAAATCATAACAAATCACAATTTCAATACATCATTATGAAATTACCAGCATATATAGTTTAAATTATAAGTTTTCCAACGAATGAAACGGATTTTCAAAATATCTTTTAGTTCTTGAGATATTAACCTTTGAACAACATAAGGCAATTTCTCTTTTTTCGGGATACACAGTTATTTTCAATCATTTTTAAAAAATCATAACAAATCACAATTTCAATACATCATTATGAAATTACCAGCATATATAGTTTAAATTATAAGCTTTCCAACGAAAGAAACGGATTTTCAAAATATCTTTTAGTTCTTGAGATATTAACCTTTGAACAACATAAGGCATTTTCTCATTTTTCGGGATAAACGATTATTTTCAATCATTTTCAAAAAATCATAACAAATCACAATTTCAATATATCATTATAAAATTACCAGCGTATATAGTTTAAATTATAAGCTTTCCAACGAAAGAAACGGATTTTCAAAATATCTTTTAGTTCTTGAGATATTAATTTCTAAACGGAACTCCCTTTTCTGTCATTTTTTAAGAAACAATTCTCACAACTAATTTTTCAAAAAATCGCAATAAATCGAGGTTTCAATAAATCGTTATGAAATTATCAGCATATGTAAATCAAATTATAAGCTTTCAAACAAAAGAAACGGATTTTTAAAATATCTTTTAGTTTTTGAGATATTCATTTCTAAACACAACTTCATTTTTTTCTTATTTTCTAAGGAACAATTTTCACAACTAATTTTTCAAAAAATCGAATTAAATCGAGGTTTCAATAAATCATTATGAAATTATCAGCATATGTAAATCAAATTATAAGCTTTCAAACAAAAGAAACGGATTTTTAAAATATCTGTTAGTTTTTGAGATATTCATTTCTAAACACAACTTAGTTTTTTTCTTATTTTCTAAGAAATAATTTTCACAACTAATTTTTCAAAAAATCGCAAAAAATCGAGGTTTCAATAAATCATTATGAAATTATCAGCATATATAAATCAAATTACAAGCTTTCAAACAAAAGAAACAGATTTTCAAAATATCTTTTAGTTCTTGAGATATTAACTTTTGAACAACATAAGGCAATATCTCATTTTTCGGGATACACAATTATTTTCGATCATTTTCAAAAAATCATAACAAACCACAATTTCAATATATCATTATGAAATTATCAGCATATGTACCCCAAATTATAAGTTTTCCAACGAAAGAAATGGATTCTCAAAATATCTTTTAGTTCTTGAGATATTAACTTTTGAACAACATAAGGTAATTTTTCATTTTTCTGGATACACAATTATTTTCAATCATTTTCAAAAAATCATAACAAATCACAATTTCAATAAATCATTATGAAATTATCAGCATATGTACCTTAAATTATAAGCTTTCCAACGAAAGAAACGGATTTTTAAAATATCTGTTAGTTTTTGAGATATTGATTTCTAAACACAACTTCATTTTTTTCTTATTTTCTAAGGAACAATTTTCTGTTTAATGGCGAAGCTGCAGAAGAAGAGGTTTTTCAATTTTAGGAGATAGTATGGAATTTTTTTGTCATTCAGCATATTGCAAGATCAAAATTATTAGGTTATTAACAATAAAAAACTTCTTTCTTGCATTATTTTATAAATTTCCTCGGTACCAGTTTTGACTTTTACAATTAGGTCATCATCAGCCGAATGGTCAAAACTGATATTTTAGCAGATTAGTTGATGAGTTATACGATATTAGAAGAATCTGTTTTTTTTTTTGGAAGTTTAAGGTTCAATTTTAAAAATGTTTGTAGATAATATATTTTTATAATGTAAGGTATCAGCACACAGTGGGGAATTAAAACAAGAACTTGAAAATACACTTATTTTTACTAATCTATGTATCCCCCCCCGTTACAGTATTTATTAATAAAACCTTTTTATTTATAATCTTTTGGGATTTAAATAAAAACACAACACGGATTACCATTTTCAAATTGAACATTTTCATATTCGCTCTCATAGCAGGTAAAAAAGTATTTTTAGAAAATTCTATAATTAATTTCAAATCCTTTCAGATCAAAGATTTGATAATTTATAGTTTCCCGATTAATCTGGACATCACTTTTTCATTCAAAAACCGGCGAAAAACAAATAAATCATTTTTTCCGTGTCACCGCGACATTTATTTTTTGATATTTCCGTTTATTTTTTTAAAACTTCGAGGTATTATGAAATTATGAAATCATCGTGTGGCGATAAAATAAACTCGGAGCAAAATCAACAGCAACAAAATCAAATAAAAAAGTGGAAACGAAAACTTAAACGGCAAAAACACAAATTGAAATGTTCGTGGTGTGGAAGAACCGTGATGAAATACTATTGGTATAATAATTCAAATTTGAAAATGAATCAAAATAAAGATAGAGAATAAATTTTTGGTGAAATAACTTTGTGGTAATATAAATAAATTTTCGTTGAAAATCTTAAACTTTATTTTTATTTATTATTTTAAGTCTATTTAAAATTTAATTTCCTCCTAACATAAACGTACAAAACACAAATAATCCGGTCATAATTAAAAACTTTTCAACGCCTCCGATAAAACGAAGGAACTAATTTTCGAAATTAATTTTAATTTGCCCCGGGATTGTCTTCAATTCGTTCCTTTGTGATAGTCCAGTTTCAATTATTCAACCCGTAATTACTACCCGAGTTCATCTATCTCGACCAGAATTCTACGAGATTGATGAATGTGAATCAAATTTCGATTAATCTCAGATCGTTATAATTGGGAGTTATCGATAAGGAAATTGAGTTGGTTAAAAACCAATTATTTTTAATTTTGTATACAGTGTCTATCAAAAAGTCAACAACACTTTATTTTTATGGTTTCATTGCAGCTTCGTTAAATACTACTTTAAAAGTTAAAAAATAATAAGTCACTGTTGAATATTTGTTAAGTATTATTAAAACAATGCGTTGCCACATAGATATCACTACTTGTTCGTCTGCTACAGCTACAGATCAGCGTTATCTATCGACTTTCATAATTTTAACAAAGTATTAAAAAACACGTCGTACTTAAAATCAATACAATTGCGACAAAAATTGTACCTTACGGGAATACCCTGCTTATATTGCATAAACGTATATGCAATGTTAACAATAAAATTTGCTACAACTTTTGTTCTAAAAGTTTTTTTATAACATGTTCCGATTCCTAAGGATTACCTTTAAGCACTTGAAAGAGCAACAAATTCATAAAATTTTCATATTTTCGTATCTATCTCGATATTGACGTATCTAAGAGTAAAAGTGCAAGAGAGCAATATTGTTAACAATAAAATTTGCAACAATTTTTGTTATAAAAGTTCTCCTATAGCATGCTCCGATTCCCAAGTGTTACCTTTAATAACTTGAAAAAGCAAGAATTTCATCAAATTTTCATATTTTTGTATCTATCTCGATATTGGCGTATCTAAGAGCAAAAGTGCAAGAGAGCAATAGTGTTAATAATAAAATTTGCAATAATTTTTGTTATAAAAGATTTCTTATAGCATGCTCCGATTCCCGATTTCCTTTAATAACTTGAAAAAGAAACAAATTCATCATATTTTCATGTTTTCGTATCTACCTCCATATTGACGTATCTACGAGCAATAGTGCAAGAGAGCAATATTATTAACAATAAAATTTGCAACAGTTTTTGTTATAAAAGTTTTCTTATAGCATGCTCCGATTCCCAAGTGTTACCTTTAATAACTTGAAAGAGCAACAAATTCATAAAATTTTCATATTTTCGTATTTATCTCCATATTGACGTATCTAAGAGCAAAAGTACAAGAGAGCAATATTGTTAACAATAAAATTTGCAACAATTTTTGTTACACAAGATTTCCTATAGCATGCTCCGATTCCCAAGTGTTACCTTTAATAACTTGAAAGAGCAACAAATTTATAAAATTTTCATATTTTCGTATCTATCTCCATATTGACGTATCTAAGAGCAAAAGTGCAAGAGAGCAATAGTGTTAACAATAAAATTTGTAATAATTTTTGTTATACAAGGTTTCCTATAGCATGCTCCGATTACCAAGTGTTACCTGTAATAACTTGAAAGAGCAACAAATTCATACAATTTTCATATTTATCTCGATATTGACGTATCTAAGAGCAAAAGTGCAAGAGAGCAATAGTGTTAACAATAAAATTTGTAATAATTTTTGTTATACAAGATTTCCTATAGCATGCTCCAATTCCCAAGTGTTACCTTTAATAGCTTGAAAGAGCAACAAATTCATACAATTTTCATATTTTCGTATCTATCTCGATATTGACGTATCTAAGAGCAAAAGTGCAAGAGAGCAATAGTGCTAACAATAAAATTTGTAATAATTTTTGTTATACAAGATTTCCTATAGCATGCTCCAATTCCCAAGTGTTACCTTTAATAGCTTGAAAGCGTAACAAATTCATACAATTTTCATATTTTCATATCTATCTCGATATTGACGTATCTAAGAGCAAAAGTGCAAGAGAACAATATTATTAACAATAAAATTTGCAACAATTTTTATTATAAAAGTTTTCTTATAGCAAGCTCTGATTCTCAAGTGTTACCTTTAATAACATGAAAGAGCAACAAATTTTCATATTTTTGTATCTATCACGATATTGTCGCATCTAATAGCAAAAGTGCAAGAGAGCAATAATGTTAACAATAAAATTTGCTACAATTTTTGTTATAAAAGTTTTCTTATAGCAAGCTTCGATTCCCAAATGTCTCCTTTAATAACTTGAAAGAGCAACAAATTTATAAAATTTTCATATTTTCGTATCTATCTCGATATTGACGTATCTAAGAGCAAAAGTGCAAGAGAGCAATATTATTAACAATAAAATTTGCAATAATTTTTGTTATAAAAGATTTCTTATAGCATGCTCCGATTACCAAGTGTTACCTGTAATAACTTGAAAGAGCAACAAATTCATACAATTTTCATATTTTCATATTTATCTCGATATTGACGTATCTAAGAGCAAAAGTTCAAGAGAGCAATACTGTTAACAATAAAATTTGCAACAATTTGTGTTATAAAAGATTTCTTATAGCATTCTCTTATTTCCAAGTGTTACCTTTAATAACTTGAAAGAGCAACAAATTCATAAAATTCTCATATTTTCGTACTTTTCTCGATATTGACGCATTTAAGAGCTAAAATGCAAGACAGCAATAAAATGCAAGCAGTTAATAATGAAATGTGCAACAATTTTTGTCATAAAAGTTTTCTTATAGCAAGCTTCGATTCTCAAGTGTTACCTTTAATAACTTGAAAGAGCAACAAATTCATCAAATTTTCATATTTTCGTATCTACCTCGATATTGACGTATCTAAGAGCAAAAGTGCAAGAGAGCAATACTGTTAATAATAAAATTTGCAACAATTTTTGTTATAAAAGTTTTCCTATAGCATGCTCCGATTCCCAAGTGTTACCTTTAATGACTTGAAAGAGCAACAAATTCATAAAATTTTCATATTTTTGTGTCTATCTCGATATTATATGGATAACGGCTAGATAGTGCAGGCTGGACTCCTTTGTCTCTAAGGGCTTTATTAATGGTATGAAAATCTGTCCTGTCAAATGCTCCTTCGATATCTATAAACACTCCTAGAGTGAACTCTTTATAGTCTAAAGATCTATTGATTTTTTGTAGGGTCGTTTTTGTTGATCTTTCCAGAGTGTATGCATGCTAGTTTGGGTGCAGGGGAAACTTTTCCAGTGTCGTTTCTCTTATTATTATTATTTCACATAGCCTTTTAAGTGCCTTCCCGACGAATGAGGAAAGACTGATTGGTTTATATGATTTTGGATCAGTGTAATCTCGCCTCCCAGGTTTGGGGATGAAGACTACCTTTACTTCTCTCCAGGATAAGGGAACATAGCAGAATGCTAAGCAACCTTTGTATATTTTTAGTAGGTGCGGTAGTAATTCCGCCATACACCACTGTAGTAGCGCAGGTAGAATATCATCAGGACCGGCAGATTTAAATTGTGAGAAGGACTGTATGGCTCAACCAACTCTGGTTTCAGTCACCACAAGATTATCTAGCCTCCAGTACCTCTACGTTTGGATTCTACCTGGACAGCCAAGTAAACCAACGAAGCTGTGTTATTTAAAACTATTAAGTAAGAAAAATATCATACCTGGGGCATATTGTTAAAAGAGACAGATACAAAATCCTTCAGTTTATAATGAAAAGTAAGATCGAGAGTCACAGAGGAATTGGAAGGAAGCAAAAAAAACTACTAAATCGCTAAATATTGTTGGAAATCCCAGAACATCATCGAGAATGATTATAAATCCAATTATTTGACAGATACAACGCAAGGAGTTTGAAGATGATAATTAAGATATTTAATGTTTAAGATATAAAAATAAAAATTATATAAATCTTTATATGTATGAAAGAATTTACATTTGATGAACTGATTGACGCAACTTAACAAATATTTTCGTAGTAGCAAAAACAGCGGATAAATGGGTAACAAAGCACGTTCCAGTACTTGAAAGAAACATTATTACAACATGACTTTCAGCTTAATGTAAGCAGAGAAGGTAATCGACAACTCTTTGACGACCTGTTTACGTTAAAATAAATACGCTTTGAACCAGAATACACTAACACTTTTGAAACTATCGTCATAATTTATTTAAAGTATTGCTATTACGATTACTATTCTCTTTTCGTTTCGTAAAACAAGGCTTCGTGTTCGAGATAACTTTTGTTGCATATGCGGCGAGTATAATGTTATTAAAAATCACATAGAGGAGCTATGTAAGACAACTTTCTCTTGCGAATTTTGGCATGAAACTTGAAGACCACCGCTAATCGTGCCTTTCTCATAAGTCAGCTGAATAGTTGGAATAGTTGGGCTTCAGATTGAAAGAACAAAACTTATTGGCCAAATAAAACTCTTTTTATTGGTAGAGAAATCGAGAAAAGAAATTTGTTAAGTAGTTTGAGAAAGAGGAGAACCTTATCTATTGTTCTGACGTTTCTGGATTGAATAGTTAATTTAGCATCACCTACAATAAAGATGAATGAACGCTGCTTGTAGATTTATTCTGCATCTGAACCAGTTAGACACTCAATGCATTTAATTTTGCATTTTCTCCATACTTTTTAGTCAACAAGGTGGATATGCAAAGTTTTATTTCCAAAAGATGGCGAAAGTTTTTGCTTTTGCTTTTCCATCTTGCTTTGTTGCTTTCCTGTGACCGGTCAAAACTGCACTATGACTTTACGGACATACTGTGTATTTGCTCCATCATAATTTTTTCTTCATAACTCTCTCTCGGTTTTGGCCTCTTCCATATCATACAACTGAACTATCCTCAAGTCAATCTATCAATGTTTAAGCCGTATTATTTTCAAAAGTTTCCAATTCTTTTGATACTTGCTGCTTTTCTCTATAGATCAGTGTCAGGCATGTTTTTAAGGCATCTTTGTTGCTGTTGGGATACTAAGACTTAAAATTCTTTACACTTCAATTCTTCAAATTTTGAAGTCTTCTCTGACGCCATTGATGCACAAATAACCATTAAAGCAAAAGTGCACCATGATTTTATGGACACTGTATTTTCCAATCTCCATTGATCTCACCAATTCTATATTCAACCTGTATATCTGCAGCTCAGCTTGCGTTATTATAGCTGAGCCACTATTTGCATCTTACACTCCCGCCGGATATAGACACCATAGCAGAGATAGTAGATGGATTAGTGGGATAACGAGGGAAAGTAAGAGGAATGGAAGATGATGTATTCAATTCAACGCGTTGTGGATTTACATCTCTTACCTATTCTGGTTATCTTAGATGTGCGATAGATAGTTTTTGAGGGGTAGGTATATGATATGTGCGGGTGTGGAATATAAAGTAAATAAGACTTTCCAGTTGTGAATTTCATGAGAAATACCCATCGAGGCCAAAATAATATCAATAACTGATTGACTTCTGGTAGTAACAAATGTTGGTTCGGGGCCCCGATTAAGTAAATCAAGATTGCTATTGAAAATAAACTCTAAAAGTGATTTGATCTGGGTACAGCCCCAGAACACGGCCTATGACGAGATTCTTTACGATCAAAAATCAATCTCTACAAAACAGATGCAGAAAAAAAGTTTAAATTTAGATACGGCAACTACGAAAATATGAAAATTTGAGAAATTTCGTTGTTTTACAAGTTGTTAATGTAATACTCTGGAAATAGAAATGGATTTCAAGCTATGGTAAGTAACCAAATCATAAAAATTCTAGATACTGAAACGGGATTTTCTGTATGATTCTGATATCTTGATTAATTTGGCTTTCTTTTGAGATATCATTCATCAAGATATCTCAATTAACACAGAAGTTATCCAAAAAATGATTTAATATTTTGTCGATTTCAAGCTATGCTAAGTAACCAAATCCTAAAAATTCTAGATACTGAAACGGGATTTTCTGTATGATTCTGATATTTTGATTAATTGTGCTTTCTTTTGACATATCATTCATCAAAATATTTCAATTAACACGGAAATTACCTAAAAAATGATTTAAATGTCTATTTTGTCGATTTCAAGCTATGCTAAGTAACCAAATGCTAAAAATTCTAGATACTGAAACGGTATTTTCTGTATGATTGTGATATTTTGATTAATTTGGCTTTTTTTTGAGACATCATTCATCAAAATATTTCAATTATCACAGAAGTTATCCAAAAAATGATTTAAATCTCTATTTTGTAGATTTTAAGCTATGCTAAGTAAGCAAATCCTAAAAATTCTACATGCTGAAACGGGATTTTCAGTATGATTCTGATATTTTGATTAATTGGGCTTTCTTTTAAGATATCATTCATCAAATTATTTCAATTAACATAGAAGTTATCCAAAAAATGATTTAAATCCCTATTTTGTCGATTTCAAGCTATGCTAAGTAACCAAATCCTAAAAATTCTAGATACTGAAACGGGATTTTCTGTATGATTCGGATATTTTGAATAATTGGGCTTTCTTTTGAGATATCATTCATCAAAATATTTCAATTATCACAGAAGTTATCCAAAAAATGATTTAAATCGCTATTTTGTCGATTTCAAGCTATGCTAAGTAACCAAATCCTAAAAATTCTAGATGCTGAAACGGGATTTTCTGTATCATTCTGATATATTGATTAATTGGGCTTACTTTTGAGATATCATTCATCAAAATATTTCAATTATCACAGAAGTTATCCAAAAAATGATTTAATATTTTGTCGATTTCAGGCTATGCTAAGTAACCAAATCCTAAAAATTCTAGATGCTGAAACGGGATTTTCTGTATGATTCTGACATTTTGATTAATTGTGCTTTCTTTTGAGATATCATTCATCAAAGTAACTCAATTAACATAGAAGTTATCCAAAAAATGATTTAAATCCCTATTTTGTCGATTTCAAGCAATGCTAAGTAACCAAATCCTAAAAATTCTAGATACTGAAACGGGATTTTCTGTATGATTCTCATAGTTTGATTAATTGGGCTTTCCCTTGAGATATCATTCATCAAAATATCTCAATTAGCACAGAAGTTATCGAAAAAATGATTCAAATCTCTATTTTGTAGATTTTATGCTATGATAAGTAACCAAATCCTAAAAATTCTAGATACTGAAACGGGATTTTCTGTGTGATTCTGATATTTTATTTAATTGGGCTTTCTTTTGAGATATCATTCATCGAAATATTTCAATTAACACAGAAGTTATCCAAAAAATGATTTAAATCTCTATTCTGTAGATTTCAAGCAATGCTAAGTAACCAAATCTTAATAATTCTACATACTGAAACGGGATTTTCTGTATGATTCTGATATTTTGATTAATTGGGCTTTCTTTTGAGATATCATTCATCAAAATATTTCAATTAACACAGAAGTTATCCAAAAAATGATTTAATGTCTATTTTGTCGATTTCAAGCTATGTTAAGTAATTAAATCCTAAAAATTCTATGTACTGAAACGGGATTTTCTGTATGATTTTGATATTTTGATTAATTGCGCTTTCTTTTGAGATATCATTTGTCAAAATATTTCAATTAACACAGAAGTTATCCAAAAAATGGTTTAAATCGCTATTTTGTCGATTTCAAGCAATGCTAAGTAACCAAATCCTAAAAATTCTAGATACTGAAACGGGATTTTCTGTATGATTCTGATATTTTGATTAATTGGGCTTTCTTTTGAGATATAAGTCATCACAATATCTCAATTAACACAGAAGTTATCCAAAAAATGATTTAAATCTCTATTTTGTCGATTTCAAGCTATGCTAAGTAACAAAATCCTAAAAATTCTAGATACTGAAACGGGATTTTCTGTATGATTCTGATATTTTAATTAATTGGGCTTTCTTTTGAGATATCATTCATGAAAATATCTCAATTAACACAGAAGTTATCCAAAAAATGATTTAAATCTCTATTTTGTCGATTTCAAGCTATGCTAAGTAACAAAATCCTAAAAATTCTAGATACTGAAACGGGATTTTCTGTATGATTCTGACATTTTGATTAATTGTGCTTTCTTTTGAGATATCATTCATCAAAGTAACTCAATTAACATAGAAGTTATCCAAAAAATGATTTAAATCCCTATTTTGTCGATTTCAAGCTATGCTAAGTAACCAAATCCTAAAAATTCTAGATACTGAAACGGGATTTTCTGTATGATTCTGATATCTTGATTAATTTGGCTTTCTTTTGAGATATCATTCATCAAGATATCTCAATTAACACAGAAGTTATCCAAAAAATGATTTAATATTTTGTCGATTTCAAGCTATGCTAAGTAACCAAATCCTAAAAATTCTAGATACTGAAACGGGATTTTCTGTATGACTTTGATATTTCAATTAATTGGGCTTTCTTTTGACATATCATTCATCAAAATATTTCAATTAACACGGAAATTACCTAAAAAATGATTTAAATGTCTATTTTGTCGATTTCAAGCTATGCTAAGTAACCAAATGCTAAAAATTCTAGATACTGAAACGGTATTTTCTGTATGATTCTGATATTTTAATTAATTGGGCTTTCTTTTGAGATATCATTCATCAAAATATCTCAATTAACACAGAAGTTATTCAAAAAATGATTTAAATCTCTATTTTGTAGATTTTAAGCTATGCTAAGTAAGCAAATCCTAAAAATTCTACATGCTGAAACGGGATTTTCAGTATGATTCTGATATTTTGATTAATTGGGCTTTCTTTTGAGATATAAGTCATCACAATATCTCAATTAACACAGAAGTTATCCAAAAAATGATTTAAATCTCTATTTTGTCGATTTCAAGCTATGCTAAGTAACAAAATCCTAAAAATTCTAGATACTGAAACGGGATTTTCTGTATGATTCTGATATTTTAATTAATTGGGCTTTCTTTTGAGATATCATTCATGAAAATATCTCAATTAACACAGAAGTTATCCAAAAAATGATTTAAATCTCTATTTTGTCGATTTCAAGCTATGCTAAGTAACAAAATCCTAAAAATTCTAGATACTGAAACGGGATTTTCTGTATGATTCTGACATTTTGATTAATTGTGCTTTCTTTTGAGATATCATTCATCAAAGTAACTCAATTAACATAGAAGTTATCCAAAAAATGATTTAAATCCCTATTTTGTCGATTTCAAGCTATGCTAAGTAACCAAATCCTAAAAATTCTAGATACTGAAACGGGATTTTCTGTATGATTCTGATATCTTGATTAATTTGGCTTTCTTTTGAGATATCATTCATCAAGATATCTCAATTAACACAGAAGTTATCCAAAAAATGATTTAATATTTTGTCGATTTCAAGCTATGCTAAGTAACCAAATCCTAAAAATTCTAGATACTGAAACGGGATTTTCTGTATGACTTTGATATTTCAATTAATTGGGCTTTCTTTTGACATATCATTCATCAAAATATTTCAATTAACACGGAAATTACCTAAAAAATGATTTAAATGTCTATTTTGTCGATTTCAAGCTATGCTAAGTAACCAAATGCTAAAAATTCTAGATACTGAAACGGTATTTTCTGTATGATTCTGATATTTTAATTAATTGGGCTTTCTTTTGAGATATCATTCATCAAAATATCTCAATTAACACAGAAGTTATTCAAAAAATGATTTAAATCTCTATTTTGTAGATTTTAAGCTATGCTAAGTAAGCAAATCCTAAAAATTCTACATGCTGAAACGGGATTTTCAGTATGATTCTGATATTTTGATTAATTGGGCTTTCTTTTAAGATATCATTCATCAAATTATTTCAATTAACAGGGAAGTTATCCAAAAATGATTTAAATCGCTATTTTGTCGATTTCAAGCAATGCTAAGTAACCAAATCCTAAAAATTCTAGATACTGAAACGGGATTTTCTGTATGATTCTGATATTTTGATTAATTGGGCTTTCTTTTGAGATATCATTCATCAAAATATTTCAATTATCACAGAAGTTGTCCATAAAATGATTTAATCTCTATTTTGTCGATTTCAAACTATGCTAAGTAACCAAATTCTAAAAATTCTAGATACTGAAACGGGATTTTCTGTATGATTCTGATATCTTGATTGATTGGGCTTTCTTTTGAGATATTAGTCATCAAAATATTTCAATTAACAGAGAAGTTGTCCAAAAAATGATTTAATATTTTGTCGATTTCAAGCTATGCTAAGTAACCAAATCATAAAAATTCTAGATACTGAAACAGGATTTTCTGTATGATTCTGATATTTTGATTAATTAGGCTTTCTTTTGAGATATCATTCATCAACATATTTCAATTAACACAGAAGTTATCCAAAAAATGATTTAAATCGCTATTTTGTCGATTTCAAGCAATGCTAAGTAACCAAATCCTAAAAATTCTAGATACTGAAACGGGATTTTCTGTATGATTCTGAAATATTGATTAATTGGGCTTTCTTTTGAGATATCATTCATCCAAATATTTCAATTAACAGAGAAGTTATCCAAAAAATGATTTAATATTTTGTCGATTTCAGGCTATGCTAAGTAACCAAATCCTAAACATTCTAGATGCTGAAACGGGATTTTCTGTATGATTCTGATATTTTCATTAATTGTGCTTTCTTTTGAGATATCATTCATCAAAGTAACTCAATTAACATAGAAGTTATCCAAAAAATGATTTAAATCCCTATTTTGTCGATTTCAAGCTATGCTAAGTAACCAAATCCTAAAAATTCTAGATACTGAAACGGGATTTTCTGTATGATTCGGATATTTTGAATAATTGGGCTTTCTTTTGAGATATCATTCATCCAAATATTTCAATTAACAGAGAAGTTATCCAAAAAATGATTTAATATTTTGTCGATTTCAGGCTATGTTAAGTAACCAAATCCTAAAAATTCTAGATGCTGAAACGGGATTTTCTGTATGATTCTGACATTTTGATTAATTGTGCATTCTTTTGAGATATCATTCGTCAAAGTAACTCAATTAACATAGAAGTTATCCAAAAAATGATTTAAATCCCTATTTTGTCGATTTCAAGCTATGCTAAGTAACCAAATCCTAAAAATTCTAGATACTGAAACGGGATTTTCTGTATGATTCGGATATTTTGAATAATTGGGCTTTCTTTTGAGATATCATTCGTCCAAATATTTCAATTAACAGAGAAGTTATCCAAAAAATGATTTAATATTTTGTCGATTTCAGGCTATGTTAAGTAACCAAATCCTAAAAATTCTAGATGCTGAAACGGGATTTTCTGTATGATTCTGACATTTTGATTAATTGTGCTTTCTTTTGAGATATCATTCATCAAAGTAACTCAATTAACATAGAAGTTATCCAAAAAATTATTTAAATCCCTATTTTGTCGATTTCAAGCTATGCTAAGTAACCAAATCCTAAAAATTCTAGATACTGAAACGGGATTTTCTGTATGATTCGGATATTTTGAATAATTGGGCTTTCTTTTGAGATATCATTCATCAAAATATTTCAATTATCACAGAAGTTATCCAAAAAATGATTTAAATCGCTATTTTGTCGATTTCAAGCTATGCTAAGTAACCAAATCCTAAAAATTCTAGATGCTGAAACGGGAATTTCTGTATCATTCTGATATATTGATTAATTGGGCTTACTTTTGAGATATCATTCATCAAAATATTTCAATTATCACAGAAGTTATCCAAAAAATGATTTAATATTTTGTCGATTTCAGGCTATGCTAAGTAACCAAATCCTAAACATTCTAGATACTGAAACGGGATTTTCTGTATGATTCGGATATTTTGAATAATTGGGCTTTCTTTTGAGATATCATTCATCAAAATATTTCAATTATCACAGAAGTTATCCAAAAAATGATTTAAATCGCTATTTTGTCGATTTCAAGCAATGCTAAGTAACCAAATCCTAAAAATTCTAGATACTGAAACGGGATTTTCTGTATGATTCTGATATTTTGATTAATTGGGCTTTCTTTTGAGATATAAGTCATCACAATATCTCAATTAACACAGAAGTTATCCAAAAAATGATTTAATATTTTGTCGATTTCAAGCTATGCTAAGTAACCACATCCTAAAAATTCTAGATACTGAAACGGAATTTTCTGTATGATTCTGATATTTTGATTAATTGGGCTTTCTTTTGAGATATCATTCGTCAAAATATTTCAATTAACATAGAAGTTATCCAAAGAATGATTTAAATTCCTATTTTGTCGATTTCAAGCTATGCTAAGTAAGCAAATCCAAAAAATGTTATATATTGAAACGAGATTTTCTGTATGATTGTGATATTTTGATTAATTGGGCTTTCTTTTGAGATATAAGTGATCACAATATCTCAATTAACTCAGAAGTTATCCAAAAAATGATTTAGAAATCTATTTTGTCGATTTCAAGCTATGCTAAGTAACCAAATCCTAAAAATTCTAGATACTGAAATGAGATTTTCTGTATGATTTTGATATTTTGATTAATTGGTCTTTCTTTTGAGATATCAATCATGAAGATGTTTCAGTTAACAAAGAAGTTATCCAAAAAATGATTTAATCACTATTTTGTCGATTTCAAGCTATGCTAAGTAACCAAATCCTAAAAATTCTAGATATTGAAACGGGATTTTCTGTATGATTCTGATATTTTGATTAATTGGGCTTTCTTGTGAGATATCATTCATCAAAATATTTCAATTAACACAGAAGTTATCCAAAAAATGATTTAATCTCTATTTTGTCAATTTCAAGCTATGCTAAGTAACCAAATCCTAAAAATTCTAGATACTGAAACGGGATTTTCTGTATGATTCTGATATTTTGATTGATTCGGCTTTCTTTTGAGATATTAATCATCAAAATATTTCAATTAACACAGAAGTTATCCAAAAAATGATTTAGAAATCTATTTTGTCGATTTCAAGCAATGCTAGGTAACCATATCTAAAAAATTCTAGATACTGAAACGGGATTTTCTGTATGATTCTGATATTTTGATTAATTGGGCTTTCTTTTGAGATATAAGTCATCACAATATCTCAATTAACACAGAAGTTATCCAAAAAATGATTTAATATTTTGTCGATTTCAAGCTATGCTAAGTAACCAAATCCTTAAAATTCTGGATACTAAAACGGGATTTTCAGTATGATTCTGATATTTTGATTGATTGGGCTTTCTCTTAAGATCAAAGCTGATCCAGCTGTGGTCTGACCTTGAGACCAAGTCAAAGACTTTCCAGTTGTGGATTTTATGAGAAATACTCATCGAGGCCTAAATAATGTCAATAACTAATGGACTTCTGGCAGTAACAAAAGTTGGATCTGAGCTCCGATTAAGTAAATTAAGATTGCTATTGAAAATAAAGTCTAAAAGTGATTTGATCTGTTGTGCACGAAATTCCAGTTCTTTCAAACTAAAGTTGAAAATATTTTGCGATCTAATTTAGACATTCTATTGGCATCATGCTGTTTATGATTCTTTACGATCAAAAATCAATCTTTACAAAACAGATGCAGAAAAAAGTTGATATTTGTTGACTAACTTTAAAAAGATGTCTAGTAATCAAGATATTTATTAAGAAAATTTTCGGAAAAGTGAAGAAAAACGTAAAGGAATGTTGTTGTAATTTTAAATCACGTTTTAAGTTCGAGTCGATATAAATTTCGTAGAATTTCTAAAACGTCGATTGAAAATAAACTATATTTAAATAAGCTAACGAGAGACGTTCAAAAAATAACATCAAAAAGGTTATTTTGGAACCTTTTAACTTGTGTGTTTCATATTTTTAATGTGAAAAAATAAAAATTAAAGATTCATAAATTAAAGATAATAAATAAAATTCGAATAATCCGCATAATAAAATTGTTTTTAAACATTTCCGTGGCACAAACAAGCGAATAAATCAAGACAAAATTTCAGATTATCACAATTTCCCCCCGTTTCGAGAAACTCACTCTCTTTTGCGTTACTTTTAATTCCTTTTGTTATCCCAGTAGAGGATTTATCTCCGCGAATTTAAGCATCCGGGTTTTGCTCTAATTGAACCTGGGATTTATAAGTGGAAACCAAAACCGGAACTTCACTCCCATTTATTCAAACTTTAAATTCAAAGCAATTTCAGACTGTTCAAATTTTACTCTAAGCGTTTGTGTCGTTTAATTATGCCATTTTTAATTCGTTCTTTTTTGATTTCTCTTTTTTTTTGTTGTAGATGATTGAAAAATTGGTGGAGCGATGAAATCTCTTCGCGAAGGAAAATGGATGGCGAAAACCGAATCATTTTAAACGTCGGCGGAATTCGCTACGAAACGTACAAAGCGACGTTAAAAAAAATTCCTGCTACACGATTATCGCGATTAACAGAGGCTTTAGCTAATTATGATCCTGTTTTAAATGAGTATTTTTTTGATAGACATCCTGGAGTATTCGCACAAATTTTAAATTATTATAGGCAAGTACAATTTTACTTTTACAGTGTTTTCAAAAAATCATCATAAATAGAGGTATTAATGAATCGATATGAAATTATCATCGTTTATAAAAGAAATTATAAACTTTCAAATGAAACAAACCGCTTTTCAAAATACCTTTTAGTTATTTAGATATTAATTTTTAAACTCAATGACATTTCTCCACATTTTAGGTTAAGCTTAATTCTCAATCGTTTCTTAAAAAAATCGTAATAAAGCGATTTACTTAGACATGTTTCTTCAACATCCAGGATTTATATAAAAAAGTATCAGCTTTTTAATGAAACCAACCGTTTTTGAAAATAACATTTAGTTATTGAGATAAAAATGTTTAAACACAACACTATTTATTCTCGTTTTTAAGGTAAACAATTTTCTTGAGTTGTTTTCAAAAAATCATCATAAATAGAGGTTTTAATGAATCGATATGAAATTATCATCCTTTATAAAGAAAATTATAAGCTTTCAAATGAAACAAACCGCTTTTCAAAATACCTTTTAGTTATTTAGATATTAATTTTTAAACTGAAAGATATTTCTCCACATTTTAGGTTAATCTTAATTATCAACCGTTTTTTTAAAAAATCGTAATAAAGCGATTTATTTAAACATGATTCTCCAACATTCAGGATTTATATAAAAAAGTATCAGCTTTTTAATGAAACCAACCGTTTTTGAAAATAGCATTTAGTTATTGAGATAAAAATGTTTAAACATAACACTATTTATTCTCGTTTTTAAGGTAAACAATTTTCTTGTGTTGTTTTCAAAAAATCATCATAAATAGAGGTTTTAATGAATCGATATGAAATTATCAGCATTTATAAAAGAAATTATAAACTTTCAAATGAAATAAACCGCTTTTCAAAACACCTTTTAGTTATTTAGATATTAATTCTTAAACTCAATGATATTTCTCCACATTTTAGGTTAAGCTTAATTATAAATCGTTTTTTAAAAAAATCGTAATAAAGCGATTTACTTAGACATGATTCTCCAACATTCAGGATTTATATAAAAAAGTATCAGCTTTTTAATGAAACCAACCGTTTTTGAAAATAACATTTAGTTATTGAGATAAAAATGTTTAAACATAACACTATTTATTGTCGTTTTAAAGGTAAACAATTTTCTTGAGTTGTTTTCAAAAAATCATCATAAATACAGGTTTTAATGAATCGATATGAAATTATCAGCGTTTATAAAGGAAATTATAAACTTTCAAATGAAACAAACCGCTTTTCAAAATACCTTTTAGTTATTAAGATATTAATTCTTAATCTCAATAATATTTCTCCACATTTTAGGTTAAGCTTAATTATCAATCGTTTTTTAAAAAAATCGTAATAAAGCGATTTACTTAGACATGATTCTCCAACATTCAGGATTTGTATAAAAAAGTATCAGCTTTTTAATGAAACCAACCGTTTTTGAAAATAACATTTAGTTATTGAGATAAAAATGTTTAAACACAACACTATTTATTCTCGTTTTTAAGGTAAACAATTTTCTTGTCTTGTTTTCAAAAAATCATCATAAATAGAGGTTTTAATCAATCGATATGAAATTATCAGCGTTTATAAAAGAAATTATAAACTTTCAAATGAAACAAACCGCTTTTCAAAATACCTTTTAGTTATTTAGATATTAATTTTTAAACTCAATGACACTTCTCCACATATTAGGTTAAGTTTAGTAATCTATCGTTTTTTAAAAAAATCGTAATAAAGCGATTTACTTAGACATGATTCTCCAACATTCAGGATTTATATAAAAAAGTATCAGCTTTTTAATGAAACCAACCGTTTTTGAAAATAACATTTAGTTATTGAGATAAAAATGTTTAAACACAACACTATTTATTCTCGTTTTTAAGGTAAACAATTTTCTTGTGTTGTTTTCAAAAAATCATCATAAATAGAGGTTTTAATCAATCGATATGAAATTATCAGCGTTTATAAAAGAAATTATAAATTTTCAAATGAAACAAACCGCTTTTCAAAATACTTTTTAGTTATTTAGATATTAATTCTTAAACTCAATGATATTTCTCCACATTTTAGGTTAAGCTTAATTATAAATCATTTTTTAAAAAAATCGTAATAAAGCGATTTACTTAGACATGATTCTCCAACATTCAGGATTTACATAAAAAAGTATCAGCTTTTTAATGAAAACAGCCGTTTTTGAAAATAACATTTAGTTATTGAGATAAAAATGTTTAAACATAACACTATTTATTCTCGTTTTTAAGGTAAACAATTTTCTTGTGTTGTTTTCAAAAAATCATCATAAATAGAGGTTTTAATGAATCGTAATGAAATTATCAGCGTTTATAAAAGAAATTATAAACTTTCGAATGAAAAATAACAATTTTCAAAACACCTTTTAGTTATTTAGATATTAATTTTTGAACTCAATGACACTTCTCCACATTTTAGGTTAATCTTAATTATCAATCGTTTTTTAAAAAAATCGTAATAAAGCGATTTACTTAGACATGATTCTCCAACATTCAGGATTTATATAAAAAAGTATCAGCTTTTTAATGAAACCAACCGTTTTTGAAAATAACATTTACTTATTGAGATAAAAATGTTTAAACACAACACTATTTATTCTCGTTTTTAAGGTAAACAATTTTCTTGTGTTGTTTTCAAAAAATCATCATAAATAGAGGTTTTAATGAATCGTAATGAAATTATCAGCGTTTATAAAAGAAATTATAAACTTTCGAATGAAAAATAACAATTTTCAAAACACCTTTTAGTTATTTAGATATTAATTTTTGAACTCAATGACACTTCTCCACATTTTAGGTTAAACTTAATTATCAATCGTCTTTTAAAAAAATCATAATAAAGCGATTTACTTAGACATGATTCTCCAACATTCAGGATTTACATAAAAAAGTATCAGCTTTTTAATGAAAACAGCCGTTTTTGAAAATAACATTTAGTTATTGAGATAAAAATGTTTAAACATAACACTATTTATTCTCGTTTTTAAGGTAAACAATTTTCTTGTGTTGTTTTCAAAAAATCATCATAAATAGAGGTTTTAATGAATCGTAATGAAATTATCAGCGTTTATAAAAGAAATTATAAACTTTCGAATGAAAAATAACAATTTTCAAAACACCTTTTAGTTATTTAGATATTAATTTTTGAACTCAATGACACTTCTCCACATTTTAGGTTAATCTTAATTATCAATCGTTTTTTAAAAAAATCGTAATAAAGCGATTTACTTAGACATGATTCTCCAACATTCAGGATTTATATAAAAAAGTATCAGCTTTTTAATGAAACCAACCGTTTTTGAAAATAACATTTACTTATTGAGATAAAAATGTTTAAACACAACACTATTTATTCTCGTTTTTAAGGTAAACAATTTTCTTGTGTTGTTTTCAAAAAATCATCATAAATAGAGGTTTTAATGAATCGTAATGAAATTATCAGCGTTTATAAAAGAAATTATAAACTTTCGAATGAAAAATAACAATTTTCAAAACACCTTTTAGTTATTTAGATATTAATTTTTGAACTCAATGACACTTCTCCACATTTTAGGTTAATCTTAATTATCAATCGTTTTTTAAAAAAATCGTAATAAAGCGATTTACTTAGACATGATTCTCCAACATTCAGGATTTATATAAAAAAGTATCAGCTTTTTAATGAAACCAACCGTTTTTGAAAATAACATTTACTTATTGAGATAAAAATGTTTAAACACAACACTATTTATTCTCGTTTTTAAGGTAAACAATTTTCTTGTGTTGTTTTCAAAAAATCATCATAAATAGAGGTTTTAATGAATCGTAATGAAATTATCAGCGTTTATAAAAGAAATTATAAACTTTCGAATGAAAAATAACAATTTTCAAAACACCTTTTAGTTATTTAGATATTAATTTTTGAACTCAATGACACTTCTCCACATTTTAGGTTAATCTTAATTATCAATCGTTTTTTAAAAAAATCGTAATAAAGCGATTTACTTAGACATGATTCTCCAACATTCAGGATTTATATAAAAAAGTATCAGCTTTTTAATGAAACCAACCGTTTTTGAAAATAACATTTACTTATTGAGATAAAAATGTTTAAACACAACACTATTTATTCTCGTTTTAAAGGTAAACAATTTTCTTGTGTTGTCTTCAAAAAATCATCATAAATAGAGGTTTTAATGAATCGATATGAAATTATCAGCGTTTATAAAGGAAATTATAAACTTTCAAATGAAACAAACCGCTTTTCAAAATACCTTTTAGTTATTTAGATATTAATTCTTAAACTCAATGATATTTCTCCACATTTTAGGTTAAGCTTAATTATAAATCATTTTTTAAAAAAATCGTAATAAAGCGATTTACTTAGACATGATTTTCCAACATTCAGGATTTACATAAAAAAGTATCAGCTTTTTAATGAAAACAGCCGTTTTTGAAAATAACATTTAGTTATTGAGATAAAAATGTTTAAACATAACACTATTTATTCTCGTTTTTAAGGTAAACAATTTTCTTGTGTTGTTTTCAAAAAATCATCATAAATAGAGGTTTTAATGAATCGTAATGAAATTATCAGCGTTTATAAAAGAAATTATAAACTTTCGAATGAAAAATAACAATTTTCAAAACACCTTTTAGTTATTTAGATATTAATTTTTGAACTCAATGACACTTCTCCACATTTTAGGTTAATCTTAATTATCAATCGTTTTTTAAAAAAATCGTAATAAAGCGATTTACTTAGACATGATTCTCCAACATTCAGGATTTATATAAAAAAGTATCAGCTTTTTAATGAAACCAACCGTTTTTGAAAATAACATTTAGTTATTGAGATAAAAATGTTTAAACACAACACTATTTATTCTCGTTTTTAAGGTAAACAATTTTCTTGAGTTGTTTTCAAAAAATCATCATAAATAGAGGTTCTAATCAATCGATATGAAATTATCAGCGTTTAAAAAGGAAATTATAAACTTTCAAATAAAACAAACCGCTTTTCAAAATACCTTTTAGTTATTTAGATATTAATTTTTAAACTCAATGACATTTCTCCACATTTTAGGTTAATCTTAATTATCAATCGTTTTTTAAAAAAATCGTAATAAAGCGATTTACTTAGACATGATTCTCCAACATTCAGGATTTATATAAAAAAGTATCAGCTTTTTAATGAAACCAACCGTTTTTGAAAATAACATTTAGTTATTGAGATAAAAATGTTTAAACACAACACTATTTATTCTCGTTTTAAAGGTAAACAATTTTCTTGTGTTATCTTCAAAAGATCATCATAAATAAAGGTTTTAATCAATCGATATGAAATTATCAGCGTTTATAAAAGAAATTATAAACTTTCAAATGAAATAAACCGCTTTTCAAAACACCTTTTAGTTATTTAGATATTAATTTTTAAACTCAATGATACTTCTCCACATTTTAGGTTAAGCTTAATTATCAATCGTTTTTTAAAAGAATCATAATAAAGCGATTTACTTAGACATGATTCTCCAACATTCAGGATTTGTATAAAAATGTATCAGCTTTTTAATGAAACCAACCGTTTTTGAAAACAACATTTAGTTATTGAGATAAAAATGTTTAAACATAACACTACTTATTCTCGTTTTAAAGGTAAACAATTTTCTTGCGTTGTTTTCAAAAAATCATCATAAATAGAGGTTTTAATGAATCGTAAAGAAATTATCAGCGTTTATAAAAGAAATTATAAGCTTTCGAATGAAACAAACCGCTTTTCAAAATACCTTTTAGTTATTTAGATATTAATTTTTAAACTCAATGACACTTCTCCACATTTTAGGTTAATCTTAATTCTCAATCGTTCTTAAAAAAAATCGTAATAAAGCGATTTACTTAGACATGATTCTCCAACATTCAGGATTTATATAAAAAAGTATCAGCTTTTTAATGAAACCAACCGTTTTTGAAAATAACATTTAGTTATTGAGATAGAAATGTTTAAACACAACACTATTTATTCTCGTTTTTAAGGTAAACAATTTTCTTGTGTTATTTTCAAAAAATCATCATAAATAGAGGTTTTAATCAATCGATATGAAATTATCAGCGTTTATAAAAGAAATTATAAACTTTCCAATGAAAAATACCAATTTTCAAAATACCTTTTAGTTATTTAGATATTAATTTTTAAAATCAATGATATTTCTCCACATTTTAGGTTAAGCTTAATTATTTATCAATCGTTTTTTAAAAAAATCGTAATAAAGCGATTTACTTAGACATGATGCTCCAACATTCAGGATTTATTTAAAAAAGTATCACCTTTTTAATGAAACCAATCGTTTTTGAAAATAACATTTAGTTATTGAGATATAAATGTTTAAACATAACACTATTTATTCTCGTTTTTATGGTAAACAATTACTTTGTGTTGTTTTCAAAAAATCATCATAAATAGAGGTTTTAATCAATCGTTATGAAATTATCAGCATTTATAAAGGAAATTATAAACTTTCAAATGAAACAAACCGCTTTTCAAAATACCTTTTAGTTATTTAGATATTAATTTTTAAACTCAATGACACTTCTCCACATTTTAGGTTAATCTTAATTCTCAATCGTTCTTAAAAAAAATCGTAATAAAGCGATTTACTTAGACATGATTCTCCAACATTCAGGATTTATATAAAAAAGTATCAGCTTTTTAATGAAACCAACCGTTTTTGAAAATAACATTTAGTTATTGAGATAAAAATGTTTAAACACAACACTATTTATTCTCGTTTTTAAGGTAAACAATTTTCTTGTGTTGTTTTCAAAAAATCATCATAAATAGAGGTTTTAATCAATCGATATGAAATTATCAGCGTTTATAAAAGAAATTATAAACTTTCCAATGAAAAATACCAATTTTCAAAATACCTTTTAGTTATTTAGATATTAATTTTTAAAATCAATGATATTTCTCCACATTTTAGGTTAAGCTTAATTATTTATCAATCGTTTTTTAAAAAAATCGTAATAAAGCGATTTACTTAGACATGATGCTCCAACATTCAGGATTTATATAAAAAAGTATCACCTTTTTAATGAAACCAATCGTTTTTGAAAATAACATTTAGTTATTGAGATATAAATGTTTAAACATAACACTATTTATTCTCGTTTTTATGGTAAACAATTACTTTGTGTTGTTTTCAAAAAATCATCATAAATAGAGGTTTTAATCAATCGTTATGAAATTATCAGCATTTATAAAGGAAATTATAAACTTTCAAATGAAACAAACCGCTTTTCAAAATACCTTTTAGTTATTTAGATATTAATTTTTAAACTCAATGACATTTCTCCACATTTTAGGTTAAGCTTAATTATCGATCGTTTTTTAAAAAAATCGTAATAAAGCGATTTACTTAGACATGATTCTCCAACATTCAGGATTTGTATAAAAAAGTATCAGCTTTTTAATGAAACCAACCGTTTTTGAAAATAACATTTAGTTATTGAGATAAAAATGTTTAAACACAACACTATTTATTCTCGTTTTTAAGGTAAACAATTTTCTTGTGTTGTTTTCAAAAAATCATCATAAATACAGGTTCTAATCAATCGATATGAAATTATCAGCGTTTATAAAGGAAATTATAAACTTTCAAATGAAACCAACCGCTTTTCAAAATACCTTTTAGTTATTTAGATATTAATTCTTAAACTCAATGATATTTCTCCACATTTTAAGTTAAGCTTAATTATCAACCGTTTTTTAAAAAAATCGTAATAAAGCGATTTACTTAGATATGATTCTCCAACATTCAGGATTTATATAAAAAAGTATCAGCTTTTTAATAAAACCAACTGTTTTTGAAAATAACATTTAGTTATTGAGATAAAAATGTTTAAACACAACACTATTTATTCTCGTTTTTAAGGTAAACAATTTTCTTGTGTTGTTTTCAAAAAATCATCATAAATAGAGGTTTTAATGAATCGATATGGAATTATCAGCGTTTATAAAAGAAATTATAAACTTTCAAATAAAAAATACCAATTTTCAAAACACCTTTTAGTTACTTAGATATTAATTTTTAAACTCAATGACATTTCTCCACATTTTAGGTTAAACTTAATTATCAATCGTCTTTTAAAAAAATCATAATAAAGCGATTTACTTAGACATGATTCTCCAACATTCAGGATTTACATAAAAAAGTATCAGCTTTTTAATAAAACCAACTGTTTTTGAAAATAACATTTAGTTATTGAGATAAAAATGTTTAAACACAACACTATTTATTCTCGTTTTTAAGGTAAACAATTTTCTTGTATTGTTTTCAAAAAATCATCATAAATAGAGGTTTTAATGAAATTATCAGCATTTATAAAGGAAATTATAAACTTTCAAATGAAACAAACCGCTTTTCAAAATACCTTTTAGTTATTAAGATATTAATTCTTAAACTCAATAATATTTCTCCACATTTTAGGTTAAGCTTAATTATCAATCGTTTTTTAAAAAAATCGTAATAAAGCGATTTACTTAGACATGATTCTCCAACATTCAGGATTTATATAAAAAAGTATCAGCTTTTTAATGAAACCAACCGTTTTTGAAAATATCATTTAGTTATTGAGATAAAAATGTTTAAACACAACACTATTTATTCTCGTTTTTAAGGTAAACAATTGTCTTGTGTTCCATACAAAAAATCATCATAAATAGAGGTTTTAATGAATTTTTATGAAATTGTCAATATTTATAAAGGAAATTATAAACTTTCGAATGAAAAAGACCGCTTTTCAGCCAAATATTCCGTTTTATTTTGAATTAATGAAAGCTCCCACACTATTATGCTCCTCATGCAATTTTCAAAGCATATATTCTACATCTATTTGGTCTTCTGCCTACATAATTTGGTCGTTCGTCAAATGCAGGGTAAACAAAATGTAGTTTGTCGTCATCTATTTGGATCCACCATTTTGTTAGGGCTCTTTTTATATATGTATTTATAACCCTACGTTATACATTATAACGTAATATATATATCTTCAGATATTTCGTTGCCGTTTTTTATATCAGCTATCATATTTTGATACAAGCTTTTAGTTGCATCTATGTAGATATTACCTATACCCCGATTCCTTATAGCACTCGATAGAATTCTGAGGGGCACATTGTCATGTTTTGTTAAATCGATGACTACAACACGTGTATCCATGTTTTATGCTAACTTCTTCTCGACAGCTTGTTTAATGGTAAAGACAGTCTGTACATGAACTGTATCCTCTGAATCTGCTTTACTCTTCTATGTTTTCAAATTCTTTTTCAATTCTTTGCTAAATAATCTTTTCATATATTATAGATTAAATTTGTTACGTTGATTCTGCGTCAATTAGAGCAGTTCCCCTTGTCACTTTTCTTATGAATGTTGTTAATGTCTATGTCTGTTGGTATGTCGTCTTCCTTGAGAAAGGTATTAAATATTCGTGCCAATATTTCCAACAGTAGTGGTATGCCTCCTGAGCCAGATGTTTTTCTATTGTTCATTCCTTTCGTACTCTTCTTTACTTCTTCTGGAATAATCTCATCTTCTTCGTCGAGTATATAGTATTATCTCTTTGTAATGTTTGATCATTGTTTTCATTTTAATTACTTCCACTATTCCCCTATTCATTGTGTTTCCTCGGATTCCTATGATTACCTTCCATGCTTCCGAACATCTGAATATCCACTATTGGTATACTAGTTACAGGTTGTTTATGGTAATACTATGGAAATGGAACATGTTGTAAAAAATTCTTTAGATCAGAAGTCGTAGCAAATTTTATTTTTCACAACGTACAGTTAACACAGAAGTTATCCAAAAAATGATTTAAAATCTATTTAGTCGATTTCAAGCTATGCTAAGTACCCGAATCCTAAAAATTCTAGATACTAAAACGGGATTTTCTGTATGATTCTGATATTTTGATTGATTGGGCTTTCTTTTGAGATATCATTCATCAAAATATTTCAATTATCACAGAAGTTATCCATAAAAAGATTTAATCTCTATTTTGTCGATTTCAAGCTATGCTAAGTAACCAAATCCTAAAAATTCTAGATATTGAAACGGGTTTTTCTGTATGATTTTCATATTTTGATTAATTGGGCTTTCTCTTGAGATATCATTCATCAAAATATTTCAATTAACACAGAAGTTATCCAAAAAATGATTTAAATCGCTATTTTGTCGATTTCAAGCAATGCTAAGTAACCAAATCTTAAAAATTCTAAATACTGAAACGGGATTTTCTATATGATTCTGATATTTTGATTAATTGGGCTTTCTTTTGAGATATCAGCCATCACAATATCACAATTAACACAGAAGTTGTCTAAAAAATGATTTAAATCTGTATTTTGTAAATTTCAAGCTATGCTAAGTAACCAAATCTAAAAAATTCTAGATACTGAAACGGGATTTTCTGTATGATTCTCATATTTTGATTAATTGGACTTTCTCTTGAGATATCATTCATCAAAATATCTCAATTAACACAGAAGTTATCGAAAAAATGATTCAAATCTCTATTTTGTAGATTTTATGCTATGCTAAGTAACCAAATCCTAAAAATTCTCGATACTAAAATGAAATTTTCAGTATGATTGTGATATTTTGATTAATTTGGCTTCCTTTTGAAATATCAGTCATCAAAATATCTCGATTAATACAGAAATTATCCAAAAAATGATTTAAATTTCTATTTTGTAGATTTCAAGCTATGCTAAGTAATCAAATCCCAAAAATAGTAGATACTGAAACGGGATTTTCTGTATGATTTTGAAATTTTGATTAATTGGGCTTTCTTTTGAAATATCATTCATCAAAATATCTCAATTAACATAAGAGTTATCTAAAATATAATATAAATTTCCATTTTGTCGATTTCAAGCTATGCTAAGTAACCAAATCCTAAATAATCTAGATACTGAAACGGAATTTTCTGTATGATTCTGATATTTTGATTAATTGGGCTTTCTTCTGAGATATAAGTCATCACAATATCTCAATTAACACAGAAGTTACCCAAAAAATGATTTAAATTCCTATTTTGTCGGTTTCAATCTATGCTAAGTAATAATAATAATAAACTTTATTTCCATTTCGAAAACAAGTATATATATATATACAAACAAACAGTAAAAAACCAAAACGATATACATAGAAATGAAAATTGGCGATGTTTCGTCTGACGCAAAATTGCGACAAGACGCTTTTCAAACATAACCTTTACATTACTTTTGATCAAGCACAATTGATCAAATGAACTCAAAAAATAAACTACAAACAACAAAAGAACAACGATAAATTAAATTTTCTCTAACCTTAAAAAAGAGAAAAAAAAAGATAAAACAAAAACTTAATATTATATGAAATGCAGACCCATCATCGAACGAAGCAGAAAAAACAGAGAAACAACAGTTCACTGTTACATTGAATAATTCACTGAAACAGCCACAGAGCTTGAAACTGCGACAGGCGTCAGACACGAAAGCCAGAGAGAGCACAGAGGTATCGTGTGTACTTGATTTTAAATTGTTTCGACGCGCATTTTTTAAACTCATTTAGTAGCGAATTGTATTTCAAGGCTATCTTATATGAGAAGCATCGTTTAAAAAACTCTATCCGGTGTGCAGGTATTTCAAGCAAGCCTCTATGTCTGAGATTGAGATTATGCACATTTGTACGATAAGTTAATTTTTCGTACAGATATGGTGGTGATTTATTGGTGATAATTTTGTGATACATACATAAGCAATGCAATAAACGTCGATTCTCCATGTTTAACCACTTCACTTCTTTTAATTTGTACGATATAGGTTGACGGCTACGAATACCATATATCAATCTCAGACACGATTTTTGCATTTTCTGTATTCTACCCACATCCACCGCTGACAAAAAAGCGCCATAAACAGTGTCGCAATAGTTAAATCTAGACAGCACTAGTAGGTCGCATAGTAGTTTTTTTGTATTTTGATTTAGTGAAAATCTGTTATTAAAAATCACCTTTAGTGCCGCGAAGGCCCTCTGTATGGTGAGATTGATATGCTTTGTAAACGACAGCTGACCGTCCATTATTACACCCAGACTTTTCACCGTATTTTGTACTTCAATATGTTGTCCATCTATAACTAAGGTTATTGGGCCTAAAAGTGAGCGCGCATGATCCGTGCCAAAGACAGTAGCTGTAGTTTTAGCGCTATTGATGTGTAGGGAGTGATCTCTCGAGAATTGTAAAATATTTGATATATCGTTGTTAATAATACCCATGGCGCGTTGAAGATCTGAAGGTAGAAACGAGTAATAAATCTGGGTGTCATCAGCGTACGAGTGAAAATTACAATGTTTTAAGCGTTCTGACATTGTAGATGTATATGTATTGTATAGAATAGGACTCAGAATACCACCCTGCGGTACACCAGAGACCAGGGGCTGTGGACGGGACAGTTGACCATTCAGAATCACTCTCTGTGACCTACCCTTTAAATACTGGGAAAGCAGTGAGATTGAGTTCTCACCGAGACCGCTGTAATGCAAAATTAAGATAAGGGTATCAATGTCGATTGAATCAAAAGCTTTGGAATAATCGATGAGGACCAAGACTGTAACCAGGCCCCTGTCAGAGGCGCGGACGATGTCATCACAAACATGCAGTAAAGCTGATTCGCAGCTATGCAAAGGTTTAAATCCAGATTGTAGATCCGGTATAATATTATTTTCGGATAAAAACAAACGTAATTGTGTTTCCAGAATCCTTTCAAAAATTTTGGAAATAGTTGGCAACAAACTGATAGGCCGCATATCTGAGTAGGAGATTGGAGATTTTATTTTTGGAATAGGGACGATGTTAGCCACCTTCCACAAAGAGGGAAAGGTATTAGTTTCAATACAAGTATTTATTATATGGGTCAGGAACGGAATAATGTGAGGAAAACATAGTGTTAACATGAACTGTGACACAATGTCCGCGCCAGCAGAAGTGTTTTTCATTGTAAGAAAAACCCTCTCGACCTCCGCCTGAGAGACCAAGTTACCAAGTAACCAAATCCTAAAAATTCTAGATACTAAAACGGGATTTTCTATATGATTCTGATATTTTGATTAATTTGGCTTCCTTTTAAGATATCAGTCATCAAAATATTTCGATTAACACAGAAGTTATCCAAAAAATGATTTAAATCTCTATTTTGCAGATTTTAAGCTATACTAAGTAACCAAATCCTAAAAATTGTAGATACTGAAACGAGACTTTCTGTATGATTCTGATATTTTGATTAATTGGGCTTTCCTCGATTAACACAGAAATTATCCAAAAAATGATTTAAATCTCTATTTTGTCGATTTCAAGCTATGCTAAGTAAGTAAATCTTAAAAATACTAAATACTAAAATGGAATTTTCTGTATGATTGTGATATTTTGATTAATTAGGCTTTCTTTTGAGATATCAGTCATCAAAATATCTCGATTAACACAGAAATTATCCGAAAAATGATTTAAATCTCTATTTTGTCGACTTCAAGCAATGCTAAGCAACCAAATCCTAAAAATTCTAGATATTGAAACGGGATTTTCTGCATGATCCTGATATTTTGATTAATTGGGCTTTCTTTTGAGATATAAATCATCAAAATATTTCAATTAACACAGAAGTTATCCAAAAAATGATTTAGAAATCTATTTTGTGGATTTCAAGCGATGCTAAGTAACCAAATCCTAAAAATTCTAGATACTGAAACGGGATTTTCTGTATGATTCTGATATTTTGATTAATTGGGTTTTCTGTTGAGATATCAGCCATCAAAATATGTCAATTAGCACAGAAATTATCCAAAAAATGATTTACTTATCTATTTTGTAGATTTCGAGCTATGATAAGTAACCAAATCCTAAAAATTCTAGATACTGAAACGGGATTTTCTGTATGATTCTGATATGTTGATTAATTGGGCTTTCTTTTGAAATATCAGTCATCAAAATATCTCAATTTATACTGAAATTATCCAAAAAATGATTTAAATCTGTTTTGTAGATTTTAAGCAATGCTTAGTAACCAAATCCTAAAAATTCTGGATACTAAAATGGAATTTTCTGTATGATTGTGATATTTTGATTAAATTAGCTTGCTTTTGAGATATCAGTCATCAAAGTATCTCGATTAACACAGAAATTATCCAAAAAATGATTTAAATCTCTATTTTGTCGATTTCAAGCTATGCTTAGTAAACAAATCCTAAAATATCTAGACACTGAAACGGGATTTTCTGTATGATTCTGATATTTTGATTAATTATGCTTTCTTTTGAGATATCAGTCATCCAAATATCTCAATTAACACAGAAGTTATCCAAAAAATAATTAAATCTCTATTTTGTCGATTTCAAGCTATGCTAAGTAACCAAATCCTAAAAATTCTAGATACTGAAACGGAATTTTCTGTATGATTCTAATATTTCGATTAATTGGGCTTTCTTTTCAGATATCAGTCATCAAAATATCTCAATTAACACACCAGTTATCCAAAAAATGATTTAAATCTCTATTTTGTCGATTTCAAGCTATGCTTAGTAAACAAATCCTAAAATATCTAGATACTGAAACGGGATTTTCTGTATGATTCTGATATTTTGATTAATTAGGCTTTCTTTTGAAATATCAGTCATACAAATATCTCAATTAACACAGAAGTTATCCAAAAAATAATTAAATCTCTATTTTGTCGATTTCAAGCTATGCTAAGTAACCAAATTCTAAAAATTCTAGATACTGAAACGGGATTTTCTGTATGATTCTAATATTTCGATTAATTTGGCTTTCTTTTCAGATATCAGTCATCAAAATATCTCAATTAACACACCAGTTATCCAAAAAATGATTTAAATCTCTATTTTGTAGATTTTAACCTATGCTAATTAACCAAATCCTAAAAATTCTAGAAACTGAAACGGGATTTTCTGTATGATTCTGATATTTTGATTAATTGTGCTTTCTTTTGAGATATCATTCGTCAAAATATTTCAATTAACACAGAAGTTATCCAAAAAATGATTTAAATCTCTATTTTATCGATTTCAAGCTATGCTAAGTAACGAAATCCTAAAAATTCTAGATACTGAAACTGGATTTTCTGTATGATTCTGAAATTTTGATTAATTGGGCTTTCTTCTGAGATATCAGTCATCACAATATCTCAATTAACACAGCAGTTATCCAAGAAATGATTTACATCTCTGTTTTATAGATTTTAAGCTATGCTAAGTAACCAAATCCTAAAAATTCTAGGTACTGAAACGGTATTTTCTGTACGATTTTGAAATTTTGATTAATTGGGTTTTCTTTTGAGATATCAGTCATCACAATATTTCAATTAACACAGAAGTTATCCAAAAAATGATTTAAATCTCTATTTTGTCGATTTCAAGCTATGCTAAGTAACCAAATCGTAAAAATTCTAGATACTAAAATGAAATTTTTAATATGATTGTGATATTTTGATTAATTTGGCTTCCTCTTGAGATATCAGTCATCAAAATATCTTAATTAACACAGAAGTAATACAAAAAATGATTTAAATCTCTATTTTGTACACTATGTTCAGTAATCAAATCCTAAAAATTCTAGATACTGAAACGGGATTTTCTGTCTGATTCTGAAATTTTGATTAATTGAGTTTTCTTTTGAGATATCAGTCATCAAAATATGTCAATTAACACAGAAATTATCCAAAAAATAATTTACATATCTGTTTTGTAGATTTCGAGCTGTGATAAGTAACCAAATCCTAAAAATTCCAGATACTGAAACGGGATTTTCTGTATGATTCTGATATTTTGATTAATTGGGCTTTCTTTTGAGATATGAGTCATCACAATATCTCAATTAACACAGAAATTATCCAAAAAATGATTTAAATCTCTATTTTGTCGATTTGAAGCTATGCTAAGTAACCAAATCCTAAAAATTGTAGATACAGAAACGGGATTTTCTGTATGATTCTGATATTTTGATTAATTGTGCTTTCTTTTGAGATATCAGTCATTGCAATATCTCAATTAACACAGAAGTTATCCAAAGAATGATTTAGAAATGTATTTTGTGGATTTCAAGCTATGCTAAGTAACCAAGTCTTAAAAATTCTAGATACTGAAACGGGATTTTCTGTATGATTCTGATATTTTGATTAATTAGACTTTCTTTTGAGATATCAGACATGAAAATATCTCAATTAACACAGAAGTTATCCAAAAAATGATTTAAATTGCTATTTTGTCGATTTTAATCCATGCTAAGTAACCAAATCCTAAACATTCTAGATACTGAAACGTGATTTTCTGTATGATTCTGATATTTCGATTAATTTTGCTTTCTTTTGAGATATCAGTCATCAAAATATCTCGATTAACACAGAAGTTATCCAAAAAATGATTTAAATCTCTATTTTGTCGATTTCAAGCTGTGCTAAGTAATCATATCCCCAAAATAGTAGATACTGAAACGGGATTTTCTGCATGATTCTGATATTTCGATTAATTTGGCTTTCTTTTGAGATATCAGTCATCAAAATATGTCGATTAACACAGAAGTTATCTAAAAAATGATTTAAATCTCTATTTTGTCGATTTCAAGCTATGCTAAGTAATCATATCCCAAAAATAGTAGATACTGAAACGGGATTTTCTGTATGATTTTGAAATTTTGATAAATTGGGCTTTCTTTTGAAATATCATTCATCAAAATATCTCAATTAACATAAGAGTTATCCAAAATATAATATAAATTTCCATTTTGTCGATTTCAAGCTATGCTAAGTAACCAAATCCTAAAAAATCTAGATACTGAAACGGAATTTTCTGTGTGATTCTGATATTTTGATTAATTGGGCTTTCTTTTGAGATATAAGTCATCACAATATCTCAATTAACACAGAAGTTATCCAAAAAATATTTAAATCTCTATTTTGTCGATTTCAAGCTATGCTAAGTAACCAAATACTAAAAATTCTAGATACTAAAGTGAAATTTTCAGTATGATTGTAATATTTTGATTAATTTGGCTTCCTTTTGAGATATCAGTCATCAACATATTTCAATTAACACAGAAGTTATCAAAAAAATGATTTAGAAATGTATTTTGTGGATTTCAAGCTATGCTAAGTAACCAAGTCTTAACAATTCTAGATACTGAAACGGGATTTTCTGTACGATTCTGATATTTTGATTAATTGGGCTTTCTTTTGAGATATCAGACATCAATTAACACAGAAATTATCCAAAAAATAATTTACATATCTATTTTGTAGATTTCGAGCTGTGATAAGTAACCAAATCCTAAAAATTCTAGATACTGAAACAGAATTTTCTGTATGATTCTGATATTTTGATTAATTTAGCTTTTTTTGAGATATCAATGATCAAAATATCTCAATTAACGCAAATGTTATCCAAAAAATGATTTAAATCTCTATTTTGTAGATTTCAAGCTATACTTAGTAACCAAATCCTAAAAATTTTAGATACTGAAACGGGATTTTCTCTATGATTCTGATATTTTGATTAATTTAGCTTTCTTTCGAGATGTCAGTCATCAAAATATCTCAATTAACACAGAAGTTATCCAAAAAATGATTTAAATGGCTATTTTGTCGATTTTAATCCATGCTAAGTAACCAAATCCTAAACATTCTAGATACTGAAACGGGGTTTTCTGTATGATTCTGATATTTCGATTAATTTGGCTTTCTTTTGAGATATCAGTCATCAAAATATCTCGATTAACACAGAAGTTATCCAAAAAATGATTTAAATCTTCGTTTTGTCGATTTGAAGCTATGCTATGTAACCAAATCCTAAAAATTCTAAATACTGAAACGGGATTTTCTGTATGATGACGAATTTCTAATTAATTGGGCTTTCTTTTGAGATATCAGTCATCAAGATATCTCAATTCATTTAGAAGATATCCAAAAGATGATTCAAAAAAATTCGCAAATTTGAAAATATGATGAATATATACAAAAGCATATTACAAAAAAAACTTTTGCACAATAGTTGTAGCAAATTTTATTCTTAACAGTATTGCTCTCCTTCACTTTTGTTGTCATATGCGTCAATATCGAGAAAAATGCGAAAATATGAAAAATTGATGAATTTCGTTGCTTTTTCAAGTTATTAATGGTGAGTCGGAAATCGGAGCACTTTCGAATCAAATTGAAGTTTTGAAAATCGGCAGATTAAGTCGTATATCGGTAAATCCACCGTTAATCACGGTTAGAAAACGACTCTTCATCTTTGCATCTAGATGAAGCAAATTCCATTTTTGTAATCGAGATTTTAATAGGTCAGACTGCTTTTTTCATCATTTTAAGTCGCGAACCAGATCGTTAAAATCAGCTTGAATTAGTAAATGAGGTTTAACTATGAAATTATATTTATCTGATGAAACTTAAAACTTTTTCTGTGTAGCATTAAAAAAAATCGTTATAAATAGTCGTTTTAATTAAATCATCATCAATTATAAAGGAAATTATAAGTTAATTTCAATTGTATTAAGGTGTAACTCTAAATTGTGATAATTCCAGCTTTGATATAAAAAAAAAAATTAATTTAATTTTGATTTATTTCTGCAAAAAGACAGTCTCACCGACGATGTTATCTCGTTAGCGTAGGGGGAAAATTTTAACAACCACCCTCCAATTATAAGCGAAGAAAATATCTTTTTTTTAAAAAAAAAATTTAACACACGATATTAAAGAGTGCAATTTTTGCATCTTTTGCAACTTTGTAAAAGAAATGTCTTTGGCAAGTTCTAATTTAAATCGGTACAAAAAAAGATTTGATTAAATTCCATTTAACGATTGCCAATAAACTCAAAAAGCTCAAATACGAGTACATTTCCCGACAATTTTTATTCAATTTCTTTATTTTTGCTTCGAAAGCGGAAGACGTGAAGATTCCACCTTTCATTTCGTTATTTTAAAACCTCGTTACGTTCCAATTTCCGATACGATAAGAATCCATTATTTCTATTCCATTGAAAAGAAAAAACGAGCTAATCTAATTTAATTTTTAGGACGGGAAAATTGCATTATCCCACGAACGTTTGTGGTCCCCTTTTTGAGGAAGAATTGGAGTTTTGGGGCCTTGACTCCAATCAAGTGGAACCTTGTTGCTGGAGCACATACAGCATACATCGCGATACACAGGTAGGGAGTGAATATTTAAAATTTAAAAGCTCCCAAAAGGAGCTTTGCATGTTTACTTACTCGGAGATTTATTACACTTCCGGATTGAATTTAAATTTAGATGTTACTCTATTTTTAGGATTATTTTATTACCCTTTATTGAAATCACGCTGAGTTTGATGCATTATCGCCGCAGTTGGTGAGTGATGAAAGAGGAAAATAAACAGAAAAAAAAGGGTGCCAATCGAACTAAAACCCAACAAAACCCCCACAACTGGTTGTTATTTAGTTATCCCGTTTAGTTTAATCGAATAAAACCCGGATTTGCAATTCTCCCGTTCATCCGGCGCTTTAATTTCCCAACTCGTCGATTTTAGCCCTAAATTGGTATCTCGAGTTGTCGATGTGTGTCGAAAAAGAGCTGGTAATCAATCAAAAAGCGAGAGTAAATCATTTTTCGAATTAATCAATTTGTCAGAATATAAAAATAGAATTAAAATTTAAATAGAATCGAGATTATATTGTTTTAAAAAGAAATCAATCTCGAATCTCTTAAAGTGCTATCTTAAAGTATATTAGTAGTATTAGTATTATTCCTTTGATTTATCAAACTCAGTCCGGTTTATATCTCAAAGTACTTTTATGACATTTAAAATTACAAAGTTTGCCAAATTTTTTACATTTGCACTTATCAGACTCGCATTATCCCTTACAAACACCTCGCTGATATCCTTGAACTCCAGAAATGACTTTCTAACGCATTCTCGAAGTGATATTGCTAGATCTGGAACATCGTCAAAAAAGTCTTTCTTGTTTCGTTCCTAACTGACAAAACTCTTGCTCTGTCAACGTGTCGTAGTTTCATTGTGTCACCAACTTTACCAGCAGGAAATTTAAGATTTGAATCCATCAACATTTCCTTTGCCTGTAATTCTAAACCTTTTCTAGCACTCATTCTATGTTTCCTTACTTGCTCTCAGCGTTGCCAATCAATAGTAAAAAATCGGTAGGTTTAAATACAAAGTCAGAAAATGTTGTTTGATAAAAGTTGTTAAGTGCTACTTAACAATATTGCTCTTAGATGGGTCAATATCAAGCAAAATACAAAAATATGAAAATTTGTTTCTTTTTCCAGTTATTATAGATAACGATTAGGAATCGAAGCGTGTTACAAAAAAACTTTTATAACAAAAATTGTTGCAAATTTTATTGTTCACAATATTGATCTCTTGCACTTTTGCTCTTAGATACGTCAATATCGAGATAAATACGAAAATATGAAAATTTTATAAATTTGTTGCTCTTTCAAGTTATGAAAAGTAACACTTGGGAATCGAAGCTTGCTATAAGAAAACTTTTATAACAAAAATTGTTGCAAATTTTATTGTTAACAATATTGCTTTCTTGCACTTTTGCTCTTGGATACGGCAATATCGAGATAGATACAATAATATGAAAATTTGATGAATTTGTTGCTCTTTCAAGATATTAAAGGTAACACTTGGGAATCGGAGCATGCTATAAGAAATCTTTTTAACAAAGATTATTGCAAATTTTATTATCAACAATATTGCTCTCTTGCACTTTTGTTCTTAGATATGTCAACATCGAGATACATACGAAAATATGAAAATTTTATGAATTTGTTGCTCCCTCAAGCTATTAAAGGTAATACTTGGAAATCGAAGCATGCTATAAGAAATCCTTTATAACAAAAATTATTGCAAATTTTATTGTTAACAATATTGCTCCCTTGCACTTTTGCTCTTAGATACGTCAATATGGAGATAGATACGAAAACATGAAAATTTTATAAATTTATTGCTCTTTCAAGTTATTAAAGATAAAATTTGGGAATTGAAGCTTGCTTTAAGAAAACTTTTATAACAAAAATTGTTGCAAATTTTATTGTTAACAATATTGCTTCCTTGCACTTTTGCTCTTAGATACGTCAATATGGAGAAAGAAACGAAAATATTAAAATTTTATAAATTTGTTGCTCTTTCAAGTTATGAAAAGTAACACTTGGGAATCGAAGCTTGCTATAAGAAAACTTTTATAACAAAAATTGTTGCAAATTTTATTGTTAACAATATTGCTCTCTTGCACTTTTGCTCTTGGATACGTCAATATCGAGATAGGTACAAAAATATGAAAATTTGATGAATTTGTTGCTCTTTCAAGATATTAAAGGTAACACTTGGGAATCGGAGCATGCTATAAGAAATCTTTTTAACAAAGATTATTGCAAATTTTATTGTCAACAATATTGCTCTCTTGCACTTTTGCTCTTAGATACATCAATATCGAGATAAATACAAGAATATGAAAATTTGATGAATTTGTTGCTCTTTCAAGATATTAAAGGTAACACTTGGGAATTGGAGCATGCTATAAGAAATCTTTTATAACAAAGATTACTGCAAATTTTATTGTCAACAATATTGCTCTCTTGCACTTTTGCTCTTAGATACGTCAATATCGAGATAAATACAAGAATATGAAAATTTGATGAATTTGTTGCTCTTTCAAGATATTAAAGGTAACACTTGGGAATTGGAGCATGCTATAAGAAATCTTTTATAACAAAAATTATTGCAAATTTTATTGTTAACAATATTGCTCCCTTGCACTTTTGCTCTTAGGTACGTCAATACGGAGATGGATACCAAAATATGAAAATTTTATAAATTTATTGCTCTTTCAAGTTATTAAAGGTAACATTTGGGAATCGATGCTTGCTATAAGAAAACTTTTATAACAAAAATTGTTGCAAATTTTATTATTAACAGTATTGCTCTCTTGCACTTTAGCTTTTAAAGGCGTCAATATCGAGAAAAGGACGAAAATATGAAAATTTGATGAATTTGTTGCTCTTTCAAGTTATTAAAGGGAATAGGAGCATGTTATAAAAAAACTTTTAGAACAAAAGTTGTAACAAATTTTATTGTTAACATTATTGCTCTCTTACACTTTTGCTATTAGATGCGTCAATATTAAGAAAAATACAAAAATATGAAAATTTGTTTATACAGGCTGTTTCGGGGAACAAATTTAACCACATATACTAGAGTAAAAATGATGACGATTGATGTAAAAAAAAAATAAATAAAATTCGAAATAAATGTATTACAACTGGTTTATTTTAAGTTTAAGTTCAACCTGACATGTTTCGGTCTTTTAAATGACCATCATCGGAGGTCTACAAGTAATAACATATATTAGAGATGTACACAGATAACAAACTATATTATTTGAGGCTATGTTGTCAAGAACTTTGAAATAATTGCAATAAATAATTAAAAATATACTCCCATCATGCCAGCAGATATGTATGGAAGATGTCTTTGTAGAAAATACCAGGAAATGCGAGAACCACGCTATAGTTGAAGGTTACATGACATCCTAACCGTCAACTATAGCGACTTTTATTTTATTATATGTTACTCCTCGTGTGTTATGATAGAATAAAAAAGTTCTGAACAACCAAACTTTAGGAACAGTCTGTATAACATTGTTCCCGCGTACCGATCCAACTCAAAAATTGTCTAATGATTTTACGTGATATTAGTTTACACCGACAATACACTGTACCAAGTTTCAACGCTTTACCATTAATAGTGTTTAAGGTGTTTAAAAAAATGTGTTAAAATTTCCTAACTTTGATGACCTGTATCTTTGCAATTTGAGGACTTTTACTAATTTTTTTTTACATGAATCGTCATCATTTTCACTGCAGTACATGTGGTTACGTTTGTTCCCCGAGTCACCGAAACGCCCTGTAGATACATAATAACGAAAATATGAAAATTTGATGAATATGTTGCTTTTTCAAGTTATTAAAAGTAACACTTGGGAATCGGAGCATGTTATAAGAAAACTTTTATAATAAAAATTGTTGCAAATTTTATTGTTAACAATATTGCTCTCTTGCACTTTTGCTCTTAGATACGTCAATATTGAGATAGATACAAAAATACGAAAATTTTATGAATTTTTTGCTCTTTCAAGTTATTAAAGGTACCACTTAGGAATCGGAGCTTGCTATAAGAAAACTTTTATAACAAAAATTGTTGCAAATTTTATTGTTAACAATACTGCTCCCTTGCACTTTTGCTCTTAGATGCGTCAATATCGAGATAGATACGAAAATATAAAAATTGTATGAATTTGTTGCTCTTTCAAGTTATTAAAGGTAACACTTGGGAATCGGAGCATGTTATAAAAAAACTTTTATAACAAAAATTGTTGCAAATTTTATTGTTAACAATATTGCACTCTTACACTTTTGCTCTTAGATACGTCAATATGGAAATAGATACGAAAATATTAAAATTTTATAAATTTGTTGCTCTTTCAAGTTATTAAAGGTAACACTTGGGAATCGAAGTTTGCTATAAGAAAACTTTTATAACAAAAAATATTGCAAATTTTATTGTTAACAGTATTGCTCTCTTGCACTTTTGCTCTTAGTGACGTCAATATCCAGGTAGATACGAAAATATGAAAATTTTATGAATTTGTTGCTCTTTCAAGTTATTAAAGGTAACACTTGGGAATCGGAGCTTGCTATAAGAAAACTTTTATAACAAAAATTGTTGCAAGTTTTATTGTTAACAATACTGCTCCCCTTCACTTTTGCTCTTAGATACGTCAATATGGAGATAGGTACGAAAATATTAAAATTTTATGAATTTGTTGCTCTTTCAAGTTATTAAAGGTAACACTTGGGAATCGGAGCTTGCTATAAGAAAACTTTTATAACAAAAATTGTTGCAAATTTTATTGTTAACAATATTGCTCTTTTGCATTTTAGCTCTTAAATACATCAATATCGCGAAAACTACGAAAATATAAAAATTTTATGAATTTGTTGCTCTTTCAAGTTATTAAAGGTAACACTTTGGAATCGAAGTTTGCTATAAGAAAACTTTTATAACAAAAAATGTTGCAAATTTTATTGTTAACAGTATTGCTCTCTTGCACTTTTGCTCTTAGTGACGTCAATATCCAGGTAGATACGAAAATATGAAAATTTTATGAATTTGTTGCTCTTTCAAGTTATTAAAGATAACACTTAGGAATCGGAGCTTGCTATAAGAAAACTTTTATAACAAAATTTGTTGCACATTTTATTGTTAACAATATTGCTCCCTTGCATGTTTGCTCTTAGATACATCAATATGGAGATAGATACGAAAATATAAAAATTGTATGAATTTGTTGCTCTTTCAAGTTATTAAAGATAACGCTTGGGAATCGGAGCATGTTATAAAAAAACTTTTATAACAAAAATTGTTGCAAATTTTATTGTTAACAATATTGCTCCCTTGCACTTTTGCTCTTAGATACGTCAATATGGAGATAGATACGAAAATATTAAAATTTTATAAATTTGTTGCTCTTTCAAGTTATTAAAGGTAACACTTGGGAATCGAAGCTTGCTATAAGAAAACTTTTATAACAAAAATTGTTGCAAATTTTATTGTTAACAATATTACTCTCTTACACTTTAGCTCTTAAATGCGTCAATATCGAGAAAAGTACGAAAATATGAAAATTTTATGAAGTCGTTGCTCTTTCAAGTTATTAAAGGTAACACTCGGGAATCGGAGCATGTTATAAAAAAACTTTTAGAACAAAAGTTGTAGCAAATTGTATTGTTAACAATATTGCCCTCTTGCATTTTTGCTCATAGATGCGTCAATATCTATTTTGAACCGTTTTCAAGTTAGGCAGGGGGTTTACTTATGACGCGTACTGTATATACCAACGATCTGGCAACGTCGCCATATCGTTGGTATATACTTTTATGCAATATAAGTGGGGTATTCGCATTAGGTACAATTTTTATCGCAATTGTATTGATTTTAAGTACGATGTGTTTAATTATTAACTCGTATATCGGTAGATCTACCGATAAATCGGTAGGGTTGGCAACGCTGTGAGTTGGCGTGGCATTTTTCTCTATTTGTTTATGCACAAACATTATAAATTAAGGTGAAGATCCGAAAAATCCTTTATAGTTTAACGACAGTTTATTTAATAAAATATCGAATGCCGCGAATTCTTTACCGGGTTAAGGAACGCTTTATTTTTTGCGCTGAATCCCTAAATGCTCCTCTACGTATTTTTTTCTTTTATTAGAAAATGCCATGAATCTTATTGTTAGTAGGAAAGTTCTTTGAACGTTTTAGCTTAATTCCTACAGCGTTTATAAACAGGATGGAGCAAAATTAGGTTAAATCGTTTTTCTTTTTCGTTCTAAATTCCCGGAAAATAAAACAATTTAACCCCTGGATAGAACTCCTCCTTGTTTACTTCCCATTACTCCATTCCTTTGTGAGTGTGATGAGTATTATTGTCCCCTTTGTTTAAAACACAACAAAAATAAAAAAAATCGTTTAATTTATTTTTCTTTTTTTTTTTAGGCAACATTAGCAATTTTAGACAAATTAGATTTAGACTCAGAAAAACCAACGGACGAAGAAGTCGCGAGAATGTTCGGATACGAAGAAGCTTACCACGCCGGGACTTTAACCAGGTGGCAAAAATTAAAACCGAAAATTTGGGCGATTTTCGATGAGCCCTATTCATCGTCCTTCGCAAAGGTACCACCGCACGACGTCAAGCTGAGAAATGTGATTTGCTTTTTTTTACTAACTCTTAATAATACTTAATGAATAAATTAAAATGCATGCTGTTGCGGTTAATAAGGGTGTGATGGTAATAATTAAATTAGCCACGTTCCCAAGCATCCTCAGCACAAGTGAAACTAATTTGTAACTTTGTTATCGAGTAACACCTTAATGAGTTAATTCACTGGAAAATTTTAAGATGTAAAGTGACACTTTATTAAAGTTATTTGATTATATAATGCACTTCCGTTCGTTATGAGCACTTAGATGTTATTAAACACGGATTGAATACAACATGGTAGTTATTAAAATGTTAATTAAAGTTTACTCCATTAATTTGAAATTGATTTTGGAAACTGTTTTATCCTAATTAAATTATTGTTCAAAATTAATTTCCTTAAAAGGAAGAGTTTTCCTTTTATTTGGTGAAAATTTCACATTTCTATCTTGCTTTGTTGCTCTTCTGTAATAAAATAGAATGGGTGAAACTGAATGTTAGGAGCATCAGATGTTAGGCAAGATTAAGGATAGAATGAAATAATGTTGGAGTTGGAGGAGATGAAATCTGCCGGGTTAGGCTGATTCATTATGGCTAGATATTTATGGAGGAAGTGTTGAAGAGTAGATATAGCTGACAAAAGACTAGATACTGCTTACAAACAACTGGGTTCTGCAGATAGAAGACTATATAGTGGCTGTGGAAGAATGAAAACTGTTTCCAGAAAACTTGACGATGTTAGCAGAAGAGCAGACAATGTTGGCAGAAAATTATATGCTGTTTGCAGAAGATTATATACTACTGGCAAAAGACTTCTTCTTCTCCAAAGATGTCATCTGTTATATATATAATCTCATCCATCAGAAGGTTGAAGAGAAAGTTACAACTATGGATTAATTTTATGATTTAAGATGGTATTTGTTTCTTTTTCAAGTTATTAAAGGTAACATTTGGAAATCGGAGCATGCTATAAGAAAACTTTTATAACAAAAATTGTTGCAAATTTTATTGTTAACAATATTGCTCCCTGGCACTTTTGCTCCTAGATACGTCAATATCGAGATAGATACAAAAATATGAAAATTTTATGAATTTGTTGCTCTTTCATGTTATCAAAGGTAACACTTAGGAATCGGAGCTTGCTATAAGAAAAATTTTATAACAAAAATTGTTGCAAATTTTATTGTTAACAATATTGCTCTCTTGCACTTTTACTCTTAGATGCGTCAATATCGAGATAGATACGAAAATATTAAAATTTGATGAATATGTTGCTCTTTCAAGTTATTAAAGGTAACACTTAGGAATCGGAGCTTGCTATAAGAAAACTTTTATAACAAAAATTGTTGCAAATTTTATTGTTAACAATATTGCTCCCTTGCACTTTTACTCTTAGATACGTCAATATTGAGATAGATACAAAAATATGAAAATTTGATGAATTTATTGCTCTTTCAAGTTATTAAAGGTAACACTTAGGAATCGAAGCTTGCTATAAGAAAACTTTTATAACAAAAATTGTTGCAAATTTTATTGTTAACAATATTGCTCCCTTGCACTTTTGCTCCTAGATACGTCAATATGGAGATAGATACAAAAATATGAAAATTTTATGGATTTGTTCCTCTTTCAAGTTATTAGGTAACACTTAGGAATCGGAGCTTGCTATAAGAAAACTTTTATAACAAAAATTGTTGCAAATTTTATTGTTAACAATATTGCTCCCTTGCACCTTTGCTCTTAAATACGTCAATATTGAGATAGATACGAAAATATGAAAATTTTATGAATTTGTTGCTCTTTCATGTTATTAAAGGTAACACTTAGGAATCGGAGCTTGCTATAAGAAAAATTTTATAACAAAAATTGTTGCAAATTTTATTGTTAACAATATTGCTCTCTTGCACTTTTACTCTTAGATGCGTCAATATCGAGATAGATACGAAAATATGAAAATTTTATAAATTTGTTGCTCTTTCATGTTATTAAAGATAACACTTAGGAATCGGAGCTTGCTATAAGAAAACTTTTATAACAAAAAATGTTGCAAATTTTATTGTTAACAATATTGCTCCCTTGCACTTTTGCTCTTAGATACGTCAATATTGAGATAGATAGGAAAATATAAAAATTTTATGAATTTGTTGCTCTTTCAAGTTATTAAAGGTAACAGTTGAGAATCGAAGCTTGCTATAAAAAAACTTTTATAACAAAAATTGTTGCAAATTTTATTGTTAACAATATTGCTCCCTTGCACTTTTGCTCTTAGATACGTCAATATTGAGATTGATACAAAAATATGAAAATTTTATGAATTTGTTGTTCTTTCAAGTTATTAAAGGTAACACTTAGGAATCGGAGCTTGCTATAAGAAAACTTTTATAACAAAAATTGTTGCAAATTTTATTGTTAACAATATTGCTCCCTTGCACCTTTGCTCTTAAATACGTCAATATTGAGATAGATACGAAAATATGAAAATTTTATGAATTTGTTGCTCTTTCATGTTATTAAAGGTAACACTTAGGAATCGGAGCTTGCTATAAGAAAAATTTTATAACAAAAATTGTTGCAAATTTTATTGTTAACAATATTGCTCTCTTGCACTTTTACTCTTAGATGCGTCAATATCGAGATAGATACGAAAATATGAAAATTTTATAAATTTGTTGCTCTTTCATGTTATTAAAGATAACACTTAGGAATCGGAGCTTGCTATAAGAAAACTTTTATAACAAAAAATGTTGCAAATTTTATTGTTAACAATATTGCTCCCTTGCACTTTTGCTCTTAGATACGTCAATATTGAGATAGATAGGAAAATATAAAAATTTTATGAATTTGTTGCTCTTTCAAGTTATTAAAGGTAACAGTTGAGAATCGAAGCTTGCTATAAAAAAACTTTTATAACAAAAATTGTTGCAAATTTTATTGTTAACAATATTGCTCCCTTGCACTTTTGCTCTTAGATACGTCAATATTGAGATTGATACAAAAATATGAAAATTTTATGAATTTGTTGTTCTTTCAAGTTATTAAAGGTAACACTTAGGAATCGGAGCTTGCTATAAGAAAACTTTTATAACAAAAATTGTTGTAAATTTTATTGTTAACAATATTGCTCCCTTGCACTTTTGCTCTTAGATACGTCAATATTGAGATAGATAGAAAAATATGAAAATTTTATGAATTTGTTGCTCTTTCATGTTATTAAAGGTAACACTTAAGAATCGGAGCTTGCTATAAGAAAACTTTTATAACAAAAAATGTTGCAAATTTTATTGTTAACAATATTGCTCCCTTGCACTTTTGCTCCTAGATACGTCAATATCGAGATAGATACAAAAATATGAAAATTTTATGAATTTGTTGCTCTTTCATGTTATCAAAGGTAACACTTAGGAATCGGAGCTTGCTATAAGAAAAATTTTATAACAAAAATTGTTGCAAATTTTATTGTTAACAATATTGCTCTCTTGCACTTTTACTCTTAGATGCGTCAATATCGAGATAGATACGAAAATATTAAAATTTGATGAATATGTTGCTCTTTCAAGTTATTAAAGGTAACACTTAGGAATCGGAGCTTGCTATAAGAAAACTTTTATAACAAAAATTGTTGCAAATTTTATTGTTAACAATATTGCTCCCTTGCACTTTTGCTCCTAGATACGTCAATATGGAGATAGATACAAAAATATGAAAATTTTATGGATTTGTTCCTCTTTCAAGTTATTAGGTAACACTTAGGAATCGGAGCTTGCTATAAGAAAACTTTTATAACAAAAATTGTTGCAAATTTTATTGTTAACAATATTGCTCCCTTGCACCTTTGCTCTTAAATACGTCAATATTGAGATAGATACGAAAATATGAAAATTTTATGAATTTGTTGCTCTTTCATGATATTAAAGGTAACACTTAGGAATCGGAGCTTGCTATAAGAAAAATTTTATAACAAAAATTGTTGCAAATTTTATTGTTAACAATATTGCTCTCTTGCACTTTTACTCTTAGATGCGTCAATATCGAGATAGATACGAAAATATTAAAATTTTATAAATTTGTTGCTCTTTCATGTTATTAAAGATAACACTTAGGAATCGGAGCTTGCTATAAGAAAACTTTTATAACAAAAAATGTTGCAAATTTTATTGTTAACAATATTGCTCCCTTGCACTTTTGCTCTTAGATACGTCAATATTGAGATAGATAGGAAAATATAAAAATTTTATGAATTTGTTGCTCTTTCAAGTTATTAAAGCTAACAGTTGAGAATCGAAGCTTGCTATAAAAAAACTTTTATAACAAAAATTGTTGCAAATTTTATTGTTAACAATATTGCTCCCTTGCACTTTTGCTCTTAGATACGTCAATATTGAGATTGATACAAAAATATGAAAATTTTATGAATTTGTTGTTCTTTCAAGTTATTAAAGGTAACACTTAGGAATCGGAGCTTGCTATAAGAAAACTTTTATAACAAAAATTGTTGTAAATTTTATTGTTAACAATATTGCTCCCTTGCACTTTTGCTCTTAGATACGTCAATATTGAGATAGATAGAAAAATATGAAAATTTTATGAATTTGTTGCTCTTTCATGTTATTAAAGGTAACACTTAAGAATCGGAGCTTGCTATAAGAAAACTTTTATAACAAAAAATGTTGCAAATTTTATTGTTAACAATATTGCTCCCTTGCACTTTTGCTCTTAGATACGTCAATATCGAGATAAGTACGAAAATATTAAAATTTGATGAATTTGTTGCTCTTTCAAGTTATTAAAGGTAACACTTGGAAATCGGAGCTTGCTATAAGAAAACTTTTATAACAAAAATTGTTGCAAATTTTATTGTTAACAATATTGCTCCCTTGCACTTTTGCTCCTAGATACGTCAATATGGAGATAAATACAAAAATATGAAAATTTTATGAATTTGTTGCTCTTTCAAGTTATTAGGTAACACTTAGGAATCGGAGCTTGCTATAAGAAAACTTTTATAACAAAAATTGTTGCAAATTTTGTTGTTAACAATATTGCTCTCTTGCACTTTTACTCTTAGATGCGTCAATATCGAGATAGATACGAAAATATTAAAATTTTATAAATTTGTTGCTCTTTCATGTTATTAAAGATAACACTTAGGAATCGGAGCTTGCTATAAGAAAACTTTTATAACAAAAAATGTTGCAAATTTTATTGTTAACAATATTGCTCCCTTGCACTTTTGCTCTTAGATACGTCAATATTGAGATAGATAGGAAAATATAAAAATTTTATGAATTTGTTGCTCTTTCAAGTTATTAAAGCTAACAGTTGAGAATCAAAGCTTGCTATAAAAAAACTTTTATAACAAAAATTGTTGCAAATTTTATTGTTAACAATATTGCTCCCTTGCACTTTTGCTCTTAGATACGTCAATATTGAGATTGATACAAAAATATGAAAATTTTATGAATTTGTTGTTCTTTCAAGTTATTAAAGGTAACACTTAGGAATCGGAGCTTGCTATAAGAAAACTTTTATAACAAAAATTGTTGTAAATTTTATTGTTAACAATATTGCTCCCTTGCACTTTTGCTCTTAGATACGTCAATATTGAGATAGATAGAAAAATATGAAAATTTTATGAATTTGTTGCTCTTTCATGTTATTAAAGGTAACACTTAAGAATCGGAGCTTGCTATAAGAAAACTTTTATAACAAAAAATGTTGCAAATTTTATTGTTAACAATATTGCTCCCTTGCACTTTTGCTCTTAGATACGTCAATATCGAGATAAGTACGAAAATATTAAAATTTGATGAATTTGTTGCTCTTTCAAGTTATTAAAGGTAACACTTGGAAATCGGAGCTTGCTATAAGAAAACTTTTATAACAAAAATTGTTGCAAATTTTATTGTTAACAATATTGCTCCCTTGCACTTTTGCTCCTAGATACGTCAATATGGAGATAAATACAAAAATATGAAAATTTTATGAATTTGTTGCTCTTTCAAGTTATTAGGTAACACTTAGGAATCGGAGCTTGCTATAAGAAAACTTTTATAACAAAAATTGTTGCAAATTTTGTTGTTAACAATATTGCTCCCTTGCACTTTTGCTCTTAGATACGTCAATATTGAGATAGATAGAAAAATATGAAAATTTTATGAATTTGTTGCTCTTTCATGTTATTAAAGGTAACACTTAAGAATCGGAGCTTGCTATAAGAAAACTTTTATAACAAAAAATGTTGCAAATTTTATTGTTAACAATATTGCTCCCTTGCACTTTTGCTCTTAGATACGTCAATATTGAGATAGATACAAAAATATGAAAATTTTATGAATTTGTTGCTCTTTCAAGTTATTAAAGGTAACACTTTGGAATCGAAGTTTGCTATAAGAAAACTTTTATAACCAAAATTGTTGCAAATTTTATTGTTAACAATATTGCCCCCTTGCACTTTTGCTCTTAGATACGTCAATATTGAGATAGATACAAAAATATGAAAATTTTATAAATTTGTTGCTCTTTCATGTTATTAAAGGTAACACTTAGGAATCGGAGCTTGCTATAAGAAAACCTTTTTAACAAAAAATGTTGCAAATTTTATTGTTAACAATATTGCCCTGTTGCACTTTTACTCTTAGATGCGTCAATATCGAGATAGATACGAAAATATGAAAATTTTATGAATTTGTTGCCCTTTCAAGTTATTAAAGGTAACACTTAGGAATCGGAGCTTGCTATAAAAAACTTTTATAACAGAAAATGTTGCAAATTTTATTGTTAATTATATTGCTCCCTTGCACTTTTGCTCTTAGATACGTCAATATGGAGATAGATACGAAAATATTAAAATTTTATAAATTTGTTGCTCTTTCAAGTTATTAAAGGTAACACTTGGGAATCGAAGCTTGCTATAAAAAAACTTTTATAGAAGATTAAATACAACTGTCAGAAAACTGGATTTTACTGATAGGAGATAAACTAGATACTGCCGACAAAAGACCACATGAAACTGACAGAAGACTTTATACTCTCAATGATGGAATACATACTGCGAACATCAGATTAAGACAGTACTTGCAGATGACTGATGATAGGAGACTATCTAGTGGATGTGGAAGAAGGAATATTGCTTGTAAAAACTTGATGCTGCTGGCAAAAGACCACATGCAGCTAATAAAAGACCAAATACAGATGGCAGGAAGCTATATACTGCTAATGAAGCACTAATACCGTCAATAGCAGGTAAGACGGTGTTTGTAGATGACTAGATACTACTGGTAGAAGACTACATACATCTGGCAGAAGACTATATGCCAATAACCTTTGTGAACATTCTGTATAGCATTGATCCCGTTGCATATTTTCAAAAGTGACCTTAAACGATTTCTTATGATAACATTGCACTGTTTGCCAAATTTAAACTTTCTAAGACAGTATTTGCAGATGACTAGATACTGCTGATAGAGGACTAAATACTACTAATAGAAAACTAGCTTTTAATGATAGGAGACTATCTAGTGGATGCGGAAGCATCCACTAGGTAGTAACGTATGCATATAACGTTGGAATACATTGACATTTTTTTTCAATACAGAAAAGTCGTCGAAACTAGTCGATAATGTTATAGCTGGCAGAAACTAGAGTTATTGCTGGAAAAATTTAAATTCTGCTGTTAAAAACCTGTCTAGTGCTTGTATAAGAACGTATATTAGTAGCAGAAATCTATACGCAACTGGCAGAAGACCAGATACGGTTGTCAAGAGACTAGATATTGCAAATAAAAGACTACATTGCTTACAGGTACCTAGATACTACCGTCAAAAGACAAGAAGATAGTGCTGACAAAACTAGATATTACTTTTTGAAGATTAGATATTAATAGCAAAGGTTATATCTTTCTTGTAGAAGATTACATATTGATGACAGACGTCTAGATACTGTATTTTATGTGCAAAATCTAGATTTGGGACATAAGTCTAAGTTTTGCAGGATCACTAAATGCTTTTTTTTTACTTCTGCACATTGAATATATTCCAAAAATGATGTCAATTTTTCTAGTGAGCGTGTCATTAGCCAAAACGAGCCTGCAAATCTTATTTTCATGCAAACTTTGCGTCGTCTACCTTTACAATCGTAAATACTACTTTACAAATGTAATATACTATTCTTTATTCTGTACAATTACATCTACCTCTTCGTTATAATGAAAAGACTCTGGGCACACTAACACGAATGTTTTCATGTGGTATAAACGTGGAATTTGTGTCTAATAGACATACTTCTCTCACCTCAAAATGAGGGATATCGTATCCTTGCAAGTAACTACAGCTTGTTTAGTCATGTTTGTAATCCCACAAAAATTAACAATGACACAAGTTACTTAAAACACTCAAACTGGTGAAATGATCAACTCAAAATAAAAACTGACAAACCGAACTGAACCTTAATGTTATATAGAGGAGGAGTGAAGGTTGAAATGATGGTTGGGTTGGTTTGCGAACTTCCTCTTGGAAACAGAAAGTCCATTTCAAGGTCAAGGTCACCTCCTTGACGACCTCCTCCTGGAGCTCAAGGTCACCCGGTGTGTCCATGACCTTGGGTTCCAGGAGGAGATTCGTTAATCGACAAATACCTACTACTGGGACTTATATTGGATTCTTATTTGGGAATTGAGCAATATGTAGGAAGAAATCATAGCTCATAGCTTTACTATTATTTGCCAATTGATAAAAAATTAGTATTATATTTCCGATAAACAAAATGTGAGGATGAACATTGAGAAATGTTGAAAACTTATTTTCATAGTCAGTCAGTTGCCAAAACATCTCGAAAATATAGATATACTTGACAAAAACTAAAATAATTGCGGGCAAAAAGTTGGATTCTGCCTGTAGAAGACCACTTGCAAATGGTAGGAGACTAGGTACTGTAATTGAAGGACTAGATACTGCCAATAGCAACTTATACCTTGCTTGGAGATGATTACTTACTGCTACCAGAAGACTACAGACTGCTAGTAGAAGACTAAATACTTCGGCCTCAACTACTCCAAAAGTCATCATACTATCTCTATCTTAGTTTAGCTAAGAACTTGATATTGCTGGAAAAAATCCACATGCAGCTGACAGAAGATTAGATACAGCTCGTAGGAGACCACACTCCTGGCAGATCACTAGATAGTGACGGCAGAACATAAGATATTGCTGACAGAACCCTAGATATTGTTGGCAGAATACTAGAATACTAGATACTGTCCATAAAGGCTAGATACTACTTGTTGAATCATTTGCAGACGATTATATACTGCAGGTAAATGTTTAAATGGTGATAACAGAGTTTAGATACTGTATTAATCTAGAAAATGTATTAAATAATACTTCGGCCTCAACTACTCCAAAAGTCATCATACTATCACTATCTTAGTTTAGCTAAGAACTTGATATTGCTAGAAAAAATCCACATGCAGCTGACAGAAGATTAGACACAGCTCACAAGAGACTACACTCCTGGCAGATCACTAGATAGTGACGGCAGAACATAAGATATTGCTGACAGAACCCTAGATATTGTTGGCAGAACAGTAGATACTACATGTAGAATACCAGATACTGCCCATAAAGGCTAGATACTACTTGTTGAATCATTTGCAGACGATTATATACTGCAGGTAAATGTTTAAATGCTGATAACAGAGTTTAGATACTGTATTAATCTAGAAAATGTATTAAATAATACTTCGGCCTCAACTACTTCAAAAGTCATCATACTATCTCTATCTTAGTTTAGCTAAGAACTTGATATTGCTGGAAAAAATCCACATGCGGCTGACAGAAGATTAGACACAGCTCACAAGAGACTACACTCCTGGCAGATCACTAGATAGTGACGGCAGAACACAAGATATTGCTGACAGAACCCTAGATATTGTTGGCAGAACAGTAGATACTACATGTAGAATACCAGATACTGCTCATAAAGACTAGATACCACGTGTTGAATCACTTGCAGACGATTATATACTGCAGGTAAATGTTTAAATGCTGATAACAGAGTTTAGATACTGCATTAATCTAGAAAATATTTTAAATAATACTTCGGCCTCAACTACTTCAAAAGTCATCATACTATCTCTATCTTAGTTTAGCTAAGAACTTGATATTGCTGGAAAAAATTCACATGCAGCTGACAGAAGATTAGACACAGCTCGCAGGAGACTATACTCCTGGCAGATCACTTGATAGTGACGGCAGAACATAAGATATTGCTGACAGAACCCTAGATATTGTTGGCAGAATAGTAGATACTACATGTAGAATACCAGATACTGCCCATAAAGGCTAGATACTACTTGTTGAATCATTTGCAGACGATTATATATTGCAGGTAAATGTTTAAATGCTGATAACAGAGTTTAGATACTGTATTAATCTAGAAAATGTATTAAATAATACTTCGGCCTCAACTACTTCAAAAGTCATCATACTATCTCTATCTTAGTTTAGCTAAGAACTTGATATTGCTGGAAAAAATCCACATGCAGCTGACAGAAGATTAGACACAGCTCAAAAGAGACTACACTCCTGGCAGATCACTAGATAGTGACGGCAGAACATAAGATATTGGTGACAGAACCCTAGATATTGTTGGCAGAACAGTAGATACTACATGCAGAATACCAGATACTGCCCATAAAGGCTAGATACTACTTTTTGAATCATTTGCAGACGATTATATACTGCAGGTAAATGTTTAAATGGTGATAACAGAGTTTAGATACTGTATTAATCTAGAAAATGTATTAAATAATACTTCGGCCTCAACTACTTCAAAAGTCATCATACTATCTCTATCTTAGTTTAGCTAAGAACTTGATATTGCTGGAAAAAATCCACATGCAGCTGACAGATGATTAGACACAGCTCGCAGGAGACTACACTCCTGGCAGATCACTAGATGGTGACGGCAAAACATAAGATATTGCTGACAGAACCCTAGATATTGTTGGCAGAACAGTAGATACTACATGTAGAATACCAGATACTGTCCATAAAGGCTAGATACTACTTGTTGTATCATTTGCAGACGATTATATACTGCAGGTAAATGTTTAAATGGTGATAACAGAGTTTAGATACTGTATTAATCTAGAAAATATATTAAATAATACTTCGGCCTCAACTACTTCAAAAGTCATCATACGATCTCTATCTTAGTTTAGCTAAGAACTTGATATTGCTGGAAAAATCCACATGCAGCTGACAGAAGATTAGACACAGCTCGCAGGAGACTACAGTCCTGGCAGATCACTAGATAATGACGGCAGAACATAAGATATTGCTGACAGAACCCTAGATATTGTTGGCAGAACAGTAGATACTTCATGCAGAATACCAGATACTGCCCATAAAGGCTAGATACTACTTGTTGAATCATTTGCAAACGATTATATACTGCAGATAAATGTTTAAATGCTGATAATAGAGTTTAATCTAGAAAATGTATTAAATGATACTGCATTTTGAGGTTCGTTTTCACTCTGTATGACAATCCCGGTGAGTGATGTCAGTATACATACTGTACGATATTGGGGAAATATACAAATTTTTAGTCAAACCAGTTACTGTCAATGAGGGACTAGATAAGACGAATAATAGGCTAGACAATAGATAGAAAATTGTATATTGCTGGCAGAAGATTATCAATCATTATGTTTAATGACATTCAAGTATGAATTTTTATTAAATGGCAATGAGCAGTGATGTGGTCTACTATGAAAGATATTAGGGTTGTTGGCAAAAAAATACATCTAATTTCCGGTTAATACAACTTAATGTTTAATGCCTGTCTCATGTAACTTCATGTTTCGCCTTTGAATGCAGATCTTGGAATTTTCTTTTAGAATTTAGTAAGGTCGTTGAGTAATTTATTAATTGCAACTGTGATTTGGAATTTGTCAGACGATGAAACGACTAAGGTATTATGATTGTCTTAGTTTTCATGACAGAGATTGAAAATGAATTTATCTTTGTCAAGTCGAGCTTGGAGTCAAAGATATCTTGGAAAATTAAAGAAGCCTTAAGTACTAAAATCGGAGAGACGGAGATATCATCTGGTTTAAGTACCAGGCGAGCAATTTGCAACTGAGTATACAAAAATGATCTGGTTGCACACAAGATGACTTTGAAGGTGGGTATGCAAAGATAGTCTTACTGGAGGAGGTTGAAGGCTAGGCTTAGGTACTCTGCTGATGGTAACTCAAAATTTTGCGTATCACAAAATGAAAGGTTGATGATAAACTTTTCTGTAAGACTTTTTTAATGTACAGTGTGTCATCATACTGTGATATTGGTTGCATACTTGCAAAGATGAACCAATACTGTGATATTGGTTGCATACTTGCAATGATGACGTCATCGGATACGATAATTAATAAACACACTGTATGTTGGCAAATTCCGTCTTTGTTAGGAGCGCGATGGAAGGATGATTTTTTTTTTAAATAGATTTTTTATTAAAACTTTTATAAGATTAAATCTCAGGAAAAACTATGGACGTATTCTTTTTATGTTGAACAGCTTGCTGTAGCAATGAAATTAAATTGAAATCTTTTCGTTTTACGACCAATAACAACAATATAATACCGATCCTCCCGATATACAATTTAATATCGTTCAAAAAGTTTAATATCCCCAGATCGCCAGCTTGTTTTTATTAAAATCATACATCAAACCATGTGTTCCATCCAAAAATAATCTCAAATAAAATATAATAAAACCATGTAAAATTAATGAGATAGTTATAGAGTAATTGGATTGAAACGAGAAAGATGGAATTAACCCCAGGGTTATTTTCCATTTTAAAGGGAAACGCAAATTAGCATTACACCCGAGTAGAAATTGGTTATTATTCCACCGTTGGTTGAATGATAATTATTTATGCTCCCTATTCACTCATCCAACAATATGTATTCATGTCGCGTACCTACTTCATTAATTGAAATTTTCCCAATATTATCCATTAATAAATAAAAATAATTTTGTGTGTTTTAGATTGTCGCTGGAATCTCAGTTTTCTTCATTTGCGCCTCAGTGTTATCGTTTTGCTTGAAAACCCATCCAGGGATGAGACGAAACGCAACCGATTGCAACACTACTTCAATTAACGATGAAGATTACGAATACGATTGTTCGACGGCTTTACCAATATTTTATTACGTCGAACATATTTGTAACGCTTGGTTTATATTCGAACTACTCATAAGATTCGTGGTAATAATTAATACTCCTTCTGTCCCAAATTATGGTGTACATTTCTCTAAAATTTATGCATTAAGGAAAGATTGGAGAATTAACGAGTTTCTATCTGTTTAATATAATGTAATGTAATTTTAATTTAATTAATGAAAGAAACTAGAGTTGTATTTGTCGGAGGTTAAATCAAATCGATATTTTGAGGATATGTACGGCTCAACACAAGGTGATAAGTAGAAAATTAAAGGTGATAGAGAAAAACGTTTCCCATAAAAATTAATGATAATGAATCAAGATAAGATAATCCATAGTCAATACCACCATAAATATCACCATTTCTTAGGTTCAAGCCAGGAATTCTCAAAATATCAAAATTGACAATCATCTGCGTCAAATTCTGTTATAAGTAGAAAATTAAAGGTGATGGAGAAAAACGTTTCCCATAAAAATTAATGATAATGAATCAAGATAACATAATCCATAATCAATACCACCATAGATATCACCATTTCTTAGATTCAAGCCAGGAATTCTTAAAATATCAAAATTGACAATCATCTGCGTCAAATTCTGTTATAAGTAGAAAATTAAAGGTGATGGAGAAAAACGTTTCCCATAAAAATTAATGATAATGAATCAAGATAACATAATCCATAGTCAATGTCACCATAGATATCACCATTTCTTAGATTCAAGCCAGGAATTCTCAAAATATCAAAATTGACAATCATCTGCGATAAATTCTATTATAAGTAGAAAATTAAAGCTGATGGAGAAAAACGTTTCCCATAAAAATTAAAGATAATGAATCAAAATAACATAATCCATAGTCAATGTCACCATAGATATCACCATTTCTTAGATTCAAGCCAGGAATCCTCAAAATATCAAAATTGACAATCATTGCGTTAATTCTGTTATAAGAAGAAAAGTAAAGGTGATGGAGAAAAACGTTTCCCATAAAAATTAAAGATAATGAATCAAAATAACATAATCCATAGTCAATGTCACCATAGATATCACCATTTCTTAGATTCAAGCCAGGAATCCTCAAAATATCAAAATTGACAATCATTGCGTTAATTCTGTTATAAGTAGAAAAGTAAACGTGATGGAGAAAAACGTTTCCCATAAAAATTAATGATAATGAATCAAAATAACATAATCCATAGTCAATGTCACCATAGATATCACCATTTCTTAGATTCAAGCCAGGAATCCTCAAAATATCAAAATTGACAATCATTGCGTTAATTCTGTTATAAGTAGAAAAGTAAACGTGATGGAGAAAAACGTTTCCCATAAAAATTAATGATAATAAATCAAGATAACATAATCCATAGCCAATAACTCCATAGATATCACCATTTTTTAGATTCAAGCCAGGAATTCTCAAAATATCAAAATTGACAATCATCTGCGATAAATTCTATTATAAGTAGAAAATTAAAGGTGATGGAGAAAAACGTTTCCCATAAAAATTAATGATAATAAATCAAGATAACATAATCCATAGTCAATGCCACCATAGATATCACCATTTCTTAGGTTCAAGCCAAGAATTCTCAAAATATCAAAATTGACAATCATCTGCGTTAAATTCAGTTATAAATAGAAAATTAAAAGTGATAGAGAAAAACGTTTCCCATAAAAATTAATGATAATGAATCAAGATAACATAATCCATAGTTAATTCCACCATAGATATCACCATTTCTTAGGTTCAAGCCAAGAATCCTCAAAATATCAAAATTGACAATCATTGCGTTAAATTCTGTTATAAGTAGAAAATTAAAGGTGATAGAGAAAAACGTTTCCCATAAAAATTAATGATATTGAATCAAGATAACATAATCCATAATCAATACCACCATAGATATCACCATTTCTTAGGTTCAAGCCAAGAATTCTCAAAATATCAAAATTGACAATCATTGCGTTAAATTCTGTTATAAGTAGAAAATTAAAGGTGATAGAGAAAAACGTTTCCCATAAAAATTAATGATATTGAATCAAGATAACATAATCCATAATCAATACCACCATAGATATCACCATTTCTTTAGCTCAAGCCAGGAAATCTCAAAATATTAAAATTGACAATCATTGCGTTAAATTCTGTTATAAGTAGAAAATTAAAGGTGATGGAGAAAAACGTTTCCCATAAAAATTAGTGATAATGAATCAAGATAACATAATCCATAGTCAATGCCACCATAGATATCACCGTTTCTTAGATTCAAGCCAAGAATTTTCAAAATATCAAAATTGACAATCATTGCGTTAAATTCTGTTATAAGTAGAAAATTAAAGGTGATAGAGAAAAACGTTTCCCATAAAAATTAATGATATTGAATCAAGATAACATAATCCATAATCAATACCACCATAGATATCACCATTTCTTAGGTTCAAGCCAAGAATTCTCAAAATATCAAAATTGACAATCATTGCGTTAAATTCTGTTATAAGTAGAAAATTAAAGGTGATAGAGAAAAACGTTTCCCATAAAAATTAATGATATTGAATCAAGATAACATAATCCATAATCAATACCACCATAGATATCACCATTTCTTAGGTTCAAGCCAAGAATTCTCAAAATATCAAAATTGACAATCATTGCGTTAAATTCTGTTATAAGTAGAAAATTAAAGGTGATAGAGAAAAACGTTTCCCATAAAAATTAATGATATTGAATCAAGATAACATAATCCATAATCAATACCACCATAGATATCACCATTTCTTAGGTTCAAGCCAGGAATTCTCAAAATATCAAAATTGACAATCATCTGCGATAAATTCTGTTATAAGTAGAAAATTAAAGGTGATAGAGAAAAACGTTTCCCATAAAAATTAATGATAATGAATCAAGATAACATAATTCATAACCGATGCTATCATAGATATCACCATTTCTTAGGTTCAAGCCAGGAATTTTAAAAATATCAAAATTGACAATCATTGCGTTAAATTCTGTTATATATAAGTAGAAAATTAAAGGTGATGGAGAAAAACGTTTCCCATAAAAATTAATGATAATGAATCAAAATAACATAATCTATAGACAATGCCACCATAGATATCACCATTTCTTAGATTCAAGCCAAGAATTCTTAAAATATCAAAATTGACAATCATCTGCGTTAAACTCTGTTATAAGTAGAAAATTAAAGGTGATGGAGAAAAACATTTCCCATAAAAATTAATGATAATGAATCAAAATAACATAATCTATAGACAATGCCACCATAGATATCACCATTTCTTAGATTCAAGCTAGGAATTCTCAAAATATCAAAATTGACAATCATCTGCGTTAAATTCTGTTATAAGTAGAAAATTAAACGTAATAGAGAAAAACGTTTCCCATAAAAATTAATGATAATGAATCAAGATAACATAATCTATAATCAGTACCACCATAGATATCACCATTTCTTAGATTTAAGCTAGGAATTCTCAAAATATCAAAATTGACAATCATCTGCGATAAACTCTGTTATAAGTAGAAAATTAAAGGTGATAGAGAAAAACGTTTCCCATGAAAATTAATGATAATGAATCAAGATAACATAATCCGTAGTCAATGCCACCATAGATATCACCATATCTTAGGTTCAAGCCAGGAATTCTCAAAATATCAAAATTGACAATCATCTGCTTTAAATTCTGTTATAATTAGAAAATTAAAGGTGATAGAGAAAAACGTTTCCCATAAAAATTAATGATAATGAATCAAGATAACATAATCCATAATCCATACCACCATAGATATCATCATTTCTTAGATTCAAGCCAAGAATTCTCAAAATATCAAAATTGACAATCATCTGCGTTAAATTCTGTTATAAGTAGAAAATTAAAGGTGATAGAGAAAAACGTTTCCCATAAAAATTAATGATAATGAATCAAGATAACATAATCCATAGTTAATTCCACCATAGATATCACCATTTTTTAGGTTCAAGCCAAGAATTCTCAAAATATCAAAATTGACAATCATCTGCGTTAAATTCTGTTATAAGTAGAAAATTAAAGGTGATAGAGAAAAACGTTTCCCATAAAAATTAATGATAATGAATCAAGATAACATAATCCATAATCAATACCACCATAGATATCACCATTTCTTAGATTCAAGCCAGGAATTCTCAAAATATCAAAATTGACAATCATCTGCGATAAACTCTGTTATAAGTAGAAAATTAAAGGTGATAGAGAAAAACGTTTCCCATAAAAATTAATGATAATGAATCAAGATAACATAATCCATAATCAATACCACCATAGATATCACCATTTCTTAGATTCAAGCCAGGAATTCTCAAAATATCAAAATTGACAATCATCTGCGTCAAATTCTGTTATAAGTAGAAAATTAAAGGTGATGGAGAAACACGTTTCCCATAAAAATTAATGATAATGAATCAAGATAACATAATTCATAATCAATACCACCATAGATATCACCATTTCTTAAATTCAAGCCAGGAATTCCCAAAATATCAAAATTGGCAATCATTGCGTTAAATTCTGTTATAAGTAGAAAATTAAAGGTGATAGAGAAAAACGTTTCCCATAAAAATTAATGATAATGAATCAAGATAACATAATCCATAATCAATACCACCATAGATATCACCATTTCTTAGATTCAAACCAGGAATTCTCAAAATATCAAAATTGACAATCATCTGCGTTAAATTCTGTTATTAGTAGAAAATTAAAGGTGATAGAGAAAAACGTTTCCCATAAAAATTAATGATAATGAATCAAGATAACATAATCCATAGTCAATGCCACCATAGATATCACCATTTCTTAGATTCAAGCCAGGAATTCTCAAAATATCAAAATTGACAATCATCTGTGTTAAACTTTGTTATAAGTAGAAAATTAAAGGTGATAGAAAAAAAAAACGTTTCCCATAAAAATTAATGATAATGAATCAAGATAACATAATCCATAGTCAATGCCACCATAGATATCACCATTTCTTAGATTCAAGCCAGGAATACTCAAAATATCAAAATTGACAATCATTGCGTTAAATTCTGTTATAAGTAGAAAATTAAAGGTGATAGAGAAAAACGTTTCCCATAAAAATTAATGATAATGAATCAAGATAACATAATCCATAGCCAATACCACCATAGATATCACCATTTCTTAGATTCAAGCCAGGAATTCTCAAAATATCAAAATTGACAATCATTGCGTTAAATTCTGTTATAAGTAGAAAATTAAAAGTGATAGAGAAAAACGTTTCCCATAAAAATTAATGATAATGAATCAAGATAACATAATCCATTGTCAATGCCACCATAGATATCACCATTTCTTAGGTTCAAGCCAGGAATTCTCAAAATATCAAAATTGACAATCATTGCGTTAAATTCTGTTATAAGTAAAAAATTAAAGGTGATAGAGAAAAACGTTTCGAACGAAAGTTGTAGCAAATTGTATTCTTAGCAAAATTGCTATCTTGCACTTTTACTCTCAGACGCATAGATATCGAGCAAGATATGAAAATTCATAAATAAAGAAAAGCTTCGCCATGAAGGGCGTTTACATTGAACCAGCTGAATTGTGTTTAAATGCGTAAAATTTTCATTAATGTGTGTTTAAATTAAGTTACAAATTGAATTACTAATTTTAGAAATACAATAAAGCAGTTTCCAAAGTTTTGTATACCATAATTTGGAACAGAGGGAGTAATTAAAGGTTAAAAAAACAGGAATTTTTAATTGTTTTAAATCAATTTTAGATTTCACCGCAATTAATGCTCTTTTTAAAATCGCCCGTTAATATAATCGATATTGTAGCAACTTTAAGTTTTTACATCGATATCACGTTAATCAAAGATCGCAAATCGAACGTTTTGGAGTTTTTTAGTATCATTAGAATTTTGAGATTGTTTAAATTAACGAGGCATTCGCCGGGATTAAAAATTTTGGTTCACACTTTTAAAGCGTCGGCGAAAGAGTTGGGCCTTTTGGTGTTTTTTCTCGTTTTGGGGATTGTTATTTTCGCAAGTTTGGTTTATTACGCTGAGAAATTACAGGTTAATATCTAATTAATTGATTTAATCTTTAAAAATAATAATTTTTTTTGTAGTATAACCCAAATAATAGCTTTAAAAGTATTCCGGAAGGTTTATGGTGGGCTATCGTTACAATGACGACTGTTGGATATGGCGATATGGCCCCAAAAACTTATATAGGAATGTTGGTGGGCGCTTTATGCGCAATTGCTGGTGTTTTAACAATCGCTTTGCCAGTTCCGGTTATTGTATCAAATTTTTCAATGTTTTATTCCCATACTCAGGTAAAAAATTGATTCAAACCAAACCTTATACAGTGTGTATGCAACCAATACCACAGTATAATGTAATATTATATTATACTGTGATATTGGTTGCATACTTGCAATGATGACGTCGGGTACGATAATTAATTGGACCGCGTTATACATCACTTGACTAATTGTAAGCGACATTTTATCATTTTTAGAGATTTTTATGCCGTCTGGTAGGTAAAGGTGTAACTTATCTTAGAAAAAATGCAGAAATCTAAAATATTATTTGTTTTAAAGGATAAAAATAAGCGCCAATCAATTTCAAGTCCGATTTGCATCATACGTCTAAGAACCGACATAGATACGACACTTAGATACACCAAGAAATTCTAAGTTTTCTAAATGTTGGTATAAAATTAAAAGTTTATATGTTTTATTTTATATAAAATTTAAGTCTAACTAGTTTCGGCCATTGGCCATCTTTAGAGACTTTACAAATAGATTAACATCTCTCATCTTATCCATTTTACAAACGACAGCGGTAGGTAGCGGTTGACAGCGAAAACACTGTCAAATTTGCAAATATAAAATGACATATTTTCAAAAAATAGTATCATCTCTATTTTTAATGGTAATGATATGATGTATATGTTAAATTGAAGCTTGATGATCCTAGTTTATGATATGATATAAAAATTGTATGATAATATTAATAAAATTTCTTGAAAAAAGGTATTAAAGAAAACACTGTCAAATTTGCAAAATAAAATAACATCATATTTAAAAAAAATCATATCATCCCTATTTTTGGTGGTAATGATATGATGTATATGTTAAATTGATGCTTGGAGATTCTAGTTTACGATATGATATAAAAACTGTATGATAATATTAATAAAATTTCCTGAAAAAAGGTATTAAAGAAAACACTGGCATTTTTGTAAAATAAAATGACGTCATATTTTCAAAAAATCATATCATCTCTATTTTTAATGGTAATGATATGATGTATATGTTAAATTAATGCTTGGAGATCCTAGTTTATGATATGATATAAAAACTATATGATAATATTAATAAAATTTCCTGAAAGAAGGTATTAAAGAAAACATTGTCAAATTTGCAAATATAAAATGAGATCATATTTTCAAAAAATCGTATCATCTCTATGTTTAATGGTAATGATATGATGTATATGTTAAATTAATGCTTGGAGATTCTAGTTCATGATATGATATAAAAAACTGTATGATAATATAGTCCGTCCGTCGAAAGAAGTCCACTGCGTCATTAATTTATGGGGTTATAATAGACTTGTATAATATATTGTTTTCTTTGTTTAATACACGTAAAAAAAAGAGACGCAAAAAGTTAATACAAGTCTATTATAACCCCATAAATTAATGACGCAGTGGACTTCTTTCGACGGACGGACTACATTAATAAAATTTCCTGAAAAAATGAATTAAAGAAAACGCTGTCAAATTTGTAAAATAAAACGATGTTCCATTTTCAAAAAATCATATCATCTCTATTTTTAATGGTAGTGATATGATGTATATGTTAAATTAATGCTAGGAGATTCTAGTTTATGATATCATATAAAAACTATATGATAATATTAATAAAATTTCCTGAAAAAAGGTATTAAAGAAAACACTGTCACATTTACAATATAAAATGACGTGATACTTTCAAAAAATCATATCATCTCTATTTTTGGTGGTAATGATATGATGTATATGTTAAATTGAAGCTTGGAGATTCTAGTTTATGAAATGATATAAGAACTGTACGATAATATTAATAAAATTTCCTGAAGAAAGGTATTGAAGAAAACACTGTCTAATTTGCAAATATAAAATGACATAATATTTTCAAAAAATCATATCTCTATTTTTCGTGGTAAAGCTGTGATGTATATGTTAAATTAATGCTTGGAGATTTTAGTTTATGACATGATATAAAAACTATATCATAATATTAATAAAATTTCCTGAAAATAGTTATTAAAGAAAACACTGCCAAATTTGCAAAATAAAATGACGTCACATTTTCAAAAAATCATATCATCTCTATTTTTAATTGTAATGATATGATGTATATGCTAAATTGAAGTTTGGAGATCCTAGTTTATGATATGATATAAAAACTGTATGATAATATTACTAAAATTTCCCGAAAAAAGATATTAAAGAAAACACTGTCTAATTTGCAAATATAAAATGACGTCATATTTTCAAAAAATCGTATCATCTCTATTTTTCGTGGTAAAGCTGTAATGTATATGTTAAATTAATGCTTGGAGATTTTAGTTTATGACATGATATAAAAACTATATCATAATATTAATAAAATTTCCTGAAAATAGTTATTAAAGAAAACACTGTCAAATTTGCAAAATAAAATGACATCATATTTTCAAAAAATCGTATCATCTCTATTTTTAATGGTAACGATATGATGTATATGTTAAATTGAAGCTTGGAGATCCTAGTTTATGATATGATATAAAAACTGTATGATAATATTAATAAAATTTCCTGAAAAAAGGTATTAAAGAAAACACTGTCAAATTTGCAAATATAAAATGACATAATATTTTCAAAATATCATATCATCTCTATTTTTGGTGGTAATGATATGATGTATGTGATAAATTAATGCTTGGAGATTCTAGTTTATGATATGATATAAAAACTATATGATAATATTAATAAAATTTCCTGAAAAAGGGTATTAAGAAAACACTGTCAAATTTGCAAAATAAAATGACGTCATATTTTCAAAAAATCACATCATCCCTATCTTTAATGGTAATGATATGATGTATATGTTAAATTAATGCTTGGAGATTTTAGTTTATGATATGATATAAAAACTATATGATAATATTAATAAAATTTCCTGAAAAAAGGTATTAAAGAAAACACTGTCAAATTTGCAAATTAAATAAGACATTATAGCTTCAAAAAATCGTATCATCTCTATTTTTAATGATAATTATATAATGTATATGTTAAATTAAAGCTTGGAGATCCTAGTTTATGATATGATATAAAAACCATATGATAATATTAATAATATTTCCTAAAAAACGGTATTAAAGAAAACGCTGTCAAATTTGTAAATATAAAATGATGTCATATTTTCAAAAAATCGTATTATCTCTATTTTTGGTGGTAATGATATGATGTATACGTTAAACTAATGCTTGAAGATCCTAGTTTATGATATCATATAAAAACTGTATGATAATATTAATAAAATTTCCTGAAAAAAGGTATTAAAGAAAACATTGTCAAATTTGCAAATATAAAATGACATCTTATTTTCAAAAAATCGTATCATCTCTATTTTTAATGGTAATGATATGATGTATATGTTAAATTGAAGCTTGAAGATCCTAGTTTATGATATGATATAAAAACTATATGATAATATTAATAAAATTTCCTGAAAAAAGGAATTAAAGAAAACACTGCCAAATTTGCAAATATAAAATGACGTCATATTTTCAAAAAATCATATCATCTCTATTTTTAATGGTAATGCTATGATGTATATGTTAAATTGAAGCTTGAAGATCCTAGTTTATGATATGATATAAAAACTGTATTATAATATTAATAATATTTCCTAAAAAAAGGTATTAAAGAAAACACTGTCAAATTTGTAAATATAAAATGATGTCATATTTTCAAAAAATCGTATTATCTCTATTTTTGGTGGTAATGATATGATGTATACGTTAAACTAATGGTTGAAGATCCTAGTTTATGATATCATTTAAAAACTGTATGATAATATTAATAAAATTTCCTGAAAAAAGGTATTAAAGAAAACATTGTCAAATTTGCAAATATAAAATGACATCTTATTTTCAAAAAATCGTATCATCTCTATTTTTAATGGTAATGATATGATGTATATGTTAAATTGAAGCTTGAAGATCCTAGTTTATGATATGATATAAAAGCTATATGATAATATTAATAAAATTTCCTGAAAAAAGGAATTAAAGAAAACACTGCCAAATTTGCAAATATAAAATGACGTCATATTTTCAAAAAATCGTATCATCTCTATTTTTAATGGTAATGATATGATGTATATGTTAAATTGATGCTTGGAGATTCTAGTTTATGATATGATATAAAAAGCTGTATGATATTATTAATAAAATTTCTTAAAAAAAGGTATTAAAGAAAACACTGTCAAATTTGCAAAATAAAACGACATCATATCTTCAAAAAATCGTATGATCTCTATTTTTAATGGTAATGATATGATGTATATGATAAATTAATGCTTGGTGATTTTAGTTTAAGATATGATATAAAAACTATATGATAATATTAATAAAATTTCCTAAAAAAAGGTATTAAAGAAAACACTGTCAAATTTGCAAATATAAAATGACGTCATATTTTCAAAAAAATCATATCTCTATTTTTGGTTGTAATGATATGATGCATATGTTAAATTGATGCTTGGAGATTCTAGTTCATGGTATGATATAAAAAACTATATGATAATGTTAATAAAATTTCCTGAAAAAAGGTATTAAAGAAAACACTGTCACATTTGCTAGATAAAATGACGACACATTTTAAAAAAATCATATCATATCTATTTTTAATGGTAATGATATGATATATACGTTAAATTAATGCTTGGATATTTTAGTTTATGATATGATATAAAAACTATATGATAATATTAATAAAATTTCCTGAAAAAAGGTATTGAAGAAAACACTGTCACATTTGCGAAATAAAATGACGTCATATTTTCAAAAAATCATATTATCTCTATATTGAATGGTAATGATATGATGTATATGTTAAACTAATGCTTGGAGATTCTAGTTTATGATATGATATAAGAACTATATGATAATATTATTAAAATTTCTTAAAAAAGGTATTAATGGAAACAGTCAAATTTGCAAATATAAAATGACATAATATTTTCAAAAAATCATATCATCTCTATTTTTGGTGGTACTGATGTGATGTATATGTTAAATTGAAGCTTGGAGATTCTAGTTTATGCTATGATATAAAAAAACTGTATGATAATATTAATAAAATTTTCTGAAAAAAGGTATTAAAGAAAACACTGTCAAATTTGCAAAATAAAATGACGTCATATTTTCAAAAAATCATATCATCTCTATTTTGAATGGTAATGATATGATGTATATGTTAAATTAATACTTGGAGATTTTAGTTTATGATATGATATAAAAACTATATGATAATATTAATAAAATTTCCTGAAAAAAGGTATTAAAGAAAATGTTAAATTTAACATAAGATATCAATATGTTTTATTGAAATGATTAGAAAGTTTCGGGTTTAGCCGTGTGTCTTCTAGATGTCTCTAATTCTAGGTCCAGTGTAAGTTCTAGTTTTACACTAGCACTATCACTAGAACTAACACAAAATCTAGAACTAGAATCATTCGGGTTTAGCTGTCTTGAGAGACGTGGGACTAAATCCGAATATTTCTAGATCTCGGTCTAGTGTTAGTTCTAGTGGCAGTGATAGGTAGGGCTAGTTAGCAAAAGATATTGCTATGTTGTATATTTTTATTGAACTAATCCTAGAACGAGAACTAGCAACATTTGGGTTTAGTCGTGAAAAAAACTTTAAGTTATCAACGTCAACTTTAATTTTATTATTATATTCGTAATCTTCATAAAATAACCTTTAAAGTGAGTCCAAACTTGACGCATTTATCTCAAAAATCCAAAAAGTTCGAACTTTCAACTTTTAATTTTGACATATTTGTCAACTTCATAAAGAATCCTTTAAAATGAGTCCAAACGCGACATATTTAACTTTAATATTAAAGGAAATACAATCACTTCCGGTTTGAAACGTCAACGTCAATTTTGACATATTTGTCATCTTCATCAAAAAACCTTTAAAATGAGTCCAAAGATAATAGTTAGAATAAAAAACATTAAACCCGAAGTTAGTAATAATGAAGATAGCAATACAAACATGTCAAAATTTACGTTGACATTTTTAACCGGAAGTTGACCATAACTTCATTAATATTGAAGATAAATATGTCGTGTTTGTACTCATTTTAAAGGATTTTTAATGAAGATTACAAATATGTCAAAGTTGAAGTTGACATTTTAAACCTGAAGTTAGTTATCATATAATAAAAGTTTACAACTGTATTTGTTTTGTAAATTAGTAACTAATAATCTGATTTCGACTTCGATATGTGAACTTTTTTAACAAAACAAAAGGAAATGTTAAGAAACTTGTTTGTAAAATTGATAAGATGAGAGATGTTAATCTATTTGTGAAGTCTCTGAAGATGGGTCGAAACTGGTTAGACTTAAATTCTATATACTTAAATAAAAACCAGTTAAAAAGTACAAAATCAGTTTTGTCTCTAGTTTTAGTGATTAAATTTATGCCACGACTTACAAAAACACCTGTAAGAGGGCATCTGTGCTTGTGATAGCTGTCATCAGTGTTTTATGATGAAAAACAATTTTCAATAGATTGAGCCTGTCTATTCTGAGCAGTCTTAGTCAAGTGATGCATAACGCGGTCCAATTAACACTGTATTTGTTTAGGCTGGATCAAAATTATACAAAAAGCGACTGGGTATGCAACCAATATCACAGTATACGCGATTTCCGTATTACACTGTGATATTGGTTGCATACTTGCAATGATAACGTCGGGTACGATAATCGATAATTAATTAACACAGTGTATTTGTTTAGGCTAGATCAAAATTACCCAAAAAGCGACGAAGAGTACTCCCAGTTGAGCAACCACGAAGGAAAAAAGTCGATACAGTCGCCCATCGAAGAGTTAACGCCATCAAACATCCATCAACGCTTTACAAAGACCCATTTGGAAATGCAAAACTAGGTTTTAATTAAAAAAATTTCGAAAATTAATTTGTTATAAAAAAAAAATTTTTTTTAGGAAACATAAACGGAGTTAACATGATTGGTTTGGCTTTACAAGGTCCTTCAGTACCAAGCATCGCAGTTATCCACCATAACGGACCTTACTCAATCCAACCTCACCAACAACAAGAAATTTCATCAGAACCCAACAAAATAGAAATAACCAACAATGATAGAGAATCAAAATCAGAACCAAGAGAAATCTTATCGGCACGAACTCTCCTCCAAGATTTTCTCCCAACGAAACTTGACCCAGAATTGGGGAGAACGAGTGTCCCTGCTATGGCTATTGGGAGTTCGACGGAGGTTTTAGTTAGTATCATTGAAAATTCGGCGGGGTTTCGGAGAAATTCAATTTTAACAGCCGCGGTGTCAATTAATGAAGATGAAAAAAGACAGGATAAAGATGTCAAAAAAGAAGATGAGGATTTTTTGAGTCCTGTTACGGAGACGACCGAAGCTGCGTCTGAAATTGGGAAGGAAGATAGCTCGGGGACTTTGAATCGTTTTAATTATGCAGAGGGGATTGATAATTGTGATAAGGATTGAATTTGACCAAAAGAATCTTAGGATATTTTTGTAAATTGGTGAAATAAATAAATTAATTAAACAAAACTTAGAGTAGTGTTTGATAAAAGTTAAATCTCCAACGGAATAAGTCTGAAAAATGTCCCCAATTGCTTTTAAGTATGTCTAAATTGATTGCAAGTGTGTCTAAATGTACCCAATTGATTCCAAAATTTGTCTAAATGTGGCCAACTGATTTTAAGTGTGTCTAAATGTCACCAACTGCTTCCAAGTGTGTCCTAATGTATCCAACTGATTCCAAGAGTGTCTAAATGTCACATATCCTATTGTACAGTAAGAATTATCAGATAGTTTATTATAGAGAAAATGTATAGGCAAATAAGACGAAAAAATCTAATCCCTAAGGATATAATGGGTATTTAACGTAAGCAAAAATGCGCGTTCAAGAATTAAAGTTCCAAGAATTAAAAGCATTAGAAGAAATCAACGAAGAATCATAAAGCCTGGCCTACATTCTTTGATCTATTTACAACCATGATTCATGAAAACGAGTTTCTATCCAAAGTAGCAAAATATCAATACCTCCTGACTTCGTTGAACTTAATAAAAGACTTGCCAGTGACGGAGGATAAATACTCCATTGCTTATACCAGCTTCCAGAAGTCTTGGCTTCTTTGTGCCAAGCAAAACCAAGCAAAGGTATTGGATGCAGTATAAAGCTTCATTATCCAACAAAATCTTCTGTCAATCTGAAAGTTGAACAATCACCATTAAATACTAAATGTCCATTGTGTTCAGAATAACCTCATTATTCTTTACTGCATCTAAAACCACCACAACGATCTTCGGTTCCTGTTGAAGTTACCAATTGCAATTTGAATGGTGAATCTACATCACTTCAAGTTTCCCATATGATTCTGCCAATTGCGTTGCTAACATTAAAGATCGATTTAGACTATTTCATGTCGAGTCTTGATCGACTCTGGCAACATGTCGAATTTCATCACTCATAAACTATCGAAACGTCTTCAACTCCACCACACCTTTGGAACTTCAATTGAAACCGAACTGTCTTAAACAATTTTGGATCATGGGTTCAAGATTTGTAATCCATCGTGTATTATCAAGATGCATTCGAAACCACGTTCGCACGCACCAGTCATGTCAGATCTCCCTAAGTTCCGAATCGAAGAAATTAAATCATTTTTCAAAGTTGCAGTGGATTTTGCAGGACCTGTTTTTGCCACATTAAATAGAAGTCGAGGTTCTAGATCTGTCAAGTCGTATATATGTGTTTTTGTCTGTACGGCTACCAAGGCCATTCACCTTGAACTTGTTTCAGGTTTATCTCAGACCAAGGGAGCAACTTTATAGGCTGTAATAATCGTTTGAAAGAAATGGCAAAAATCGTAGGTGTCAAACTTGGCTTAGAATGGAAATTCAACCCACCTGGAGTACCTCAAGGCTCTAATTTGAGTGTAACACTATTTCTTATAGCAATAAACTATTTGTACGTAGACGATTTATGTATCTATGCAAGTGGTAATTCGACTGAAGAGATTAATGGGAAACTTCAGGAATCCATCAATATTATATTGGAAAATGCAGTATCGGTGGGGTTTAAAGTTTCTAAACAAAAGGCAGCTTACATAATATTTTCTAGACTGTATAGACACTTAGAAGAACCTTTGCTGCAGTTGCACGATTCGCCTATTAATAGAGTTTCACAAATAAAGTTTCTGGTAGTTATTTTTACAACCATTTACAGATTTAAGCAATATGCTCAAAACTGTTCCGACATGTCCTACCAATGGGCTGCGGAAGACATTATAAGCACTGATATTGTGGTATCAATGCCGTCAGATTTGGCGGTATCACTATCAGTGATTAATGCTCGATACCAGATTGTACTGCCTGAGCGGCAGTCCTGGATCGAAAATGAAAATTCTCTGGTTCGGGCAGACATTTGCTTGTACACAGATGGATCAAAAACGCCTGAAGGGGTAGAAGCAGGAGTATACTGCCAGACACCTCGAATCAAGCAAGCCTACAGCCTGGGTACGTACTGTATTGTATTCCAGGCGGAACTATTTGCTATTGACATGGGTGCTAAAATCCTTCTTGAAAGAGGGGTGAAGAACGTGACAGTACGAATTTTCTCAGACAGTCAAGCCGCTCTCCAGGTGCTGCAAGCCGTGAAAACGGTGTCGGCTCTGGTTAATGATTGTAAGAGAACATTAAACACATTGAGTTGTGATAACAGAGTCTCTCTGATCTGGGTCCCGGGTCACTCTAGGGTTGCTGGCAATGAAGCGGCAGATAAGCTAGCACGAGATGGCAGCGCTGAAGCGTTTGTGGGGCCGGAACCAGCAGTTGGTGTATCATTTGCGATGGCCAAATATAGGATTGGACTGTGGGCTGAAGAGAGACTTCGCCTACTGTGGACCAGTTCTCCTGGAATGAGACCCGGGAATATTTTAGGAGTTGCCCGTAGTAGCATAAAAGTTCTAATGGGTGTTTTTACTGGGCACTGCCGATTAAAAGCACACCTCAACTTGTTGGGTTTAGCCGAGGATGTGCGGAGGAAGCAGAGATGGTTGAGCATGTTGTATGCCACTGCCCTGCCGTTAACCGTATTAGATTCTCGATTTTTGGGTCGCAGTTTATCTCCTCAAAAGATCTGAATGACCTTTCGCCGAGCAAAGTATTAATGTTCGTTAAGAGCATTGGACTGCACGATGAAATTTGATAACGATATCTATCGGGGTACAATAGATCCTTAGGGTAGCGGTGCAAGGTTGGTGGAATGTAATGTAATGTAATGCAAAGCACTTAATCTACTGCGTATGCTGTCAGGTACAAGATGGGGGGCAGATACTAAGATATTAATGCAACTATATACAGCTACAGTACTACCTATCTTGGACCATGGTTCCGAAGCTTATGGTTCAGCGAGAAAAGGTGTACTTAATAAACTTAATACCATACATCATTTGGGTATAAGATATGTATTTGGTGCCTTTCCTAGAAGCCGTATCAATAGTCTATATAATGAAACAGATTTACCTCCCTTGAACTATAGACGAGATATACAATTAGTAAACTACTATCTTAGACTCCTAGCTGAACCAAATAATCCAATTTTCAACAAACACTTGCCTTTAGATTGACAGCTACCAGACCAACTATCGTTCGTGCAGAAGAATTGATACAATCTTTAGATATGGCATTACCTCAGGTACTTATCTACTAATATTCTGAAGTGCCTCCATGGTTGTTGAATCCCATTAAAGCTAGGTTGGACATCACTAAATTTTCAAAATCAAACTCCCCCCATGCAATGTTTCTTGCTGATTTTCACAACATAGTGTATACTTATCCTGATGCCTTTTGTGTTTACACTGATGGATCAAAAAAAGAAAAGGGGGTTGGTAGTGCAATATCAGTCGATAATACAGAACATTCCTGGACGCTTCAACCATGTTCCTCAATATTTCTTCTATACATAAATATGAACCTCAATAACCGCAATTTTCTAATAATAAGTAATTCGCTTAGTAGTATCAAATCCTTACAAAACGTGTACACAAAAGAAGCAATGCTACAACAAATCTTAGGCACACTAGACAGCATCACAAAACAAAATCATAAAGTTATTTTTATATGTGCTGATTGTGCAGCATCCGAGGCTGCAGATAAAGCAACAATGGATGTGAACTTTTGCAGACATAAAGATATTGCAAAACATGTAAGATCCTTGATTTATAACAGCTGGGAAGAACAATGGCAAAATACTCCAAGTTTCTTGAGAAAAATCAAACCTCATGTCTATCGAATAAGTTCCGAAAGGGAATTAAGCAGGTCAGAACAAATAAAACTAAGTAGATTGCGCATTGGCCATACATCGTTGACCTCCAAATATATGTTAAAAGAGGAGCAGAGACCTATGTGTTCAAATTGTAATAGGGAACTCACATCATTGTAGAATGTACATTATATGAACAAGCAAGAAATATTTATAATATAACAAGCATAGAGTCTGCCTATGAAAACTCATTGAATCTGATCAAATTAAAGACATACAACTATTGAATACTCTTAATGTGCTGCTATGTGGTCCTGAGTGAAATTATTGTGAGTGGTAATGGCCTATGACGTCGAAGCTCTTTTTTTTCTTTTTTTCAATAATAATAATAATAAGAATGATTTTGTCACGCGGATTCTGCACAAGGGTGTAGTATTCGCAATTTGCTTGCCGATTTCGAACTGGAACTTTGCGAAGTTTTGCAAACCGATGCCGACCAAAGCATTTCTTAAAATTTCTTAGGACAAACTCAGATCACTCCACAAAACTCAGATCTCTTTTGAGTTTGAACTTTAGTTTTCTGTCTTTCGAGAACATTTTGAGGAATTTTAGTTTTGTTTTTGGGGATTAAATCCACTTTTTAGTTTCTGCTGTATTTTAATATATTCAAGTATAAACGATTAAATCTTTACATGCCATGACCGTTAACTCGCGTCTTCGCCATGACACCCGCTTCGTGTTGTGTGCAATGTGCACCGTTTCAATACTACCAACCCAACAGTACTCAAAACTTAAAAATATTAATGTTACTAACTCAACATACCGCCGCCGTTGAAAGTACTAACTTTCAAGATAAAAGTAGGTAAGTATAACGAAAATCTAAATATTACATGTTATGGTTTTTTAGGTACTTCAACGTCTATAGGAAGAACGCACACCTTTTTAACAGCCCGCTTCACAACACCACTGGTTGTTTTTACACTAATAACTCGCACAATATTATCACTGCCAGGATGAACTTCAAGAATTCTTCCCAGTCGCCATTTCAACGGTGGAGTGTTGTCTTCCTTGAGTAATATTAGCTGTCCAATCTTAACGTTTTCTCCAACAGCTTGAGACCATCTGCCTCTTTGTTGTAGGATGTTGATGTATCCCATAGACCATCTTCGCCAGAAATGTTGATACATTTGTTGAAGTTTGTTGAATTGATTCAGTCTGTTGAAGGGGATATCCATAACGTCTCGCTGAGGAATCGTATTAAGAGGTTCTCCAATGAGAAAATGTCCCGGGGTAAGAGCCAAGAAATCATCAGGATGTGTGGATAAAGGAGTAAGTGGTCTAGAATTTAGTATTGCTTCGATTTGAGTAAAAATTGTTGTTAACTCTTCAAAGGTTAAAACGTTACAGCCAATAATTCGTATAAAATGCGATTTAGCCGATTTGATAGCAGACTCCCATAAACCTCCAAAATGCGGAGAACGTGCCGGAATAAATTGCCAATCTATGTTATTTCTCAAGCAAAATCTTTCAAGTTTATCGTTGTTATAGTCGATTACTTTTTTCAACTCGTTGAGATAATTCTTAGCGCCAACGAAGTTAGTTGCATTATCCGTGTAAACTCGTTTACATAAACCTCGTCGAGATACGAATCTCTTGAATGCGTTTAAAAATGAATCGGTGCTTAGGTCTGATACCACCTCAATATGTACTGCTTTGGTTGCAAAACACACAAATAAACACACATATGATTTAATGATAGTTCTGTTTCTTAATTTCCCATCTTTGCTGTTGAATGGGCCAGCAAAATCTATACCCACTACATAAAATGGTCTTATAGCCGATGTGCGATCTCTAGGTAAATCACCCATCAAATAACTGGGACTTACTGGTTTAGTTCTAAAACATACAATACATCTCCCAATCACCCCCTTCACGACAGTTAAACCGCCAACAGGCCAAAATCTTTGTCTGATGCAAGATAAAAGTCCCTGTGGGCCAAGGTGCAAATTTCTCAAATGTTCCTCACGTATAATTAAATTAGTCAAAGGATGTCCTTTAGCCAATATGATTGGATGTTTGATGTCGTAGTCATATTCTGAGTTACGCAATCTACCACCAACTCTTAACAATCCATCTTCGTACATTGGATTCAAAGACAATAATTTACTACTTTTAGGCAAATTCTTTTTAGCCATCAATAAATCAATCTCAGTTTTGAATTCCTGTCTTTGCATGACTTTCAAAAGTCGCATAAACGCGCTTTCTAACTCTAGTGTAGTTAATTTTGCCTTTATTTTATTTTCATTAGGTTCTCTCAAATTATTGTAGAAGCGCATGCAATACGCAACAACTCTTTTTAATTTATTTAATGATGAATATTTATCAAAAATGTCGCATGTAATTGTACAATGGAAAGTTAGTTTATTTTTTTTCTTTTCTGGTAACTCCTTAGGAAAGTTCATGTCAATATCAGGATAAGTTTTACTCTTTAACCATTTCGGCCCCTCCCACCAAAGGTTAGACTTTATTAATTGAGAAGTCTCGATACCTCTAGAAATCAAATCTGCAGGGTTCTCTGCACTGGTTACGTGCTTCCATTGTGCATGTGCTGTTAGTTCTTGTATTTGCGATACGCGGTTTGCAACAAATGTTTGCCATCTCGAAGGATCCGCATGTATCCAAGCAAGCGCTATGGTGGAATCAGTCCAGAGATAAACCTTAGTAATTTCTGTGTTTAATGAATCAAGTACTTTTTTCACTAGTTCTGCCAACAATAAACAACCATTGAGTTCCAATCTCGGCAATGAAATTTTCCGTAAAGGTGCCACTCTCGATTTGGCGCACAATAAACGAATCTTTGTTTTAGTTTGGTTTATGGTTTTAATGTAAATACATGCTCCGTAAGCCATTTCAGAAGCATCGCTGAAACCATGCATTTCTACCATTGCAAAATCTGTTAGCAAAATGTGTCGATCAATTTGTAGTTTTGCCAAATATTGCAATTCCTCATAAAGCCTCTTGAATGATGTGTAAAGTTCGATAGGTACAGCTTCATCCCACGTGATTCCCAGCTGCCACAAACGCTGTAAAACTACCTTTGCTTTGATTGTAGATGGAGATACAATACCAAGTGGGTCAAATATCTGAGCAATAATTGACAGAATAATACGTTTCGTTAATTTCCCGTATTCAACGATAGGTTTAATTGAATACTTAAGTGTATCGTCTTGTGAGCACCATAAAATTCCCAGCGTTTTTACATCCTTAGAGTCACCTATTAGATAATCCACGCTTGTTTCATCGCTTCCTTGCAGAATTTCTTGTGAATTCGAATTCCATTTCCGCAATTCAAATCCGCAACCATTAAAGATCTCACTTAAGTCATTTTTTAATTTCAATGCTTCTTCCAAAGTCTTTGAACCTGTAACAAGGTCATCAACATAGAAATCGTCGATTATAACTTTAGCTATGTTAGGATGTTTATTTTGAATATTTATGCCAACTTGATGCAGACTGCGAATTGCCAAAAATGATGCTGATGCGGTGCCGTACGTTACCGTGTTTAATTGAAAATGCTCCAAATCATGTTCAGGACTTTGTCGCCATACAATACGTTGTAAATTTCTCTGACTAGGTATGATGTTTACCTGTCTATACATCTTTGCAATGTCACCGGTTAATACGTAATTATGTTCTCTAAACCTACAGAGAATGGAAAATAATTCCTGTTGTATCGTAGGTCCAACCATTAGAGTATCATTCAGTGAAATGCCAGTACTTGTTTTTGTCGAAGCGTCAAATACTACTCTGAGCCTCGTAGTGCTGCTTGTATCTTTAATCACTGCGTGATGAGGTAAATAATACGCATATGTATCGTCGCGATTTACTCTTGTCATGTGTCCTAATTCTTGATATTCACTCATGAATTCGGAGTATTGTTTCCATAATTCTTGATTCTTGAATAACTTTCGTTCCAAATTTAAAAATCTTGCTTCAGCAGTTTCAAACGATGTTCCTAATTCGCTAATATTATCTTTCGTTGGCAGTTGTACCACAAAATGTCCATTGTTGTCCCTTGTGGTCGTCTGTTGATACAGATTCTCACAATATTTTTCCTCCGCAGAAAAAACCATTTGTGCCGTACACTCTTCAACCTTCCAAAATTTTTCCAAGGCCCTTTGAATCTCGCAGTTATTTATACATACGTTGCTGCGCACCTTTTGTCTTAAATTTGTACTCATAGGCCCGGATACGATCCATCCCAGTGTTGATTTCTGTAGAACAGGTAAACCAATTCCGAGTTTAATTTGACCCATAGACAACAATTCAGCGAATAAGCCAGCGCCTATTAAAATATCTATTTCTCCTGGTTGATGGAATTTCGGATCAGCTAACCTAATGTGTCGCGGTATTTCTAATTCTTTGATGTTTATTGGAACATTTGGCAAGTTATCAGTTATATCTCTTATAACCAAAAATGATAAATCAATGGTGTATGAGTTATATATAGACTTAATCTTGGTATTCGTTCCATACTTAACATTAAGGTTGCATTGACTAATACCTGTTACCGGTACGTTTAAATTGTAAGTATGTAATTGCAGTTTTTCTACAAGCTTCATTGTCATAAAATTCGACTGCGAGCCAGAATCTAAAAGTGCCCTAGCCTCACACCATTTTCCAGTCGCATCTTTGATGTGAACCTGCGCGGTTGCTAAAATTATCGAAGTATTCTCCAATGCTTTCATGGTATGTGCGGTTGTAACACGTTTTTCAGTTGTGTGTGTATTTGTTTGTGTATCATAATGCAAAAGCGTGTTATGTTTTTGCTTACAAGCCTTACATGTGGACAAAGATTTGCAATCCATCGAGAAATGTCCCGAACGAAGGCAATTTAAGCAAAGCCTGAGTTTTTTAACTTCCTCAACTCTTTTGCTTGTAGTTAATGCTTTGAATTTATTACAACCGTAAATGAAATGATCGCCCGATTCACAAAAAACGCATGTTTTGTTGTTCGTAGCTAAATTTGTAATAGTACGCTCATTCTTCTTTTGTCCTATATGTTTATTCGTTTTATTATTACCTTCTATGGTTTCCAGAATACTGCATCTATTTGTAAGAAAATCTATCATACTTTTTATGTTTGGTACATCATTATTAAATGTCTGCCCCGCGTGCTCCTCCCATTTCATTTTAGAAGCGTCATCCAATTTCTTAAAAATCAAATGTGTAAGCAACGTGCTCCAGTGCTCTACTGGTTCACCTAAGGCCTTTAAAGAACGAGTGTGCCTGTTATAACTATCAATTAAACGTCTTAAGTTTTGATGAGCTTCTTTTGTAACCATCGGTAATTCAAACAAAGCCTTAACGTGTGTTTTTACTATAACCGCCTTATTTTCGTATCTTTGACGCAACATATCCCAAGCAATTTTGTAATTTTCCTTTGTGATTTCAAGAGATTGAATGATATTCGCTGCTTCACCTTTTAAGCAACTAAATAAATAATGAAATTTATTGATGTCATCTACATAGTTGTCATTGTCAACGAGCGATTTAAAAGTATCGTGAAAATATATCCATTGATCATAATCTCCGTAAAATTTAGGCAAATCCAACGTAGGAAGTTTAACATTTTTATGAAAATAACCGTCGCTCGGTGCATAAGCCGTCGCAGCCCCCGCCGAACCGGTCGTTTCATCGTTTATCGTGCTTTTACATACGGTGTCATTATCTCGCTCTTGAATAAATGTTGTCGCCTCTGCTATTAATTCATAATATTTTGTTTCAAATATTTCATATTCGTCATTATACTCGTCGTCTTTGTTTAGTAAATCGATCGCGTTTTGTTAAACTCATGCAAAATCTCTTTAATGTTTTGTAATCTGATTTTCAATTCGTTTAATTTTTCCGTTGTAATTTTTTCGAGAAACGTCCCGAAACGCGTTAATTGTGCCTTGAGCAGTTTCTTTTTTGCCAACAGAGGTTTGAGTTCCTCCATTTTGTGAAGCAATACTCACGAAAAAGGATAAAAATAAAAAAGGACTTAGTTTACGTTTTGTGTTTTCTTTCAGGAACCCACCAGTGACCGCCGCCGATGAGTTGACCTCGTGTCGTTGTCGAAGAGAAGAACCAAGTTCCGATCGCCGGACCCCAGCCAAGATGATGCAATTCACGAATTTTTTTTTTTATTTTTAATGTCTTCACTGTTACTAATCCATGCTCGAAGGACCAATGTTTTTGGGGATTAAATCCACTTTTTAGTTTCTGCTGTATTTTAATATATTCAAGTATAAACGATTAAATCTTTACATGCCATGACCGTTAACTCGCGTCTTCGCCATGACACCCGCTTCGTGTTGTGTGCAATGTGCACCGTTTCAATACTACCAACCCAACAGTACTCAAAACTTAAAAATATTAATGTTACTAACTCAACAAGTTTTATTGTTTTTGCAGAATAAATTGGGGATTTTTTGTTGTATTTTTTCTCATTAAACTACAATCTAATCCTTTTTTAAATGCATCTCATTCCAATACCATGCTGCCATATTAGAGACTTCCTAGAATTATTCCTCCCAACATTGGATTGAGTTGATAGCATTGATTGTATTTATATAATAGTCTTCATTTTTTCTGCATTCATCTATGCTAGACGAATACTGGCTTTATTGTGAGGTTGTAGAGTATAAAATAAGCAGGGAATGCCTATAGGGATCCAGCTTGGAACCGGTGCTGTGGTTGTATGCAATGAATGAATGGTTTGCGAAAGTGGAAATTGTGGAAGTATACACACAGAAATAAGAGGTATAACGACAATATGACAGCGGTGGTTGTTGATGAGTAAGAGAAGAATTGTCAGAATGAAATCGAATAAGCGTGGAGCAAGGTCTATAGAACATAAGGTTACCCAATACCGATTCTCCTCTTCTGAGAGGCAAGGTGAGTCAGTGACGTAGCTGGTTCTATGAACAACACAACACGATGCGAGGTTTAAATATTTGATATAGACTGTACCTCAGTATAGGCACGTATAGGCTATCTTTTACTCTGACTGTATCGAACCAGTGACGTCAATCTGCGGGGTAATAATCGATACTACAGAGGCATAGGGAATTAGGTAACCTTATGTTCTACAGACCTTGAGCGTGGAGAGGTGTATAGGTACATGTAAGATAATCGGGTGAGGTTGCCATGTCCAGTAAATGCGATAATTGACGATTATGATGTGTGTGATGAGTAAGGCACAGAACTTTGTTGAACTTTTCTTCTCAGTGGCTAGTTTTCTAGGCTTGTTGTGGAGGGGGGAAATCGTATCGTTTTGTTACAAAAGTTTCCTCCCCTAGTGATGAGTGAGGACATCCCGCAGCATATTGTGCAAGAGTGTCTGAATGGGAGGTGGGTGTATGTTGCAGTGCTGCCAATATCTTCACCGCTTTTTTCTGTAGCTTAAAAATGGTTTCCATTTCACTAGAAGTTCCCCATGGTATTATTCCGTACGTTGCCATACTATGAAAATAAGCGAAATAAAAGTTTCTGGCATCAATGTAAGATTTTTTGCTATTTTTAGGCAATATAATGAATTAACAAGTTTTCTTTTTAGATTAGTGATATGACCAAAATATGATCTCTAGAAAATTTATGGTCTGATTGTAAGTATCTTTTTTATCTGGATTTAACTTCAAATTATTTTCCATGAACCAATCTTACGCTTTTTCTAGTACAAAGGCTGTTTTCTGTTTTAGTTTCTATGGATCTCTAGATCTATTTATAAAAGACATCATTAATGTATGTCAAAAACAAAAGTGGCCCAAGCACAAAATCTTGAAGAACACCATAAGCAATTTTCTTCCATGTTGATACTGTTCCTTTCATACATGACTGACAGTATCAAACTTATATCACAGAATGCAATCTGGGTAGATTCGTGCTGATCTAATCCTTTTGTTATTTCCTCTAAAACTTCAAGAATTGCAATTATTGTCGATTAGCAGGAGTTAATTTGGTCACATAGTTCGTTACATCATTATTGACTATTGAATTGCTTATACTGCTGAAGAAAGTATTTAACTCATTTTGCATTCAGCCGTCCTTCAATTTGGTCACATTTCTTTGCCTTGCCTATCTCCTTTTTACTACATTCCAACACTTTTACCACATATTTTTACACAATACATCCATGATCGCATCATTTATTAAGTGATTGAACATTTTGGACCGTGCAAATTTCTGCATCATCAATATTTTGTAATTTTAATTCTAATTGTTTATTTTCTTCTATCAATGTGGTATTAATTGTAGCGCATCGGCCGCAAGCGACCTTGGATTAATTAGGTCTTATCATAAATCTCATTAAAAGTTTGATTAATACACAGCAAAATGATGTCGAATTTTATATCAACAATTTTTATAACATTAAGAATAAATCTGGGTTTAGTACATATAAAAGAGAAAATTTGCCATCTATAAAAAAGTTAAATTAACTAAAAACACTCCCAACTTTACAGTTTTCTATAAAATAACAAAACAGTTCACTACGTTTCAATACCAATAGATGGCGCGCCACCATAAAAAATTTCCGATGACGTCAGAAACTGTGCAGGAAATTATACGATCGAATTAAACTCGAATCGAGATGGTAATTTCGGTCGCCCAACTCCTTCGAGACCTACAACGTTTAAAAGAAAAGGCAGGAACCGAATTGATTTCGTAACGAAGCAAAAAAAGCTGATAAAAAGGAAGCGATTTTTCTTTCCTGCGCCACGATTTTCTTTACTAAGTACTACAAGAAAGAAAAGGAACGACCCGTAACGATTTGCACCACCAACGTCGACCGGTTAAAACTTAGAGGAGAAGGACAAAGGACCTCGTGGTGCCGTCGTTCAAAATCGATACAGAAACCGCACCGCGTACGTAAATGTAAACGCAGTGAGGAAATTTACCAAAAATATATATATATAAATATATAAAATATTTATATTTATATATATATATATACAGGGTGGTTCAATTTTTAATCAGGAAATTTTACTAGGACAAAAAGTCTGATTAATTATTAATTATCTGATTTCGCAATCTTTGCTCAGTATTCACTTCCTGAGCTGCAATGTTAAATGGCTGATACTGCCAGCCTCAGTATCAGCCAAGAGGACGGCATCATCTGCATAGCACTCAATCTTAATTTTGTAATCATTCATAATACATACTTTGTAATATTCGACATGTTTTAATTCTTGTATCCTTACTTTGTCGAACGTTTTAGTTAGATCAAAGAAACAGAGGAAGGCTGCTTGACATTTTTTCGCCGGAATTCTATCTGATTCTTTTTGATGCTCTCAACACTGTGTAGACAACTCTTGCAAGCAAAGGGACGTGAGCAAACGAGACACTCTAATGTATGTAAACATGTTTGTGCAGAAGATGAAATAAGTAAGTATGGTGGTATCAGTTCTAAATAGATGACATAGTTTAGTGTTGCTATGTAACATGATTTCTGGAAGCAAAGACTGTACGCTTGAAAAGCATAGTGTACTTCGGTGACGTACATTGGATTGAGACAAGGCCAATAGACTATCTCGATCTATCCCATCTTTCGGAAAGCACCTATTACCATTTTTTCACCTATTACCCATTATTTGTCTCAAGGAATAAATCTCCAAGTTTATGGGTATAAGTTGAGAATCACCCTGTATATAAAATATATAATATACAGTATGTCCACGAAAATCGGAAAAACGGAAAAACCTTTTTATTTTTAATTTGATCGAAAAAACCTTGATAAAAAATTTGGCTAGTTCTTAGAGTAAGATTGGGATAGAAACATTTAACATATTTTATAAACGGTGTTCAGAAAATTGAAAAAACTTTAAATGGTACAAGAGTAAAGTGCATTTATTTGAGAAAAAAATAAAAAGTAGTCTCTAATACCAATTTTCGAAAAAATCGGTTTACTTTTATTTATTTGTGATCATTACATTTGTTTTAATATCAATTAACTAATTCCAAATTAACAATGCACAAGTTGTAAGTGAACTGAACTGGTCCTTGTCTCCTAATCCAGTGGTCTGGAAATGCGGATTAGAGCCACTTCAATATCGTGCATGTTGCGAAGCCACAATACCATTGGTTGAAAAAGTTGATTCATCAGGAAATATTATCTTCTTATGAAAGATAAACTCACTAACAAGTTGCCATAATTCAAGAAATTGTAAATTTGTGGAAATTTGTGAATTTAATGAAAAATTCCCCAATATGTATGTTTTTGAGACTACTTGTCGTAAAATAATTTTGAAGTTTTTAAGCACTCAGGTCATTATTGCGAATACCTAGAGAAAAGAAGAGATACAATGAAAATAATTATTGCATTCAGTAGAAGCACCCGAAATTATCATTAAGTAGAAAAGCTGAAAATCTTCAATTTGTTAAAAAGTCGCAAATTCAGAAGATATTAAAACACAACAAGATACATCTATACAAGCCAGCTTTTAATCATATTTTGGAAGTCGACGATGAAGCACAACACATATGTGGAAGAATTTTGCACTCTTTAAAAACGTTTTGGAGTCTAACCAGAGCAATTCCAGACTTTTGTTTATAGCATGGTATCATTTCAGTGCGATTTCTGATATTTTCTTGAAAATTTTTTACCAAAATTAACCTTTTTCGATAAAATTAAAAAAAAAAGTTTTTCCTATTTATCACCTTTTCCGTGGATATACTGTATAAAATATATAAAATATATAAAATATATAAAATATATAAAATATATAAAATATATAAAATATATAAAATATATAAAATATATAAAATATATAAAATATATAAAATATATAAAATATATAAAATATATAAAATATATAAAATATATAAAATATATAAAATATATAAAATATATAAAATATATAAAATATATAAAATATATAAAATATATAAAATATATAAAATATATAAAATATATAAAATATATAAAATATATAAAATATATAAAATATATAAAATATATAAAATATATAAAATATATAAAATATACAGTATGTCCCCGGATCGAGTTACCAAGAGGAAACAAATTTTTATTACTGATTTTTCAAACTTATCTCAGCAAAAATAATGCGTCGGATATGTTCAAACTACTAAATCGCACCTAATTTTATACTCTAACTATAGTAGTTAACTAATTATTCCCATTTTTATGTAAAAATTGGACTTTTTTCTAAATTGAAAATTTTTCAAGTTCAATTTATAATATGTAACCATAGAAACCATAAAAGTTACAACTTATGTTAGTGAGATTAAGTCTTTTCATGCTATGTTAACCGTGAAAGAGAGAATTTATTTAGTACAGTGCTTTGGTACTGGTGAATCATGTTTTCGTGTAGTTACACAAAAATTCCAGCAAAAATACCCGGACACAAAAATATTTCATGTTGGGGCTCGCAAACTTATGAAAATATTTTTGGAAACGGGTTCTGCATTATCCATAAAGAAGCAGATAAAGAGACTAAATGAGGAAGACGCTGCTTCTCTAATAGCATTAAATTCCGTTCAAGAAACTCCAAAATTATCACTCCGAAGAAGAGCGTTACAAACTGAAATTAGTAAATCGCACCTCTCCAGAATTTACAAAATTGAACCATTTAGACCACGATTTAGACAGACTTTGGATACCGGCGATGATGCCAAACGTTTGGATTTCTGTCTTGAGATTGGTAATGAAATATTAAATAACCGAAATTTTCATAAATTTATAATATTTTCGGATGAAAGCACCTTTTCAATAAATGACATTGTTTCTTCCCAGCATTGTCGTTATTGGAGTGATGTAAATCCAATTACCCTTACATTTCATACAGTCAATATACTTTCAGCAAGACAGTGCCCAGCTTACCATTCACACATTGTGCCAAATGGTTAAATTTATAATTTCGTCAAAAATGGATTGGAAGAAATGGTCCTATATGATGGCCAGCACGTAGTCCTGATCTTACAATTATGGATTGTTTACAGTGAACCATTACAAGACGATGCAGAACTATTAAAGCTAAGAATAATTAATGCGATAGAATCTCTACCACTGGCGGAAATTCGCAATTCTTATAAAAAATTTAGAACTCGTCTTCAAATGTGTGCCGAATTAGGAGGTGATTTGTTTGAATGAATAGTTGATTTGTTCACTTACGATTAAATAATATTTATTACTTACATAGTGTGTTATTACATAAATTAGCCATATTTTAATTTGATTTGTCTGTTTTTAATAACATAAGTTGTAACTTTTATGGTTTCTATGGTTACATATCGTAAATTGAACTTGAAACATTTTTAATTTAGGAAAATTCTAATTTTTACATAAAAATGGGAATAATTAGTTAACTTCTATAGTTGGAATATAAAGTTCGTGCGAATTAGTGGTTTGAACATATCCGACGCATTATTTATGCTGAGATAAGTTTGAAAAAGCAGTAATAAAATTTCTTTTCCTCTTTGTAACTCGATCCGGGGACATACTGTATAAAATATATAAAGTATATAAAATATATAAAATATATAAAATATATAAAATATATAAAATATATAAAATATATAAAATATATAAAATATATAAAATATATAAAATATATAAAATATATAAAATATATAAAATATATAAAATATATAAAATATATAAAATATATAAAATATATAAAATATATAAAATATATAAAATATATAAAATATATAAAATATATAAAATATATAAAATATATAAAATATATAAAATATATAAAATATATAAAATATATAAAATATATAAAATATATAAAATATATAAAATATATAAAATATATAAAATATATAAAATATATAAAATATATAAAATATATAAAATATATAAAATATATAAAATATATAAAATATATAAAATATATAAAATATATAAAATATATAAAATATATAAAATATATAAAATATATAAAATATATAAAATATATAAAATATATAAAATATATAAAATATATAAAATATATAAAATATATAAAATATATAAAATATATAAAATATATAAAATATATAAAATATATAAAATATATAAAATATATAAAATATATAAAATATATAAAATATATAAAATATATAAAATATATAAAATATATAAAATATATAAAATATATAAAATATATAAAATATATAAAATATATAAAATATATAAAATATATAAAATATATAAAATATATAAAATATATAAAATATATAAAATATATAAAATATATAAAATATATATAAAATATGTAAAATATATATAAAATATGTAAAATATATATAAAATATACAGTGTGTCCCCGGATTGTGTCCCCGGATTGTGTCCCCGTAAGGTATAAGTGACGATAAATTTTTGAATACAAATTCCATCTTTTGCAATTAAAGTCTGGATGTCATAAAACGAAATATAATCAAGTTTTACGTCAAATATCCTCAAAGTACCAAAGTTAACGCAAGAAGTTTGTTAACCGTTGCAGGTAAAGTGGTCTTTCTGAGCAATGTACGACAAAAGTTGATTAAGATAAAATGTTTGTTATGTTAAATTATAGCGATATACCGAATTTTATTAATTTAGCATATAAAAGAAAAATGAGCTTTTTCTTGAAAATTTTTTTCTAATATTCCGTTTTACAATAAAACAAATGATCTGAGTGAACTAACAATTATCATTTGATAGCTTAGCTTTAGCCTATTGTCAAATATTAATTGATCATGTTTACATTACAACATAAAATATTTATAGTGAAGTGCTATGGATTGTGAAACATTTGTTACAATGCAGTTTTATGGCAATTTGAGGAAATATTTGGAATTTTAGTAGATAAAAAAACAATTAAGAGAGTTGTTAAAAAATTTTCGGAAACGGGCAATGTGGAAAATAAAAGGAAGGAAAAAAAGCGTTTAGATGAATATGATGCGGGGTCGATTGTTGCAGTAACGACCTCAATGGATGCAAAGGGTAGTTCAAGTCGATATAAGTAAATCCCATTTACAAAAAATTTAAAATTTAGTTTAAAACAAAAAATTGAAACTGTTATTAGAGAAATTCCGTTGGACCATATTAGAAAAAGTTATAAACAATGTCGAAAAAGGGCTGAATTAAGTGTCAGTGTTGGTGGTGATATCATTGAATAAGCTTTTATGTTAATTTAGTTTAGATCAAAAATGTTTTGTTAATCTTATGATTTAAAAATCTGCACATTTTGCTTTTATATCCTAAATTAATAAAATTCGGCATATCGCTATAATTTAAGATAGCACATTTTATCTTGATCAACTTTTGTTGTACATTGCTCAGAAAGACCACTTTACCTGTAACGGTTAACAAACTTCTTGCGTTAACTTTGGTACTTTGAGGACATTTGACGTAAAACTTGGTTATATTTCGTTTTATGACATCCAAACATTAATTGCAGAAAATGGAATTTGAATTCAAAAATTTATCGTCAATTATACCTTACGGGGACACAATCCGGGGACACACTGTATATAAAATATGTAAAATATATATAAAATATATATAATATATATAAAATATATAAAATATATGTATAAAATATATAAAATATATAAAATATATAAAATATATAAAATATATAAAATATATAAAATATATAAAATATATAAAATATATAAAATATATAAAATATATAAAATATATAAAATATATAAAATATATAAAATATATAAAATATATAAAATATATAAAATATATAAAATATATAAAATATATAAAATATATAAAATATATAAAATTACATAGGATTTTACATGTATAGTATTTTAATTATAACAAGAGAATCAGTCAACCGATTTCGATAAACAATGTCTCATTCGAAAGCTTAATCTTTGACCAATACGAAAGTGGAAATGCCCGATTCGAAATCTCTTTCGATTTCCGCTAAAACGCCAAAATAATGCGAAGGTACACGAAAATAACACAAAAATGACCATTTTTTATGTAGTGATAACTCGTAAACGATGTACCCGGTGATCAAGATCTATACGTCATTCGATTCGTCATAGTTTCTTCTATCGAAATCATAAAATGCCCGATTTCAATTCTCTCCCGTTAACCTTGTACAGCCCTCGGAATGATACCTTGTTCCGTATGGCTCGTTGTTTATGCACGTGTTTATGCCCGAAAGTCTAGCCCCCAATATAAAAAAATTAATTTAAACTAAATCGACTATAATTAGAGAACAGTTTGACGGATTTTAATATTTTATATCTCAATCGAAAGTTTATGCCTGGCTAAATGCCCGATTCGAAATATTTAAGGATTTTGAATAAAACACAAAAAATTAATTAATCAAATAAGTCAATTATCTCCTCTGTTAATTGACCAATTTTAGTCATCAACATCTCGATCGAAAGTATGATCTACAATGAATGCGAAGGTGGAAATGTCCGATTTAAAAATTTACTAATTACCTACGTACTGTTATTTAAATGACTATCCCCCAATGCGAAAAAATTAATTTTGATTAAATTCGCTTTAACTAAAGAATGGTTTGACCGATTTTAATGTTATATATCTCAAATGAAAAGCTTGCGTCTGGCTGAATGTAGAAGATATAAACATTAAATTAACAATGCGTATACACGCATAACATTGTATTACATGAAACTGTAAGTACATTTTTCTCGAAACATCCTTTTTACATTTGGTTAACACGATTCCTAAAAGCTACTCATTCGATTGACTTGAAATTTGAACTGCACTTTCAAATAGCATCTTTCTATCGTATGACCTACAGAGAAACTGATACGATATACACATGATTTTTTTTTTGAGTTAAACTTATCGATTTGAAGAACAAAATCGATTATCTTAATTTGACTAGGCGCCATTTTGCCAATAATATTTTTTTTTTGCTTAGTTCTAGTTCAAACGATAATCATAAGTACATATATAGAAAAGAATATCATATGATTTTTGACTTTCAGATTATTTTAGGGATAGATAAAATTGAAAACGACTCACCGAATAGATGTTGTTTCCCTTGGATTTTACTTCGAAGCTCAGCTGGAAAGTAAAGATAAATTAATTTATTGTGACAAAAAAAAAGAATTAATACGATACCTTCACATCCTTCAACATCCATAAAATAGCAATCCCATGATGTCCTATATCACATCACTAATATCCCCTAACACTTAGCATAAATATAGCACACATTTATCACGTAATTTAAGTAATAAGTTTTATTTTTCTAAACTACTTTATCACCCTTAAATGCCCGCATATCAACTAAAATGCGTTATTAGCGAATCAACTTCCAAACATCCCCTCCTTAATTTATTGTGGGGAGAAGGAATACTGGAGGTGAATAAACAAAAAATGTAAAGACGACCGGCCGAAGCGGTTTTAAATCGTTTTTTGGTTTTAAAACTCAACCTTTCAATAAAAAAATTACTCGTTTTCTCGAAACATTTCAAATAAAACTTACGTCATTTTACTAAAATAAAACGCACTAATAGAATTTCAATGTTTAACACTTTCTGCAAAAGAAAGTCTATCCCCCAATATAAAAAAGATAATTTAAACTAAATCGACTATATCGCATTCATTGTAGATCATACTTTCGATCGAGATGTTGATGACTAAAATTGATCAATTAGTTAAGAAAATAATTGATGTGTTCGATTAATCGTTTTTTGTGTTTTAATCAAAATCCCTAAATATTTAGAATCGGGCATTTCGACAACCGCATTCAGCCAGACACAAACTTTTAATTGAGACATAAAACATTAAAATCCGTCAAACCGTTCTCTAATTATAGTCGATTTAGTTTAAATTAATTTTTTTATATTGGGGGTTAGACTTTCGGGCGTTCACACGTGCATAAACAACGAGCCGAACACGGTGACATTCCGAGGGCTGTACAAGGATAACGGGAGAGAATTGAAATTGGGCATTCTGTGATTTCGATAGAAGACACTATGACGAATCGAATGCCGTAGAGATCTTGATCATCGGGTACATAGTTTACGAGTTATCAGCACATAAAAAAGGTCATTTTTGTGATATTTTCGTCTACCTTCGCATTATGTTGGCGTTTTAGCGAAATTCGAAAGAGATTTCGAATCGGGCATTTCCACTTTCGTATTGGTCAAAGATTACGCTTTCGAATGAGACATTGTTTATCGAAATCGGTTAACTGGTTCTCTTGTTATAATCAAAATACTATACATGTAAAATCTTATCTAATAGGTAAAATATACAGTGTCCGTCAAAAAGTCAGCAACACCCGTTTTATTTCTATTCTATTGCATCAACGTTTCTGACATTTAGTTTATATGGGAGGTTCATACCGATCTTTCGATTTAAATATTTTCAAGATCTTAACTTCGTTATTTTAAATGGAATGTTATAGTTTTTATTGCACCTTTTAATTGTATGCGAAATAGTATATTACAGTATAAGAGAGGAAACTATGATTTTTCATTAACGCGTATGTCGGATTTCAACACGAGCCGAAGGCGAGTTAAAATATGTAAAATATATAAAATATATATAAAATATATATAAAATATATGTAAAATATATAAAATATGTAAAATATATATAAAATATAATATATAAAATATGTAAAATATATAAGATATGTATAAAATATATAAAGAATATATATAAAATATATAAAATGTATTTAAAATATGTAAAATATATATAAAATATATAAAATATGTAAAATATATATAAAATATGTAAGATATGTATAAAATATATAAAGAATATATATAAAATATATAAAATGTATTTAAAATATGTAAAATATATATAAAATATATAAAATATGTAAAATATATATAAAATATATATAAAATATGTAAAATATATATAAAATATATGAAATATGTAAAATATATATAAAATATGTAAAATATAAATAAAATATATATAAAATATATATACAATATATATAAAATATTTAAAATATACAGGGTGAGTCAGAAAGAATGGGAAATCCGAATACCGGAGATTCTAGACACCAAAATATGATGATTTAACCTAACATCTCTTATACAAATGTCAGTGGTTTTCGAGACACAGGGTGTTGAAAGTTAAATTCTTATTTCGAAATTTCTTGATAATTTTGAAGCCTTTTGTACTATTAACATAAAATTTGGTAGTTTTATGTTTTCGAGCATGAGAAATACGAATTTGGAACATGTTTTGTTATTGCTCGTAGAGGGCGCTACATACCCACTGCTCGTTTGATAAATGAAATCATTAGTTTTTTGGCTGTCGAGCTACGACCAATAAGAGTTACAAATCACAAAGAGCATTCAATTTTACATAAAAAAGGTACTCTTATTTATATTGTCTAAGTCAATTAAAGTAAATTGTCAACATTGATCTGATTTCCGTGTGCAATAATCATTTTTACCAACACTAAAGTTATTACCAATTTGAAAATGCTACGACATAATGAGTTTTCTAATAGTGAGAAATCCAGTGGATTTTTGAATATGGTCACAATATTCTATTGTTATTAATTAATTGTTATTGTTATCGATTATTATCGTTACTAATTGCTATAGTGAGTGCTGTATGTTATTGATTTTAAATATTAACCTTCAAATTACTTCGAAACAATTAAAAGCAGATAACTTGGAAATCAGTAGATTTAGGCAATGTAAGCAAGACTACCTTTTTTGTGTAGTATTGAAAGCTCCTTCAGATTTCTGATTCTAATTCAACATACCTCAACTGACAAAATAGTCATAAGTTGATATCTCAAACGTGCAGAAATGCAAGAAATGCTTGGCAATGTACAGGGTGGGCAAATTTGGGTGTTATTATAGGCTATCTCAGAAACTATAAGAGATACGAAAAAAGTAGGTGCCATGTCCCGGTCTCCTTTTTTGAGACTAACCCAATCCTGCAAACACCAAACCTCTATCTTCTTTTGTTTTTAAGTTATAGCCAAAAAGACAAATTTTCTTGATTTCAAAAAATGCTCATATTTCGTTTATTTTTGAAATTAGAGAAATGGGGTTGATACGTTCTTAAGACACTTTTTTAAGTAGAATATATTGCCGTTGATAAATTTTAAAAATATTTGATGATTTTTGAGATACAACACAAAGTTGTATTTTTTTAAATACAAACTATAATAGATTATGGTGTTACTGAAAAGAGCATATTTTTAGCTTTCCAATGATGTATTGCACGTATGGTGTATTTGGGGAAAATAAGCGTTATTTTTAATTCTAAAATATTAAAGAAAAAAATTTTAATTATAGTAGGCGAGGAAAACGTTAAATGACACTTAGTTACTATAGTAACGTGAGTTTACTGATCATTTCATTCATGAATTTTTCGAAACGAGTTTTCCGCTTAAAAATTCCTCATTATCTTTAAATACATAAAGTGATAAAATTAAAATCCCATATAAACATCGTTTCAATGGAAAGTCCGCTGCCCAGTTTATGATCCCTAATCTTCCTCTATCTCACCCAATTTCAAAAGAAAAAGTTGCTAATATGAAAAAACTTTTAAATCTTATGGTTGGGTTAAACTGGGAAGATACTACCGAAGATTTCATTCATTGATACGCAACTGTTCTAACCTTGCAACCAGTAAGTTTAGTAGAAGAAGATGACACAGTCTGTGACTGTTTAGTTCCTGAAGTTGTTGTTCATATTTAATTATTCATTAATTAATACGTTTCTTGTATTTTTAATAAACAAACTTTATCTACAAATCATTTTTTATTGGTGAACAAAGTCAGGGATAAGATACTGAGATATTTAAATCAACTATTCAAAGTTTTTATTCGTTGGTACTAAACCAACTTTATCCTGCATAATGATACAAGATAAAAGGGATGAAATTCTCCATTTCTCAAAAATTAAATAACAAAAATAGGAAAAAGTAAATACTTTTTGTGAGAAATATTAAAAATACTTAATTTATTTCAAAAAGTGAACATGTTTCGAAACAAATTCATCTTCAGTTGTTGTTAAATATTTTCTTTTTCCTAAAACAGGTACTGAAGATGAAACATTTGTTTCGAAACATGTTTACTTTTTGAAATAAATTAAGTATTTTTAATATTTCTCACAAAAAGTATATACTTTTTTCTATTTTTATTATGGTACAAGACAACTTTCTGCCATATTCGTGCAAAAACCATATAGCAATTAGGTAGTAATTATCAAAATTAATCAAAATTTTGAACTTTAGCGCTTACTATTTTGGAATTGAAAATTAACGCTTATTTTCTGTAAATGCACCATACATGCGATACATCATTGGAAAGCTAAAAATATGCTCTTTTCATTAACACCATAATCAAGTATAGTTTGTATTTAAAAAAATACAACTTTGTGTTGTATCTCAAAAATCATCAAATATTTTTAAAATTTTTCAACGGCAGTATATTCTACTTAAAAAAGTGTCTTAAGAACGTATCAACCCCATTTCTCTAATTTCAAAAATAAACGAGCATTTCTTGAAATCACGAAAATTTGACTTTTTGGCTATAACTTAAAAACAAAAGAAGATAGAGGTTTGGTGTTTGCGCGATTGGGTTAGTCTCGAAAAAGGAGACCGGGACATGGCACCTACTTTTTTCGTATCTCTTATAGTTTCTGAGATAGCCTATAATAACACCCAAATTTGCCCACCCTGTACAGAGAACGTTTTCAATGAGAATTCAGAAATGTTTAGAAGTGAAATGTTTAGTGTCAATGTAGAAAGGTAACTTTATAAATTTTAATCAATGTTCTAAGGTGATTTCAAAAATGAAGAAGAATTTTAGTACGATTTTACGATTCATTAAATCGTTTTTTTATTAATTAAATTTTTTTTAAAAATGTGTTATTTTTTTTTTTGTAGATATCTAGCAAAAAATACTTAGTTTGTCAAGTTGTTCAAAACTTTTTTCGATTCGAGTTTTGGTTTTTGAGATATAAGCATATATTATGTCATTTTAAATGAAACATCCTGTATAAGATATGTATAAACTATATAATATATATAAAATATATTTAAAATATATATAATATATATGTAAAATATGTAATATATATATAAAATATATATAATATATATGTAATATACAGGGTGTCCCACGATGAACTGCGTCGATCGATATAGGAGAAACTATGAGTAGTATCTTTCTGAAAATTTGTAGGCGCACTTAAGTCGATATGCCCAACTCACCTAAAATATTTTCAAGACTGTCGCACTTCCGGTTATACCGGAAGTAGACAACAACTTCGTTATTTTAAACGGAACCACCTATATATTATTACATATTTAGATTCTACATCCGATTTTAATTAACTTTTACTTAAACATCTTATATAAAATTCTTACCCGTTTCTGAAATATTTACAAATTTATGTAAAAAAATTACCTATGCAGGCTTGTATGTTATGTGTATTTCTGCTAACACTGTTAAGTATTTGTTATATCTGATGAAAGGAATTTGAAGAAGAGACTATAGCTTAACTTTTGGTAGCTCATATGTTGTCCTACTATATACAGGGTGTTCAAAAAAAGCTGCCAAATATTTATATAAGAAAAAGCGAAAAACTCAAAAAAATTAAATGGAAACCATATATTTTTTTAATTGTATCTGAATCTACATTAAAAATAAAGGTAACTTTATGTAAGGTTCCCTATATCTAACTATCGCCGTTTCTTTGTAATTTTCGTTTTAAATAGTTTAAGATTATACAAAACAATTTTGTGTCAAAGACGGCCATGACTACCGAGAAACAAATGAAGGTAACACAAATGTCATTATATCATTTATAAAATTCACTATGCCCGCACGTTTAAATTATACTAATGAAGATTATCTAAATCTATTTATTATTTATGGAGAATGTAACAAAGTTTTAACAAGAACATGCGATACATTTGCTGCTCGATATCCGCGAAAACGGAAACCATCCCCGAATACCTTAAAACAAATAATTCATAACTTCAACATTTTAAACAATCTCCCGAGAAACAAATGAAAGTATGATAAATTATGTATTAAGTAATTTGTATTTAACGTACTAAGTATGAGAAAACTAACTCTACTTTAATAAATGTTCAAAATTTTTCCCTTGAACTTCTAAACATTTTTCGCATCGCAAGATGACTTGTTGATGGGTAGTCTTTCTCAAAAAATCTGGATTTAAGTTATTGAACGCATTTCGCACTCTTTCCATACAATTTTCCTGAGTGGTCAATGTCGTGCTATAAGCTTGATTTTTGATAGTACCCCATATAAAGTAATCTAAAACCGACAAATCAAGTGATCTAGGTGGCCACAAGAAAGGTCCATTATTAGCAATCCATTGGCCATTAAATATATTTTCGAGGAAATTGCTAACTAAATAGCCGTTGTGCGGAGGCACTCCATCGTGTTGGTAAAAAATTTGTGTTAATTCAACCAGAGGTAAATTTTCTAAATAATTAGTATCAACATTTCGTAAAATGTTTAAATATCTTTCGCCTAGAAAAAAATTAATTGCAGCAATTAAAATTAATTGTAAATTATTCGTTATACCAATTATTTACCATTTAGATTTTCCTCATAAAAATGCAACGCTACTACTCTATCGTTTCTTATAGCGCAGTAGACATTGAATTGCCAGGTTCCTTGAAAATTACTCGTCGTAAATTTGTGAGGATTAGAATCACTCCAATAATGCGAATTATGTCTATTAAACAAACCATTTTTGGTAAATTTTTCCTCGTCAGACCAAATAATATTGTCCAAAAATTGATTATTTCCATAGTGTTCAGTTAAAATAAATTCACTCTTCTTGCGAAGTCAGTATCTCTTAAATGTTGCACTATGGAAATTGAATACGGATGATACTTATGTTTTTTCAAAATTCTGTGGATTGAGCTTTTGGAAAGTCCAGATTCTTTTGAAACTTGTCTGAGAGATATTGTCGGATACGCATTGAAATATCCTAAAACAGCGATTTCCACATTTTCATTATCTACAATAGGCTTCTTTTTGAGAACTTTTCCTTTTACGGAACCATGTGTCTTGAAGTTATAAATTATTTGTTTCAAGGTATTCGGGGATGGTTTCCGTGAATTTTATAAATGATATAATGACATTTGTGTTACCTTCATTTGTTTCTCGGTAGTCATGGCCGTCTTTGACACAAAATTGTTTTGAATAATCTTAAACTATTTAAAACGAAAATTACAAAGAAACGGCGATAGTTAGATATAGGGAACCTTACATAAAGTTACCTTTATTTTTAATGTAGATTCAGATACAATTAAAAAAATATATGGTTTCCATTTAATTTTTTTGAGTTTTTCGCTTTTTCTTATATAAATATTTGGCAACTTTTTTTGAACACCCTGTATGTAGTAGTACAACATATGAGCTACCAAAAGTTAAGCTATAGTCTCTTCTTCAAATTCCTTTCATCAGATATAACAAATACTTAACAGTGTTAGCAGAAATACACATAACATACAAGCCTGCATAGGTAATTTTTTTACATAAATTTGTAAATATTTCAGAAACGGGTAAGAATTTTATATAAGATGTTTAAGTAAAAGTTAATTAAAATCGGACGTAGAATCTAAATATGTAATAATATATAGGTGGTTCCTTTAAAATAACGAAGTTGTTGTCTACTTCCGGTATAACCGGAAGTGCGACAATCTTGAAAATATTTTAGGTGAGTTGGGCATATCGACATAAGTGCACCTACAAATTTTCAGAAAGATACTACTCATAGTTTCTCCTATATCGATCGACGCAGTTCGTCGTGGGACATCCTGTATATATAAAATATATAATATACCGGGTGTCCCTCAGAAGTGGCTCACCCCCATATTTTTTTTATTATTACTGATATAAAAAAATCATTTGGAATGCATAATTAGGCCGTTAAAACGGATTATTACGACATGAAATCATTCTGTTTGTACTTCCGGAGTGTCTCGAAACTCTGTCCCGTCACTTTCAGGACAGCCTGTATATATATAATATATATAATAATGTATGTATATATACAAATAATATAAAAAAAAAGAATAATTTTAAATAAATTTGTTTTCTCATCTCCTTTATTTCCTTTTTATCCCTTTTTTCTTTTTCGTCGCCATCTAATGCACGAACCACTTACTTCTTTTACCCGGTTGGTGCACTTTGAACGCAATTTTTACCGTCTGCTCGTTTTTATTACGATGACGTTGGACGCTAAGAAGTAAAACCGTAATGGGCTTGGTTTTATGCTTTTCGGAGGCAATAATCGGGTAATTCTCATTAAAACCAACAAAAGAAAAGCCCCACTTAAGCTAGGTCAGTGCATAAACACATAAAATAAAATTTTAAAAATCGTTTCTTTTTTAATCAACAAAAACGTCTATTTAGACATTTAGTTTAATATGAGTCATTCTAGGAGACAAATTTAGTTAAATTTGGGTAAAATTGAATAAAAGTAAAACGAAAACGTGGGGCGGGGGGTTAAATATAAATTTAATTGTATAAAAAGGAATCAAAATGAGGCCAATAACGTTAAAAGACATCGAAAAACCAAAACCACCACCAAAAGTGATCCCGTTAAAGCGGCAAGTTTCCGAACGACAAATCGCGATTAGAACGATAAGATGGTGGGAAAAAGAAAGTATAAAATACGCGTTCAGCGATGCGCACGTTCGAAGTCACCTCGAAAAATTGATGGGTTCAAATTTGGTTTCGTTAACCGATCGAGCTTACATGCAAAAACTTGCCGAACGAATTATAAAAGATTTTGTCAACGATCAAGAGGCAAGATCTAACGCTCGAGTAGCCGCCGAAGAAGAACGAGTTAAAAATTTAGTTTTAAGCGGTAAAATACCGTTTGCAGAAGCCCCACCGGAAATGGCATACCACCCAGTGATGTTAATCGAAGAGTTTTGTAATAAACTTATCGCCGAAAGACGGGCTAAAATTAAAATACCCAAAGTTCATATTCCTAAGTTCTTGTATTGGGATGATACCCCGGATCCGCCATCCGGCTTGGGTATTGAAAAGGGTCATTGGTTCCGGTCGAGTCAACCACCTCTTTGTGTTTCCGCCGGAAGGTTCTTGGCGACTACGGATGAGGAAGAAATTGAAAACCATTATATGCTCCCTGAAGAAGATTACGACGCTTTGATTTACGTCGATGAGAGGATGGATGAGTTGGATGATTGCGAAACTGTCGAGGAGATGTATGATTATGTTGAAGAATTAATTGGGGAGTTATCTACGCTTCCTAAGTGAAGAAAAAATTGTTTTAGTTGATAAGAATAAAAATTTTTATAAATGATTTTCGTAACTCTTTTTGGTGATCTCAAAGTGTGGTAAGCCTAACTTTATGAATAATAAATAAATGATAAATCATGAGACAACTTCAACTTTGGGTAGAAAAAAACTGGATCATCAAAACACCACCAGGAATAAACCAATAAATTCTCCGCAACCAAGAAAAAGCTCAAAAAAAGCTCTTTAAAAGGAATTAAGGTAAATTAGGTTATGTTCGAAAACATCAAAATTAAAAAAAATCGTCTTTGCTTTATTTTTGGGAGTTAAGAAACGATTTATATCACAAATTGAAGATAAACGATGATATTTTATGATTTGATAACAAAATTGCAGTGTTAATAATAAAAATTTGTGGAAAAACGCTATTTAAAAGGAATTAAGTTGAATTAGGTTATGTTCGAAAACGTCAAAATTAAAAAAAATCGTCTTCGCTTTATTTTTGGGAGTTAAGAAACGATTTATATCACAAATTGAAGATAAAAGATAATATTTTATGATTTCATAAAAAAATTGTCGTGTTAATAATAAAAATTTCGGAAAAAAGCTCTTTAAAAGGAATTAAGTTGAATTAGGTTATGTTCGAAAACATCAAAATTAAAAAAAATCGTCTTTGCTTTATTTTTGGGAGTTAAGAAACGACTTATATACCAAATTGAAGATAAAAGATGATATTTTATGATTTCATAAAAAAATTGCCGTGTTAATAATAAAAATTTCGGAGAAAAGCTCTTTAAAAGGAATTAAGTTGAATTAGGTTATGTTCGAAAACATCAAAATTAAAAAAAATCGTCTTCGCTTTATTTTTGGGAATTAAGAAACGATTTATATCACAAATTGAAGATAAACGATGATATTTTATGATTTGATAAAAAAATTGCTGTATTAATGATAAAAATTTGTGGAGAAAAGCTATTTGAAAGGAATTAAGTTGAATTAGGTTATGTTCGAAAACATCAAAATTAAAAAAAATCGTCTTCGCTTTATTTTTGGGAGTTAAGAAACGATTTATATCACAAATTGAAGATAAAAGATGATATTTTATGATTCGATAAAAAAATTGACGTGTTAATTATAAAAATTTGTGGAAAAAAGCTCTTTGAAAGGAATTAGGTTATGTTCGAAAACGTCAATTTAAAAAAAATCGTATTCGCTTTATTTTTGGGAGTTAAGAAACGATTTATATCACAAATTGAAGATAAAAGATGATATTTAATGATTTAATAAAAAAATTGCCGTGTTAATAATAAAAATTTCTTGAGAAAAGCTGCTTAAAAGGAATTAAGTTGAATTAGGTTATGTTCGAAAACGTCAAAATTAAAAAAAATCGTCTTCGCTTTATTTTTGGGAGTTAAGAAACGATTTATATCACAAATTGAAGATAAACGATGATATTTTATGATTTGATAAAAAAATTGGCGTGTTAATACTAAATATTTGCGGAAAAAAGCTCTTTGAAAGGAATTAAGTTGAATTAGGTTATGTTCGAAAATATCAAAATTAAAAAAAATCGTCTTCGCTTTATTTTTGGGAGTTAAGAAACGATTTATATCACAAATTGAAGATAAAAGATGATATTTTATGATTTGATAAAAAAATTGACGTGTTAATTATAAAAATTTGTGGAAAAAAGCTCTTTGAAAGGAATTAGGTTATGTTCGAAAATGTCAATTTAAAAAAAATCGTATTCGCTTTATTTTTGGGAGTTAAGAAACGATTTATATCACAAATTGAAGATAAAAGATGATATTTAATGATTTAATAAAAAAATTGCCGTGTTAATAATAAAAATTTGTTGAGAAAAGCTGCTTAAAAGGAATTAAGTTGAATTAGGTTATGTTCGAAAACGTCAAAATTAAAAAAAATCGTCTTCGCTTTATTTTTGGGAGTTAAGAAACGATTTATATCACAAATTGAAGCTAAACGATGATATTTTATGATTTGATAAAAAAATTGGCGTGTTAATACTAAATATTTGCGGAAAAAAGCTCTTTGAAAGGAATTAAGTTGAATTAGGTTATGTTCGAAAATATCAAAATTAAAAAAAATCGTCTTCGCTTTATTTTTGGGAGTTAAGAAACGATTTATATCACAAATTGAAGATAAAAGATGATATTTTATGATTTGATAAAAAAATTGACGTGTTAATTATAAAAATTTGTGGAAAAAAGCTCTTTGAAAGGAATTAGGTTATGTTCGAAAACGTCAATTTAAAAAAAATCGTATTCGCTTTATTTTTGGGAGTTAAGAAACGATTTATATCACAAATTGAAGATAAAAGATGATATTTAATGATTTAATAAAAAAATTGCCGTGTTAATAATAAAAATTTGTTGAGAAAAGCTGCTTAAAAGGAATTAAGTTGAATTAGGTTATGTTCGAAAACGTCAAAATTAAAAAAAATCGTCTTCGCTTTATTTTTGGGAGTTAAGAAACGATTTATATCACAAATTGAAGATAAACGATGATATTTTATGATTTGATAAAAAAATTGGCGTGTTAATACTAAATATTTGCGGAAAAAAGCTCTTTGAAAGGAATTAAGTTGAATTAGGTTATGTTCGAAAATATCAAAATTAAAAAAAATCGTCTTCGCTTTATTTTTGGGAGTTAAGAAACGATTTATATCACAAATTGAAGATAAAAGATGATATTTTATGATTTCATAAAAAAATTGCTGTGTTAATGATAAAAATTTGTGGAGAAAAGCTCTTTAAAAGGAATTAAGTTGAATTAGGTTATGTTCGAAATCACTAAAATTAAAAAAAAAATCGTCTTCGCTTTATTTTTGGGAATTAAGAAACGATTTATATCACAAATTGAAGATAAAAGATGATATTTTATGATTTTATAAAAAAATTGCCGTGTTAATGATAAAAATTTGTGGAAAAAAGCTGCTTAAAAGGAATTAAGTTGAATTAGGTTATGTTCGAAAACATCAAAATTAAAAAAAAACGTCTTCGCTTTATTTTTGGGAGTTAAGAAACGATTTATATCACAAATTGAAGATAAACGATGACATTTTATGATTTGATAAAAAAATTGCCGTGTTAATAATAAAAATTTCGGAGAAAAGCTCTTTAAAAGGAATTAAGTTGAATTAGGTTATGTTCGAAAACATCAAAATTAAAAAAAATCGTCTTCGCTTTATTTTTGGGAGTTAAGAAACGATTTATATCACAAATTGAAGATAAACGATGACATTTTATGATTTGATAAAAAAATTGCCGTGTTAATAATAAAAATTTCGGAGAAAAGCTCTTTAAAAGGAATTAAGGTAAATTAGGTTATGTTCGAAAACGTCAAATTTAAAAAAAATCGTCGTTGCTTTATTTTAGGGAGTTAAGAAACGATTTATATCACAAATTGAAGATAAAAGATAATATTTTATGATTTCATAAAAAAATTGTCCTGTTAATAATAAAAATTTGTGGAAAAAAGCTATTTAAAAGGAATTAAGTTGAATTAGGTTATGTTCGAAAACATCAAAATTAAAAAAAATCGTCTTCGCTTTATTTTTGGGAGTTAAAGAAACGATTTATATCACAAATTGAAGATAAAGGATGATATTTTATGATTTGATAAAAAAATTGCCGTGTTAATAATAAAAATTTGTGGAAAAAAGCAATTTAAAAGGAAATAAGTTGAATTAGGTTATGTTCGAAATCATCAAAATTAAAAAAAATCGTCTTTGCTTTATTTTTGGGAGTTAAGAAACGATTTATATCAGAAATTGAAGATGAAAGATGATATTTTATGATTTGATAAAAAAATTGCTGTGTTAATAATAAAAATTTCGGAGAAAAGCTCTTTAAAAGGAATTAAGGTAAATTAGGTTATGTTCGAAAACGTCAAATTTAAAAAAAATCGTCGTTGCTTTATTTTAGGGAGTTAAGAAACGATTTATATCACAAATTGAAGATAAAAGATAATATTTTATGATTTCATAAAAAAATTGTCCTGTTAATAATAAAAATTTGTGGAAAAAAGCTATTTAAAAGGAATTAAGTTGAATTAGGTTATGTTCGAAAACATCAAAATTAAAAAAAATCGTCTTCGCTTTATTTTTGGGAGTTAAAGAAACGATTTATATCACAAATTGAAGATAAAGGATGATATTTTATGATTTGATAAAAAAATTGCCGTGTTAATAATAAAAATTTGTGGAAAAAAGCAATTTAAAAGGAAATAAGTTGAATTAGGTTATGTTCGAAATCATCAAAATTAAAAAAAATCGTCTTTGCTTTATTTTTGGGAGTTAAGAAACGATTTATATCAGAAATTGAAGATGAAAGATGATATTTTATGATTTGATAAAAAAATTGCTGTGTTAATAATAAAAATTTCGGAGAAAAGCTCTTTAAAAGGAATTAAGGTAAATTAGGTTATGTTCGAAAACGTCAAATTTAAAAAAAATCGTCGTTGCTTTATTTTAGGGAGTTAAGAAACGATTTATATCACAAATTAAAGATAAAAGATAATATTTTATGATTTCATAAAAAAATTGTCCTGTTAATAATAAAAATTTGTGGAAAAAAGCTATTTAAAAGGAATTAAGTTGAATTAGGTTATGTTCGAAAACATCAAAATTAAAAAAAATCGTCTTCGCTTTATTTTTGGGAGTTAAAGAAACGATTTATATCACAAATTGAAGATAAAGGATGATATTTTATGATTTGATAAAAAAATTGCCGTGTTAATAATAAAAATTTGTGGAAAAAAGCAATTTAAAAGGAAATAAGTTGAATTAGGTTATGTTCGAAATCATCAAAATTAAAAAAAATCGTCTTTGCTTTATTTTTGGGAGTTAAGAAACGATTTATATCAGAAATTGAAGATGAAAGATGATATTTTATGATTTGATAAAAAAATTGCTGTGTTAATAATAAAAATTTCGGAGAAAAGCTCTTTAGAAGGAATTAAAGTAAATTAGGTTATGTTCGAAAACATCAAAATTAAAAAAAATCGTCTTTGCTTTATTTTTGGGAGTTAAGAAACGATTTATATCACAAATTGAAGATAAACGATGACATTTTATGATTTGATAAAAAAATTGCCGTGTTAATAATAAAAATTTCGGAGAAAAGCTCTTTAAAAGGAATTAAGGTAAATTAGGTTATGTTCGAAAACGTCAAATTTAAAAAAAATCGTCGTTGCTTTATTTTAGGGAGTTAAGAAACGATTTATATCACAAATTGAAGATAAAAGATAATATTTTATGATTTCATAAAAAAATTGTCCTGTTAATAATAAAAATTTGTGGAAAAAAGCTATTTAAAAGGAATTAAGTTGAATTAGGTTATGTTCGAAAACATCAAAATTAAAAAAAATCGTCTTCGCTTTATTTTTGGGAGTTAAAGAAACGATTTATATCACAAATTGAAGATAAAGGATGATATTTTATGATTTGATAAAAAAATTGCCGTGTTAATAATAAAAATTTGTGGAAAAAAGCAATTTAAAAGGAAATAAGTTGAATTAGGTTATGTTCGAAATCATCAAAATTAAAAAAAATCGTCTTTGCTTTATTTTTGGGAGTTAAGAAACGATTTATATCAGAAATTGAAGATGAAAGATGATATTTTATGATTTGATAAAAAAATTGCTGTGTTAATAATAAAAATTTCGGAGAAAAGCTCTTTAAAAGGAATTAAGGTAAATTAGGTTATGTTCGAAAACGTCAAATTTAAAAAAAATCGTCGTTGCTTTATTTTAGGGAGTTAAGAAACGATTTATATCACAAATTAAAGATAAAAGATAATATTTTATGATTTCATAAAAAAATTGTCCTGTTAATAATAAAAATTTGTGGAAAAAAGCTATTTAAAAGGAATTAAGTTGAATTAGGTTATGTTCGAAAACATCAAAATTAAAAAAAATCGTCTTCGCTTTATTTTTGGGAGTTAAAGAAACGATTTATATCACAAATTGAAGATAAAGGATGATATTTTATGATTTGATAAAAAAATTGCCGTGTTAATAATAAAAATTTGTGGAAAAAAGCAATTTAAAAGGAAATAAGTTGAATTAGGTTATGTTCGAAATCATCAAAATTAAAAAAAATCGTCTTTGCTTTATTTTTGGGAGTTAAGAAACGATTTATATCAGAAATTGAAGATGAAAGATGATATTTTATGATTTGATAAAAAAATTGCTGTGTTAATAATAAAAATTTCGGAGAAAAGCTCTTTAGAAGGAATTAAAGTAAATTAGGTTATGTTCGAAAACATCAAAATTAAAAAAAATCGTCTTTGCTTTATTTTTGGGAGTTAAGAAACGATTTATATCACAAATTGAAGATAAACGATGACATTTTATGATTTGATAAAAAAATTGCCGTGTTAATAATAAAAATTTCGGAGAAAAGCTCTTTAAAAGGAATTAAGGTAAATTAGGTTATGTTCGAAAACGTCAAATTTAAAAAAAATCGTCGTTGCTTTATTTTAGGGAGTTAAGAAACGATTTATATCACAAATTGAAGATAAAAGATAATATTTTATGATTTCATAAAAAAATTGTCCTGTTAATAATAAAAATTTGTGGAAAAAAGCTATTTAAAAGGAATTAAGTTGAATTAGGTTATGTTCGAAAACATCAAAATTAAAAAAAATCGTCTTCGCTTTATTTTTGGGAGTTAAAGAAACGATTTATATCACAAATTGAAGATAAAGGATGATATTTTATGATTTGATAAAAAAATTGCCGTGTTAATAATAAAAATTTGTGGAAAAAAGCAATTTAAAAGGAAATAAGTTGAATTAGGTTATGTTCGAAATCATCAAAATTAAAAAAAATCGTCTTTGCTTTATTTTTGGGAGTTAAGAAACGATTTATATCAGAAATTGAAGATGAAAGATGATATTTTATGATTTGATAAAAAAATTGCTGTGTTAATAATAAAAATTTCGGAGAAAAGCTCTTTAAAAGGAATTAAGGTAAATTAGGTTATGTTCGAAAACGTCAAATTTAAAAAAAATCGTCGTTGCTTTATTTTAGGGAGTTAAGAAACGATTTATATCACAAATTAAAGATAAAAGATAATATTTTATGATTTCATAAAAAAATTGTCCTGTTAATAATAAAAATTTGTGGAAAAAAGCTATTTAAAAGGAATTAAGTTGAATTAGGTTATGTTCGAAAACATCAAAATTAAAAAAAATCGTCTTCGCTTTATTTTTGGGAGTTAAAGAAACGATTTATATCACAAATTGAAGATAAAGGATGATATTTTATGATTTGATAAAAAAATTGCCGTGTTAATAATAAAAATTTGTGGAAAAAAGCAATTTAAAAGGAAATAAGTTGAATTAGGTTATGTTCGAAATCATCAAAATTAAAAAAAATCGTCTTTGCTTTATTTTTGGGAGTTAAGAAACGATTTATATCAGAAATTGAAGATGAAAGATGATATTTTATGATTTGATAAAAAAATTGCTGTGTTAATAATAAAAATTTCGGAGAAAAGCTCTTTAGAAGGAATTAAAGTAAATTAGGTTATGTTCGAAAACATCAAAATTAAAAAAAATCGTCTTTGCTTTATTTTTGGGAGTTAAGAAACGATTTATATCACAAATTGAAGATAATAGATAATATTTTATGATTTCATAAAAAAATTGTCGTGTTAATTATAAAAATTTCGGAGAAAAGCTTTTTAAAAGGAATTAAGTTGAATTAGGTTATGTTCGAAAACATCAAAATTAAAAAAAAATGTCTTCGCTTTATTTTTGGGAATTAAGAAACGATTTATATCACAAATTGAAGATAAAAGATGATATTTTATGATTTGATAAAAAAATTGCAGTGTTAATAATAAAAATTTCGGAAAAAAGCTCTTTAAAAGGAATTAAGTTGAATTAGGTTATGATCGAAAACATCAAAATTAAAAGAATCGTCTTCGCTTTATTTTTGGGAGTTAAGAAACGATTTATATCACGAATTGAAGATAAAAGATGATATTTTATGATTTGATAAAAAAATTGCAGTGTTAATAATAAAAATTTATGAAGAAAAGCTATTTAAAAGGAATTAAGTTGAATTAGGTTATGTTCGAAATCATCAAAATTAAAAGAAAAAACATCATCGCTTTATTTTTGGGAGTTAAGAAACGATTTATATCACAAATTGAAGATAAAAGATAATATTTTATGATTTCATAAAAAAGTTGTCGTGTTAATTATAAAAATTTCGGAGAAAAGCTTTTTAAAAGGAATTAAGTTGAATTAGGTTATGTTCGAAAACGACAAAATTAAAAAAAATCGCCTTCGCTTTATTTTTGGGAGTTAAGAAACGATTTATATCACAAATTGAAGATAAAAGATGATATTTTATGATTTAATAAAAAAATTGCCGTGTTAATAATAAAAATTTCGGAGAAAAGCTCTTTGAAAGGAATTAGGTTATGTTCGAAAACGTCAATATAAAAAAAATCGTCTTTGCTTTATTTTTGGGAGTTAAGAAACGACTTATATCCCAAATTGAAGATAAAAGATGATATTTTATGATTTGATAAAAAAATTGCCGTGTTAATAATAAAAATTTCGGAGAAAAGCTCTTTAAAAGGAATTAAGTTGAATTAGGTTATGTTCGAAATCACCAAAATTAAAAAAAATCGTCGTTGCTTTATTTTTGGGAGTTAAGAAACGACTTATATCCCAAATTGAAGATAAAAGATGATATTTTATGATTTCATAAAAAAATTGCCGTGTTAATAATAAAAATTTCGGAGAAAAGCTCTTTGAAAGGAATTAGGTTATGTTCGAAAACGTCAATATAAAAAAAATCGTCTTCGCTTTATTTTTGGGAATTAAGAAACGATTTATATCACAAATTGAAAATAAAAGATGATATTTTATGATTTAGTAAAAAAATTGCTGTGTGAATGATAAAAATTTGTGGAGAAAAGCTCTTTAAAAGGAATTAAGTTGAATTAGGTTATGTTCGAAAACACCAAAATTAAAAAAAGTCGTCTTCGCTTTATTTTTGGGAGTTAAGAAACGATTTACATCACAAATTGAAGATAAAAGATGATATTTTATGATTTGATAACAAAATTGCCGTGTTAATAATAAAAATTTCGGAGAAAAGCTCTTTGAAAGGAATTAGGTTATGTTCGAAAACGTCAATATAAAAAAAATCGTCTTTGCTTTATTTTTGGGAGTTAAGAAACAATTTATATCACAAATTGAAGATAAACGATGATATTTTATGATTTCATAAAAAAATTGACGTGTCAATAATAAAAATTTGTGGAAGAAAGCTATTTAAAAGGAATTAAGGTGAATTAGGTTATGTTCGAAAACGTCAAAATTAAAAAAAATCGTTTTCGCTTTATTTTTGGGAATAAGTAACGATTTGTATATTGCTCTCTTGCACATTTGTTCTTAGATACGTCACTATCGAGATAGATACGAAAATATGAAAATTTCATGAATTTGTTGCTCTTTCAAGTTATTAAAGGTAACACTTGAGAATCGGAGCTTGCTATAAGATACTTTTATACCAAAAGTTGTAGCAAATTTTATTCTTAACAATGTTGCTCTCTTACACTTTTGCTTTTACATGCGTCAATATCGAGATAGATACAAAAATATGAAAATTTTATGAATTTGTTGCTCTTTCAAGTTATTAAAGGTAACACTTGAGAATCGGAGCTTGCTACAAGAAAACTTTTATAACTAAAATTGTTGCAGACTTTATTGTTAACAATATTGCTCTCTTGCATTTTTGTTCTTAGATACGTCAATATCGAAATAGATACGAAAATATGAAAATTGTATGAATTTCTTGCTCTTTCAAGCTATTAAAGGTAACACTTGAGAATCGGAGCTTGCTATAAGAAAACTTTTATAACAAAAATTGTTGCAAATTTTATTGTTAACAATATTGCTCTCTGGCACTTTTGCTCTTAGATACGTCAATATCGAGATAGATACGAAAATATGAAAATTTTATGAATTTATTGCTTTTTCAAGTTATTAAAGGTAACTCTTGGGAATCGGAGCATGCTATAGGAATTCTTTTATAACAAAAATTGTTGCAAATTTTATTGTTAACAATATTGCTCTCTTGCACTTTTGCTCTTAGATACGTCAATATCGAGATAGGTACGAAAATATGAAAATTTTATGAATTTTTTGCTCTTTCAAGTTATTAAAGGTAACATTTGAGAATCGGAGCTTGCTATAAAAAATCTTATATAACAAAAATTGTTGAAAATTTTATTGTTAACAATATTGTTGTCTTGCACTTTTGCTCTTAGATACGTCAATATCGAGATAGATACGAAAATATGAAAATTTGATGAATTTATAGCTTTTTCAAGATATTAAAGGTAACTCTTGGGAATCGGAGCATGCTATAGGAATTCTTTTATAACAAAAATTGTTGCAAATTTTATTGTTGACAATATTGCTCTCTTGCACTTTTGCTCTTAGATACGTCAATATCGAGATAGATACGATAATATGAAAATTGGATGAATGTATTGCTTTTTCAAGTTATTAAAGGTAACATTTGGGAATCGGAGCATGCTATAGGAAATCTTTTATAACAAAAATTGTTGCAAATTTTATTCTTAACAATATTGCCCTCTTGCACTTTTGCTCTTAGATACGTCAATATCGAGATAGATACGAAAATATGAAAATTGTATGAATTTGTTGCTCTTTCAAGTTATTAAAGGTAACACTTGAGAATCGGTGGAATTTTTTTCTACTCATACCTAATTTTTTTATTACTAAATAGAGGTTGTGTTAATCCAAAAATTTCAACATCAGAAATAACTAAAACACATTAAAATTCTAAAACCCCAAAATATCTTAAAACATCTCATTTTTAATGCCAAACTTTTCGACCTGGACTCATCTGACTTCAACAGCTGCCTGTTCGCACGTTCCAAAAGTAATTTTAAATCCAAATTGATTTCTTTCTGTTTGTAATAAATACTAATAATTCGAACCCAAGCTTAACTTAATCATTAAACCGAACTTGTCAATGAGAACCGATAAATCCCTTTTAAATCAATAATTGTTGCGAAGTGAAGCAATTTTTTGTTCGTTTCTCTTTTTGTGATTATGAAACGATGGAAATGGTTTTATTTATGGAAAGGTACGCGGAATTTACGTCGAAATGTTGTAATAATACCTGATACGGACGGTTTTCGTGGCGCGGTGGGGGAAATTTGCTTCTGCGCCAGCGTTTCCATCCAACCCTCTCAAAAAAACCAGTTAACGTCGCGACGTTCGCCCCGTTTCACGTCTGTGGTTTCACCCCTAACTTTAAAAAATTTTCCTTTCGATGAAAAAAACTTATTACAATTAATTTTTGATTGTTACAAAAAAAAATTTATTTATAACAATTAATTAATTAAAAAAAACAATGGAAAAGTGTTTCGTTAAACAACGTTTAATTCGAAATCAACAATTGATTGGATGGATAGATAAATAAAATGGAAATTATAAATTAAGAAGATGGTTAAAAGAAGGGGTAAGTAAAGATTATGATTTAAGATGTTTTTTTTTTGGGTTGTTTTGTTTTATGACTTTGAGACATACGAACGTTGTGCGTTTTCAGTCGTAAATATCAAGCACGTCGTTATGTTCGCGGGGATAAAGAAAAATATAAAATGGACGGTTTTATTATCCTCGGAATCTATTTTGCAAGGTGGAATCTTTCTCAATCCCAAACCAACAAAATTCGGAATCCCATCTCAATTCTTCAATTATTAATTTTTTTTTGTTGCAAAAAATAACCCCACAATAGCCCAAAATGGGCCATAAAATGAACGTCAAAAGGGGGTCACCAGACACACATACGACCGTTTATCCCCCATTGACCACGCAAACCCCTCTCGACCCCGTCACATTAAAGTCTCGTCAGTGTCGATAAGGGCTGACCACCAACCAAAATGCCATTATCATCTTTCATATACAGTGTGTTAATTAATTATCGTACCCGACGACATCATTGCAAGTATGCAACCAATATCCCAATGTAATACGGAAATCGCATATACTGTGATATTGGTTGCATACTTGCAATGATGTCGTCGGGTGCGATAATTAATTAACACACTGTATCTAACACTTGAGAATCGGAGCTTGCTATAAGAAAACTTTTGTAACAAAAATTGTTGCAAATTTTATTGTTAACAATATTGCTCTCTTGCACTTTTGCTCTTAGATACGTCAATATCGAAATAGATACGAAAATTTGATGAATTTATTGCTTTTTTAAGATATTATAGGTAACACTTGAGAATCGGAGCTTACTATAAGAAAGCTTTTATAACAAAAATTGTTGCAAATTTTATTGTTAACAATATTGCTCTCTTGCACGTTTGCTCTTAGATACGTCAATATCGAAATAGATACGAAAATTTGATGAATTTATTGCTTTTTTAAGATATTAAAGGTAACACTTGAGAATCGGAGCTTACTATAAGAAAGCTTTTATAACAAAAATTGTTGCAAATTTTATTGTTAACAATATTGCTCTCTTGCACTTTTGCTCTTAGATACGTCAATATCGAAATAGATACGAAAATTTGATGAATTTATTGCTTTTTTAAGATATTAAAGGTAACACTTGAGAATCGGAGCTTACTATAAGAAAGCTTTTATAACAAAAATTGTTGCAAATTTTATTGTTAACAATATTGCTCTCTTGCACTTTTGCTCTTAGATACGTCAATATCGAGATAGATACAAAAATTTGATGAATTTATTGCTGTTTCAAGATATTAAAGGTAACAATTGGGAATCGGAGCTTGCTATAAAAAAAACTTTTATAACAAAAATTGTTGCAAATTTTATTGTTAACAATATTGCTCTCTTGCACTTTTGCTCTTAGATACGTCAATATCGAGATAGATACAAAAATTTGATGAATTTATTGCTGTTTCAAGATATTAAAGGTAACACTTGGGAATCGGAGCTTGCTATAAGAAAACTTTTGTGACAAAAATTGTTGCAAATTTTATTGTTAACAATATTGCTCTCTTGCACTTTTGCTCTTAGATACGTCAATATCGAGATAGATACAAAAATTTGATGAATTTATTGCTGTTTCAGGATATTAAAGGTAACACTTGGGAATCGGAGCTTGTTATAAGAAAACTTTTATAACAAAAATTGTTGCAAATTTTATTGTTAACAATATTGCTCTCTTGCACTTTTGCTCTTAGATACGTCAATATCGAGATAGGTACAAAAATTTGATGAATTTATTGCTGTTTCAAGATATTAAAGGTAACACTTGGGAATCGGAGCTTGCTATAAGAAAACTTTTATAACAAAAATTGTTGCAAATTTTATTGTTAAAAATATTGCTCTCTTGCACTTTTGCTCTTAGATACGTCAATATCGAGATAGATACCAAAATTTGATGAATTTATTGCTGTTTCAAGATATTAAAGGTAACACTTGGGAATCGGAGCTTGCTATAAGAAAACTTTTATAACAAAAATTGTTGCAAATTTCATTGTTAACAATATTGCTCTCTTGCACTTTTGCTCTTAGATACGTCAACATCGAGATAGATACAAAAATTTGATGAATTTATTGCTGTTTCAAGATATTAAAGGTAACACTTGGGAATCGGAGCTTGCTATAAGAAAACTTTTATAACAAAAATTGTTGCAAATTTTATTGTTAACAATATTGCTCTCTTACACTTTTGCTCTTAGATACGTCAATATCGAGATAGATACGAAAATATGAAAATTTTATGAATTTGTTACACTTTCTAGTTATTAAAGGTAACACTTGAGAATCGGAGCTTGCTATAAGAAATCTTTTATAACAAAAATTATTGCAAATTTTATTGTTAACAATATGGCTCTCTTGCACTTTTGCTCTTAGATATGTTAATATCGCGATAGATACGAAAATATTAAAATTTGATGAATTTATTGCTTTTAGAAATTATTAAAGGTAACATTTGGGAATCCGAGCTTGTTATAAGAAAACTTTTATAACAAAAATTATTGCAAATTTTATTGTTAACAATATTGCTCTCTTGCACTTTTGCTCTTAGATACGTCAATATCGAGATAGATACGAAAATATTAAAAATTGATGAATTTATTGCTTTTTCAAGTTGTTATAGGTAACACTTGGGAATTGAAGCAAGCTATAGGAAATCTTTTATTACAAAAATTGTTACAAATTTTATTGTTAACAATATTGCTCTCTTGCACTTTTGCTCTTAGATACGTCAATATTGAGATAGATACAAAAATGTGAAAATTTTAAGAATTTGTTGCTTTTTGTAGCTATTAAAGGTAGCACTTGGGAATCGGAGCTTGCTATAAGAAAACTTTTATAACAAAAATTGTGGCAAATTTTATTGTTAACAATATTGCTCTCTTGCGCTTTTACTCTTACATGCGTCAATATCGAGATCGATACGAAAATATGAAAATGTTATGAATTTGGTACTCTTTCAAGTTATTAAAGGTTACACTTGGGAATCGGAGCTTGCTATAAGAAAATTTTTATAACAAAAATTGTTGCAAAGTTTATTGTTAACAATATTGCTCTCAACCCCTCTCGACCCCGTCACATTAAAGTCTCGTCAGTGTCAATAACGGCTGATCAATAACCAAAATGACGACATCTTTGCAAGTATGCAACCAATATCACAGTGTAATACGGAAATCGCGTATACTGTGATATTGGTTGCATACTTGTGTTGGAACTTATGATAGCTAAGTTTCGTTTTAGGGTTGGTGATTGCAACAACTGGTATAACTAAATATATTTATTGTTGGGCGGCTTCCCAACAGTGCTTTCGTTTTTACCACTTATATCGATCTGATTCTAAATTAATATTTTTCTATCGAACTTGTATTTTCTAACCGATGGTCTCATCATTTTCAGCCAATCAGAATTTAATTACGTGATATATTGACCCAATAAAACGCACTTGGCAACAAGTCCAAGATTGCTGACAAAGTAGAAAAATCGATAATCAATCAAATAAATGTTATTCTTTGCGAAATAGAAGTTCTTGGTAACGCAACGCGACTTCTTGATCGGCACTTTTACCGCTTTACTGAATTTTAAATAAAAATATATAAGCTTATTTTTTTTGTTACTTTACTTTACAACACTTGCAATGATGACGTCGGGTACGATAATTAATTAACACACTGTATATGGTAAGAAAATAATCCATTTAAATCTCATCCGTTAAGAGTAAAGTATTAGTACCTAATCAAAAACTTTAAGTTAAGTTACTTCCTACTAGTTTAACTAACACCATCGTGTTTGTTGGATCGAAATCGAAAAGTTTTCTTCTCCGCGACCCTTTTGTTGGTTGTTTGTGGGCGTTCGAGACGAAAGGTTTTGTGTTTCTACCTACGAGGTACCTTTAAAGGTAAAGTGGAAAACCGGGTAGGGATTTCCCAACGCGTTCGCTACAAAGGAAACTCGATTTAAATTGAATAAACCGGATGGGGGGCAATTAGCGGTGCCCCCTCCTCCTACCACCTTTTGGTTGGTTAGTTGATGCTGCCTTCATCTACTTTGTGTGTCACCGGATTTGTCGGCGAGTTACGTTACAAAGGAGAAATAGAGTTTGTGACGCAGTTTCAACTCTGTAATATCGTGTTCTAAACTAAATGAAAGTTGAAAATAAAATTCCGATTGAATTGGTTTCTTTTTCGGTGTTATTGATGTTATCAAAATGTATTAAATGGGGTGATGCGATGAGGTGGGGGTTAATGTGGCGTTGTTGGCCAAATTAACCCCCGAAACAGATCGATGCTTAAAACGTTTCAAAATCAAGCTGTCGATATTTAATGTTCTGTTTTAGTTTATGAGTAATCGAGGTACTCATTCAAATCATTACGATCATTTTCAAAAGAATATTAATCAAATTCTTAATGCTTTAAATTATATTTAAATTTAACCTCAAGGTTAAAGAGGTTTAGGTAGAAATTGATATCCAATATTTTAACTGCAATTAATACCATGTTGGTCTGAACTTGGGTAATATATAATGCAGCGTCTCGGCCACAAGTGACCTTGGCTAAACTTAAACCGTGGTAATGCTTAGACGGCTAGCGTAGGCGAAAACCGAGTTATTAGAATCCTATTACATAGTACTCCACCATTTACTGGAATTATCATATTATCTGGTTCATTGCTAAGGTTAATTGGATCTCAGTGCAGATCTTTCCGCTACTTCCATGTGGTACTTCGTGCCTGGAAGTTGGAAACCACAATAGTTGGTGGCTGGGACGTTGGAAGCCAAATTGGTAAGGCGGAATTTTCTTTGATACCGCAGCCAGGAGCTTGTTCTTCAAGTGCGTCTCGAAGAGTTTACCACTTCCGGGGAGCAATGAGATGGGGCGATAATTTGCTGGATCAGATAGAGAAGAATCCTTCTTGGGAATACAAGTAATAACTGATGTGTTCGAGTCGCGCGGGAAATGCTGAGTCGTAAGGAGAAGTTAATTATTTTTCTGATAAAGCCATGGATGTTAAGATCTAGACTTCTTAGCAGTTTCCCTGTCTGTTTTTCCCAATCTTTTCCCTGTCCAAGAAGAGTAAAATATTCGTCTTCCAACATGAGAGTATCTTCGGGTGTCTCGAACGGTTTCAAAAATGCGGATTCGTACCAATTATCTATAATGTCTTTATTGTGGGGATAAAACGAAACACCTTCCAGGTAGTCAGCGTGTATGTTGACAATCTCTTCAGGGTTGGAATGCACACTGCCATCGGTAGGGTCAATGAGCTCTTCCGTTCCAGGTGTCTTTTGGTATCTTGATAGTTTTCGAATTTCGTGCCAATTTCTTCCTTTACACAGTTTTATTTTGTCACAGTATTCCATGTACTTTTCCGTTCTGTATTGCTGACTTTCTTTTTCAACTCAGGAAGCTCATATACCCTGAAGTCTCGATATAGGCGTCTTTTCTCCTTGATGAGTCTGATAATAAATGGAGATAGAGGAAAACTGTAGTGTTTGATGGTTCTGGATGGGCTCGATAATTTTCTCGAATTTTACAATTTTCGCCGATTAAGATTTAAAAATTCGTATAAAGTGTCCTCTTTCTAATGAACCAACACGTTTTGAAAAATAACGTTTAGTTTTTGAGAAAAATTTTGATAAAATTTTCGATATTGCAATTTTAATCGATAACTTTCAAAATTCGCTATAAAATTCATTTCTTGAAGGATCTTTGTGGAAATATCACCAATTATTAATTAAAGTATCCTCTTTTTAATGCAAAAAGCCGTTTGGAAACATCGCTTTTAGTTTTTGAGAAATAAATTTTTGAAATGATCGAAAAATTTATCGAATTTTGCAATTTTCGCCGATTAAAATTTAAAAATTCGTATAAAATCAATTTCTTGGAATATGATTATGAAAATTTCCCAAAGTGTTAATAAGAGTGTCCTCTTTCCAATGAATCAACACGTTTTCAAAAATAACTTTTAGTTTTTGAGAAAACAATATTTAAAGTTTTGATCAAATTTCCGATGTTGCAATTTTCATCGATAAGTTTCAAAATGCGCTATAAAATTCATTTCTTGAACGATGCTTATGGAAATATCACCAATTATTAATTAAAGTATCCTCTTTTTAATGCAACAAGCCGTTTTGAAAAATCGCTTTTTGTTTTTGAGAAATAAATTTTTGAAATGATCGAAAAATTTATCGAAATTTGCAATTTTCGCCGATTAAGTTTTAAAAATTCGTATAAAATCAATTTCTTGGAATATGATTATGAAAATTTCCTAAAGTGTTAATAAGAGTGTCCTCTTTCCAATGAACCAACACGTTTTGAAAAATATCTTTTAGTTTTTGAGAAAACAATATTTGAAGTTTTAATAAAATTTTCGATGTTGCAATTTTTATCGATAAATTTAAAAATTCGCTATAAAATTCATTTCTTGAAGGATCTTTGTGGAAATATCACCAATTATTAATTAAAGTATAATCTTTTTAATGCTAAAAACCGTTTTGAAAAATCGCGTTTAGTTTTTGGGAAATAAATTTTTGAAATGATTGACAATTTTTTCAAATTTTACAATTTTCGCCTATTTAGTTTTAAAAATTCGTATAAAATCTATTTCTTGGAATATGAGTATGAAAATTTCCCAAAGTGTTAATAAGAGTGTCCTCTTTCCAATGAACCAACACGTTTTGAAAAATATCTTTTAGTTTTTGAGAAAACAATATTTGAAGTTTCAATAAAATTTTCGATGTTGCAATTTTCATCGATAACTTTCAAAATTCGCTATAAAATTCATTTCTTGCAAGATCCTTGTGGAAATATCACCAATTATTAATTAAAGTGTCCTCTTTTTAATGCAAAATGCCGTTTTGAGAAACCGCTTTTAGTTTTTGAGAAATAAATTTTTTAAATGATCGACAATTTTTCGAATTTTGCAATTTTCGCCTGTTAAGTTTTAAAAATTCGTATAAAATCTACTTCTTGGAAAATGAGTATGAAAATTTCCCAAAGTGTTAATAAAAGTGTCTTCTTTCCAATAAATCAACCCGTTTTGAAATTGTATATTAAAAAACAAGTTTCGTAAGACACGCTTGAAATGCACGAATTCAAGTTGAAAAACGAGTGGCGAAGCCACGAGTTTTTAATGAATGAGTGCTTTAAGTCTTATGAAACGTGTTTTTTATGCTATTTTTTGTAATTCGCGTTTTTATACTTTTTTTTAACAAAAATAAAGTAAATTTTGGCAATGTAGGGAAATAGGTATGTAGCAGTTGGTAACACCGGAACACTTGAAAAGAGAAACTTTGAATTGACAATTAGAAACTGTCAAAACACAAAATATATTCACCTGAAAAAAAACGTTTGATGTACACCTCCCAAAATATGAAAAATTGCTCAGAGTCAATGTCCTCATCATTGTGGACCTTGTATTCGATGCTAAGAACGTGTTTAAACATCCATAGACAAAAGTTGTCACATTGACAACTAGAAAAATTAATGACCCAATGTCACCAACTTGAACTGGTTCCATAAAATGTTACTAAAATCTCATTACAGCATCGGATGCTGTATGAGTCTCATTACAGCACCCGTTTGAGTACTGTTATAGCTTTCATTACCGTAGCGAATTACAAAAAATAACTTTTAGTTTTTGAGAAAACAATATTTGAAGTTTTGATAACATTTTCGATGTTGCAATTTTCATCGATAAGTTTTAAAATTCGGTCTAAAATTCATTTTTTGAAAGATCCTTGTCGAAATATCACCAATTATTAATTAAAGTATCATCTTTTTAATGCAAAAAACCGTTTTGAAAAATTGCTTCTAGTTTTTGAGAAATAAATTTTTGAAATGATCGACAATTTTTTCGAATTTTACAATTTTCGCCTATTAAGTTTCAAAAATTCGTATAAAATTTATTTCCTGGAATATAAGTATGAAAATTTCCCAAAGTGTTAATAAGAGTGTCCTCTTTCCAAGGAACCAACACGTTTTGAAAAATAACTTTTAGTTTATGAGAAAACAATGTTTGAAGTTTTGATAAAATCTTCGATGTTGCAATTTTCATCGATAACTTTCAAAATTCGCTATAAAATTAATTTCTTGATGGATCCTTGTCGAAATATCACCAATTATTAATTAAAGTATCCTCTTTGTAATGCAAAAAGCCGTTTTGAAAAATCGCTTTTAGTTTTTGAGAAATAAATTTTTGAAATGATCGACAATTTTTTCAAATTTTGCAATTTTCACCGATTAAGTTTTAAAAATTCGTATAAAATCCATTTCTTGGAATATGAGTATGAAAATTTCCCAAAGTGTTAATTAGAGTGTCCTCTTTCCAATGAACCAACACGTTTTGAAAAATATCTTTTAGTTTTTGAGAAAACAATGTTTGAAGTTTTGATAAAATTTTCGATGTTGCAATTTTTATCGATAAATTTAAAAATTCGCTATAAAATTCATTTCTTGAAGGATCTTTGTAGAAATATCACCAATTATTAATTAAAGTATCCTCTTTTTAATGCAACAAGCCGTTTTGAAAAATCGCTTTTTGTTTTTGAGAAATAAATTTTTGAAATGATCGAAAAATTTATCGAATTTTGCAATTTTCGCCGATTAAGTTTTAAAAATTCGTATAAAATCTATTTCTTGGAATATGAGTATGAAAATTTCCCAAAGTGTTAATAAGAGTGTCCTCTTTCCAATGAACCAACACGTTTTGAAAAATATCTTTTAGTTTTTGAGAAAACGATATTTGAAGTTTTGATAAAATTTTCGATGTTGCAATTTTCATCGATAAGTTTCAAAATTCGCTATAAAATTCATTTCTTGAAAGATCCTTCTGGAAATATCACCAATTATTAATTAAAGTATCCTCTTTGTAATGCAAAAAGCCGTTTTGAAAAATCGCTTTTAGTTTTTGAGAAATAAATTTTTGAAATGATCGACAATTTTTTCGAATTTTGCAATTTTCACCGATTAAGTTTAAAAAATTCGTATAAAATGCAGTTCTTGGAATATGAGTATGAAAATCTCCTAAAGTGTTAATAAGAGTGTCCTCTTTCCAATGAACCAACACAATTTGAAAAATAACTTTTAGTTTTTGAGAAAACAATATTTGAAGGTTTGATAAAATTTTCGATGTTGCCATTTTCATCGATAACTTTCAAAATTCGCTATAAAATTAATTTCTTGAAGGATCCTTGTGGCAATATCACCAATTATTAATTAAAGTATCCTCTTTTTAATGCAACAAGCCGTTTTGAAAAATCGCTTTTAGTTTTTGAGAAATAAATTTTTGAAATGATCGACAATTTTTTCAAATTTTGCATTTTTCACCGATTAAGTTTTAAAAATTCGTATAAAATCCATTTCTTGGAATATGAGTATGAAAATTTCCCAAAGTGTTAATAAGAGTGTCCTCTTTCCAATGAACCAACACGTTTTGAAAAATATCTTTTAGTTTTTGAGAAAACAATGTTTGAAGTTTTGATAAAATTTTCGATGTTGCAATTTTTATCGATAAATTTAAAAATTCGCTATAAAATTCATTTCTTGAAGGATCTTTGTAGAAATATCACCAATTATTAATTAAAGTATCCTCTTTTTAATGCAACAAGCCGTTTTGAAAAATCGCTTTTTGTTTTTGAGAAATAAATTTTTGAAATGATCGAAAAATTTATCGAATTTTGCAATTTTCGCCGATTAAGTTTTAAAAATTCGTATAAAATCTATTTCTTGGAATATGAGTATGAAAATTTCCCAAAGTGTTAATAAGAGTGTCCTCTTTCCAATGAACCAACACGTTTTGAAAAATATCTTTTAGTTTTTGAGAAAACGATATTTGAAGTTTTGATAAAATTTTCGATGTTGCAATTTTCATCGATAAGTTTCAAAATTCGCTATAAAATTCATTTCTTGAAAGATCCTTCTGGAAATATCACCAATTATTAATTAAAGTATCCTCTTTGTAATGCAAAAAGCCGTTTTGAAAAATCGCTTTTAGTTTTTGAGAAATAAATTTTTGAAATGATCGACAATTTTTTCGAATTTTGCAATTTTCACCGATTAAGTTTAAAAAATTCGTATAAAATGCAGTTCTTGGAATATGAGTATGAAAATCTCCTAAAGTGTTAATAAGAGTGTCCTCTTTCCAATGAACCAACACAATTTGAAAAATAACTTTTAGTTTTTGAGAAAACAATATTTGAAGGTTTGATAAAATTTTCGATGTTGCCATTTTCATCGATAACTTTCAAAATTCGCTATAAAATTAATTTCTTGAAGGATCCTTGTGGCAATATCACCAATTATTAATTAAAGTATCCTCTTTTTAATGCAACAAGCCGTTTTGAAAAATCGCTTTTAGTTTTTGAGAAATAAATTTTTGAAATGATCGACAATTTTTTCAAATTTTGCATTTTTCACCGATTAAGTTTTAAAAATTCGTATAAAATCCATTTCTTGGAATATGAGTATGAAAATTTCCCAAAGTGTTAATAAGAGTGTCCTCTTTCCAATGAACCAACACGTTTTGAAAAATATCTTTTAGTTTTTGAGAAAACAATGTTTGAAGTTTTGATAAAATTTTCGATGTTGCAATTTTTATCGATAAATTTAAAAATTCGCTATAAAATTCATTTCTTGAAGGATCTTTGTAGAAATATCACCAATTATTAATTAAAGTATCCTCTTTTTAATGCAACAAGCCGTTTTGAAAAATCGCTTTTTGTTTTTGAGAAATAAATTTTTGAAATGATCGAAAAATTTATCGAATTTTGCAATTTTCGCCGATTAAGTTTTAAAAATTCGTATAAAATCTATTTCTTGGAATATGAGTATGAAAATTTCCCAAAGTGTTAATAAGAGTGTCCTCTTTCCAATGAACCAACACGTTTTGAAAAATATCTTTTAGTTTTTGAGAAAACGATATTTGAAGTTTTGATAAAATTTTCGATGTTGCAATTTTCATCGATAAGTTTCAAAATTCGCTATAAAATTCATTTCTTGAAAGATCCTTCTGGAAATATCACCAATTATTAATTAAAGTATCCTCTTTGTAATGCAAAAAGCCGTTTTGAAAAATCGCTTTTAGTTTTTGAGAAATAAATTTTTGAAATGATCGACAATTTTTTCGAATTTTGCAATTTTCACCGATTAAGTTTAAAAAATTCGTATAAAATGCAGTTCTTGGAATATGAGTATGAAAATCTCCTAAAGTGTTAATAAGAGTGTCCTCTTTCCAATGAACCAACACAATTTGAAAAATAACTTTTAGTTTTTGAGAAAACAATATTTGAAGGTTTGATAAAATTTTCGATGTTGCCATTTTCATCGATAACTTTCAAAATTCGCTATAAAATTAATTTCTTGAAGGATCCTTGTGGCAATATCACCAATTATTAATTAAAGTATCCTCTTTTTAATGCAACAAGCCGTTTTGAAAAATCGCTTTTAGTTTTTGAGAAATAAATTTTTGAAATGATCGACAATTTTTTCAAATTTTGCATTTTTCACCGATTAAGTTTTAAAAATTCGTATAAAATCCATTTCTTGGAATATGAGTATGAAAATTTCCCAAAGTGTTAATAAGAGTGTCCTCTTTCCAATGAACCAACACGTTTTGAAAAATATCTTTTAGTTTTTGAGAAAACGATATTTGAAGTTTTGATAAAATTTTCGATGTTGCAATTTTCATCGATAAGTTTCAAAATTCGCTATAAAATTCATTTCTTGAAAGATCCTTCTGGAAATATCACCAATTATTAATTAAAGTATCCTCTTTGTAATGCAAAAAGCCGTTTTAAAAAATCGCTTTTAGTTTTTGAGAAATAAATTTTTGAAATGATCGACAATTTTTTCGATTTTTGCAATTTTCACCGATTTAGTTTAAAAAATTCGTATAAAATGCAGTTCTTGGAATATGAGTATGAAAATCTCCTAAAGTGTTAATAAGAGTGTCCTCTTTCCAATGAACCAACACAATTTGAAAAATAACTTTTAGTTTTTGAGAAAACAATATTTGAAGGTTTGATAAAATTTTCGATGTTGCCATTTTCATCGATAACTTTCAAAATTCGCTATAAAATTAATTTCTTGAAGGATCCTTGTGGCAATATCACCAATTATTAATTAAAGTATCCTCTTTTTAATGCAACAAGCCGTTTTGAAAAATCGCTTTTAGTTTTTGAGAAATAAATTTTTGAAATGATCGACAATTTTTTCAAATTTTGCATTTTTCACCGATTAAGTTTTAAAAATTCGTATAAAATCCATTTCTTGGAATATGAGTATGAAAATTTCCCAAAGTGTTAATAAGAGTGTCCTCTTTCCAATGAACCAACACGTTTTGAAAAATATCTTTTAGTTTTTGAGAAAACGATATTTGAAGTTTTGATAAAATTTTCGATGTTGCAATTTTCATCGATAAGTTTCAAAATTCGCTATAAAATTCATTTCTTGAAAGATCCTTCTGGAAATATCACCAATTATTAATTAAAGTATCCTCTTTGTAATGCAAAAAGCCGTTTTAAAAAATCGCTTTTAGTTTTTGAGAAATAAATTTTTGAAATGATCGACAATTTTTTCGATTTTTGCAATTTTCACCGATTTAGTTTAAAAAATTCGTATAAAATGCAGTTCTTGGAATATGAGTATGAAAATCTCCTAAAGTGTTAATAAGAGTGTCCTCTTTCCAATGAACCAACACAATTTGAAAAATATCTTTTAGTTTTTGAGAAAACGATATTTGAAGTTTTGATAAAATTTTCGATGTTGCAATTTTCATCGATAAGTTTCAAAATTCGCTATAAAATTCATTTCTTGAAAGATCCTTCTGGAAATATCACCAATTATTAATTAAAGTATCCTCTTTGTAATGCAAAAAGCCGTTTTAAAAAATCGCTTTTAGTTTTTGAGAAATAAATTTTTGAAATGATCGACAATTTTTTCGATTTTTGCAATTTTCACCGATTTAGTTTAAAAAATTCGTATAAAATGCAGTTCTTGGAATATGAGTATGAAAATCTCCTAAAGTGTTAATAAGAGTGTCCTCTTTCCAATGAACCAACACAATTTGAAAAATAACTTTTAGTTTTTGAGAAAACAATATTTGAAGGTTTGATAAAATTTTCGATGTTGCCATTTTCATCGATAACTTTCAAAATTCGCTATAAAATTAATTTCTTGAAGGATCCTTGTGGCAATATCACCAATTATTAATTAAAGTATCCTCTTTTTAATGCAACAAGCCGTTTTGAAAAATCGCTTTTAGTTTTTGAGAAATAAATTTTTGAAATGATCGACAATTTTTTCAAATTTTGCATTTTTCACCGATTAAGTTTTAAAAATTCGTATAAAATCCATTTCTTGGAATATGAGTATGAAAATTTCCCAAAGTGTTAATTAGAGTGTCCTCTTTCCAATGAACCAACACGTTTTGAAAAATAACTTTTAGTTTTTGGGAAAACAATATTTGAAGTTTTGATAAAATTTTCGATGTTTCAATTTTCATCGATAAGTTTCAAAATTCGCTATAAAATTCATTTCTTGAAGGATCCTTGTGGAAATATCACCAATTATTAATTAAAGTATCCTCTTTTTAATGCAAAAAGCCGTTTTGAAAAATCGCTTTTAGTTTTTGAGAAATAAATTTTTGAAATGATCGAAAAATTTATCGAATTTTGCAATTTTCGCCGATTAAGTTTTAAAAATTCGTATAAAATCCAGTTCTTGGAATATGAGTATGAAAATTTCCCAAAGTGTTAATAAAAGTGTCTTCTTTCCAATAAATCAACCCGTTTTGAAAAATAACTTTTAGTTTTTGAGAAAACAATATTTGAAGTTTTGATAAAATTTTCGATGTTTCAATTTTCATCGATAAGTTTCAAAATTCGCTATAAAATTCATTTCTTGAAGGATCCTTGTGGAAATATCACCAATTATTAATTAAAGTATCCTCTTTTTAATGCAACAAGCCGTTTTGGAACATCGCTTTTAGTTTTTGAGAAATAAATTTTTGAAATGATCGACAATTTTCTCAAATTTTGCAATTTTCGCCGGTTAAGATTTAAAAATTCGAATAAAATCCATTTCTTGGAATATTAATATGAAAATTTCCCAAAGTGTTAATAAAAGTGTCCTCTTTCCAATGAACCGACAGGTTTTGAAAAATAAGTTTTCGTTTTTGAGAAAACAATATTTAAAGTTTTGATAAAATTTTCGATGTTGCAATTTTAATCGATAAGTTTCAAAATTCGCTATAAAATTAATTTATTGAAGGATCCTTGTGGAAATATCACCAATTATTAATTAAAGTATCGTCTTTTTAGAGTTGCTTCGTTACTTAAAAAGTTCATTTTGTATCTTGGATCCAAATAAGTTGACATATCTTATTAGCTTTCTTATTAATTTAATTATTTACTGTATTCAAATATCGCAATAATGTGGTAATATAGGGTATCGCTTCAGAAATGCACCAGAAATTATAATTATAATGGCCAAATAGATATACCGAATAACTGGATATCCGGTCGAAGGGGATGCCGAATATCCGTTATCCAGCTTTTCGCAAAATCACTATCCGTTCCATCACTAGTTCTTTTCAAATGAGTTCAACGTTTCAAGCTTTCCGATTGGATCTCCAAAACAAAACAAACTAAGAAAAACTACACAAAATGCTTTGCTGTACATGGTGAGATGTAAAAAGCCAATAAAATGAAAGTTTATGCGCCTGAATAAAAAATAGGAAAGTAGTAGTCGAAGATGGAATAACCAGGTTACCACGGAAGTTTTTAACAGTATTTTTCCTTCCTGTTTTATCTTTTTCGATAATTCTAGAAGTGGAAGCCAAAGCGGTTTTGTCGACAATATTAACAGATTTTTGTAGCATGCATTCGATGCCAGTCCTAGAGGAGAAGTGTCGCGTTATTTGAATATTTTGCGACCGATCTTGAATCATTGACAGACATAATTCTTCTCCCAATTGACGTAAAAATATACTGCAGCATGCATTCCTTCTTTTTTGCATCATGTTATTATTTGCCGTATAAATTAGGTAGGCAGCAAGAGTTACAATGTCCAGAATATTGTAGAATAAAGCGAGAGGCTATCTATTTGTTTTTCTCTGTGTAGTATACTGTTAGTTGTATAATAATGAGAGTTCTGCAACAGAAGTTGCTCCCGCTATGACGTCACGCTGCAGTGTTATAAGTGGGGATAAATAGGGAGCGGTGCCAACCTAAACTTGGGGGTGAAATTTCAAAAATTTAAAGACATACAAAATCTCCAATTGTGAGGATTGATATTCCTAAAAGCTGTTTTGAAGATATCCACGTTGATATTTTAGGTACTCTTCTTCCTTCTGGTGGTTGTTGGTACATTTTAACAATAATTGAAAGATTTACTAGATGGACGCTTTTCCTCTTTCATCAATTTTTGCATCAACTATTGCCAAAACATCTCTTTGGGCAGATTATAAATATAAAACGGAGGTAAAAGATACACTTTTATTTCGTGTTAAAAGTGCGTTTTATGTGAAGTAATTTAACACACAAAGCAATCGTTTTAAAAATTACCACTGTGCAAATTTAAGCACAATCAAAATTAAAATTTAATTCATACCGCAATACCTTTCTAATTACAGTTAAAATTTTTATTAAAAAACAAATCATTTTTTTTTTAATACTTTTGGTATAATTTGGTATTATAAAGTTTTAATCAACGTGCATTATTTCATTCAGTTTTAATGAGATTTAACATTGAAATTAGTTTTATTTTAAACCTTTAAAATTAATTTTAATTTTAATTTGTCCTTTATAACAGCATTTTCCAACCCATGCTCAAAAAATACGATGAAAGTGATATTTATTAAAAAGTATATGTAATGAAAATACAAAGTGTAACGAAATATTAAAAAAAAACAGTTTATGACTTGCATCAATTCAATATTCTTCAATAATTTGACAAAACCGATGTTTTTGTCACCATATAAAATTTTAATTTCTTAACTCGTTATATACAAAACTCAATATTTTTAATAAAAACTTTTATTTAACCATTGCATAAAAATATGTAATTGGTCATATTTCGTGGCATTGCTGCATTCAATGCATTAAGTAATGAAAATATGTCAACCAAATATGTAATTTTTGCAATCCATTTATTATTATTAAAATGTTTTTATCATGATTTCTGATTGCTTATTATATCGCAAACGCATTACGTCCATAATTTCTTACCAAATCAAAAATTAATATTAATTAGATATTGGGACGATGCAATTTTAATTTGCCTTGAATGTTCTTCTTTTACCTCGTTTAAGCAAATACCTAAGCATCAACACGGTACTAATTCCAGATAAGCAACTCTGTCCTAACCCCATCTTTAATTTCACAAACACGGTTGCAATTCGAGTCCACTTTACTTTTCATCAAGTCAAATCCTTACATAATTCATTCTAACAGAATCGGCACAAACAATTCTTGCGCGTAAGGCAAACTAACTCAAGTATTGTCGTGAATGATAGCAATTTATGCGCATTTAGACAATCTCTAAAGATTTGTCCTATGTTTTCTGCTAATTTAGACAATATTAAAAACATTTAGACAATTTCGAAACAAGTTTTCTATCACTTTCTGCTAATTTAGACATTTTATATGGTATTAAAGGCATTTGGCCAATTTCAAAACAATTTTCTGCTGATGTAGAGAATTGTATATGACATCAAATGGCAAACGAACTCAAGCATTATCATAAATGATAGCAATTTATGCGCATTTAGACAATCTCTAAAGATTTTTCCTATGTTTTCTGCTAATTTAGACAATATTAAAAACATTTAGACAATTTCGAAACAAGTTTTCTATCATTTTTTGCTAATTTAGACATTTTATATGGTCTTAATGGCATTTCGCCAATTTCAAAACAATTTTCTGCTAATGTAGAGATTGTATATGACATCAAATTGCCAACGAACTCAAGCATTATCGTAAATGATAGCAATTTATGCACATTTAGACAATCTCTAAAGATTTGTCCTATGTTTTCTGCTAATTTAGACAATATTAAAAACATTCAAGCAATTTCGAAGCAAGTTTTCTATCACTTTTTGCTAATATAGACGTTTTATATAGTATTAAAGGCATTTGGCCAATTTCAAAACAATTTTCTGTTGATGTAGAGAATTGTATATGACATCAAATGGCAAACGAACTCAAGCATTATCATAAATGATAGCAATTTATGCGCATTTAGACAATCTCTAAAGATTTGTCCTATGTTTTCTGCTAATTTAGACAATCTTAACAACATTTAGACATTTTCGAAGCAAGTTTTCTATCACTTTTTGCTAATTTAGACATTTTATATAGTATTAAAAGCATTTGGCCAATTTCAAAACAATTTTCTGTTGATGTAGAGAATTGTATATGACATCAAATGGCAAACGAACTCAAGCATTGTCGTAAATGATAGCAATTTATGCGCATTTAGACAATCTTTAAAGATTTGTCCTATGTTTTCTGCTAATTTAGACAATATTAAAAACATTTAAACAATTTCGAAACAAGTTTTCTATCACTTTCTGCAAATTTAGACATTTTATGTGGTATTAAAGGCATTTGGCCAATTTCAAAACAATTTTCTGTTGATGTAGAGAATTGTATATGACATCAAATGGCAAACGAACTCAAGCTTTATCATAAATGATAGCAATTTATGCGCATTTAGACAATCTCTAAAGATTTGTCCTATGTTTTCTGCTAATTTAGACAATATTAAAAACATTCAAGCAATTTCGAAGCAAGTTTTCTATCACTTTTTGCTAATTTAGACATTTTATATAGTATTAAAGGCATTTGGCCAATTTCAAAACAATTTTCTGTTGATGTAGAGAATTGTATATGACATCAAATGGCAAACGAACTCAAGCTTTATCATAAATGATAGCAATTTATGCGCATTTAGACAATCTCTAAAGATTTGTCCTATGTTTTCTGCTAATTTAGACAATATTAAAAACATTCAAGCAATTTCGAAGCAAGTTTTCTATCACTTTTTGCTAATTTAGACATTTTATATAGTATTAAAGGCATTTGGCCAATTTCAAAACAATTTTCTGTTGATGTAGAGAATTGTATATGACATCAAATGGCAAACGAACTCAAGCATTGTCGTAAATGATAGCAATTTATGCGCATTTAGATAATCTTTAAAGATTTGTCCTATGTTTTCTGCTAATTTAGACAATATTAAAAACATTTAGACAATTTCGAAACAAGTTTTCTATCACTTTCTGCTAATTTAGACATTTTATATGGTATTAAAGGCATTTGGCCAATTTCAAAACAATTTTCTGCTGATGTAGAGAATTGTATATGACATCAAATGACAAACGAACTCAAGCATTGTCGTAAATAATAGCAATTTATGCGTATTTAGACAATCTCTAAAGATTTGTCCTATGTTTTCTGCTAATTTAGACAATATTAAAAACATTCAAGCAATTTCGAAGCAAGTTTTCTATCACTTTCTGCAAATTTAGACATTTTATATGGTATTAAAGGCATTTGGCCAATTTCAAAACAATTTTCTGTTGATTTAGAGAATTGTATATGACATCAAATGGAAAACGAACTCAAGCATTGTCGTAAATGATAGCAATTTATGCGCATTTAGACAATCTCTAAAGATTTGTCCTATGTTTTCTGCTAATTTAGACAATATTAAAAACATTTAGACAATTTCGAAACAAGTTTTCTAGCACTTTCTGCTAATTTAGACATTTTATACGGTATTAAAGGCATTTGGCCAATTTCAAAACAATTTTCTGCTGATGTAGAGAATTGTATATGACATCAAATGGCAAACGAACTCAAGCATTGTCGTAAATGATAGCAATTTATGCGCATTTAGACAATCTCTAAAGATTTGTCCTATGTTTTCTGCTTATTTAGACAATATTAAAAACATTTAGACAATTTCGAAACAAGTTTTCTATCACTTTCTGCTAATTTAAACATTTTATATGGTGTTAAAGGCCAATTTCAAAACAATTTTCTGCTGATGTAGAGAATTGTATATGACATCAAATGGCCAACGAACTCCACCATTGTCGTAAATGATAGCAATTTATGCGCATTTAGACAATCTCTAAAGATTTGTCCTATGTTTTCTGCTTATTTAGACAATATTAAAAACATTTAGACAATTTCGAAACAAGTTTTCTATCACTTTCTGCTAATTTAAACATTTTATATGGTGTTAAAGGCCAATTTCAAAACAATTTTCTGCTGATGTAGAGAATTGTATATGACATCAAATGGCCAACGAACTCCACCATTGTCGTAAATGATAGCAATTTATGCGCATTTAGACAATCTCTAAAGATCTGTCCTATGCTTTCTGCTAATTTAGACAATATTAAAAACATTCAAGCAATTTCGAAGCAAGTTTTCTATCACTTTTTGCTAATTTAGACATTTTATATAGTATTAAAGGCATTTGGCCAATTTCAAAACAATTTTCTGTTGATGTAGAGAATTGTATATGACATCAAATGGCAAACGAACTCAATCATTGTCGTAAATGATAGCAATTTATGCACATTTAGACAATCTCTAAAGATTTGTCCTATGTTTTCTGCTAATTTAGACAATATTAAAAACATTCAAGCAATTTCGAAGCAAGTTTTCTATCACTTTTTGCTAATATAGACGTTTTATATAGTATTAAAGGCATTTGGCCAATTTCAAAACAATTTTCTGCTGATGTAGAGAATTGTATATGACATCAAATGGCAAACGAACTCAAGCATTATCATAAATGATAGCAATTTATGCGCATTTAGACAATCTCTAAAGATTTGTTCTATGTTTTCTGCTAATTTAGACAATATTAAAAACATTCAAGCAATTTCGAAGCAAGTTTTCTATCACTTTCTGTTAATTTAGACATTTTATATGGTATTAAAGGCATTTGGCCAATTTCAAAACAATTTTCTGTTGATGTAGAGAATTGTATATGACCTCAAATGGAAAACGAACTCAAGCATTGTCGTAAATGATAGCAATTTATGCGCATTTAGACAATCTTTAAAGATTTGTCCTATGTTTTCTGCTAATTTAGACAATATTAAAAACATTTAAACAATTTCGAAACAAGTTTTCTATCACTTTCTGCAAATTTAGACATTTTATGTGGTATTAAAGGCATTTGGCCAATTTCAAAACAATTTTCTGTTGATGTAGAGAATTGTATATGACATCAAATGGCAAACGAACTCAAGCTTTATCATAAATGATAGCAATTTATGCGCATTTAGACAATCTCTAAAGATTTGTCCTATGTTTTCTGCTAATTTAGACAATATTAAAAACATTCAAGCAATTTCGAAGCAAGTTTTCTATCACTTTCTGCTAATTTAGACATTTTATATGGTGTTAAAGGCATTTGGCCAATTTCAAAACAATTTTCTGCTGATGTAGAGAATTGTATATGACATCAAATGGTAAACGAACTCAAGCATTGTCGTAAATGATAGCAATTTACGCGCATTTAGACAATCTTTAAAGATTTGTCTTATGTTTTCTGCTAATTTAAACAACCTTAAAAACATTTAGACAATTTCGAAGCAAGTTTTCTAACACTTTCTGCTAATTTAGACATTTTATATGGTGTTAAAGGCATTTGGCCAATTTCAAAACAATTTTCTGCTGATGTAGAGAATTGTATATGACATCAAATGGCAAACGAACTCAAGCATTGTCGTAAATGATAACAATTTATGCGCATTTAGACAATGTTTAAAGATTTGTCCTATGTTTTCTGCTAATTTAGACAATCTTAAAAACATTTAGACAATTTCGAAATAAGTTTTCTATCATTTTCTGCTAATTTAGACATTTTATATGGTGTTAAAGGCATTTGGCCAATTTCAAAACATTTTTCTGCTGATGTAGAGAATTGTATATGACATCAAATGTATTTAGACAACTTTAAAAGATCTTTCCAACATTTAGACAATTTCTAATGATTTTTTATGTTTTCTGCCAATTTAAATAAAAGCATTTAGACAATTTCTAAAGAAGTTCTCTAATATTTTCTGCTAATTTAGACATTGTGTATAATATCCACTCTAATTCCAGCCGAGAATGCTTGCGGCTGAGGTATTATAATTAATTTGCAGGCAACGCCTTGCATTTAATACCATGTCAATCTATATATGAGTGATATATATTGCAACATCTTGGTGGCAAGTGTGGACGAAGCTAGTGTCTGCAGCATAGGAGTTACTCCATTATTAGAAAAACTGAGATTAGAAAGTACTTATGCTTACGATGCTATAAGAGACAATAGGAAAGGAATTACCAGAAACCTAATCAATGATAAGAATAATAATTATAAGTGCATATAGGTTTACTTCAACTGATATTGACTTTTTCAAGTAGAAAGGTAATAAAACTGTGATGATCTTTGCAAGTAATTTTTAAAACCATAGAAAGACCAAAATTTATTGCTATTCCTTGCCTAGATGTTGTCAGCGGCTAAAATAAAACTATGGTGACCATACAGATCAGTTGCGATTTACTTATGGAGTAAGTCGAAGATCTAAAAACTGGTGTCATCGTATTTTGTGGGGACTTTTCGATATTATTTTTGTAAATGCTTACATTGCATTAAATTTTTCTAATTACTTTTTGAAAAAGTCACCAGATCTATAGTTACTTTTCCAATACCAACCTAATTTCTCCCCCAAGTTTAGGTTGGTACCGCTCCCTATACTTATAACATTGGAGCATGATGTCATAGCGGGAGCATAGGGAGCAACTTCCTGCAGAACTCTCATTATTATACTACTAACAGTATACTACACAGAGAAATCGCAATATTTATTATTCTGCAATATTTTGGACATTGTAGCTCTTGCTGCCTACCTAATTTATAAGGCAAATGATCGAAGATCTAAAAACTGGTGTATCTCTTACCTAAAAACCTCTCTTACATTTTTATGCACATTCTTTGGTCATTCTCACATAGCCGTACCAACCTCAGACATCTCTTCGTAAGTTTCTCAATAATTCCTGCCATTCTGTACACTCTATCCTTGTGCGACCAGACATATTGAGGTTGCACAGCACTCCAGTTAAGGATCACCACATTTCCCAGGCAATGCCTACTCTATGTTCTACGTTGGCTTCTACATCCGGGTTATCAGTGATCACAAATCTCAGATACTTAAATTGTGCGACTTTTCGGTACTAGCGTTTCATCAAGGTAATAGATGGTAGCCTTACTGGCTGAGCGTTGACCAAAACCGCATTCCAAGTGCTTCATCTTTTCTTCCTTCGCCATCCATGATTTGTGATTCCCTTCATCATCCTTGAGATATTTGTCTTAGATATAGATTGCTGCTTTGGTAAGTGTATTTATTTGTTCTTTTGTGTCATTGACTTCTTCTTCAATTTGTATGCATATTATCATTGTTTTCTCCCTCCACTTGGTACTTTATTCTTAAACTTCCTGAGATTATCCTTTTTATATGATTTTGAATTGAGCAAGCTGTTTCTATATCATAGATTCATCAAAATATAGTCTCTAGGAAACGTCGAGATGTGTCACTTCGTCATGTTAGGCCTGGTTCATTTCTTATACTCAGTCCATGAGGTCTAATTTCTTTATCAGAATTTTACTTTCAATCTCAAAAAAAAAAAATTCTTCTTCTTGAGATGGCTATCCGCTTCCAATGTTGTTTCGCAGTCAGGAGATTCTTCTTCTGCCGAGTCATCTTTTCCTTTGACTTTCTCCTGCATTATGAATTGGAGCAGGTAATATCGGTGTTGATATCTCATGATATGGATTGGTGGTCGAGTTTTTTTGGATTTCCAATTTCTTATTCATTCCATTCATATTATAGCATTTCCCTGTTTGCCATCTGAGCTGTCCATAGTATTTTGAGCATTCATCTATATAGACTCATCTCAAAGACTTTCAGTTTGTTAGTGTGGAAAAGACATAGAGACATCTTAGAGTTGCGTCTCATTAATATTTTCTTTGGCTATTGATACTAAGTCCATATTGCTAAGTGTAATGTGTGATTCTTCGCATCTTATGTACAGGATGGCCCAAAAGTCACGAAGGGACATGACAAATTTATTTCTAGATGAAGAACGAGAGCACGCGATAAATACAGAAGAACACTTGTCGCTAAAGATGGAACTGCGTGGAATCAATTACTACCTGATTGTCACACAACGTTGTTCGTTAAAGAAGTGAACACATTTGGATGCATATTTACTGATAAAATGGTAAATATCTCTATCTGGTATCGTAAGAACATTCAATTATCTATAGTCACCACAACGACTCCAGTCTGCAGAATCTTTTTTACTCGCCATATGAAGAGCTGAAGTAACAGATGATGAGGACATAGATATATCGCCTATCAGCAACACCCCCCCATTTATCGCTCAACAGTTCCACGCTAGATGACGCCACACGAGCTAACAACTCGCAAACTCAATCCAGTACAGAACTTTATCCACCACCGAAACAGGCAACCACCGAGTTCTACCGCGGTGGTGTCTCCCCTTTCCGTGTACAAAAATCTCTTGGGTTTAGTTCCACTACCAACCACTAGGTGGCGCAATAAAAAGTCACCAGATCCAGTAACTTTTCCAATATCAACCACCACAGATTTAGGTTGGCACCGCTCCCTATACTTATAACAGTGCAGCGTGACGTCACAGGGGAAGCATGGGGAGTAACTTCCGGTCGAGATCTAGTAACTTTTCCAATACCAACCTAAGCCTCGTTACTTGTTTCACCCTCCCAGATTTAGGTTGGCACCGCTCCCTATACTTATAAGATTGCAGCGTGACGTCACAGGGGAAGCATGGGGAGTAACTTCCGTTCGAGATCTAGTAACTTTTCCAATACCAACCTAAATCACGTTACTTTTTTCACCCTCCCAGATTTAGGTTGGCATCCCTATACTTATAACATTGCAGTCGATCGGGAACTCTCATTTCTATACTACCTTTGTATACATTTTTTTTTGTTTTTTAAACGGTTTAGTAACTGTTGACCGCCGAGATACTAATAACTCACCCTGTATATTAACATAGACAACTTATAACAGTATTCCTAAACAAGAATTCTAAGAAAAAGCGCTGAATGAAAAATTTTTAATCTACGGAAGTGAATTATGGGTGCTTTCACAAAGGTTAAAATCAAAAATTACTGCTATGAAAACGAAGATATTAAGAAGAATTGAAGGTGTAACAAGGATGGACAGAATGAGGAACGATGAAATAAGTAAAACTTAACGTGGTACCAATAATAAGAAAAATAGCGTGATAACTTAGATGGTTTGGACACTTGATAAAAATGAACGAAAACAACCTGATCAAGAATACGCAGAGTTGTTGATTTATGTTCATAATGATATGCAGAGCCGGCGACTTTAATTTTATACAGGACCAAATAAAAACAATCCACATAAAAAGTCTAGATATTTTTAACTCCTCACTTTATTTTTTGTTTATGTATATCTTGGAATTATAAAGCTTCTATAATATTTCGCGGCGCTCCTGTGAAGAGGAGAACTGTGTCGCAGAGTTTGAGAATCACTGGTATATGTGCTATAATGTACTAGTAAGATAATAAAGTTTGTAATGTAATAAATAATTAATATTATACGAAAACATAGGGAATAATGACAGTTACGCTATTGAGATAAGTAAGTTTGAATAGAGTAATGAAACGATATAGTATGATCTATAGCAGTAAAAAAGTAAAAGTAGAATTAGAAATAGTAGAAAACGTGGTTATCCATCCATCAAGTCTCTCCTTTGGTGACATATACATACAGAGTGTTCCATTTAATGTTTGTTTGTTTATTTTTTAATCTTGACCTTATGTTCAAGGTCATATGAAGGTCATTTCAATACATTTATTAACCCTTATACTAAAACTTTCGTTACATCTTAAAAGGTTTTCTTGGCTACTATTTCTGCATGCATTTCTTATCGCTCTTTCATGCTTTCTGGCGTAATCGGTACTTCGTGATAAACATTATCCTTATCGACGCCCCACAAAAAAAAATTAAGAGGTGTTAAATGATCTGGCAGGCCAGGAAATTGGACCTCCCCTTCCAATCCATCGCCCAGCATAATCCCGATCTTAAGCTTCACGTGCAATATGTGAAAAATTTGCTGGACACCCATTATTTTGTAGCCACATATTTCTGCTCAAATCTACTAGTAACGTTAGTTAAAAAAATTCCGTACTTCTCCTCATTCAGCATATCGTCAAGATTGTTGATGTTCTATTTCACGCAACTATCTCGGATTTTCAACGCTCCAATAGTGCATGTTATGTCTATTGACTTGTCCTTTGTTTGTAAAAGAAATTGATGTCCGAAATTGGTTGACAAAATATTAATCGAATTTCAAAATCTAAGCTGTCTAAAATAAAGCTGTTGATGTAATGAAATGTGATATGGGTGATACTTCTTGCGGTTTAATATTCTTAAAATACTGGTCTTCGATATTCCGGCGTCAATTACAAGTCGTACAAGTGCTTGAGGATTTACTTCAACGCTAGCTAATACCGCAATTTCTTTTTCTTCCGTAATTGCAGTTGTTCGCCGAGTTCTTTTTCTTGATTCCATATTTCCAGTGTTAGCGAAATCATTCACAACTCTGTAAAAGGAACTTCTCGAAGGCGTATTTCGATCACGAAAACGTTCTCGATACAAAGCTATACTATCAGGAACTTTTCTGCCACTTTCTCCATAAATAAAAATCATTTCCACTTTTTCTGCCACACTTAGAGTATCCATGATGTAATGACTTAGTTTAAACACTTTGCCTCAAAACACTTTGCCTGTAAAACGATGGAATGAATTCAGAATTTGTTGCCAAGCAGATTCAGATTTTACAATAAAATATATAGGGAGTCATTAAAAAAATTGGTCGTGACCTTCATATATCCTTGAAAATAAGGTCAAGGTCATAAAATGTAATAAATATATTATTATTATATAAAATATATTATTAGTAGGAATACAATTGGTGACGTGACGTGGTGTCAATGCAACCCCAAATAAACTTTAATTGACAATAATACATAAACTGGGATCTTAAAGCTAATTTAAAGGTACATGGACTCACAGTGACGTAACTCTAGAACTATACAATTAGCACAAACTTTAAAATTCGCTGGGATCACAGAGGCACACAAAATCTTAGAAGGTTAATATAGTAACCATAGACTTAATGTAACTTAATACATTACCTCCAAGCTAACGTTACCCAACCATTATTATTATTATTGCTGCCGGGCTAACAGGAGCGGCCCTCTCGTCATCGTGAAATAAGAGATCTTGTAACTTAAGCCCTCCAAAGGTTTAGGGCAAATCTAGGTCTTGTTTCTTTATTAATATTGTTAATATTTTCAATGGATAATTTTATTGATGATCTGCTTCTACCGGTTTCGCTTAAAGGGCATCATCAGAAAGCATTAAAATTGTTTCTTTATGTCATTAGGGTTTCGAAAATTTTGTGTCTTAGGCGGCGTCTGGCAACGCCTTCACACAGAATATGTTCTGACTTATCATTGCAAAGGTATTTTAAGGGCATATAGGAAACCTGAGAGCGACGTTGAGGCATAAATCGTGTTTGGTTTTCTTTTGCACGGAATTATCTTCGCCTGTCTGTGTCCTGGAAGCTCCTTCTTCCAATACTACCTTGAAGTCCTCCCATGTGTTAATCAACTGTTTTAAGTGGCAATTTTGTAGTCCACAGCCGGATTGGGGTCCAATAAACGGACTAGCTACTTCTTTGGTCACCTTGTCCGCCTTTTCATTACTCTCAATATCTTTGTGACCTAGAACTCATAAAGTTCTTAGATTGCTGGTACCTTTTTTTAACCAGTACTGATTAACTCGACTGTCCTTAAAGAGGTATGAGAGGTAAAACGTTTTTGCAACTAAACCAATGAAGCATAGGCGATCTAATTATTGCCATATAGGCCCAATGAACCAATTGCGGTTTAAAACCTCAGTTCCTTCCAAAAAGTCTGTGGCAAAAGTTGAAGACCCAACTTTACTTGCTCTTGGTTGATTCTTTTTAGTATGATATTTACAGCACTGAGATGAAATCAAATTGCTTAAATACTCGTTTTGGACATCGCATTGTTCTAGTTTAATCTTTGCTACGTTTACTGTTCTATGCTAAATAATATTCCTTTATTAGAATACCATGAAACTCCATTTAATTTTGGATTGAAACAATTCTTTGCGAAATTTCGAGTCAACTATGCTTTACTCTCTCCCACAGGAGTTTTTGCTAGATCTGTACGAACAGTAACTAATCTCCACTTCTTTAGCGCTTACCCCTGCGATGTTCAATCTAATTGACAAGACCACATCAGTACTTATTGCAAGGCATATCTTAGTTCTTAGTTTTTATTACTTCTTTGTTCTAAATAGCACTTATATTGCAGGAGATAGCGTGACACTCATCAATGATGAGTGTCAACATTCTCAGTTTTTAGTTTGTCAGAAATCATTTCCTGCAGAGTTGTTGTAATAAACTCAAGCGACCTTAAGCTCGCTTAATTACGCAAAATCTAAAGTTTCAGAGGCATAATATGCTGGCTAGCTTTGCTTTAACATAATAATAATTGCAGTGCCTCAGCCGCAAGTGACTCTCTGTGCTTAGTTTAGCTAAAATCATTTGCTGCTGAAGTATTGTAACGTGCTGGTCAGCTATGTTTTAACATGATAATAATTGCACTGATTACAGACATAATGTTGCATCTTCTTACATTTGGCCAATGTCTATTCCTGTTGAGGAGTGGCAGTGCGAGTGAGTTTACAGCTTTAATAGGTAAGTCCATTACAAGACTTGGTTAGTGGAAAGCAATGAAAGAAGTGCAACTATATATATTTGTTTTTTGTACAAGATTTTGATTGAAAAGATTTTGTACAATCTTCTAAACAGAGTATTGTATTTGTTTCTTAGATGATTTTGAGAAAAAAAGTACAAACACTACATCTATCTTGACAACATCCGGTTACTATGTGGTTGAATTCATCACGCCTTATGTTACCCACAACTGGTGCTATCAGTCCTTCCTTTCTTCTCCATCCAGCTACAACTGCCAAATGCATAAAAAACATATCCTCTAATATTCCACAGTCGTATAGTACTCATAAAGATAATGTTGTAGTACATAAAATGGATATAGTAACCTCAGCAGAGGACAGGAAAAGAAAAGTATCTTCGTCTACTAGTTCGGTTTTATCCATAGGTGAAGTATCTAGAGTTTCTCCGGAGAAAAAAATAGAATTTCTGAAACCTCTTCCGAAAAAACATAAGTGACAAGTTAACTGATGACAATGAGATGTTTTTGGAATTCAAAGATTTCTTTAGGGATGATGTGTTCATTTCCTATGATAATTTTTGTCAATTCATAAGGAACTGTAAGGGTAAACAGAATATTTCTAATATTGTCAATCATTACTGTCAAGATCCGGCATCTCTACATGATTTGTTAATTATGGTTATCCAATTATATTGGTGAAAACTAATGTATTGGAAGGTTGCTTGAAACGTTTGATCAAAAAAGTTAGAGCGTGTGGTTTAACACCTGACATTGACCTCTCAGACTTCTTCTTCGGAAGCTTCAACTTACTAAATAATCGTTTTCAGATGTTAGTACGCCATCTGCTTCGGAAGCAATCGATAATGATATTGAATCCTTTTGTGCAATGATACTAGAGGTAGCCGAAACATCAATTCCACACTCATCAGTAGGGCACGGAACTTTTGTAACAAAACGATACGATTTCCCCCCTCCACTTGTTCTCATTGGCTAGCTTTCTAGGAAGCCACTGAGAACAAGTGGAGGGGGAAATCGTATCATTTTGTTACAAAAGTTTTGTGCCTTACTCATCATACAAGAATAACAAATCCAGCTATTTGATGATTACGTGCTGGTAACTAAGTCTATTAGCACAGAAAATTGAACAAGATAGTTATATTAGAAAGGAATTAGAAAGAGCATGCGCGGATGGTAAAGTCGCACTAGCGCTCGCGGTGTAAAGTTTTGGGATTTTTACTAGTTTTTTGGGTCAAAAATTTACTAAATTTGGTGTACACCAATAACTAATAAGTGTTTGCATCATTTGGTAAAGTGAAATAATCAAGAATGGTTCGTCGAAAGGGTGAAAAATCGTCTGACTCGTCAGAACTGGAGTGTTTGATCATGGCTGCCCTTGAGAAGGAGGATTTTATTAAAAGACTGAGTGGCCTCATAGCTAAGGTGGTAGCGGACCAATTGGATACGTTGAAGAGAGAATTTGATGGTAAAATTAGTGATTTTTGAGCAATATTCACGAAAAATGCGATAATATTGAGGAACAAATCTCTAAACAGATGTTTGGTGAAATACAAGTTCTTAAGCGGCGCTGTGACGAGATCGATAAATCCGGTTCTGATAAAATTGATCGTCTCGAACAATATGGGAGACGAAATAATTTACGTTTATTTGGTGTAAAGGAGACCCCGGAAGAAAATACCGATCTGGTCGTTTTAAATATTTTTAAAAGTTATCTTGGAGAAGAATTGGATATATCAGCTATTCAACGATCTCACCGAATTGGTAAAATTAAGGAGAAATACAGTCGGGCTATTATTATCAAGTTTTCTTCTTATCGTGTACGTTCAAAAATTTATTCGCTAAAGAGCAAACTGAAGGGAACAAGGGTTGTGATTAAGGAAGATCTTACGCGCGCCATTTAAATTTAGTAGACAACGGTACTTACGAGCATGTTTGGGTTAAGTTACGTTCGAGAGGCGCTGTCTTGGCTGTGGGTGTGGTGTACAGACCCCCGAATTATGTCGGTGATTTATTTTTTGAGAACCTGGAGGAGACATTGATGCTGGCAAAACAACTCTGTTCACATGTGGTATGTTTGGGCGATTTTAATATCAATTTGTTGGACCGTGGCTCGCGTCCTGTTCTGTCGTTCAATCTCTTATTGGACTCCTTGGATATGACTCAAGTAGTTCAGGAGCCTACAAGGGTGACGCACACTACCTCAACGCTTATAGATTTTATTATTGTTTCTAATGAATTAACGGTGCGGGATGCCCTTGTTGATGAAACTCTAGCTATATCGGACCATGCTCTGGTCTTCTGCAGCATCGGATTGAGAAAGATAAATTCTAATCCCCATCAGTACAAACAATTTAGAAATCTTAAAAATATAAACTTGGATTTATTTGAGGCTGATGTTAGCAATTATGGTTGGGATTTAATTTATGAGTTGCATGACATTGACGACAAAATTTCATTCTTAAATACGGGTTTGTTAAGTTTGATCGACTTTCATGCTCCTGTAAAAACTGTACGTATCACGAGGCCTCCCGCACCGTGGATAACCGAGAATTTGAAATTTATGATGAACCTAAGAGATAAAGCTTACCGAAAGTTTGAGCATTCTAGGAATCATAATGATTTTATGTATTTTAGGCAGCTCCGCAATTTGGTTAACTCTAGTGTTCGTCATGAAAAGAAGGCATATCTGCGGTATCGTAGCGGTGCTGATCCGGGCAACGTTTGGAAACATCTGAGAGATTTAAATATCTTAAATAAAACTCATTGGCACATGGATTTGTCGCACTTGCGAACTGCAAATGATCTAAATAATTTCTTTGTTGCCAATAATAATAATGCGGACCCCCCGACCCTTATACCAGACGTTATTATTCTTCTAACAAGTTTAGTACTAAATCTTTTAAGTTCATCGCTACTACTGAAACAGAGGTAGCTAATCTTGTTCTGCAGCAATCATCGACAGCGGTGGGAGCGGACGGGTTGGGGTTGTCGGTTGTGCAATTGTTTTGTTCATTGATTTTGCCTCACATTACTCATATCTACAATTTCTGCATTGAAAATAGTTGCTTCCCACGGGAGTGGAGAACGTCTCTCGTGACTCCAATCCCAAAAAATGGCAATCCAGCTGAGTTTACTCACCTGCGGCCGATCAGCATCCTTTCTACTTTATCCAAAATTTTTGAAAAGATACTGGCCAGGCAAATTGACTCTAAATTCTATTCTACCAAAACAGCAATCAGGGTTTAGAGAGGGGTATAGTTGTACTACGTTACTGTTGAATGTGTTGGATGATATAATCTCGGCAATTGATAGGGGTAGGATGTGTGCATTGGTTTTGCTTGACTACAGTAAAGCTTTTGACACTATTAATCACGAGTTACTGCTGTCCATTTTGGGTCATATTGGTTTCGAAAATTGTTCTGTGGATCTTTTGAGGAGTTACCTGTTTGGTCGCCGTCAGTTGGTTCGGTTGGGCAACGAATACTCGGATCCCCTTCCGGTTCCTTCTGGAGTTCCTCAGGGATCCATATTGGGGCCACTATTGTTTATTATTTACACGTTTAACTTGCAGTCCTCGGTGAGGAACTGTAAAATGCATTGTTTCGCTGATGATACACAAATCTACATTGATTTTCCTGTGTCGGAGGCTGCAGCGGCTAATGATGTATTGATAGGGGATCTGGAGAATGTGGTGAGGGAGAGTGGGAGCCATGGCTTAAAACTCAATTCCGCAAAGTCGACTTATATGATATTCGGTGGAATTAGGGGTAAGGAAACTTTAAATGATTTTAGAGTTGAGGTTAGTGGTGTCACCTTAAATCGTGTTGAGTCAGCCAGAAATCTAGGATTACAAATCGATACGGACCTAAGATTTAGACAACACATTAGTAATTGTATGAAAAAAGTTTATATGAACTTAAAAAATATATATGCAAGCAGGAAAATGTTGCCTACCAACACTAAAAAGCTGGTATTAAATACTCTAGTGTTGTCTCATTTCGATTATGCCGATGTAGTCTACGGTCCGTGTGTTGATGGGCGAATTCAAATGGCCCAGAATAATTGTATGCGCTTGATATTTGGGATTCGTAGACACCAACATATTTCTCATAAACTTGCTGACCTCGGATGGCTTAATATGGCCAATAGACGCCAGTATCATGCAGCCTCCTTGTTCCACAAAGTGGTTCTGAATAAGACGCCACCCTATCTTTACGAAAAATTAACTTTTCGAACGGATGTTCATAATATTAATATCCGCAATCGGGGTTTACTTACCATGCCGCAGCATCGGACTGCGCTTTTTGAACGGTCATATAGTTACAATATATCGAAAGTCTATAACCGCATTCCGCCTTGGACGAGATCACTGTCCATCCCGGCATTCAGAAAGCATTTTTTCTCTACTACGTTTCTGTCGCAGGACTGATATTACTTCTTTTGTTTTATTTTTTGTTGTTTACTTACTAATCTGTTTTTTATTCAATCGATCCATGCACATGTGAACCCACAGTCAATGCAAAAGTAGGACGAGGACATTTTTGTTCTGTTTTTCTTTTTGCTTTGTTGATTTAATTTCGGATTAATTTAAAGAAAATTTTTGGTATTAATTTAATTTTGGATTTCAAGGTTTCAGTGGAAGAGCAACCGCTGCATGTCAGTGGCATTCAGCGGTTGAACTGCACCTTGGGATTTCCCACTTGTTTAGTATTAGATCGTCTAGTGGAAGTGTGATATGTTATGTTGTCGTATATTATTACAGGTGGGAAATAAAGGCATTATTATTATTATTATTATTATTATTTAGCTTTTTGTTAGCAGCAGCACTTGGAAGAAATTGTGAAGACACATTTAATTTTTTTTCTTGTGTCTCGATATTACAGTTCGTCTCAATAATTCTTCCACAACGTCAGTACGGCTATAACTTGTCTGATATTGTCCTAGGATAAATCTTATGTAAGTTAACAAATCTTTTTTTAAAACTTTTTATATCGAAGCTTTGTTTCTATACAACATCTGAAAATAGAGTCGTTTAGCTTTAAATTAAGTAATAAATCATTCCTTAACTCCTTAATATAACGTTGATGCGATTTTTCTTATATTTCTTTCACCTATAATAAATTACCCTTATCTATAAAATTATATTATAAAATATTTATAATAAATTTCCTCCTTCCTATAAATTTTATGATAAGCCGTTTAATGGATGTTTTATACCTACCAATAAGACTATCCAGCAAATCAATACCTATAAAAGTATAGTACACCGTATTTTTTTTTCTTTCTTGGAGTTTTTAGAATTCCAATTAATATATTACTTCATTTTATTTAGATATCAAAGAACGGTTTTCAACAATAAATTTTCATTCTTTTAATAACACCTAATTTTCCAAGATATCTTAAAAGAATGTTTTTCTCAACGATTTTCGACAGTGACCTTGAAATGACTTTGACCAAACTAAGAATAAAGAACGTTGATTTTTTTCTTGACTAACAATAAGCTAAAACTAAACTGGTCAGCGAATTGCAATGACTCAGCAGGAAATGATTTCGACAAAACTAAGAATAGAGAACGCTGGATTTTCTTAATTAAGCCAAGGTCGTTTGCGGCCGAAGCTCTGCAATTTTTATCATATTAACCTTTTATAGTCCAACGTTCCCAAAACGAGAACATTATTCAAATTTTTTCAATCGCTAATTGTACGATGTAAACTTATAGAAATTTAACGCAATATCTATTATTTAAATTAAAACTAGACCTAGAACTAGAAACTTTCGAATTAAGGAGCGCGTCTTTTGATAGCGAGTAATCTTCCTTGAGATATTTAATAGAAAAAAGGATGCACTATTTTTAATACTTTTTACCATTTTCCATATCTGTGAGCTTGGGGAATTGGAAGTTATGGAAGATACATAGTTATTCCATGAATTCCTTTTACTTTCAGGTACTGTCGTCTATCTCTTAGCTTTTTAAAGTCGATAAGATTTTCTTCTGTTGGATGTCTACGGAATTTTATTACGAATTGCTATTGCTACATTTTTACTCCACCAGGGAACAGCTTTCTTTAAAGGAATACCTACCTGATGAGTGTGGAATTGATGTTTCGGCTACCTCTAGTATCATTGCACAAAAGGATTCAATATCATTATCGATTGCTTCCGTAGCAGATGGCGTACTAACATCTGAAAACGATTATTTAGTAAGTTGAAGCTTCCGAAGAAGAAGTCTGAGAGGTCAATGTCAGGTATTAAACCACATGCTCTAACTTTTTTGATCAAACATTTCAAGCAACCTTCCAATACATTAGTTTTCACCAATATAATTGGATAACCATAATTAACAAATCATGTAGAGATGCCGGATCTTGACAGTAATGATTGACAATATTAGAAATATTCTGTTTACCTTTACAGTTCCTTATGAATTGACAAAAATTATCATAGGAAATGAACACATCATCCCTAAATAAATCTTTGAATTCCAAAAACATCTCATTGTCATCAGTTAACTTGTCACTTATGTTTTTTCGGAAGAGGTTTCAGAAATTCTATTTTTTTCTCCGGAGAAACTCTAGATACTTCACCCATAGATAAAACCGAACTAGTAGACGAAGATACTTTTCTTTTCCTGTCCTCTGCTGAGGTTACTATATCTATTTCATGTACTACAACATTATCTTCATGAGTACTATACGACTGTGGAATATTAGAGGATATGTTTTTTATGCATTTGGCAGTTGTAGCTGGATGGAGAAGAAAGGAAGGACTGATAGCACCAGTTGTGGGTAACATAAGACGTGATGAATTCAACCACATAGTAACCGGATGTTCTCAAGATAGATGTAGTGTTTGTACTAGGACCATTTATATGATCTTTTTTTCTCAAAATCATCTCAGAAACCAGCCATTAACATTTGTGCCTACAGTTCACGGCAATCAATTATTAACCTTGTACAAAAAACAAATATATATAGTTGCACTTCTTTCATTGCTTTCCAATAACCAAGTCTTGTCCTGGACTTAACTATTAAAGCTGTAAACTCACTAGCACTGCCACTCCTCAACAGGAATAGACATTGGCCAAATGTAAGAAGATGCAACATTATGTCTGCAATCAATGCAATTGTTATCATGTTAAAACATTATCATGTTATCATGTAATTAAGCGAGCTTAAGGTCGCTTGAGCTTATTACAACAACTCTGCAGGAAATGATTTCTGCCAAACTAAAAACAGAGAATGTTAGTGGAAGCAAGGTATTGCTACTATTGGTGGTAAATTAATTTCATTTCTCATTCATTGTGCGTTCTTCGCTCCTATGGTTCCTCGCGATAAGATTTTTGAATTTAGGTCATAAAACGAGATGCCGCCAACATAAAACGAATCGACGTCAGTGTCATTTCTGGTTATTCTGTGGCTGTGCAGTTGTTATCATGTCAAAAAAATGATGGCCAATATGTAGGAATGTCTAACCAGGATATGACTTGTTATCACTTTAAAACGAAGCTAACCAGTGGGTTAAGGGGTGCTTAAGTGTGTTAATTAACCTTCGTCGTCGATATGAAATCCCAAAACTGGGTCAACGGTGAGCGAATGAGCACCGTTTTTGGCCCACTTAGTAATTAATATTATACAACCTGTAAATTTTCAGTAAACTTTAATTTTATCTAAAAACTGATGAAATCATGAAAGCATCATGAAAAATGAGGAGTTTCACAAAACATATTGCATACACTTGTCGAAGTTGATTATGCCAATCAACTTCATGCTCTACGAAACCCATGTTTTCCTTGTAATCATCAACGACTGGAAGCAGAGTGCACATCAATTTTCGTTCCATTCTTTTGCTTCCTTTTTACGGTGGTCTCTTCTGTCAATGAAAATTAGAGCAAAATTTCACGCACTTACTGTCCTTCCATTTGTAATAACTTATATCTAAATTTGTGATCTGGTAATAGTAATAACCCCACATAGCTTTATGGGATTGAATTGTTTTGTCCACAACCAACTGCCTAGTGCCATGATAATAACTGGAGAACTGACGATTAAGTGTTTCAAAATACGGACTTATCTTATATGTATAGTTTATCCGTATTGTTCTTAGAAACTAATGCAGATATGATAAAATCTTCTGAAATCTGTTACAGGTCATTGTTCGTATGACTAGTTGTACACTCAAGTCTTCAACATTACTCCAGAAGAGTTTATAGCTTGGCAAATTGTGATAATTCATTAAGAAAATTATGCCAAGAAAATACAGCAACTCTTCTTCTTTCAGGTTGATCGTTTTATACCTTTGGGTGGCGTACAAATTACATTGAAAGGTAATATCTTTCACACAGTGAAAGATCTGGATAATCGTATCATGGAATTTCAGTCTGTTTTTCCGCTTTCTCCATTTTCTATCAATTTCTTGCTGGTTCTTTCTTCTTCCCTTGTTGTATTTCTACTACTTTAGTGTCACTTTTTTCATTTTGATTAGTTAGTTGTTCTACTTCTTCATCTTCCAGGATAGGTACCTACTTGCACGACTAATAACAATGTCATCTTCTTCACCTTCTATGTCTGTTGCAGGATTATCCAACGGGAGATTTTGTAATTCAACACAAACTTTTTCAACCTCAACCAAAAGTTCTTTATCAATCAAAGCTTTGTTCAAGATATTAAAGGTAACACTTCGGAATCGGAGCTTGCTATAAAAAAACTTTTATAACAAAAATTGTTGCAAATTTTATTGTTAACAATATTGCTCTCTTGCACTTTTGCTTAGATACATCAATATCGCGATAGATACGAAAATATGAAAATTTGATGAATTTATTGCTTTTTCAAGTTATTAAAGATAACACTTGAAAATCGGAGCATGCTATAGAAAATCTTTTATAACAAAAATTGTTGCAAATTATATTATTAACAAGATTACTCTCTTGCACTTTTGTTCTTAGATACAGCAATATCGAGATAGATACGAAAATATGAAAATTTGATGAATTTATTTCTTGTTCAAGTTATTAAAGGTAACACTTGGGAATCGGAACTTGCTATAAGAAAGCTTTTATAACAAAAATTGTTGCAAATTTTGTTATTAACAATATTGCTCTCTTGCACTTTTGCTCTTAGATACATGAATATCGAGATAGTTCCGAAAATATGAAAATTTGATTAATTTATTTCTTTTTCAAGATATTAAAGGTAACACTTGGGAATCGGAGCATGCTATAGAAAATCATTTATAACAAAAATTATTGCAAATTTTATTGTTAACAATATTGCTCTCTTGCATTTTTGCTCTTAGATACGTCAATATCGAGATAGATACGAAAATATTAAAATTTGATGAATTTATTTCTTTTTCAAGTTATTAAAGGTAACACTTTTGAATCGGAGCTTGCTATAAGAAAACTTTTAGAACGAAAGTTGTAGCAAATTTTATTGTTAACAATATTGCTTTCTTGCACTTTTGCTCTTAGATACGTCAATATCGAGATAGATACAAAAATATGAAAATTTCATGAATTTGTTGCTCTTTCAAGTTGTTAAAGGTAAGACTTGAGAATCGGAGCTTGCTATAAGAAAACTTTTAGAACGAAAGTTGTAGTAAATTTTATTGTTAACAATATTGCTCTCTTGCACTTTTGCTCTTAGATACGTCAAGATTGAGATAGATACGAAAATATGAAAATTTTATGAATTTGTTGCTCTTTCAAGTTATTAAAGGTATCACTTGGGAATCGGAGCTTGCTATAAGAAAACTTTTAGTATAAAAATTGTTGCAAATATCATTGTTAACAATATTGCTCTCTTGCACTTTTGCTCTTACAAGGGAAGTGTCACAACTGTGTCTCACCGATTTCGATGCAATTTGGTACAGTCATAGAATGGGCCAAAATAAGGTTCGTACATTTTTTTATACGTGCGGTAAAAGCCCCTGGGGCGAGTTATAGGGGTTGAAAGTTTGGAGAAAAAGTACGTTTTCACTTATATTTTAAAAATGAAAAGTGCTATCAAAATTTGGTAAATTGTAACTGATATTCATTTTAAAAGAGCTTTCTTTTGATGTATCACACATATACCAGAGGGTTAAGAAGGGCGAACTACCCCTATTTTTTTGGAATTATTTAAAAACCACCCTATCGATTTTGGCGGCATTAAGTATACTTCCAGCACGTTCAAAAATATTAGTTAAGGGTTTTTTCCCATTCGCTCTAGATCATCCCCAGCGAAGTTACGGGGGTTAACATGTAACCACTTTTCGTAAGAATGATGTGATAAAATTGTCAGGTATTTTGAAAATACTTTAACAAAACCGTAAATTAGTCGCACAATAAAATGTTTAATGTAAAATAAGGCATAATACACCATTTAGGGGTGGTTGGGGTTAACCACCCCCTTAAAAATTAATTCTATCCCGGGCATTACTTGTTGATTACGGCGAAATTTGGTACTGTGTTTGTTTTATATAGTTTATTAGTTTATTTTTATTCTACATAATGTTGCCAAAAATACACCTACCAAAAAAATTTTGGCACAATATTTGTTTTTTTAGTGCCGCTTGCTAAAGGTCATTTCTCAAAATAGTTTTTTCTAGTATAAAAGAACGTGTGCCCAGTGGGTAGATTTTAGTTTCAGAGCAACTGACAGAAGCAATGGTTACAATAAACCCAATAAACGTTTTAAATTTGCTAATGACAGTTTTTACTGTTATGAATATTCCCCAGACTCCTGTAAATGAAGCAGAAGTTAGTTTAAAAGAAAATATACAGCGTATTTTAATGGAAAGTATGGAAGACTACAATATGCAAATTGAAGACGAAACTGTATTAATTTTCGATTCATCCAATGGCATCAATGACGGTCAGCAAATTATTGAAGACCAGGATACAACTGACAGGTTTGTAGAAGATACTGATGCTCATTGTCCATTGAAGGATGACATCGACTACGAGTACAAATTAGAGGCGGTAAATTACTGGACAAGTGGGAAGAAAGGTTATTTGAAACTAGAAACCGTAAAAAACAAATACCGAAAAGTAACGTCAAAGACCCAATTGCACAGATGGTCTAAATATATTGAAGAAAGAGGGACATACAAAGAAAAATTAGCAGAAATTACCGAATTTGTAATTAATCAAGCGAGAGCCGCCGTAGATAATAAATTGCCACTACATGATATTGATATACGCAGATGGGCTATACAAGCTAGAAATGAAAAGAATTTATCTCCTCAACTGTTCAAAGCATCTCATAGCTGGGTGCAACGTTTTAAGAAAGCAAATCGGTTAGTAAGCCGAAAAATAACAAAATTTCTATCCCAAAAACAAATTGGAAATGTTGATCGAGTAAAAACTTTAGCAAAAGATTTCGTTAAAGAGGCAAAGCTACAAATCCAAATATATGGACCTGAAAACACCTACAATTCGGATCAGAGCGGTTTTAACTTGGAATTCCATTCGGGAAGAACATTAAGCGATTTAGGAGTTAAAACCGTAGAAAGTGTGGTCCAGTCGGTGTCATCTACAACGCACAGTTACACAATTCAACCCGTAATATCTGCTGATGGGAAACTTCTTTCTCCACTTTTTATTGTTTTAAAAGAACCCTCTGGCAGCTTTGGACCGAGGGTAGCAAATACAATGTTTAAAGCAGACAATATATACGTTTTGGCATCAAAATCTGGAAAGTTAACTTCAGAACACATGAAAAATTGGCTCCAAAATGTATATTTTCCAAATACTGGTTCTAAATCATTATTATTATTAGATTCTTGGAGTGGCCATTGTCCTGAAGTTATTAGTGAAATAACTCCATCAGGTACTAATTTTAAACATTTATCTATACCTGCAGGGACAACAGGTCAAATACAGCCCCTAGATGTATTTGGTTTCAGAATATGGAAAAATTTTATTAGAAGATTCTCTGATCAGATTATTCTTTACCAGTATGATGTCAATTTACATCAGAGGGATAACATATTAAAATTGCAATCGTTGACGCATAACCAGTTGGCTTCCCCTCGGTTTATAAATGTTTTTAAATACGCATGGTTTGCAAGTGGCTATATAGAGGAGAGACCAGACCATTTTGAAAATCCCGTGGAAGTTTGCTTTTCGAGTGAGAAGCCAACGTGTGATATCTGTGGGGATATAGCGGTCATAACATGTGCATGGTGTAAAAAATCCTTATGTTTAAAACATTTTTTCCACGACTTTCATTTTTGCCAACACTACGTAGAATAAAAATAAATTTAATATTGAAAATTAATATAATACATAAAAAACGTCAATTAGTAATGTAGAATAAACTTCTTTGGTATATTGAACTATTTTTTTTGTCAGTTGCTTTTTAACTCATAAATAAATAAAATATCTTATTTATCTAGTAGTTTTATATTTATTATTTAAAGAAAATGAGGGTAGTTTACCTCGTGGAACATCGATAGATAGATTTTTAAAAAACAATACCACAGTTACGATGGCAGTTTTCATCTTCGAGGTATAAACAAAAAACTACCCCTAATTTGTAACCCTTATAACCATTTTCAAAAATTTTTACTTCAAATATAAAACAAACACAGTACCAAATTTCGCCGTAATCGACAAATAACGCCCGGGATAGAATTAATTTTTAAGGGGGTGGATAACCCCAACAACCCCTATATGGTGTATTATGCCTTATTTTACACTAAACATTTTATTGTGCGACTAATTTACGGTTTTGTTTAAAGTATTTTCAAAATACCTGACAATTTTATCACATCATTCTTACGAAAAGTGCTTACATGTTAACCCCCGTAACTTCGCTGGGGTTGATCTAGGGCGAATGGGAAAAAACCCTTAACTAATATTTTTGAACGCACTAGAAGTATACTTAATGCCGCCAAAATCGATAGGGTGGTTTTTAAATAATTCCAAAAAAATAGGGGTAGTTCGCCCTTTTTAACCCTCTGCTATATGTGTGACACATCAAAAGAAAGCTCTTTTAAAATGAATATCAGTTACAATTTACCAAATTTTGATAGCACTTTTCGTTTTCAAAATATAAGTGAAAACGTACTTTTTCTCCAAACTTTCAACCCCTATAACTCGCCCCAGGGGCTTTTACCGCACGTATAAAAAAATGTGCGAACCTTATTTTGGCCCATTCTATGACTGTACCAAATTGCATCGAAATCGGTGAGACACAGTTGTGACACTTCCCTTGTTAGATACGTCAAGATCGAGATAAATACGAAAATATGAAAATTTGATGAATTTATTTCTTTTTCAAGTTATTAAAGGTAACACTTGGGAATCGGAGCATGCTACAGGAAATCTTGTATAACAAAAATTGTTGCAAATTTTATTATTAACAATATTGCTCTCTTGCACTTTTGCTCTTAGATACGTCAATATCGAGATAAATACGAAAATATCATGAATTTGTTGCTCTTTCAAGTTATTAAAGGTAACACTTGAGAATCGGAGCTTGCTATAAGAAAACTTTTAGAACGAAAGTTGTAGCAAATTTTATTGTTAACAATATTGCTCTCTTACACTTTTGCTCTTAGATACGTCAATATCGAGATAGATACAAAAATATGAAAATTTCATGAATTTGTTGCTCTTTCAAGTTGTTAAAGGTAAGACTTGAGAATCGGAGCTTGCTATAAGAAAACTTTTAGAACGAAAGTTGTAGTAAATTTTATTGTTAACAATATTGCTCTCTTGCACTTTTGCTCTTAGATACGTCAAGATTGAGATAGATACGAAAATATGAAAATTTTATGAATTTGTTGCTCTTTCAAGTTATTAAAGGTATCACTTGGGAATCGGAGCTTGCTATAAGAAAACTTTTATTATAAAAATTGTTGCAAATATCATTGTTAACAATATTGCTCTCTTGCACTTTTGCTCTTAGATACGTCAAGATCGAGATAGATACGAAAATATGAAAATTTGATGAATTTATTTCTTTTTCAAGTTATTAAAGGTAACACTTGGGAATCGGAGCATGCTATAGGAAATCTTTTATCACAAATATTGTTGCAAATTTTATTGTTAACAATATTGCTCTCTTGCACTTTTGCTCTTAGATACGTCAATATCGAGATAGATACGAAAATATGAAAATTTTATGAATTTGTTGCTCTTTCAAGTTATTAAAGGTATCAGTTGGGAATCGGAGCTTGCTATAAGAAAACTTTTATTATAAAAATAGTTGCAAACATCATTGTTAACAATATTGCTCTCTTGCACTTTTGCTCTTAGATACGTCAATATCGAGATAGATACGAAAATATAAAAATTTTATGAATTTGTTGCTCTTTCAAGTTATTAAAGGTAACACTTGAGAATCGGAGCTTGCTACAAGAAAACTTTTACAACTAGAATTGTTACAGATTTTATTGTTAACAATATTGCTCTCTTGCACTTTTGCTCTTAGAAACGTCAATATCGAGATAGATACGAAAATATGAAAATTTTATGAATTTGTTGCTCTTTCAAGTTATTAAAGGTAACACTTGAGAATCGGAGCTTGCTACAAGAAAACTTTTACAACTAAAATTGTTACAGATTTTATTGTTAACAATATTGCTCTCTTGCACTTTTGCTCTTAGATACGTCAATATCGAGATAGATACGAAAATATGAAAATTTCATAAACTTATTGCTTTTTCAAGTTATTAAAGGTAACACTTGGAAATCGAAGTATGCTATAGGAAATCTTTTATGACAAAAATTGTTGCAAATTTTATTGTTAACAATATTGCTCTCTTGCATTTTTGCTCTTAGATACGTCAATGTCGAGATAGATACGAAAATATGAAAATTTGATGAATTTATTTCTTTTTCAAGTTATTAAAGGTAACACTTGGGAATCGGAGCATGCTATAGGAAATCTTTTATAACAAAAATTGTTGCAAATTTTGTTGTTAATAATATTGCTCTCTTGCACTTTTGCTCTTAGATTCGTCATTATCGAGATAGATACGAAAATTTGATGAATTTATATCTTTTTCAAGTGATTAAAGGTAACACTTGGGAGTCGGAGCATGCTATAGGAAACCTTTTATAATAAAAATGGTTGCAAATTTTATTGTTAACAATATTGCTCTCTTGCATTTTTGCTCTTAGATACGTCAATATCGAGATAGATACGAAAATATGAAAATTTAATGAATTTATTGGTTTTTCAAGTTATTAAAGGTAACACTTGGGATTCGGAGCTTGCTATAAGAAAACTTTTATAGCAAAAATTGTTGCAAATTTTATTGTTAACAATATTGCTCTCAACCCCTTTCGACCCCGTCACATTAAAGTCTCGTCAGTGTCGATAAGGGCTGACCAATAACCAAACTGACGACATCATTGCAAGTATGCAACCAACATCACAGTGTAATACGGAAATCGCGTATACTGTGATGTTGGTTGCATACTTGCAATGATGACGTCGGGTACGATAATTAATTAATATTAATTTCGACAGCTTATATGTATAGCAAGTCTAGCTTTTGAAAAGGTATGATTTAAGTTGGTGCCCTTTTAAATATAAAATGTGAAAAGGAGCAATTTCAGCACTTCACCTTTTTCCTATTGCAAAGGTAAAAACGCTGTTCAAGCACGAAAAAAATTATCCAATGTGTGTGATGTGTTGACAGAACGCCAGTATCAAAACTGTTCGATTCGACAATTTTGATGTTGAAGTTACACCACGTTTTAGAAGGTCATTCGAAGCTGATAAAAACACAATACGACTCGATAAATAAAATGTTATTTTAAATATCAATTTTCAGTTATTCTAGCTCTTTTATTTTCGTTTCAAAATTACAATCGTAACATGATCCCCCGAAAAGTTATAACACAAACTTCCCAAATTAACAAAACCAGATCAATCTCAATCCGGGCACGAAATAGATCCCGGTTAAACTCGAGGGAAATTTGACGTTTATAAATCGAGGTAATCTATCAAAACGTCTAAACTGATTGAGCCCGAATGCAAATTGAACGGTTGTTAAACGACATTCGAGAAGAGTTAAGAATTTTGGCGAAGAATGAATTTTCAAGAAAAAATGTATAAGTGTTATGGGGTGGTTTTTGGGGCATCTTGGTTGTACGATATCGGTTTCTACGTCGCGGACGGTTGATTTTATTGACTCGGGGCCGTATCGGATGAATTATAATGGCCCATCGCGACAGCTTTTACCTCCAACCAGCTCTCTTGTCCACCCCCCTTTATCCTGCCAATGTATATTTATTGTTCGGGCCAACAACGCTGCCCAAGGACCGCAATAAATTATTTATGAGAGGGTGGATTTTCGAGTTTCACCCATCCCCTCTAGTTTTCCACTATACAGAGTTCCTAATTTATTTCCTCTTTTCAAATAGAAAAATTATTTCGTTTTTCCTCTGTCTGTGGAGAGGAAAGTTTTAACAAAGTAATTTATTAGCGAAGATACTTTCGTTAATTTCCCAGGTTGGGGTTTCTAATGAAAGAAAATGGTGGAAAGTTAGGTCTTATTAATTGAAGTAAATGAAGCAGAAAAATAAAAATAAAAAATGCTTACCATTGTGTGTATGTCATGGAAAATCCACCGTGGCTGGAAAGCTCCCTTCCATCGCGATGATATCGACTTTTCATTGTAATTCTGAATTTGCGTTTTGCCGCAGGGCTACCAACCGGGGGTTTCACCTGTCGACTCTGCGAGAGAGCACTGAAAGCACAAAAAATGAACAAAAATAAACGATCCTATCTGTATAGCGTCTATGTAGCTGCTATATAGCTTCTATATAGCTGAGTGGTGTCATGACTTAAGCGAAATTGAATAATTTAAAAAGAAAATAAATCACTTCGTTTCATTGTGTTGGGTTAAAAAGAGTTTCCGCTTGTACAGCTGTGTTAAGCTCCTGGAACAAGCTAATCTGGGCTAGTGAAAATAAACCCGTCCCTTGTCGCAGTCCAATTTCCATGGAAATTAGGACCAGAAATCCTTCCACTCTGCCGCTTGCGTTGACGTCCAATAAACACCGCTTCATTAGCCACTTGTAAATCGTAAACACCTCTCCGGATTTAAATATTGTTTGCATTTCCATGCATATTTATTTCCTCAAGTTCTTAGCGCAGAACTTAAATTAAACAAGGGGACTAATTTAATCGATTCCTGTACCAATTTCAACCTAGTTCTAGTTCTAGATTACACAATCATCTCTCGACAAGGTCATCAATTAAATGATATAAATTTTATTATATATATTTATTTTATTATTTAAAAAATATAAATTTTGCAAATATGCAACCAAATACGCACATCGCGTATTGCAATATCAACACTGTGATATTGGTTGCATACTTGCAATAATGACGTCGGGCACGATAATTAATTAAAACACTGTATATAAATTGATATTTATTTTTAAAGAGCTTTCCATTGATGTATCACACATGTACTAGAGGGTTGTATGGGGTATCATCAATTAATTATTTAATATTTTGATGTAATTAATATTGCTCTCTTGTACTTTTGCTCTTAGATACGTCAATTTCGCGATAGATACAAAAATATGAAAATTTGATGAATTTATTTCATGTTCAAGTTATTAAAGGTAACACTTGAGAATTGGAGCATGCTATCAAAAAACTTTTATAACAAAAATTGTTGCAAATTTTATTGTTAACAATATTGCTCTCTTGCACTTTTGCTCTTAGATACGTCAATATCGAGATAGATACGAAAATATGAAAATTTAATTAATTTATTTCTTTTTCAAGTTATTAAAGGTAACACTTGGGAATCGAAGAATGCTATAGGAAATCTTTTATAACAAAAATGGTTGCAAATTTTATTGTTAACAATATTGCTCTCTTGCACTTTTGCTCTTAGATACGTCAATATGGAGATAGATACAAAAATATGAAAATTTGATGAATTTATTTCTTTTTCAAGTTATTAAAGGTAACACTTGGGAATCGGAGCATGCTATAGGAAATCTTTCACAACAAAAATTGTTGCAAATTTTATTGTTAACAATATTGCTCTCTTGCACTTTTGCTCTTAGATACGTCAATATCTTGATAGATACAAAAATATGAAAATTTGATGAATTTATTTCTTTTTCAAGTGATTAAAGGTAACACTTGGGAATCGGAGCATGCTATAGGAAATCTTTTATAACAAAAATTATTGCAAATTTTATTGTTAACAATGTTGCTCTCTTGCACTTTTGCTCTTAGATACGTCAATATCTTGATAGATACAAAAATATGAAAATTTGATGAATTTATTTCTTTTTCAAGTTATTAAAGGTAACACTTGGGAATCGGAGCATGCTATAGGAAATCTTTTATAACAAAAATGGTTGCAAATTTTATTGTTAACAATATTGCTCTCTTGCACTTTTGCTCTTAGATACGTCAATATCGAGATAGATACAAAAATATGAAAATTTGATGAATTTATTTCTTGTTCAAGTGATTAAAGGTAACACTTGGGAATCGGAGCATGCTATAGGAAATCTTTTATAACAAAAATTATTGCAAATTTTATTGTTAACAATATTGCTCTCTTGCACTTTTGCTCTTAGATACGTCAATATCTTGATAGATACAAAAATATGAAAATTTGATGAATTTGTTTCTTTTTCAAGTTATTAAAGGTATCACTTGGGAATCGGAGCTTGCTATAAGAAAACTTTTAGTATAAAAATTGTTGCAAATATCATTGTTAACAATATTGCTCTCTTGCACTTTTGCTCTTAGATGCGTCAATATGGAGATAGATACAAAAATATGAAAATTTGATGAATTTATTTCTTGTTCAAGTGATTAAAGGTAACACTTGGGAATCGGAGCATGCTATAGGAAATCTTTTATAACAAAAATTATTGCAAATTTTATTGTTAACAATATTGCTCTCTTGCACTTTTGCTCTTAGATACGTCAATATCGAGATAGATACAAAAATATGAAAATTTGATGAATTTGTTTCTTTTTCAACTTATTAAAGGTAACACTTGGGAATCGGAGCATGCTATAGGAAATCTTTTATAACAAAAATTGTTGCAAATATTATTGTTAACAATATTGCTCTCTTGCATTTTTGCTCTTAGATACGTCAATATCGAGATAGATACGAAAATTTGATAAATTTATATCTTTTTCAAGTTATTAAAGGTAACACTTGCGAATCGGATTCCTGTACCAATTTCAACCTAGTTCTAGTTTTAGATTACACAATCATCTCTCGACAAGATCATCAATTAAATGATATAAATTTCATTATATATATTTATTTTATTATTTAAAAAATATAAATTTTGTAAATATGCAACCAAATACGCAAATCGCGTATTGCAATATCAACACTGTGATATTGGTTGCATACTTGCAATAATGACGTCGGGCACGATAATTAATTAACACGCTGTATATAAATTGATATTCATTTTTAAAGAGCTTTCCATTGATGTATCACACATGTAGATAGAAATTGGAATCGAATGTCTCGAAGTAAAATATCTTGGGCATTTAATAACTAGCTATTGTGAATTTACCTGTACCACGAAACCAAAAGAAATATATATCATTTTTGCAAACTTGCTCTTGGTATCGCAGATTTATTCCGAATGTGGCCCATTTGTAAACCCTTGAATGATCTTACAAAGAAATTTGCTAAATGGGAATGGAAGCAAAAAGAACAAGAAGCATTTGAAACTCTGAAAGAACTTTTATAACAGAATCAAGCAGGTAAACCTTATATAATACGTACAGATGCCAGTGGTTGGGCTGTTAGTGCTTTTTTACTCCAAGGAGTTGAATACGTGTCAAGATTATTGACGCTGTAGTCAACGTTGAAGTCTCCTACAGGCAGACTAGCTCGATGGGCTCTCATGATACACAGCTTTGATATAACGATGGAACATGTTCTTGAAAAATGTAATATGGTTGCTGATACGTTATCTAAATAGCTCCGTCAACACGAAGAAACAAAATTCTGTGACATATGTATGATTTCCACTGACTTGTCAACACGAATATCTGAAAATATTCGTAACGAACAAAGAAAGGATCCAGACTTAAAGAAGATAATAGATAGTTTTGAAGATTCTAATAAAAGTAACGATTCTCCCGATGGACCGATCGTGCTTATCTGATCCGGTAGACGCAGTACTAGTTGTAGATATATGAATACTACGATGCTCTTATTGCTGCTCATTATGGTGTTGAAAGAACATTAAGTAGAATACCCTCTAGATTTTACTGGATCGGAATGCGGCGTTATGTGATGAATTATATAAATAAATGTATCCAGTATCAAAGATATAAATCGCCTAATCAGAAACCTGCTGGGATGCTGCAGACACCTGTTTTCTAAATGTGTCTTCTAAATGGGTGGAGCTGTTTGGGTTGGAGAAGGCTTCTGCGGAGTAATTGCCGAAATATTCCTTAGATATGGAGTACCACGAATGATATCTGACAATGGAGTCCAAGTAACTCTTTTTATGGGGTTCATCAAATCCTGATTCCGCTACACCACCCCCAAGCCAACATGGTAAAAAGAAAAAAGAGAGATTTAAAACCACGGTTGGTCATATTGGTGAATGGAAAACACGACACATAGAGTGAACATTTATCTGCGATTCGATTTGCCATGAATACTGCCTACAGGATACACTCCAGCTTTCCTTTCAACACGTTCTGTAACAAATTCAGAAAATTTGATCCCAAAGATACTTCCGTATCTACAACGATTACACAAAATTCTATAAGATACCCGAAGCAAGAATGAGATTAAGAATGAGACATTCAAGGTTGGAGAGAGAGTTTTGGTTGACACGCATGTACTTAGTAGTACTGACAAGACAATTTCTGGAAAGTTGGTTCCAAAACGTTCAAAATTATCAGTACTACCAGTTATCAAGTTTTAGATCCACAAGAACCTGAGATTCCTTTAGGCAAATACCATTCATGAGTCTTGAAATTTTGCCAAGATAATCAATCAACGCAACCTCGCGTCTCGTTCCGTATTTTATCAAACATTTTCAAACCAAAGGAGAAATGATGATTAAAGGTACTAAAAAGAAGGGTACAATTTTAGTACACAGGCCAAACTAAACCATAAAAAAATATAAGAATGCAAAAAATGCTGTTAAAATCGAGAGTTAGGCGTTGTTGGAGAATTACGCAAATTTTAGAAGAAGTTCAAAACTTTTTATTGTAGAAACCAGTTCGAAAATACTTCTGATTTTTTGAATATACTAACTTTGACATGTATTCTATTCATTTTATACAAGAACATGTCATTACCTTTACCATGTTCATTACCAACACTTATAATGATAGGTGTTAAGCAATCCAGTGCATTTTTTACAATGATCGAAAAGTATGCAGCACTTGTATTTTATGCGTTGCCAAACTGACGGAAATGAATAACCTGGAGAAGGTAACAGCAAGACCATCTCGGGTAGATATATATAAACTTGGTCTCTCATCTTTGCATCTAGATTGCAAATCAAGATTGAAAAAAAGACTAAGAAAAATTTTTTTGATAAGCTTCGACAAGGTACTGGAAATTCCAACGATGGAAATACAGTTAGAAGATTCTTTTCGAATCCTTCTTGCACAGCAGATATTACAGGAGTAGATGAGGATTTAATTAAAAGGTTTTCCATAATTCTTCAAACATTAGACAGTGGAATGTAGATGCCAAAAAGTTTGAGGAATACACAAATAAAACAGCAGAACTTGATATAGAGCTATATAAACGGTACTACAGGCTTGCTTCAAGCAAAGCATCGTTGAGTACAAGAAGTTAGAAATAAAGATTACAAAGAATATAGGTTATATAACGCTCGGCAATGTTCAAGGATTGCCACCAATCAAAATGTTTTCAATACATTACTGATCATTATATCGTCATTCTTCATAATCTTATGGCTGCTTAAGATTTCTACTCTATATGTCAACTGCGGCGTTATTATGTCTTCTACTATACTTACCTTTGTTATTGCTAGAAGCGGCGACTGTCTTCCTATCACGAAGTATAGCTTGCTTGCCGTTCTTCTTGCAATGCTTAGCCTCTTGGCTGCTTGTTTTCCGGCGTTCAATTTTCTGTTAATCGTTACCCCAAGATATGTCTCTCTTCATCTCTATTCTCTTCGGAACATCTAGGGAGCTCTTCTTGTTAAAGTCTAGTATTTCCGTTTTCTTCATATTCAATCCAATCCTCCATTGTTTGCAGTACCCGTTCATCGTATAAAGTGTTGCTTCACTTCTGGCTCGCACAGTCGCAAAGGTTCCTTTTAGATTGGCCACAAACCCCGTATCATCTGCAAATTGAAAGATTTCTGACCAATAAGCCCAATATGCCTTCTTTCATTTCTCTTACGCTGGACACTTTATCTCCCATTTTTGCCTGAAAGTACCTACGCTTCAAAAAAGAAGCCGTGAATTTGAGTAGGATTCCTTCCAGGTTAGTCTCGATCATCTTTGCCAGCAGACCATTTTGCAGGCAGACTCGTAGGCCTTCTCAACATCCAACAGCATCGCTATCATCTGATGTATTTCTTCTGGGCATGTTAATTTTTTCATCCGTAATCTCCAGTGTTTCCGGATTTCCAATCGGGATATTGTTCTGCGCTGCATTTACTCTTTTCTGGATATCATCTTCAATTTCTCTCCTGTTGTCGAATTGTGATTCTAAGTGATCCGCCAAAAGCTCCGCTTTCTCTTGGTCGTCGAATATTCGATACGATGTTTAGGTATAGTTTAGGTTTTTGGATGTCAGAGATAGTATTGAAGAATATTTGGGTCGATGTAGATGATATTAAGGGATGTTAGAGACGATAATGAGGATTATTCGGGATGATCTCGAGATGTGCCAGATATGATAATGAAGTATCTAAACTCGCACAGATTATACCACACCTGCTCTTTACCTGGTCATTGATTTGGTTTATCCATTGGCCTGCCTTTAATGGCGTTTTGAGTTCTGGTTTCCTTCTTATCTTTCTCTTTCAAGAGCTTCCATAAGGATTGATTTAGGTCTTCTCCGCCCTCTGCAACTGATTGTACACCTTTTTGTGTCACAAATCTCTCGTTTGGCTCCATCTCTTTTTAGTGCTATTTTTTTTCTTTATTAATTTCCTCTCTTCCGTAGATAGACCTAATTTGTTTTCCATTGTCGATCGAAAGCTAACTTTTGCTTCTTCCATAGCTTTCTTGATGGTCGCGGTTAATCTTTGGACTTCTAGATTTATATCCCGTTCTTCCTACATATTCCTGAGGACGTATTCTTCGTGATTTTTGGCCAGCGAATCTTTGCCCTTGGAGGTCTAGCAGAGTTCTCGGCTATTACAGGATATTTAGTTTGGTTCAACGTCCAGTACCTTTATTCCTTTTGTGATAAATATATCGATTACGTCTCCACGTTCAGTTGTTGAGGTTGTCGTCATATCCTCTGGTTCCATGATTACGACAGCACTGTTTTTAATGGCATTCTGTTTTAAATGACCTCTCTTGTCGGATATCTGAAGCGTGCGTAGACTGCAACGCCTTCCCCAAGCCGTCTCTCTCTGTCCTTTTACCAGACTGATGTGGTTTCAGATGACTTTTGCTTATCATCATAACCAAGATCTCTTCTTTGTTTGCAAACCGTAAGCGTTCCATGTCACCAGCCTGTTTGCCTGAAATAAAAACTCGTTAGCTTTACTTACCATTCCTGATTTCTGCAATTATAGTTGGTACCAACCCCTTAAGAATGTTGATCACCATCTCTGCAAGCTTTTCGCCTTTGAATGGGGCTGAGTCCTTCGAAGTCACAACCTTCTCCGTAGATGCTACTTTATTAGCATATGATACTCCTCTCTTGACTTCAGCAATCTGGACCTTGGCCTCTCTTTTTTCGGTTTTTCGCATTTCTTCCTTTTTTAGTTTTTCATTGATGCTTGCCGGGTTTTTGGGGCAACTTCTTGAAGATGCTGGGTGCGGTCTGTTGCAATTTGCATATTTGGGAGGCGAGGATCTGGGAGTTGGTAATAATCTGTCTGAGATTCCTAAAATCTTAAGGTGTTGCCATGAATACCTTATAGTTCTTCACAATCTTTATGCCATTTTCTTCCATTACTTTGGAATACTTGTTCTTCTCTCTAAGAACTATTGGTTATCTTTATGGACTTTTCCCCTTCCTTCTGTGCCGTTTTTTGAACATCCGCCCTCTTCTGATTCGAAGGCATTTTTCTTTCCTTGGACCGGGATGAAACTATCACCTTGTCAGGTCGCGGAACTTCACTTCGTGCCTAGTCAAATTTTCTATGACCATTTTAAGCTGCTCCAAGCAGCTTCTTAATTCTTCATTTTCCATGGCAGACGCTCCCAGGTCGCTACTACAAAATTCTCACTCCTTCGTCTTTTCCAACAGTTCTTGTTATTGATCCTGAATAATAATGTTAATTATTAAATAGCTATAGTTACTTGTGGTTAACTCTTTAAACATTACACGTTTTATTTTTGTATCAACGAAGAGTTTCTGTCCATTTTCCGGAGGCGTATACGCCCGCGGGACTAATTGTCGTTGAATAGAATGCCGCAGTACGCCCTGCAGGAGACAATAGAGTTAGAGGCTTTTACTGCTAACGTCACTATCGTTAATGGTCTCATCGTATAAAAGGGGAGACAAAGTTTGTTTTACCATAACGTCGAATTTCGGCCAAAAAACTATTTTTCGACCGTGTCAAAATAAATGGTATAAATATTTTCGCGTCGACAGGTTGAAAAGAAAATTGGAGTTGGTACCGGATGGTATTGAAAGATTTTTGTTTTGTAAAAAGAAAATGCCAATCAAATTCGTTGACGTAACGTAAAGTCTTTGTTAAAAATTCATTCTTTTAACAACAATGTGTCTTAATTTGCGAAGGTTTCAAGTTTTAATCCTGAAGATTGAACTTTGAAACCGGTACGAAACATTTCAACTCGTAATCCGAACATCAACGGGCTCGTTGTATAACTATGCTCGCGTGTGATGGTTCAAAACGATCGATAGCCAACGCTGTAGGGAAAAGTTGCGGATGGAAATTATTTTTTTGTATGTATCAAGTTCAAGCAAGTTCAATAACAAATTAAAAAAAAATATAATAAAAAAATCGACTTTTGATTATCCTTATATTACACGCAATACGTGTATAGAGGCGAGCAAAATAAAAAAAATTTTTTTTTAATTTATTTCTATTTTAATAGGAAAGACCTTAAACCTAGTTATATTTCAAGTACAGACACGGATCGATGTTGTCGGTATTATTAATTATTTAGCCCCCATTCCATAAATCCACAGCAGAGGTCGCCATTATCGACTTGACGATTTTATTTCATCCCCCTCCCCGATTTCCCCAGTTAACGTCGCGTAATAATCCGGTTAATTGCGAACCAGAGGGCACTACTAGTGTTTAATTGTAGGACCCCGATGAATGATTTGAATTCTCAATTATCACCTCGATAGAACCGGATGTACTAAGACTAAGAATCTCGTCTAAATGAGCATCCCATAGGAATTTATATTAAAATTTGAGAAATATTTCTTCAACATCCAAGTGACTAATTCAAAGTACTTTTTTTCCTTAATCGGGTTAAATTGAATTTTACCGGAACGAAAAAGAACGTTGAAAGAGGGGCTGCGTAATTAATTCGTAATTTTGAAACGTTGAAAAGCGTTCTTTCGAACTTTAAACGTCGTTTATCTCGTTTACTTTCTTACTTTTTTCTTTGTTTTGGGTGTAAAGCTATTTTTTTAAATAACGTGAGGTAAACGAGCCAGCAAAACCTTGGGGCTCACTCACCCCTCTTAAACACTGTTAACCGGACGGTAATTTATCGCTTTGACCCGGATCTCAACGCTTGACAAAACAATTAATTATAATCATTAATTATGTTGAATTGGAGTTAATTTTTTTGTTAAAATAAAGAGGGTTTTTGGGTTAAATAATCTATACGTTTACACATTTCAATGAGATCATTACATTTCATCATTAATTTATTGCATGAGTTGCTGGAGATATTAATATTGATTTGATGAATCCCAGTCATGGTCACGCAGTTGGTTTTTCAGAGATACTTGAAGGTTATGATTTGCTGCAGCTTGTTAATGAATCAACTCGCATTACACCTGTTACTGAGACGCTTATTGATGTTGTGGTTACATCTTGTGTTAATGTTTCTGTTGTATCACTTGAGTCTCTTCATGACCTTACTGATCATGAATTGATATATTTTTGCCTTAGTGTTCCTGATGAGGGGAGGAGCCCGGTGATGAGAACCTACAGAGATTTTTCTGCATTTAACTTTTCACGTTAGATCTTCAACCGCAGCATTTGACCTTGTGTATGGAATTGATGATGTTGAAGTGAAGTATTGTTTGCGACGGATCAAAATAGGCTTACTGGATTAGTTTTCCTAGACTACAGTAGGGCCTATGGTACTGTCAATCATAGAATGTTATCAGCTATCTTATCCTTCATTGGGTTCAATGATACTGCTGTAAGCATGATTGATAGTTATGTGTCAGACAGACAACAAGCCGTTAAATTGGGTGTTCGAAGATCTGAACTGCGAGGCTTGAAGTCAGGAGTGCCACAGGGTTCTATCTTGGGGCCTCTACTATTTTGTATCTACACCTCTACTCTGTCGACAGTTTTGAAATATGATGATTAAGGGTCTGTGAAGTAAATAGTACCGTTCCATTTAACTTTCTTTCAAAAATCACAAAAATATGTAACCGCTGCAGATAACGCCCTCTAGCTTATTTGTTTTAATACCAACGGTCTTACTTAAAATATCTTTTAAAAGAGCATGAAATGCTCTTTCAAACAAGACCAAAAAAAAAATGGATTCAAAATGGTCCAGGAGATATTAAAATGTAAACATTTGAAAACCCATTGGCCTCCCCCTCCCTTATTATGACAGATATGAAAAATATTGCAAAACAAAAGCGATGCGGTATTATCCAAGCTACTAAATGATGTTTTCAAAGTTATAGCTCATAGTCTAACTTTCTGAGATAGCGGGAATTTTATGTTTCTCTATGGCAGTTACGGCCCCTAGCGGTCGAATTAGGAACTTCAAAATAATTTCCAGCTATTTCTCTTGCCCACTTTGCTTATAAGGATCTTTTTCCCAAACCTCTCGGCCTTACCGTTGTCGAGATACAGCCGCTCCGTACCCTTAACGGGACACCCTGTATATACATCCAAGGATTTTGTAGCAATTCCTCCAAAATTTTCAAAGATAACCAAATATTTCTAGAGATTTCAAGGAATATCCACAGATTTTTACGAATTTCTTAGGATTTCTGAATGTATCCAAGGTTTTTGAATGATTTTTAGAAAAATTGGAAGGATTTCGAAGGATTATTACAAATATCAAGGATTTTTAATTATTTCCACACATTTTTATAGGCATTTTCTAGTATTTCCAGCAGATTTCTAAAAGATTTCAATGGATTTTCAAGTATACCATAAGAATTTCGCAAAATACCTGAGGTTGTCTAAGATTTTGCAGAATTTCAAGTTTTTAGAAGATTTTATAGGAATTTCCAAACGTATCTAGGGATTTAAAACGATTTCCAATAATTTTCATAGTCAACTGGGTATTTCTAACAGTTTTAAGGAATTTAGACACATTTTTTAATGATATTCATCGATTTTTACGGATATCTTACGATTTTTCAGTGTATCCAAGATTTTGTCCAGAACTTTTAATTCTTCCCAGACACATATGCATGCATTTCTTAGTATTTCCAGGAGATTTCCAAAAGATTTCAACGGATTTTCAAGTGTACCATAAATATTTCTCAGAATATCTCCAAATATATTCCAAACATATCTAGGGATTTTGAAACGATTTCCAATAATTTTCATAATCAACTGGGTATTTCTAAAAATTTTAAGGAATTTAGACACATTTTTAAAGATATCCATCAATTTTTACGGATATCTTAGGATTTTATCTGTGTATTTTTTAATATGAGTTAGTTTTAGTCAAAGCATTGGTAAAGAAAAACATGGTGCATTTAGTTTTTATGTTATCAACAATTATTTCAAGAAAATCTCGAAGTAGTGTATTAATGTCGGTTCTGGACCAGTTATAAGTATAGGGAAAGTGACCAACTTAAATCTGGGGGCTAAAAAGTTACTAGATTTAGGTTTGTATTGGAAAAGTAACTAGATCTGGTGACTTTTTTAAAAAAGTAACTAGAAAAATTCGCGCCAGCTAGTGGTAGGTAGTGGAACTAAACCCAAGAGATTTCTGTACGCGGAAAGGGGGCGCTACCTAGCGGTAGGTAGTGAAAGCTTACGTAAAAAAGTAACTCTTTAGCCCCCCAGATTTAAGTTGGTCACTTTCCCTATACTTATAACATTGGAGCGTGACGTCGCCAGAAGCAGAACCGGCATTAATACACTACTTCTCGACAACACTTCCAGTTAACGTCGAGCACACACAAATTTAGTTCTTTGGCCACTACGTATGACTGAGCATGGGACTCAGAAAATATGTAGGGGAGTGAACAACATAAATGCAGCATTAATATTAAGAGGTTCTTGAAAGATACGGAAGCCAACGTTAAATTATAGAGTAAGATTTTCTTTTCCCTTCAATAAAAAAAAACAGTTTTATACTCATTATTGTTCTGTTTGGAACATTGTTCGGAATTTGGAATCCGAATCTTTATATTGCCTTGTACGTTGAATCCTTATACAGTGTGTTAATTAATATCGTACCCGACGTCATCATTGCAAGTATGCAACCAATATCACAGTATTGGTATTGCAATACGCAAATCACGTATACTACGTATATTTACTGTTATATTGGTTGCATATTTGCAATGATGACGTCGGGTATGATAACACTATTCGTGCAAAAAGTCAAGGCTCGATAAAAAAAATTGCGACAAAGTTTGTTGTAATCAGTGAACATTTCTACGTAACATATGTTAATTTGAAAATTTTTGGATCCGTAGTTTTCTTTTTATCGCGAGTTAAATGAAAAAAGTACCCGATTTTTTACAGTATCGTCAACTTTGCGATTTTTTTTCTCGAAACCTATCGTATGAAAAAATTTGAATTTTGAACAGGTGGTAGCCTGATGTGTTCTTAATGAGTGGCATATTTTATTTAGGTGGATTTCCTCGCGAATTTGACCAAAATATGTAAAATAATGCCGGTTGTCGGATTCCGTTATCAGTTTTTCAAAATTAGAGCTCCCTAATTTTTTAAGAGCGATTTAATGGAATTACAAATTAAAGAGAAACAGAAATAAGCTCTGCGGGGAGAGGAGGGTTCCGTCCAATCGGAACAGATGGTGCATCCCAGACAAGACGTCGCGCCTTATTTCTCAATGTAGATAAAATAAAGGCGCGACGCACTGTCTGGGACGCACCAGCGGTCCCAATCACTCTTAAAAATTAGGGAGCCTTAATTTTGAAAAACTGATAACGGAATCCGACAACCGACGTTATTTGACATATTTTGGTAAAAACCGCGTTGAAATCCACCAGGTCGTTTTCGAAACAACCGCATCCTACTAAACCGCGATTTTCTGCGAAAGTATATGGAATATCGAAAAAATAAAATATACCCCATATTAACAACACATCGGTTTACCACCAGTTCAAATTTGAAATTTTTTCGTCAAATAGTTTTGGAGAAAAAAAATCGCAAAGTAAACAAAGTTGCTGGCACTCTCAAAAATCGAGTACTTTTTCACTTAACTCGTGATTAAAGAAAAACCGCGGACCCGAAAATTTCCAAATTAACATGTGATGCGCAGAAATGTTCACTGATTACAATAAACTTTACCGCAATTTTTTCCATCTGGCGGTTACGAAGATATCGATCTCTAAACTGAGGGATCTTGACTTTTTGCACGGATAGTAGTTTACAAAATTTTAATCAATTTTGTCCTCGAAGACTGCGATATTTTTTTATAACGTAGAATGTTGTGCTGATTCTGAAACTGTCTTCAGTTTTTCTCCATCACGTCCAGTTTTTGAGATATACCCAAAAATGTGCAAAATCGTAAATTAAAAAACATAGTAACGGTTCATGTTCAGTATATTTTTTATTTTGCATTGTGTGCTTCTGTAGCTATATGGACATGAAAGTAGAGATCCGTACGAACATTTTGAGGTATTGTTGGCATAAATCGGACTCTCCGTTATTTTGCAGAGTCAGAGACTGCCGTTATATATTTGCTTGCCCTTTTAAATTTATTATTAACTTGTCTATTACGTCCTGTGAATCGATTAAGAATTGTGATTGTTTATAGACCAATTTCGATAATTTCCAATTTTGCTAAACTATTTGAAAAGTTATTATATTCTTTTATGTACACCAGCACACGCTCCTGTGTGTCAGCTTCCCAACATGGTCTTGTTTCCGGTCACTGTACAATTACCAACTTGGCCACGATTTCCGAGTTTATCTGTATCACTTTGGATAGACGTGGGCAAGTGGATGTTGTATACATACACTGATCTATCTAAAGCCTTTGATCTGATTAACCATAGAATTCTCTTGCATAAATTGAGCTCTTTCGGATTTGTCCCTTCAGAAATTCAACTTCTGGCCTCTTATTTGCAACATAGAAATGTTATGTTGCGTTCACTCTTACCTCAGGGGTTCCACAGGGATCAAATTTTGGCCCTCTATTATTTGTTCTATTCATAAATGACTTACTTCTAAAAATTGATTGTAGGATTTTGGGGTATGCTGATGATATCAAGATCTTTGCCGAAGTCTCATCGGTGACACATGCAATTTAGCTGCAGCACAACTTAAACAAATAGTGCAATGGTGTAAGACCTACAAACTTAATATAGTTATTGTCAGAATTTACCCAGGACGGTCGGGGGGCTCTTTGTTCACTATATTTTGTATAAGGCAGTCGAATATAGTTTTTGGCAAGAGCTAAAAGTCGTTTTCTTTAGTAACGTTACCTCAACGCTAACATATATCCTTACAATATTTACAGCACTTTAAGTCGTCTTGAGGAGTACAGGGATTTTGGGGTCCTGTTTGATGCAAGGTTTAATTTTAAAACACATATCAATAATGTGTGTTCGGAGGCCTTTAGGTCCCTAGGTTTTGTGATGCGTATGTTGTGTTTACGTTCTGAGTAAGTTAGAATACGCTTGCCTGATTTGGAGTCCCTTATATGCATATGAGTTCTTAAGCCTTGATTGAGTCCATCGTAGATTCTTAAAATTTCTTTCTTACTAATCTGATGGAATTTACCCTGAGCGAGGTATATCATAAAATGATTTGCTTGCGCGACACAATATGGTTTTCTTGACGGACAGAAGAAACGCGTTTTATGAAAAGTTATATAACATCGATTGCCATTTCATTCTTGAGCGACTAGGGTTTGTTGTTCCAAGCAGTAACCCAAGATATAGCTGCGTATTCGTCATTCCTTATGCCACAACATACACTCTCTGTAAAGTGGGCTACAGGATTCCAGACAGTCAGTGATCACCAGCATGTAAATTCACTTATTTGGTTTTTATTTTTATTTTCTTTATAATTTGATCACATACAAATACATATTATTGTATTATTACATTATTGAATATATATTGTTATCCTTTTTTGGACTATCCCTGTTGGGTAATAAAGGAATATTATTATTATATTGGAACAGTTTTCATTAAATTGCTTAAATCTGTAAATGGTAGTTCTAGCCACTTTCTCTATATGCAAATGCAAACGAGATAGGCCAAGTAGAACATCCATTGCTAGAGTTGGCGTTGTGCTTATCGCACCAGAGATTGCCAATCCAGCTACTCGTTGAATTCGTAAAAGTTTACTGATAACTGAACTCTGTCGGACTTTCCTATACCAGGCTGCTGCTCCGTATGTGATGATCAGTCTTTCAGGAGTCCACAAGGATAGTCTAGCTTTGTGTATAACTGGCTGCAAATGTCCATTCCATGAGAGGGTTTTGTCTAGGATTACTCCTAGATATTTGACTTCCTTTGAGAAAGGAATATATACACCTTGGATACTTGGGCGTACTAGTCCATTCAACATTCGTCTGTAGGTAACTAAATCTATTATTTTTCAATCTTTATTTTACAAAATAATCATGATAGTCTAGATAATCTTTTGCGGATATTGGGTGTGCAACTTTCTTGGCGAATTTACATTTTGGCTAACCCAATACCAACAATTTTGTCTATTTTACTTGTCCACTCAGTGTAAATGTTCCTTCGTCGGAAAAAATTATGTTTTTGACAGTCTTCGTCATCGTTGCAAAATTGTTGTTGCAAAAACTACGATTCATTGCTCGTGAATGATATTTATTTTATGGGAATGATATTTTGCGGGTTTTAAAATTTTATGAACCGTTGATTTACTAATGTCGAAATTAGATCTAATACTCCTTACAGTAACATGAGGGTTTTCTTGCCGAGCCAAAACCACGATTTGTTGAACTTCCCTTGCAACATTTAGTAGGCCAAACTTCGAGAAATGCTTCGAGAGATGGCCATGCTGTTTAAATTTAGTCACGGCTAGGCTCACAATACATTGGCTAATGAGTTGACGATCAGGATATGTTGTATTAAAGAGGTCAACTACTTACTAAATCAGTTTTTGACACTTAGGAAAATGTTTGATATAATTGGTTAGCATAGTTACTCATGCTTACTGCTATTTTTTATCATGTCATCAAATTTGAAGTAGTTAAACTTTAAAGTAATTTTTCTTGTGTAACCAATATTAATATTGACTCTACTAGATTCAGAAAAAAAATCATATTCCGTAATAAGAATGGTGGATTGTCATTTGAAAAAAATATCGATGACGTCATAACTCGTTTAAAAATGGCGGAGAAAATTTAAAATCTACACCAAAAAATTTAAATCTTTAGACCATTTATAATGATTTTATCGCCTATATCCGTTACTTTACGGACACACTGTATATGTAAACTGTCATGTTACAGAATAATAGGATAAATGCATTAAATTAATTAATAATTTCTTTGTAGTCATGAAAATATGTAGATATTAAATATCAGTCAAATTGCGTAACCGGAAGTGGTCAAGTTTGTTTATTTAGGAGGTTCATATACAAACCTGTTTTGTAATTGACTGCAAGAAAAACGTTCTAGTCGATTAATTTGGAGTATTTCATGAATTTTTATGGATTCATGTCTATTTATGTGTTTTTGTTACAATTAAATTGTAATATAAACTGTAGAATGTGCAGTTTACAAACCAACCGTTTATTATGATAAATGAAATAGCCTTTTTACTATACAAATTTAATTATATTTTTAAAAAAATTAAATTTAATATCGTGCATAAATTCTATTGAAATTTTTATTTAAAGTTTGTATCCGCGTTTGTGACACTCTTTATTTCATTTCGTTAGGGTTTGACAATGGGGATATGAATCCACTTTACTTGAAATATGAAGGTGCCATAATCATATCATTTCTGCTTTTCTTTCGAAGCTTGAAAATATTGAGATTTAATCCTGAATTTACGCCACTATGCTACCTCATTTTTGTCACACTCAAATTTGATAGTCAATATTTTCTAAAGTCAGTGGAAGTAAGTAAAGTCTTATATACCATCTTATAGCTAATCCTTCAGGTTACAAAATAAAAAAAGAATTGTAATGATTCATTATGAACCGTGCAAGAAAAATCAAATAGAAATGTGAATATGTGATGTTAATTTTTTAAATTTAAGAACTAAAGCCTAGTGAACTAAATAAACGTAGTCATATATACTAACTGTATAAATACAGTTAAAGGTATGGACTATCACTATATAAACTCAGTATATGTATATTCAATATACATTGCATACAACCGTACAATATAATCAACAATACAACAATCTTAACAAAATTATAGGATAGTAGTAAAAAACCATTCTAATCAGAAAAAAAATTCCTATATTATACAGGTGTCCCGTTAAGCGTACGGAGCGGCTGTATCTCAACAACGGTAAGGCCTAGAGGTTTGGGAAAAAAATCCTTATAAGCAAAGTGGGCAAGAGAAATAGCTGGAAATTATTTTGAAGTTCGTAATTCGACCGCTAGGGGGCGTAACTGCCATAGAGCAGTATCTCTGGGCGTATCTCCATCCATTCTCGAATTATAAAAGAAAATGTTAAAAATTCGTATATCTTAATCGAATCAAGTTACCTTAGGAAACAAATAAGAGAGAACAAAAATTTTATTATCTAGAACCTTCCTTCACACTTTATCCAAGCTTAGAACTGCTTCAAAACTACTTTTGAGGCGTGTTGAAAAGCCAATGGATCAATGAAACATCAACAATGATAATAAAACAAAATAAACCAAAACACTTAGAATAACTTAAATTTTTGGCAAAAATAACTCACTAATGTGCGAAATGCCTTCCATAAACCTCGATGCATTTATTTAATCTAGTTTCGACGAAAAAAAAGCGCTGCTTAAGTCTTGGTCCTGGACACGTTTCTACTGGTATTTAGTGTTTTGTCATATTTTCCCTGGTTATTGGTTTTTCTTGAAAAGTCAGGTCGTTTAGTCTACCCAATAGATAAAGGGGTGAAAGCAATGTAGGTTTTGCTCGAACCAAGAATGCATATTATGCAAGTTTACATCAGCTTGTGGACAGATGCTTCATGCATCCATAGCATTTGTGTTAAAAGGTTTGGATTTGCCCAAATCATATTTAAAAGTCAATGGTAATAGTTCAGTCTGTTATCATAATCGGTATCTGTTAAGGCCTGATGTAAAACAACGTGGTGGAGATATTATTCTCTTGAGAACTCTTGTGGACAATTGTTTTCGGAGTTCCCAGATTATGTGGGATCACATTGCGCACCAATGTGATTTACGAATTCATGGAGATGTCTGAATGGGCTACACGTTGCCAGTTTTCCGTAATCGTTAAGTCAATCTTAAAAACACTTCTAGAGAAAAATGTCTTTCTTTGTCGTAATTGCATTGCACATTTTTGCCATGCAGTTGCATCGTATTCGAAACATTGAAAATAAATCATCATACCCTCTATCATACGCTTCTGCGTTAATAAATGACATGTTTACAGTTACCATGGTTATGTGATTTGTTTTTCTCGATGAGGTAACTGGATCCGATTGATGGCACTCGAGTTTTTAACATTTTCTTCTATAACTCGAGAACGGGTGGCGAATTCGAGATGCGGTTTTCACTAAAATTTAGCAAATTTTAAGGTGACTAAGGGTCTGTGAAGTAAATAGTATCGTTCCATTTAACTTTTCTTCAAAAATTACAAAAATATGTAATCGCAGATAACGTCCTCTAGCTCATTTGTTTTAAAGCAGACGGTCTTACTGAAAATATCTTTAAAAAGAGCATAAAATGCTCTTTCAAACAACACCGAAAATATTCAAATCGGTTGAATGGTCTAGGAGATATTAAAATGTAAACATATGAAAACGCATTGGCCTCCCCCTTCCTTATTATGACAGATATGAGAAATATCGCAAAACAAAAGCGATGCGGTATTATCCAAGCTATTAAATGATGTTGTCAAAGTTTCTCAATGGCAGTTACGCTCCCAAGCGGTCGAATTACGAACTTCAAAATAAATTCCAGCTATTTCTCTTGGTCACTTTGCTTATAAGGATTTTTTTCCCAAACCTCTAGGCCTTACCGTTCTAGAGATACAGCCGCTCCGTATGCTTAACTGGACACCCTGTATACCAGTCATACAGTAAGCCAAATACCGCATGATTATTATACCACAAAAAAATGACCAATTTTTGTATTTTGTCACTGTGCGTTGGTCAACGTGATCGGGAAGTGGCAACAATAGATTGTCAAAAAGCAAGGATGGTAAACTATAATTTAGAATCTACTATCCTTGGTCAAAAAGGTTATGTCTTAACTTGTAAACAAAAATATTTGGAGACTTAAAAATATGGTAATGTTAAGAAATCGAAAATAAAAGCTAAAGTTTTATTGATTTACAACATAATACCTTTTAGGAGTTTCAATCGTAACTTTTCCGATTCTATTCATTTACAGTGACTGCGTTCAGATGATTGAGATCTTCGACAAAGGATTTTATGGAAGAAGTGATTTAAAAAGCGTTTCGGTCCTATTGAATAATAAAATTCTATCTGTATTGTCCATTTTTAGATGTTGAATATAATCTCTTTGCCACATATAAAACCAATAATGCTCGATAATCATAAACTATTAAATACTAAATAATTTAGTTCCGATTAAACTAAAAAAAAGCAGCAAAAAAATCAATAAATGACCTTTTGGATTTGGTCGAGATCGTCCACAGGCCTCATTTAGAAGTAATTTCCTGTCCTGGCTAGAAGTGCTAAATGGGTAAAATCGTAACCCTTCGATTTCAATCTGTATCCAAACCCGGTCTGTTCTTTTTTGGCTTCAACATTTAGCGAAATGTCAAATAAATTGAATTCGAATCAAGTGAAATAAACATTTCCCTCCACTTTTATTATCTCCTTAAATGAGATTCTCACGTATTCAACGACTTGGGAATATTAAAACTGCCTCCCTTTATTGTCTCGGAGACCACGTCTTTGGCGCAATACAACACGTTTTAACTCGACTTGGGGCGTTGTCGCAATAGATCTTTGTTAAAAATTCATAACGCAAAGCACTCACAACTCGTGTATGTTGTAACATCTCTAAATCCATTTCGAAATCAAAAAATAATTACTGCGTAAATTTTTTCTTTGATTTTAACGAAAAATACACAATGTGGGAGAAGAAGCCGAAATCACGCAGTCCCCCCAATGAAAAGGGGGGCGACTCACGCGATACTTGAATCGATACAATTTCCGCGAATGTGGAGCACGCCATATAACTGAGACCGCTTTAATATCCGCGGATTTGGGGGGCCCCCATTCGCCCTCAAGGCATTGTCGACTCTCTTTTACTCTAACCACCGTCATCATAACCCAAGGGAGATCTCTATTTTTGGAGACAGATCTTTTAATCAAAAAAAATTTCATATCAAAGATATGACGAATAATTTTTATGACGACACATTTAAAGATCTAACTCAAAGAAATAAAAACGTATGGAAATTTAATCTATAAGTTGAGATAAATACTAACTATGCAACCAATATCAGAGTATTGGTATTGCAATACGCGATTTGCGTATGATACGTATTGCATTGTGATGTTGGTTGCATACTTGTAATAATGACGTCGAGTACGATAATTAATTAACACACTGTATGATGAAATGCAACGCATATTGCAACGTATTTCTGTAATATCCGCATGTATACTCGAGGTGTGTTGGACTCTAATTAAACGTTTCGTTTAATTAAGTTGAATTTGCTGAAATATGATCATTTGAAGTTGCGTAATAAAGTTTAATAAAATATCAATTATGAAATATAGCGTTGTTTGTCTCTATAATAATTTTGTTCTGAGATATTTTGAGCTGTATACAGTGTGTTAATTAATTGGACCGCGTAAAATAATGTAGAGTTTGATTGTGTAGTTTTAAACTGGTTTCTATTTTATATAGAATTTAAGTTTAACCAGTTTCGGCTTTGGCCATCTTCAGAGACTCTACAAATAGATTAACATTTTTTTTAACATATTTCTTTTTGTTTTGTTAAAAAAGATCACATATCAAAGTCGAAATCAGATTATTATTTACTAATTTATAAAATTAAAGTTCAAAAAGATGTAAAATGAAATTAAGGACGAAATGTTACAAGTTTACACAGTTTTTTAACAAAAGAAATATTAAGAAACTTGGGAAAATATCAAGAATGATCACGTGGCTTAAAAATCGACGATTTTTTTTTAATCAATGACCAAAAAACATTAGATTAACTTCAGTTATAAAACTTCTATTATATGATAACTAACTTCAGGTTTAAAATGTCAACCTCAATTTTGACATATTTGTAATCTTCATTAAAAATCACTGTCACTAGAACTAACACATTTTCATATATCAATACAAAATAGTTAGTTTACAAGTATTCTAGCGCCTCGCCCGCAGGCGACCTCGGCGAAGTGAGGATAAACGATTTCCTATGCAAATGTTGTACGTTTTGTTCACTTTTCAAGATATCAAATAAATGATATCAACTAATATCGCCGAGGTCGCTTGCGGGTAAGGCGCTGTATTTGATATATCAACACAAAATCGCCAGTTTTGGAAGATTTAGTCTTCTGGAAGCAGTATATAGACTTTTAGAAGCAATATTTAGTTTTTTGTAAGCAGTATATAGTCTTCTTGAAACAATATCTAGTGTTTTACAACCAGTATATAGTCTTCTGGAAGCAGTATAGTCTTTTGAAGCAGTATATAGTCTTCTGGAAGCAGTATATAGTCTTCTACAAGGAATATCTATTTTTTTGCAAGCAGTATATAGTCTTCTGAAAGCAATATCTAGTGTTTTACAACCAGTATATAGTCTTCTGGAAGCAGTATATAGTCTTCTTGAAACAATATCTAGTGTTTTACAACCAGTATATAGTCTTCTGGAAGCAGTACAGTCTTTTGAAGCAGTATATAGTCTTCTGGAAGCAGTATATAGTCTTCTACAAGGAATATCTATTTTTTTGCAAGCAGTATATAGTCTTCTGAAAGCAATATCTAGTGTTTTACAACCAGTATATAGTCTTCTGGAAGCAGTATATAGTCTTCTTGAAACAATATCTAGTGTTTTACAACCAGTATATAGTCTTCTGGAAGCAGTACAGTCTTTTGAAGCAGTATATAGTCTTCTGGAAGCAGTATATAGTCTTCTACAAGGAATATCTATTTTTTTGCAAGCAGTATATAGTCTTCTGAAAGCAATATCTAGTGTTTTACAACCAGTATATAGTCTTCTGGAAGCAGTATATAGTCTTCTGGAAGCAGTATATAGTCTTCTACAAGCAATATCTACGCCATAATATTCCAAAACTGACGATTTTCGTGTTAATATAATAAAACCAGCGCCACGCCCGCAGACGACCTCGGCGAAGTGAAGATAAACGATTTCCTATGCAAGTGTTGTACATTTTGTTCACTTTCCAAGATATCAAATAAATGATATCAACTAATATCGCCGAGGTCGCTTACGGGCGAGGCGCTGTATTTGATATATCAACACAAAATCGTCAGTTTTGGAAGATTTTGACTTCTGGAAGCAGTATCTAGTCTTCTGGAAGCAGTATATAGTCTTTAAGAAGCAATATCTAGTTTTTTGCAAGCAGTATATAGTCTTCTTGAAGCAATATCTAGTGTTTTACAATCAGTATATAGTCTTCTGGAAGCATTATAGTCTTTTGGAGCAGTATATAGTCTTCTGGAAGCAGTATATAATCTTCTACAAGGAATATCTATTTTTTGCAAGCAGTATATAGTCTTCTGAAAGCAATATCTAGTGTTTTACAACCAGTATATAGTCTTCTGGAAGCAGTATATAGTCTTCTTGAAACAATATCTAGTGTTTTACAACCAGTATATAGTCTTCTGGAAGCAGTACAGTCTTTTGAAGCAGTATATAGTCTTCTGGAAGCAGTATATAGTCTTCTACAAGGAATATCTATTTTTTTGCAAGCAGTATATAGTCTTCTGAAAGCAATATCTAGTGTTTTACAACCAGTATATAGTCTTCTGGAAGCAGTATAATCTTTCGAAGCAGTATATAGTTGTTCGCTCCGCTTAAGCTATTTCCGCAAATATGACATGCCACCCCCGCCAGGGGGCATTATCTCACTCACCACGATCTCGAGCGTTTCGCAGCGCGTGTGCCGCATCGTCTCGTTTTGTTCTTACGCTTTCTTTCCGCATTTTCTAAGGTAATTTTCTTTTCTTTATTTTATTTATTATTATTTCGACCTTTGTTACTAATTAAAGAAACAATTTATTTAGAATCATTTTTTTTTTTTTTTAATTAATTCATTGAGCATCCAGCACCTTCACAATCGCTTATTGTGGCTCGTATTTTGGAGCGCACATTTTTTGGTCCTTCGAGCCGGATGCTTGGTGTCATTTCGATTGTTCTTTGCATACCTTTATTTAATTTATTTCTAAGTATTTGCAATCATATAGTTTAGCCCACCCGCAACACCACGTGCTCTTACTTCTTTTTCGATTCGCATCGCTCCACATCTGGTGTTTGTTGAAATCGCAATTCAAGTCAATCTGAACAAAAAAAAATATACAGATAAAATTATATTAATTATTTCGTTTATTATTTTTTTTCTATCTTTGAAGAGAAGATATAACATTGCATTATATTATTTTTCGCTCTTTATTTTCTTTTCTGTCGATCATTTCTTAAATTGATGAAGATTGTCAATATGGCTGATCACAAACTTTCAAAATTAATCTTACGCCGTAACGGTTACCTTAATCGTTTAATTGAAACGGCTGATGCTGCTCATACTGTATCTGACAGTAATGATTTAAAATTAATTTTCATTGCCCGTGCTAATGACTCTGAAGACACATATAAAGAATTCAAAACGCTGCACAATCAGGTTATTGGGCTTATAGATGAGGCGGATTTTGATACCCATGATGCTATACGTAAACAAGCTGATGAATCTTACTTTACGATAAAAGCCGTCAATTATAGAATTTCCTCTGAAATTTCCAAACCAAAAGATCCTCCTATACCTATTAATTCTCCTAAATTGAATAAAATTTCGCTCCCAGTATTCTCAGGCGATTACAAGAGCTGGCCAAGCTTTTACGATCTGTACCGATCTTTAGTACATGAAAATCAGTCATTATCAGAGGTAGCGAAGTACCAATATCTCTTAACATCGATTTCCGGAGAAGCTTTGCATCTTGTAAAGGGTTTGCCGATGACGGAGGCGAATTATTCGATCGCCTTCAAAACTTTAAAAACTAGATATCAAAATAAACGACATCTGGCGACTCTATATTATAATGAAATTCAAAGCGTTACAATCAAACAATCAACTGAAGGTTCCGCTAAGGCCTATCGGATGTTGATAGACACTTTTTCTGAGAACGTTGAAGGGTTAAGAACGCTGGGCTTTCCTGTTGATGATTGGGATTTTTTATTATTTAATCTTTTGTTGCAAAAATTAGACACGTCAATTAAGACAAAATTTGAAACAGAACATAGTGAATTCGAAATCCCAACTTATATCCAATTAATAAGTTTTTTGGAGAATCAATCAAAGGCCTTAGATTCAGTTAAATTAACATCGTCAGTCAAGGGACCTAAACCGTCGTTAAAGTCCACGTCAACTTTTGCTACTGAAATAAAACAAAAACTAAGCTGTATTTTATGTAAAATGAACCATAACCTTTATCAGTGCGATAAATTTCTCGAAAAGTCTCCTTCACAGCGGTTTAACATCATTTCTGACAATAAGTTCTGCAAGAATTGCTTAGGATACCGTCATCATACAAGTAAATGCAACTCAAATAAAACTTGTAGAATTTGCAATAAGCGACACCATACGCTTTTACATTTAAATTTAACTCCGCTGGACAAATCTTCACCAAATCCAAATTCAACTGGTACGTCAACCCAACCTCATACTGTCGCTTCTGCTACCAATACCGTCGCTACTATTTTACTTCCGGTCGCAGAATTGGATGTTCAGGATCGATTTGGAAAATACCATAAAGTCAGAGCTCTAATCGACACCTGCAGTATGATCAATTTCATCAGTGAAAACCTTCAAAAGCGATTGCAACTGGTCCGCTCGATTCATTCTGTACCGATTGAGGGTTTGAATAATATGTCATCCAATTGTAACAACGGCTCTGTTGAATGCTATATCAAGCCGTGCAATGTCTTTCAACCTACGTTACACTTCACCGCTGTAATCAGTCAACGTATCTGTTCAGAACATCCCAGCATCTCCATTGATGTTTCTGCGTATCCGCATTTGCAAGATCTTAATATATCTAAAACTCAATCATCTCCTGGGCCAATCGACATACTATTGGGTGCTGAACTGGTGCCATATATTCTTACTGGTGATCGTCGTGTTGGGGGCATGGATGAACCGGCTGCCTTGGGTTCTATTTTTGGATGGTTATTGACGGGAAGATCTGCTGATTCGTCGTTTCCAGAGTCCAATATTTCATTATTGGTTGAACCATCACTTGATTCATGCCTTCGCAAGTTTTGGGAGCTGGAACAAATGAGCGAGATCGTTCCTGAAGATCCTGAAGATCGTCAATGTGACGCACATTTCCAATCTACCTATAATCGCACCTCTGAAGGAAGATTTATAGTCTCACTTCCATTTCGTACACCTACTCCCAAGCTAGGTGAATCTTATACGCAAGCGCATCGTCGATATTTATATCTCGAGAGAAAATTAATCAAAGATTCGGAGATTTTTCAAAAATACAAAATATTTATGGAAGATTATTTAGCTAAAGGCCACATGTCTCCAGTATGTAGTGATGATTATCGCAATGAAAACGCCTATTATATCCCTCACCACTACGTCCTAAATCCCAATTCCTTAAAACTCCGAGTTGTTTTCGATGCCTCCGCCAAAACTAAGTCAGGCTTATCGTTAAACGATATTTTATTGACTGGATCAAAATTACAAAACAATTTATGCTCTATACTTATCAAATTTCGTTACTTTCCAATCGTCTTCATTTGCGACATTAAGCAAATGTATCGTCAAATTTTACTCATTTCCCATCAGCGAGATTTCCAACGTATCCTTTGGAGAAACTATCACACAAATGAGTTTTGTGAGTATCAACTTAATACCGTCACTTATGGTGTTTCTTCTGCCCCGTATTTGGCATTGCGCACAATTAAGGAACTAGCTAAGCTCTATGCGGCAGAATTTCCAGAGGCTTCTCAGGTGTTAATAAACGATATGTACGTAGACGATGTTGTTACCGGGAGTTTTTCAGTTCGCGACGCGCTGCATCTACAAGAACAAATTATTAAATTACTTTCATTGGGTGGTTTTGAACTAGCCAAGTGGGCTAGCAATTGTCCTAAACTAATGAAGCGAGTCCGTCCCGATGGTGTTACTTCCCCAGTGTCTCTCGATCACGCTGAGAATGGTTTTATTAAGGTCTTGGGCCTTCATTGGGACCCTTCGATCGACACCTTTGGGTTCTCAAGTCTTCCAAGAAATGACCCGTGCACAAAAAGGGCAATACTTTCAAACATTGCCCGTATTTTCGACCCTTTGGGATTCATAACACCATGCATATTGGCCGCAAAATATTTAATTCAGCAATTATGGCTGGAAAAGTGTGACTGGGATGATACACCGTCTGAAAAAATCAAAATTTATTGGATCCAATACAAAGAGCAGCTGCCACAGTTATCACAATTAAGAATACCTCGTTCCGTTCAATTGGCAGATGATAGATCCATAGAACTTCATTTATTTTCCGATGCCTCTATGGTCGGATACTGTGCGGTGGCGTATCTCAGGTTAATATCACCAGATAATTCTATTAAAGTCAATTTTCTCTGTGCAAGGTCTAGAGTAGCACCACTTAAAATCACATCGTTACCTCGTTTGGAACTCTGTGGTGCTGTTCTGTTATCTGATTTGGCTGAGTTTCTCATCTCCAATCTATCCTGCATCGCTCAACCTAAGGTGTTCGCATGGTGTGACTCCACAATAGTTTTGGGTTGGCTGAAGTCATCTCCACATCGTTGGAAGACATTTGTCGCCAACCGCACCAGCCACATTCAAAATATAATACCTGGCGAGTGTTGGCGTCATGTGTCATCATTGGATAATCCAGCGGATCCTGGATCCCGTGGTCTACTTCCGGCGGAAATGGTTGGATGTCAGTTATGGTGGAATGGTCCAGTCTGGTTACCATGTCCATCGTCCGACTGGCCTACCCAAGTAATCGCAACCCTTGCCGAGAAATTACCCGAAGAGAAACATGTAGTGGCTGTTAATACAACGACGAAAACCGACAACTTTTTACTTACATTGATGGAACGCTGTTCATCTCTAAGTAAGATTAAAAATGTAGTAGCTTATGTGTTGAGATTCGTTGCAGGTTGTCGAAAATTGAATCAACATCGCCGTCTACCTATATCAATGTTGGAGAAGCAGACCGCACTTCATACTTTGGCACGTCAAGTTCAATTGGAACACTTTCCGGATGTCCTTCGAAGCTTACACACTGGTAGTTTACCCGCAAAACCATATCGTAAATTGGCACCATTCATTGGCGAGGGAGATTTGATTAGAGTGGGTGGACGTTTGAGACACTCTGATCTGGTCTACGATGCGAAACATCCTATATTGTTACCATGTAAAAGTCGTCTGAGCGAATTAATTGTTCAACACTTACATCAAGAAAATTTGCACCCTGGTTATAGAACGTTACATGCGCTGATAGCAAATCAATTCTGGATTATGTCACCTCGCACCGTAATTTATAGAGTGATATCCAGATGTTTAAAATGTTTTCGAGCACGTCCCAAATCAATCAATTCATTTATGGCTGATTTGCCTACTTTTAGAATACAGCAAATGAAGGCCTTTACTACGGCTGGTGTTGATTATGCTGGCCCATTCTTTGTAACTGCCAGAAGACATCGAGGAGCAAAAACCTTTAAAGCGTATATATGTCTCTTTGTTTGTGCTGCAACCAAGGCTATTCATCTAGAATTAGTCTCTGACTTAACCGCCGAAGCTTTCTTAGCCGCTTTACGCCGATTTGTTGCTCGACGAGGCACATGTATTCGACTGTTTTCAGACCAAGGCACTAATTTCGTGGGAGCATACCGCCAATTAAACGAGTACGCCCAAATGGCGGGTGAAACGTTGGGTATAGAGTGGCTATTCAACCCTCCCGCGGCACCAAATTTTAACGGACTGAGTGAAGCTGGTGTCAAGTCCGCAAAAACCCATTTGAAGAGGGTTATTGGAGACCAGGTGTTAACATTTGAAGAACTTTATACTTTAGTTACTCAAATTGAATCTATCCTTAATTCTCGCCCACTATGTCCACTTGGATCCGATCCAAATGACCTTCAGCCCCTCACTCCTGGTCATTTTCTTACATTATCACCAGCATCTAATGAAATTCCGAATGTCGATTTACAGAATGTCCCAAATGGCCGTTTGTCTAGATGGGCTTTGCTCCAGAAGATGATGCAACATTTTTGGAAGAGGTGGAGCTTAGAATATTTACACACATTGCAGCAAAGGGCCAAGTGGACTACTCCAACAGCTAATATACCGCTAAACACCGTCGTACTAATAAAAAACGATCAACAGCCTCCTTGGTGTTGGAAGTTGGGACGTATTATTCAAACACATCCCGGTTTGGATGGCGTCGTTCGGGTGGTGACCGTCCGCACCGCTCAAGGGGAACTACAACGCCCAGTAACGAAAATCTGCCCACTACCTTCAGAAATGTAAACCCAACAACTGTTTGTTATCTAATTATTATTGTAACATTTTTAATTAATTCAATCATGTTCCATTCTCTTTTGCATCGTTGTAATTTCACGTTCATCTTGTCATTATACTATATTTAATTTTGTAAATTTTCAATTTCTTATTGTTGTAAAAAAAAAACTTTTCGTTATTTTTTGGCGGGTGATTGTTCGCTCCGCTTAAGCTATTTCCGCAAATATGACATGCCACCCCCGCCAGGGGGCATTATCTCACTCACCACGATCTCGAGCGTTTCGCAGCGCGTGTGCCGCATCGTCTCGTTTTGTTCTTACGCTTTCTTTCCGCATTTTCTAAGGTAATTTTCTTTTCTTTATTTTATTTATTATTATTTCGACCTTTGTTACTAATTAAAGAAACAATTTATTTAGAATCATTTTTTTTTTTTTTTTAATTAATTCATTGAGCATCCAGCACCTTCACAATCGCTTATTGTGGCTCGTATTTTGGAGCGCACAATAGTCTTCTGGAAGCAGTATATAGTCTTCTACAAGCAATATCTACGCCATAATATTCCAAAACTGACGATTTTCGTGTTAATATAATAAAACCAGCGCCACGCCCGCAGACGACCTCGGCGAAGTGAAGATAAACGATTTCCTATGCAAGTGTTGTACATTTTGTTCACTTTCCAAGATATCAAATAAATGATATCAACTAATATCGCCGAGGTCGCTTACGGGCGAGGCGCTGTATTTGATATATCAACACAAAATCGTCAGTTTTGGAAGATTTAGACTTCTGGAAGCAGTATCTAGTCTTCTGGAAGCAGTATATAGTCTTTAAGAAGCAATATCTAGTTTTTTGCAAGCAGTATATAGTCTTCTTGAAGCAATATCTAGTGTTTTACAATCAGTATATAGTCTTCTGGAAGCATTATAGTCTTTTGGAGCAGTATATAGTCTTCTGGAAGCAGTATATAATCTTCTACAAGGAATATCTATTTTTTGCAAGCAGTATATAGTCTTCTGAAAGCAATATCTAGTGTTTTACAACCAGTATATAGTCTTCTGGGAGCAGTATATAATCTTCTACAAGCAATATCTACGCCATAATATTCCAAAACTGACGATTTTCGTGTTAATACCAGCGCCTCGCCCGCAGGCGACCTCGGCGAAGTGAGGATACACGAGTCACTATGCAAGTGTTGTATGTTTTGTTCACTTTCCAAGATGTCAAGTAAATGATATCAACTAATATCGCCGAGGTCGCTTACGGGCGAGGCGCTGTATTTGATATATCAACACAAAATCGTCAGTTTTGGAAGATTCAGACTTCTGGAAGCAGTATCTAGTCTTCTGGAAGCAGTATATAGTCTTTAAGAAGCAATATCTAGTTTTTTGCAAGCAGTATATAGTTTTCTTGAAGCAATATCTAGTGTTTTACAATCAGTATATGGTCTTCTGGAAACAGTATAGTCTTTTGGAGCAGTATATAGTCTTCTGGAAGCAGTATATAATCTTCTACAAGGAATATCTATTTTTTTGCAAGCAGTATATAGTCTTCTGAAAGCAAGATCTAGCGCTTTACAACCAGTATATAGTCTTTTGGAAGCAGTATAATCTTCTGGAGCAGTATATAGTATTCTGGAAGCAGTATATAGTCTTCTACAATCAATATCTACGCCATAATATTCCAAAACTGACGATTTTCGTGTTAATATAATAAAACCAGTGCCTCGCCCGCAGGCGACCTCGGCGAAGTGAGGATACACGAGTTCCTATGCAAGTGTTGTATGTTTTGTTCACTTTCCAAGATATCAAGTAAATGATATCAACTAATATCGCCGAGGTCGCTTACGGGCGAGGCGCTGTATTTGATATATCAACACAAAATCGTCAGTTTTGGAAGATTTAGACTTCTGGAAGCAGTATCTAGTCTTCTGGAAGCAGTATCTAGTCTTCTGGAAGCAGTATATAGTCTTTAAGAAGCAATATCTAGTTTTTTGCAAGCAGTATATAGTTTCCTTGAAGCAATATCTAGTGTTTTACAATCAGTATATTGTCTTCTGGAAACAGTATAGTCTTTTGGAGCAGTATATAGTCTTCTGGAAGCAGTATATAATCTTCTACAAGGAATATCTATTTATAAGTACGAAGGCTTTCACGGCCGGTGTGAATTAAACTAAGATTAGAACTAAAACTAGAACTAACACTAGAAACTTTCGGGTTTTGCCGTGCGTCTTTTAATAAAATGTTTGACGTTTCGGATGCCATGTTGCAACCTTCTTCAGAAACTGGTTCCAGAAACTGGTTCCAGTTTTTCCAAGATATCAAATAAATGATATCAACTAATATCGCCGAGGTCGCTTGCGGGCGAGGCGCTGTATTTGATACATCAACACAAAATCGTCAGTTTTAGAAGATTTAGTCTTCTGGAAACAGTATCAAGGCTTCTGGAAGCAGTATATAGTCTTTTAGAAGCAATATCTAGTTTTTTGCAAGCAATATATAGTTTTTTTGAAGCAATATCTAGTGTTTTACAACCAGTATATAGCCTTCTAGAAGTAGTATAGTCTTCTGGAGCAGTATATAGTCTTCTGGAAGCAGTATCTAGTCTCCTGAAAGCAGTATCTAGTCTTCTGGAAGCAGTATATAGTCCTCTGCAAGCAATATCTACGCCATAATATTCCAAAACTGACGATTTTCGTATTAATATAATAAAACCAACGCCTCGCCGTCAGGCGACCTCGGCAAAGTGAGGATAAACGAGTTCCTATGCAAGTGTTGTAAGTTTTGTTCACTTTCCAAGATATCAAATAAATGATATCAACTAATATCGCAGAGGTCGCTTGTGGGCGAGGCACTTGTGGGCGATCAACACAAAATCGTCAGTTTTGGAAGATTTAGTCTTCTGGAAGCAGTATCCAGTCTTCTGGAAGCAGTATATATAGTCTTTAAGAAGCAATATCTAGTTTTTTGCAAGCAGTATATAGTCTTCTTGAAGCAATATCTAGTGTTCTACAATCAGTATATAGTCTTCTGGAAACAGTATAGTCTTTTGGAGCAGTATATAGTCTTCTGGAAGCAGTATATAATCTTCTACAAGGAATATCTATTTTTTTGCAAGCAGTATATAGTCTTCTGAAAGCAATATCTAGCGTTTTACAACCAGTATATAGTCTTTTGGAAGCAGTATAATCTTCTGGAGCAGTATATAGTCTTCTGGAAGCAGTATATAGTCTTCTACAAGCAATATCTACGCCATAATATTCCAAAACTGACGATTTTCGTGTTAATATAATAAAACTAACGCCTCGCCCGCAGGCGACCTCGGCGAAGTGAGGATAAACGAGTTCCTATGCAAGTGTTGTAGGTTTTGTTCACTTTCCAAGATATCAACTAATATCGCCGAGGTCGCTTGCGGGCGAGGCGCTGCAATTGATATATCAACACAAAATCGTCAGTTTTGGAAGATTTAGTCTTCTGGAAGGAGTATTCAATCTTCTGGAAGCAGTATACAGTCTTAAAGAAGCAATATCTAGTTTTTTGCAAGCGGTATATAGTCTTCTTGAAACAATATCTAGTATTTTACAACCAGTATATAGTCTTCTGAAAGCAGTATAATCTTTTGGAGCAGTATATAGTCTTCTGGAAGCAGTATCTAGTCTTCTGGAAGCAGTATATAGTCCTCTACAAGCAATATCTACGCCATAATATTCCAAAACTGACAATTTTCGTGTTAATATAATAAAACCAGTGCCTCGCCTTCACGCGACCTCGGCGAAGTTAGAATAAACGAGTTCCTATGTAAGTGTTGTACGTTTTGTTCACTTTCCAAGATATCAAATAAATGATATCAACTAATATCGCCGAGGTCGCTTGCGGGCGAGGCGCTGTATTTGATATATCAACACAAAATCGTCAGTTTTGGAAGATTTAGTCTTCTGGAAGCAGTATATAGTCTTTAAGAAGCAATATCTAGTTTTTTGCAAGCAGTATATAGCCTTCTTGAAGCAATATCTAGTGCTTTACAATCAGTATATAATCTTCTGGAAGCAGTATAGTTTTTTGGAGCAGTATATTATTATAGTCTTCTACAAGCAATATCTAGTTTTTTGCAAGTAGTATATAGTCTTCTGGAACAAGTATCTATTGTTTTACAACCAGTCTGAAGACGCACGGCTAAACCCGAATATTTCTAATTCTAGGTCTAGTGTTAGTTCTAGTTTTAGTGCAATAAAAATATACAACATAGTGATATCTTATGCTAACTAGCGCTACCTACTGCTGTCGTTTGTAAAATGGATAAGATGTTGTAGAACTAACCTTATTTATAGCTAATCCTTATTTTCCAAAGTGATCGATGACAGTTAGATACACATTTTTTATTAATAAACTGGTGTCCGGAAATTATTGAGTATCGAGATAAAAACCTGAATCATGGCAACCTTTGAAAAACAACAATCATTTTCGTAGCTATCTCACTTCATAATTACAAGCATGTTTCTATCTCTCCTGACAGAACACCGATATAGAATGCGTTTTATAAGACAGTAAAATCTGATTTGAATAACAGAATGGCTAATCGTGAATCTAATTTATTTATAAAATATGTGAAAGGAATACCAACTAAAACTCTGATAACTTAAAACGCGATCCTAGTGATTTCTGGAACTTCGTCCGACACAAGCGAGGTTGTACTTGCAGAGGTTGTGGTGTAATGAGATAGATTGTGGTTGGTTAGTGTCATTTTTTTGCCCTTAATTTGGTACGCTGTTGGGCAATAAAGTATATTATTATTATTATCTTGCCAAAACAAGTTCTCGTGTCATTGCCCAGGCGATGCGTACAAGTCACACCTTTTTCAGTGTCCTCTATCATTTCTGGAAATTAGCAATAGTTATTCTGTGACACACCTAATTCCTCTAGTAGAGCAAACGCTGAGTGGAAAGTGTAGTAAGAATACAAAATGAAACAACATCAATGTTTTGGGTGGTTTGGGTATAAACGTTTCTACTTTTTAACGTACTTTATTTCTACTACACAGGTACATAACCTCTTAACTGTCACTTACTACTAACTTCACATTCTATCTTTTTATAGGAAAGTTATTGATTTTATCTAAACTAAATAGTCTATGAATTTAAGGGGTGGTCTTCTTTGTCTTGTTTTTCTTGATAATTGCTTCACGTCGATATCCTCTTCATGTCTAGATGGAATTTCTGTTATGAGCAGTTTTTGAAACTACTTTGAATTTCTTCTTAAGTGTCCATTTTCCGTCTCAACCACATATGATATTGGTTCATGAGTTTGCTTTCTAATGTTTCCTTCCACCTTTCTATTAATTATAATAAGCCATACTCTGTCTCCTTTCTTCAGTTCTTCTCTTTCTCTCACTCCGCGTCTTCTGTCGTAGTTTTTCTTTTGTTCATCCTTTTCTTTTGCCATATTTTGTTTGATTTTATCGTGATTTGGTAGTTTTGCATTTAGGTTTTTATTTGAAGGTTCGTTTGATATTGGAATTCTATCTCTCAAGATTCGACCAAATAACATCTGAGCCAGAGGCGGCGCTACCGGGGGGTGCAAGGGGTGCACTCTACCCGGGCGCCGCCTAAAAGGGGGCCTTTTTAATGTTTTTTCCGACAATATCTTATCTTTCTTTTGCAGTATTTAGACCTGTCAGCAGTAGCTAGTCTTCATAAAACAATATTTAGTCTCCACAAAGCAATTTTAGTCTTTAGAAAGCAGTATTTAGTGTTCCAGACGCTGTATTTAGACCTTTCGGAAGTATCTAGTCTTCAGAAAGCAGTATTTAGTCTTCTAGAAGCAGTATGTAGTCTTCTGCCAAAGTTATGTATGTTTTCTCCAAAATATTTTATCTTTCTTTTGTAGTATTTAGACCTGTTAGTAGTAGCTAGTCTTCAGAAAACAATATTTAGTCTCTACAAAGCAATTTTAGTCTTTAGAAAGCAGTATTTAGTGTTCCAGACGCTGTATTTAGACCTGTTGGAAGTATCTAGTCTTCAGAAAGCAGTATTTAGTTTTTTAGAAGCAGTATCTAGTCTTCTGCCAAAGTTATGTATGTTTTTTCCAAAATATTTTACCTTTCTTTTGCAGTATTTAGACCTGTTAGTAGTATCTAGTCTTCACAAAGCAGTATTTAGTCTCCACAAAGCAATTTTAGTCTTTAGAAAGCAGTATTTAGTGTTCCAGACACTGTATTTAGACCTATCGGCAGTATCTAGTCTTCAGAAAGCAGTATTTAGTCTTCTAGAAGCAGTATCTAGTCTTCTGCCAAAGTTATGTATGTTTTCTCCAAAATATTTTATCTTTCTTTTACAGTATTTAGACCTGTCAGCAGTAGCTAGTCTTCAGAAAGCAGTATTTAGTCTTTACAAAGCAATTTTAGTCTTTAGAAGGCAGTATTTAGTGTTCCAGACGCTGTATTTAGACCTGTCGGAAGTATCTAGTCTTTAGAAAGCAGTATTTAGTCTTCTAGAAGCAGTATCTAGTCTTCTGACAACGTTATGTATGTTTTCTCCAACAATATCTTATCTTTCTTTTGCAGTACTTAGACCTGTCAGCAATATTTAGTCTTCAGAAAGCAGTATTTAGTCTTCACAAAGCAATTTTAGTCTTTAGAAAGCAGTATTTAGTGTTCCAGGCGCTGTATTTAGACCTGTCGGCAGTATTTAGTCTTCAGAAAGCAGTATTTAATCTTCCAGAGCAGTATCTAGTCTTCAGAAAGCAGTATTTAGTTTTTTAGAAGCAGTATCTAGTCTTTTGCCAACGTTATGTATGTTTTGTTCTTGATACTGACAGTTACTTCTTTCTTGGGGGAAATTCTTGATACGGATCTTGTACCACCCGGTACCTCATTTCTGCAGCTGTTACTTTGCTTTTGTGCTTATCCTGCATTGGCAAAGTTTCCGTATTGGTGATTTCCTGTCCTGTGCAATAACAAGACAAGTCCATTAGTTTCTTGTTCATATTCTTCGCATTCTTTTATTGAACACATAAGTATTGCCATGAAAAATCATGTTTGGTTTATAATCAATTTTTTGTTTTCTCTGAACAGTAATTTCAGACTTCATGTGGACTTTGAACAATGTAATTCCTGTTTTTTGCTGAAGTCTAGTTTATAACTATTGCAATTTCAGACTTTGTGCCCCTCTTTAGACTTTAGAAAACACTTTGGCTTAAATTTTCTATTACTTTATTTTTAATCATTCTATCTACTTCTCTTTTTACTTCGTCTACAAGAGGTAACGGAATTCTACGACTTATCGCTTTAGCACATGGTTCGAGAAATACCATATAGTCGAGAAATAGAAAATAAAGATTTGCATGAGGATCAGAAAGATTTTGAAAGATCTTTTCAACACTGTGTGTCCTTTCGGCCAACTTCTTTTCTGTAAAAAATAAAAGCAGTGGTTCTAAAATTCTTGCAACTACTGCTAAACTTCTATTACATGATAACTAACTTCAGGTTTAAAATGTCAACCTTAATTTTGATATATTTGTAACCTTTATTAAAAATCCTTTAAAATGAGTACAACTTCCGGTTAAGAATGTCAACGTCAACTTTGACATATTTGTAATCGTAAAAAATCGTTTAAAATGAATTATCTTCATTTTGAAATATTCTTAATTTTTATAAAATATCTTAATATTTGTCACAAAAACAAAAATATAATAAAAAAAAATTAAAATTAAGGTTGGTATTAATATTTAAAAATTAAATTGTTATCTTCATTGCTGCCAATTTCGGGTTGAATGTTTTTCATTCTAACTTTTTTGTTTTTTGAGATAAGTACCATCATCTTTGGACTCATTTTAAAGGTTTTTTAATGAAGATGACAAATATGTCAAAATTGACGTTGACGTTTCAAACCGGAAGTGATTGTATTTCCATTAACTATGCCGAGTTTGGACTCATTTTAAAGAATTTTTTATGAAGTTGACAAATATGTCAAAATTAAAAGTTGAAAGTTCGAACTTTTTGGATTTTTGAGATAAATGCATCAAGTTTGGACTCACTTTAAAGGTTATTTTATGAAAAATTAAAGTTGACATTGACTGAAAGTTTTTTTCACGACTAAACCCGAATGTTTCTAGTTCTCGTTTTAGTTTTAGTTCAATAAAAATATACAACATAGTAATATCTTATGCTAACTAGCGCCACCTACCACTGTCACTAGAACTAATATTAGACCGAGAACTAGAAACATTCGGATTCATCAATACAAAATAGTTAATTTACAAGTATTCTAGCGCCTCGCCCGCAAGCGACCTCGGCGAAGTGAGGATAAACGATTTCCTATGCAAGTGTTGTACGTTTTGTTCAGTTTTCAAGATATCAAATAAATGATATCAACTAATATCGTCGAGGTCGCTTGCGGGCGAGGCGCTGTATTTGATATATTAACACAAAATCGTCAGTTTTAGAAGATTTAGTCTTCTGGAAACAGTATCAAGGCTTCTGGAAGCAGTATATAGTCTTTTAGAAGCAATATCTAGTTTTTTGCAAGCAATATATAGTTTTTTTGAAGCAATATCTAGTGTTTTACAACCAGTATATAGCCTTCTAGAAGTAGTATAGTCTTCTGGAGCAGTATATAGTGTTCTGGAAGCAGTATCTAGTCTCCTGAAAGCAGTATCTAGTCTTCTGGAAGCAGTATATAGTCCTCTACAAGCAATATCTACGCCATAATATTCCAAAACTGACGATTTTCGTGTTAATATAATAAAACCAACGCCTCGCCCGCAGGCGACCTCGGCGAAGTGAGGATAAACGAGTTCTTATGCAAGTGTTGTAGGTTTTGTTCACTTTCCAAGATATCAAATAAATGATATCAACTAATATCGCCGAGGTCGCTTGCGGGCGAGGCGCTGCAATTGATATATCAACACAAAATCGTCAGTTTTTGAAGATTTAGTCTTCTGGAAGGAGTATTCAATCTTCTGGAAACAGTATACAGTCTTTAAGAAGCAATATCTAGTTTTTTGCAAGCGGTATATAATCTTCTTGAAGCAATATCTAGTATTTTACAACCAGTATATAGTCTTCTGAAAGCAGTATAATCTTTTGGAGCAGTATACAGTCTTCTGGAAGCAGTATCTAGTCTTCTGGAAGCAGTATATAGTCCTCTACAAGCAATATCTACGCCATAATATTCCAAAACTGACGATTTTCGTGTTAATATAATAAAACCAGTGCCTCGCCCGCAGGCGACCTCGGCGAAGTGAGGATAAACGATTTCCTATGCAAGTTTTGTACGTTTTGTCTACTTTTCAAGATATCAAATAAATGATATCAACTAATATCGTCGAGGTCGCTTGCGGGCGAGGCGCTGTATTTGATACATCAACACAAAATCATCAGTTTTGGCAGGTTTAGTCTTCTGGAAGCAGTATCCAGGCTTCTGGAAGCAGTATATAATCTTTTAGAAGCAATATCTAGTTTTTTGCAAGCAGTATATAGTTTTTTTGAAGCAATATCTAGTGTTTTACAACCAGTATATAGTCTTCTAGAAGCAGTATAGTCTTCTGGAGCAGTATCTAGTCTTCTGGAAGCAGTATCTAGTCTTCTGAAAGCAGTATATAGTCTCCTACAAGCAATATTTAGTTTTTTGCAAGCAGTATATAATCTCCTGAAAGCAATATCTAGTGCTTTACAACCAGTATATAGTCTTCTGGAGCAGTATATAGTCTTCTGGAAGCAGTATCTAGTCTTCTGGAAGCAGTATCTACGCCATAATATTGCAAAACTGTCAATTTTCGTGTTAATATAATAAAACCAGCGCCTCGCGTTCACGCGACCTCGGCGAAGTTAGAATAAGCGAGTTCCTATGTGAGTGTTGTACGTTTTGTTCACTTTCCAAGATATCAAATAAATGATATCAACTAATATCGCCGAGGTCGCTTGCGGGCGAGGTGCTGTATTTGATATATCAACACAAAATCGTCAGTTTTGGAAGATTTAGTCTTCTGGAAGCAGTATATAGTCTTTAAGAAGCAATATTTAGTTTTTTGCAAGCAGTATATAGTCTTCTGGAAGCAGTATAGTCTTTTGGAGTAGTATATAGTCTTCTACAAGGAATATCTATTGTTTTGCAAGCAGTATATAGTCTTCTGAAAGCAATATCTAGCGTTTTACAACCAATATACAGGGTGATTCATTAGCTCTATGACAAACTTTGGCAGATGAAAGGTGATGCGATTCTAAGGAAAAAATGTTATATGAATATGGGTCCGATTCATTTTGGTTAAAGACTTACAAGCCTTTGAAAATTTTACACAGTTTAATTTGGCAAATGAAAATGTAACATAAAAAATAAGTTTAAAAATTACAAAAATTGTTCGAAATGTCCGCCTTCAGCTTGAATGCACGCTTCACATCGACGAAGTAAAGATTTGCAACAATTAAAGTTTATAATTGTCAGAGTTTTGATCGAAAACGAAAATGCATGTATTTACGACTGAAGAATATGCATATATTATTTTTGTATACGGGCTTTGTAACGGAAACGCTCGGCAAGCAGCAAGAGAATACCTTCGTAGGTTTCCAAATAGACAACAACATGCCCATACAGTGTTTAGTGCATTATTTCGCAGACTGAGAGAAACAGGTAACCCCGCTCCACTACATTCCGTTCGTCCCCATGATGTGAATGTACAAAATGAAGAACGTGTTATTGATTTAGTAGTTGACGACCCTTCAATTAGTACTCGGCGTATAGCGAGCATGTTACATCCGTTTCATCGCCAAAATGTTCAAGCATTACATCCTGGAGATACTGAGCAACGCTTAGCATTTTGCCACTGGATTATTCAGCAACATGCTCAAAATAATAACTTCATTTCCCAAGTTCTGTGGTCTGATGAAGCGTGTTTCACTAGGGACGGCATAAATAATTATCATAACGAACATGTGTGGTCCTTGCAAAATCCACATGCAATTAGACCAGGAAGATTTCAGCAACGGTTTAGTGTAAACGTTTGGGGTGGCATTTTTAACAATTCTTTGCTACCTGTATGGGTGATAAATGAACGCTTAAATGCAAATATGTACAGAAATTTCTGGGAACATAACCTTTTCGATTTTATCGACGACGTACCACTTAACATCGTTCAAAATATGTGGTATCAGCACGATGGTGCACCACCACATCGAGGAAGAGAAGTCATCGCTTGGTTAAATGAACATTTTCCAAACAAATGGATTGGCAATGGAGGTCCAGTAGTCTGGCCACCACGATCCCCAGATCTAAATCCGCTGGATTATTATTTGTGGGGACACATGAAGCAGCTTGTGTACCATGTAGAAATTACTACCCGTCAGCAACTACTGGACAGAATTCAAGATGCAGCTAATAGCATACAGAATGATCCAAATATCATACGTCGTGTGATAGAATCTTTACTTCGTCGATGTGAGGCGTGCATTCAAGCTGAAGGCGGACATTTCGAACAATTTTTGTAATTTTTAAACTTATTTTTTATGTTACATTTTCATTTGTCTATTAAACTGTGTAAAATTTTCAAAGGCTTGTAACTCTTTAACCAAAATGAATCGGACCCATATGCATATAACATTTTTTCCTTAGAATCGCATCACCTTTCATCTGCCAAAGTTTGTCATAGAGCTAATGAATCACCCTGTATAGTCTTTTGGAAGCAGTATACTCTTCTGGAGCAGTATATAGTCCTCTACAAGCAATATCTAGGCGCTATAATATTCCAAAACTGACGATTTCGTGTTGATATAATAAAATCCTTTAAGTATTAATGTTACAAAATTTTAATTCATTGATTTTATCTAAACTAAAGAATCTTTGAATTTAAGGGGTGGTCTTCTTTGTCTTGTTTTTCTTGGTGATTGCTTCCCGTCGATATCCTCTTCATGTCTAGATGGAATTTCTATTATGAGCAGTTTTTGAAGATACTTTGAATTTTTTCTTAAGTGTCCATTTTCTGTTTAAACCAGATACGATATTGGTTCATCAGTTTGCTTTATAATTTTTTTCTTACACCTTTCTATTAATAATCCATACTCTGTCCCCTTTCTTCAGTTCTTCTTTTGAGAGTGAGAGAACTCCGCCTCTTCTGTCGTAGTTTTTTTTGTTCGTCCTTTTCTTTCGCCATATTTTGTTTGATTTTATCGTGATTTGGAAATTTTGGATTTAAGTTTTCATTTGATATTGGAATTCTGTCTCTCTAATTTAGAAAACACTTTGGCTTCTTGAAGTTTTGCTAACGTTTCCTTCACAGATGGTAGCAAAAATCGTTTTCTAAGTACTACCTTGTTTAATTCGGTTAAATTTTTGCGCGTTATGCATCACTTGACTAAGCGACAAAATGAATAGTGTTGAGAAAAACGGGAGTTTCGTTTTCATCTCTCTAAAAATATATGACTTCTCAGAATAAACAGGCTCAAACTATTGAAAATTGTTTGGTGCATGTCCATTCTTATCACAGAACACTGATGACAGCTATCATAAGCACAGAGTGCATACAGGGTGCTTCTGTAAGACGTGGCATAAATTTAATCACTAAAACTAGAGACAAAATGATGATTCGTGTAAAAATTTTTGAAGAAAATAATCTAGAGTTTGATTTTGTACTTCTAAACTAGCTTTTATTTTATATAGAATTTAAATTTCGGCCCTTGGCCATCTTCAGAAACTCTACAAATAGATTAACATCTCTCATCTTATCCATTTTACAAACGACAGCGGTAGATAACGCTAGTTAGCATAAGATATCACTATGTTGCATATTTTTATTGCACTAAAACTAGAACTAACACTAGACCTAGAACTAGAAAGTTTCGGGTTTAGCCGTGCGTCTTCAGATTGGTTGTAAAACAATAAATACTGCTTGCAAAAAACTAGATATTGCTTGTAGAAGACTATATACTGCTTCCAGAAGACTATATACTGCCCCAGAAGATTATACTGCTTCCAAAAGACTATATACTGGTTGTAAACCGCTAGGCATTGCTTTCAGAAGACTATATACTACTTGCAAAAAATAGATATTCCTTGTAGAAGACTATATACTGCTTCAAAAGACTATACTGCTTCCAGAAGACTATATACTGCTCCAAAAGACTATACTGCTTCCAGAAGACTATATACTGATTGTAAAACACTAGATATTGCTTCTAGAAGACTATATACTGCTTGCAAAAAACTAGATATTGCTTCTTAAAGACTATATACTGCTTCCAGAAGACTAGATACTGCTTCCAGAAGACTAAATCTTCAAAAACTGACGATTTTGTGTTGATATATCAAATACAGCGCCTCGCCCGCAAACGACCTCGGCGATATTAGTTGATATCATTTATTTGATATCTTGGAAAGTGAACAAAACGTACAACACTTGCATAGGAAATCATTTATCCTCACTTCGCCGAGGTCGCCTGCGGGCGAGGCGCTGGTTTTATTATATTAACACGTTTTATAGGTTAAAATTTAAGAATGGTCTTTTTTAACAAAAGAAATATTAAGAAACTTGGGAATAATTCAAGAATGACTTAAAAATCGACGATATATTTTAATCAATGTGAAATGACCCAAAAAACACGTTAAAAATAAAAAGAAAGTGCCGAAAAGTAACTAACACTAAATTAACTTTAGTTATAAAACTTCTATTACATGATAACTAACTTCAGATTTAAAATGTCAACCTCAATTTTGACATATTTGTAATCTTTATTAAAAATCCTTTAAAATGAGTACAAACACGACATATTTATCTTCAATATTAATGAAGTTATGGTCAACTTCCGGTTAAGAATGTCAACGTCAATTTTGACATATTTGTAATCGTCGTGAAAAATCCTTTAAAATGAGTCCAAACATGATGCGTTTAATTCCAATATTAATCGAGATATAAGCAACTTCTGGTTTGAAATGTCAATGTCATTTTCATGTCAATGTCATTCATTGCTGCTAACTTCGGGTTGAATGTTTTTTATTCTAACATTTTTGTTTTTTGAGATAAGTGCGTCATCTTTGGACTCATTTTAAAGGTTTTTTAATGAAGATAACAAATACGTCAAAATTGACGTTGACGTTTCAAACCGGAAGTGATTGTATTTCCATTAATATTAAAGTTAGCTATGTCGAGTTTGGACTCATTTTAAAGGATTTTTTATGAAGTTGACAAATATGTCAAAATAAAAGTTGAAAGTTCGAACTTTTTGTTTTTTTGAGATAAATGCGTCAAGTTTGGACTCACTTTAAAGGTTATTTTATGAAGATTACGAATATAATGAAAAAATTAAAGTTGACATTGACAACTGAAAGTTTAAACGGATTTAGCCCCACGTTTCTCAAGACGGCTAAACCCGAATGATTCTAGTTCTAAGTCTTGTGTTAGTTCTAGTGAAAGTGTTAGTGTAAAACTAGAACTAACACTAGTTAACACTTTCTAGTTCTAGAGCTAGAACTAGAAATTAGGAACTAGTTTAGGACAAGTGCTAAAACTAGTTAAACTTAAATTCTATATAAAATAAAAGACATAAACTTTTAATTTTATACTAACATCTAGAAAACGAGACTGGCCCGAAATTATAGCTTCATCTATTTTTTCTTGGTAGAATTTCTTAAAAAAAAAGCCATGTTTCTTAAGCACGGCACCTAAATTAAGCCGTGGCCGTGCATTTACTTTCAAAAACCGTAAAAATCGTAAAAGTTATTGGCAGCACTGTCTCCAGTCTATTATTAACATAACTTTAACTAATGATAGTCATCGTTCTTCTGTCTCTTACTACGAGATTGCATAACCATATATGGCATCCCTCATTTTTTCTTTCTTTCTTTTTCAGCTATCAATAAGTCTTTTCCAGGTTTATAAGTAATTATTATATCAAAAGCTTGTAATCTTAAGGGTTGGGTTAAATATTTGTTCCAAAAGTTTATGATTTGATTCCACTATTACAGTTTTACCAAAAATAAATTGTTTATATTTTTCACATCCGTAACAAATAGCTAACAACTCTTTCTCTATTTGAGCCCAAGATCTTTGAATATCAATTAAAACTTTTGAAGCATATGCCACTGGTTGCCCTTCTTGTATTAAAGTCGCTCCCAAACCACTACAGCTACCATCAACCGACAATGTTCAGGTTTACTTACATCATAATACCTAAGTGCAGATGCTACTGACAATTTATTGTTTAATTAAACATGGCACGAACTTGCTCACATATGTCACTAATCCCAAAAATGATTGTTGGCATCTTCATTATGGCTTGCACTTTTGATTGGTCTGGTTTCAGTCCTTAATCACTAAATACATGTCCCACATACTTTACCTCTTTCACTCCAAACTGGCACTTACTTCTACTAAATCTAACTTTTGATGATGTAGCTTTTTCAAATAACGCTTTTAATTTTTTAAACTGTTCTTCATCGTTATACTATAATATCGTCAATGTAAAGTTCAATCCCTGGTAAGTCACCAAATAGCTCTTGAAATGATCTATGAAATACTTCGGGTGCTGAACAAGTCTGTCAAGTAACAATATCTTCCAAATCTTCCTGCATTAAATGTTGTGAGTAGTTGACTTTCTTTATTTAATTTGATTTGATAAAATCCCTGACTAGTATCTAATGTAGAGAAAAATTTACCATTTGGCATCCGTGATGACATCTTATCATATCTCTTTCGGATTATGGCTTTATTAAGATTTTGCGGATCCAAACTTATTCTTAATTTATTCACCCATAATATAGGTTTTGTTACTTTTTCTATAATTCCGTTTATTAAAAGTAACTTCTTATAACTACGTCTCAACTCTATTGTTAACATAGCCTTAACTAATGACAGTCATCGTTCTTCTGTCTCTTACTACTAGATGGCGTAACCATATATGACCATAATATATCACAAATACGAGTGTCATAATTATCAACAAAAGTGGATAAATACTGGCTTTTGCTGATAATGTTAACATTATTTTTTAATTTATTTAGCGTATGGCATATACAGAATGTATCTGAACTGCTTGACCAAACAAAATGGCAGACATACATTTCATGTATGGGCGAGCAAATGGTAAGAGTAATTTGACCCAACGGCTTTATGCCGAAACATTTCTGAATGGACAACGTTCTCTATAGAATTGAGGAAAATTCTGAAGCCAGTACCAGGAAATTATCTTTAGAAATCGTTGCTTCGCATAGTACAATTTGGAGAGTTGTAAGTACATGAGCAGCCAAGTCTTAGTGGAGCTGATTTTCGACCACGAATTCTATTTTGTAACTGGGCTGCAGAAAATCCTTACGCGATTGGACTATCTTTTTCAAATCTTTTCATTTAATATCTGTGCTCGCATTGTTGGCTATTATTTAATAGGTCCAATATTTTTAGCACGAGAGAGCAGCGCTAAAGTTGCCCAAGCATATGATTGGTCTGGGGGCTAAAGAGAGACTTTGGCTACTGTGCCAAAGTCGCTAAAGTGCAAAAGCCGAGTTAGTTGAACACATTAAGTTTCTGCAGAAAAAAGTTCTTCTGCTATTGGATGGCCATGTTAGCCACAGGTCTTTACAAATTGTGACATTTTGTCGAGAAAATAACATCATCCTTGTATCTTTTCCTGCACATTGTATGTACAATATGGAGAATTCTAAAAAAATATAAATTTATGCCCTATAAGTACCGATCAGTGCAAACATTAGTACCTGGTGACACTGAAAGGAGGCTAATCGTTTGTCAATAGATATGTGTACATTACATAGAATACATATCGGGTAGGCGGACCAACCAACCTTGCACCGCAACCCTAAGGATCTATTGTACCCCGATAGATATCGTTATCAAATTTCACCGTGCAGTCCAATGCTCTTAACGAACATTAATACCTTGCTCGGCGAAAGGTCATTCAGATCTTTTGAGGAGATAAACTGCGACCCAAAAATCGAGAATCTGATACGGTTAACGGCAGGGCAGTGGCATAAAACATGCTCAACCGTCTCTGCTTCCTCCGTACATAGTCGGCATTCAACATCGTCGGCTAAATCCAACAAGTTGAGGTGTGCTTTTAATCGGCAGTGCCCAGTAAAAACACCCATTAGAACTTTTATGCTACTACGGGCAAGTCCTAAAATATTCCCGGGTCTCATTCCAGGAGAACTGGTCCACAGTAGGCGAAGTCTCTCTTCAGCCCACAGTCCAATCCTATATTTGGCCATCGCAAATGATACACCAACTGCTGGTTCCGGTCCCACAAACGCTTCAGCGCTGCCATCTCGTGCTAGCTTATCTGCCGCTTCATTGCCAGCAACCCCAGAATGACCCGGAACCCAGATCAGAGAGACTCTGTTATCACAACTCAGTGTGTTTAATGTTCTCTTACAATCATTAACCAGAGCCGACACCGTTTTCACGGCTTGCAGCGCCTGGAGAGCGGCTTGACTGTCTGAGAAAATTCGTACTGTCACGTTCTTCACCCCTCTTTCAAGAAGGATTTTAGCACCCATGTCAATAGCAAATACTTCCGCCTGGAATACAGTACAGTACGTGCCCAGGCTGTAGGCTTGCTTAATTCGAGGTGTCTGGCAGTATACTCCTGCTCTTACCCCTTCAGGCGTTTTTGATCCATCTGTGTACAAGCAAATGTCTGCCCGAACCAGAGAATTTTCATTTTCGATCCAGGACTGCCGCTCAGGCAGTACAATCTGGTATCGAGTATTAATCACTGATAGTGATACCGCCAAATCTGACGGCATTGATAGCACAGTATCAGTGCTTATAATGTCTTCCGCAGCCCATTGGTAGGACATGTCGGAACAGTTTTGAGCATATTGCTTAAATCTGTAAATGGTTGTTCTAGCCACTTTCTCTATATGCAAATGCAGAGGAGATAGGCCAAGCAGAACCTCCATCGCTAGAGTTGGCGTTGTGCCTATCGCACCAGAGATTGCCAATCCAGCTACTCGTTGAATTCGTGAAAGTTTACTGATAACTGAAGTCTGTCGGACTTTCCTATACCAGGCTGCTGCTCCGTATGTGATCATAGGTCTAACCACAGTCACATAGAGCCAGTACAGTCTTTCAGGGGTAAGACCCCAATTTTTTCCACAAAGACTGCGACAAGTCCACAAGGATAGTCTAGCTTTGTGCAAAACTCCCTGCAAATGTCCATTCCATGACAGGGTTTTGTCTAGGATTATTCCTAGATATTTGACTTCCTTTGAGAAAGGAATTTCTTCACCTTGGATAGTTGGGCGGATTAGTCCATCCAACTTTCGCTTCCTGGTGAAGGGCACAACAATTGTCTTTTGCGGGTTTATTGAGAGGTTCTCTCCCTTACACCAAGCGCAAATGGTATCTAGTGTCACCTGGAGGACTTTAGATATCCTCGGCAAACAGGTTCCTTTGACCATAACGACAATGTCATCAGCATAAGCTTGTATTTCCACACCAACGGCTTCGACTATCGCAATCAGATCGTCAACTAGGAGGGACCAAAGCAGGGGAGATAACACCCCTCCCTGCGGGCAGCCACCTCCAGATATGTGTAGGTAAAATGTGAACTTTTTAAGAAGCATTTTGTGGACTGATGAAGCCAAATTTTTAACTAGAGGGATGTTTAATCCCAATAATATGCACTATTGGTCTAGTGAAAATGTATTTATTGTTCATCCCAGAAATCCTTAAATACAATTTAGTATTAATGTGTGGTGTGGTCTAATAGGGAGTCAAATAATTAGGCCTAGTTTTTATTAGGCACATTGGAGATACTTGAAGGTTATGGTTTGCAGCAGCTTATTAATGAACCAGCTCACATTACACCTGTTACTGAGATAAGTCTCTTCATGACTTTACTGATCATGAATTGATATATTTTTGCCTTAGTGTTCCGGATGAAGAGCGATTTTGCTCAATAGCAGCCGTTTAACTTGGTGTATGGAACTGATGATGTTGATGTGAAATTACAGTACTTTAACCATTTAATTTTAGCATTATTCGATGCTCATGCACCTGTAAAAAGCTTAAGGCTTAGTAAAAAATTTGGCTTACTCCCCTGCTTAGAGACATAATTAGGCTTAGAGATGGTCTTTACAGAAAACATAAAAAGTCTAAAACTGAACTAGCACTTAATGAATATAAATCTTTTAGAAAACATGTTGCACGCGCAATAGAGACCGAGCAGAAGGAGTACTATGAATCATCTTTTAAAAATAAAAGGGATCTCGAGAAATCACTAAGGCATCTGAATGTTATCAAATCAAAAGAGGTACTTCCACAACATTGAAAGCATTAATGATAATTTATGATCCAGACTTAGTTCAGGCTTATACTACTACGAAAAAGTCTACTTTTAATGAATTGTTTGCTTTTGCTTTTGTGTCAAATCTGGCAGAGTGGGATATGATGAACTCTCGGTTGTCTTTGAAGAAATCTCTGGTAACATCTTTGCCAAAGATTAAAAATCTTATGACATTTTCGGACCTGCGACCAATTAGTATTTTACCTGTTTTGTCTAAAGTATTAGAAAAAATTATGAATGATCAAATTCGGGAATTTGCTTAGGACACAGTCTGGATTTTGTGCTAACTACAGTCGCGCTTAACGCATATAGTTGATGACATATTGTTTCGGACCAAAATAGGCTTACTGGATTAGTTCTGCTAGACTACAGCAGGACCTTTGATACTGTCAATCATAGGATGTTATCAGCTATCTTATCCTTTATTCGGTTCAATGATTCTACTATGAGCATAATTGATAGTTATGTGTCTGAACTGCGAAGCTTCTAATCTTTCGACAGTTTCAGTCACATTTTTATGCGGACGATTCCCAAATCTATCTATCGTTCTTGCCTACAGCCATGGCCACTGCTCAAGCTCCACTAAACACTCGTTACGGGTAAACACATATTTAGATTTCAACTTAGAGGCACGTAGGCGAATGTATTTCCAACAAGATGAAGCTCCTTCCCATCTTTTGGCTTTTTCAAAACAGGTGGATAACAAACAATGGTCCAATATGTTGGCCCTCCAAGATCACCTGTCATAACTCCATTGGATTTTTACTGTTGGGGTTATGTCAAGGACGAAGTTTATAAAAGGAGTAATAATAATGCCCGAAAATGTATTGAACAAAATGGTGATTTATTTGCACATCTAATGTGAATTTCTTCTGTTTAAATAAAATAAGAATAAGCTGATAATTCAGTTATTTTCAATTTTAGGCCGATATTGCTTAAGGTCATAAGCATTTTGTCTTAAAAATGTTGTACAATATAAAAATATACAGGGTGTTCAATTTAAAAATAAAACACTATGTACCACCTGTTTAACTCATAATAGATTATTTTGCAAGGGATTATGATACAAATGGATAATTCACGTACTCTGTGTTTTAAATATTTTAAAGTTTGATTTTCCAGTCTCACATTGTTTGGTGGAGATTAATACACTACGACGTCTCCTATGTTTAATATGATTCGTTGTTTCATAAGACATGATGAACATTCCATGTCAGAAAAACTTCTCTATCACTTTTTCACTAGATAGAATAGATGCATTTAAGCAAATTACCGATTAGATTTATTATACAATGAAATTCAAATGAAAAGAAGACTTATTGGGTCAGCACCCACGCTAATATATTACGTAGAAAGCATCGAATACTACATAAGACTTTATTAAAACATTTTAAAAGCCAACAGTAGCACCGAACAAAGCGTCAACAGAAGCGAGATGAGAATGGATCCCGCCTTAACGTCTCCACTTATACTAATACATCTACCAATATATCCTTTTGTTTCGAAGAGCCACTTATCTAAAGTGCCGCGTCCCAACGTGAGGTTATGGAGCGTACCTGCCTCGCTATCGTTGATTCCTGTAGATGCTCGTACCATTCGGTTTGTTCACATAGATATCGCAAATTCATTATTCGTGTAAACTTGCAGTTCATTCCATCTCTAGTAGTTATAAATCATCATGACAGGCGATAGCTTTTTCTCGTGGAAGTTTGATTTTATAACTTAAAGTATCTCTAGTAAAAGTCCATACAAAAACAGGTTGTCTAGATACTCTTAGAAATCTAGTTAAGTCTCTTGATATGCTTGGAAATTATTTTAAAATTTTTGAAAGTACCTAGAAATTATTGGAAACTGTTAGATATCCGTAAATATCTTTGGAAAACTTTATAAAATCCTTTGGAATCACTTAAAAATCTCCACTAATTTTGGAAATATCTGAATAATTCTGTAAATCCTAAAGATTAGTGCATAAATGCTCTTTGAAACTCTAACTGTTCTTTAGGAATATCATTTAATTCTCGTTACTTATAAAGCTGTAGTAAAAACTGAATACTGCTTGAAGAAGACCAAATATTGCGTCCAGAAGACTAGACTGCTAAAGGACTGCTAACCATATACCACTTTAGATTTGCTGAAATATACTGCTTGCTACTGACATACTGCTAATGGAAGATTTCATATCTACAGTTTGGCAAATGTAGCAAACAATGAGATAAATCTTGACTTATCTCAAAAACTAATTGAGATATCATCATGAAATAAAAAACGTTTTAAAGCAAATTTGATGAAGATTTAATGTGCCATAAATATTTTGTTATTTTACATAAACGTCGTTGTTATGATTTTTTAAATCAAACTTGGCATGTTTGATTATTCCAAGCTGTATCTCAAGAACAAATTGAGATATCATTATGAAATAAAGAACGTTTTAAAGCAAATTTAATAAAGATTTAATGTGCTATAAATAATTTCTTATTGTACATAAACCTCGTTGCTATGATTTTTTAAATCCAACTCTGCATATTGGATTGTTGTAGATGTGAAATACAAATTTTAAAAAATCGTATCTCAAGAACGCATTGAGATATAATCATGAAATAAAACTCATTTTGGAGCAAATTTGATGATGATTGAATGTACCATAAATAATATCTTGTTTTCTATAAACATCGTTGTTATGATGTTTTAAATCCAACTCTGCATGTTTGATTGTTATAGATATGAAATATAAATTTTAAAATATCGTATCTTAAGAACGAATTGAGATATCATTATGAAATAAAGAACGTTTTAAAGCAAATTTAATGAAGATTTGATGTGCTATAAATAATTTCTTATTTTGCATTATTTTGCAACATCATTGTTATGAGTTTTTATTCCAACTCTACACGTTTGGTTGTTATAGATATGAAATATAAATTAAAAAAAATCTTATCTTAAGAACGAATTGAGGTATCATCATGAAACAAAGAACATTTTAAAGCAAATTCGAAGAAGATTTAATGTGCCACAAATAATTTCTTATTTTTCATAAACGTCGTTGTTATGATTATTTAAATCCAATTGAGCATGTTTGATTGTTATAGACATGAAATATAAATTTAAAAATATCATATCTTAAGAACGAATTGAGATATCAGTATGAAATAAAGAACGTTTTAAAGCAAATTTAATAAAGATTTAATGTGCTATAAATAATTAATAAGATTTTTTAAACCCAACTTTACATGTTTGGTTGTTATAGATAACAAGCATAAATTTAAAAAAATCGTATCTTAAGAACGAGTTGAGATATCATCATGAAACAAAGAACATTTTAAAGCAAATTCGAAGAAGATTTAATGTGCCACAAATAATTTCTTATTTTTCATAAACGTCGTTGTTATGATTATTTAAATCCAATTGAGTATGTTTGATTGTTATAGACATGAAATATAAATTTAAAAATATCGTATCTTAAGAACGAATTGAGATATCATTATGAAATAAAAAACGTTTTAAAGCGAATTTAATGAAGATTTGATGTGCTATAAATAATTTCTTATTTTGCATAAACATCCTTGTTATGATTTTTTAAAACCCAACTTTACATGTTTGGTTGTTATAAATAACAAATATAAACTTAAAAAAATCGTATCTTAAGAACGAATTGAGATATCATCATGAAACAAAGAACATTTTAAAGCAAATTCGAAGTAGATTTAGTGTACCACAAATAATTTCTTATTTTTCATAAACGTCGTTGTTATGATTTTTTAAATCCAACTCTACACGTTTGGTTGTTATAGATATGAAATATAAATTTTAAAAAATCGTATCTTAAGAACGAATTGAGATATCATCATGAAACAAAGAACATTTTAAAGCAAATTCGAAGAAGATTTAATGTGCCACAAATAATTTCTTATTTTTCATAAACGTCGTTGTTATGGCTATTTAAATCCAATTAAGCATGTTTGATTGTTATAGACATGAAATATAAATTTAAAAATATCGTATCTTAAGAACGAATTGAGATATCATTATGAAATAAAAAACGTTTTAAAGCAAATTTAATAAAGATTTAATGTGCTATAAATAATTAATAAGATTTTTTAAACCCAACTTTACATGTTTGGTTGTTATAGATAAAAAATATAAATTTAAAAAAATCGTATCTTAAGAACGAATTGAGATATCATCATGAAACAAAGAACATTTTAAAGCAAATTCGACGAAGTTTTAATATGCCACAAATAATTTTTTATTTTTCATAAACGTCGTTGTTACGATTATTTAAATCCAATTAAGCATGTTTGATTGTTATAGACATGAAATATAAATTTAAAAATATCGTATCTTAAGAACGAATTGAGATGTCATCATGAAACAAAGAACATTTTAAAGCAAATTCGAAGAAGATTTAATGTGCCACAAATAATTTCTTATTTTTCATAAACGTCGTTGTTATGATTTTTTAAATCCAATTGAGCATGTTTGATTGTTATAGACATGAAATATAAATTTAAAAATATCGTATCTTAAGAACGAATTGAGATATCATTATGAATTAAAGAACGTTTTAAAGCAAATTTAATAAAGATTTAATGTGCTATAAATAATTTATAAGATTTTTTAAACCCAACTTTACATGTTTGGTTGTTATAGATATGAAATATAAATTTTAAATAATTGTATCTCGAGAACGAATTGAGATATCATCATGAAATAAAGATCGTTTTAAAGTAAATTTAATGAAGATTTAATGTGCCATAAACAATTTCTTATTTTGCATAAACATCGTTGTTATAATTTTTTAAATTCAACTCTTCATGTTTGATTGTTATGAAATATAAATTTAAAAATATCGTATCTTAAGAACGAATTGAGATATCATCATGAAACAAAGAACATTTTAAAGCAACTTCGAAGAAGATTTAATATGCCACAAATAATTTCTTATTTTTCATAAACGTCGTTGTTATGATTATTTAAATCCAATTAAGCATGTTTGATTGTTATAGATATGAAATATAAATTTAAAAATATCGTATCTTAAGAACGAATTGAGATATCATTATGAAGTAAAGAAAGTTTTAAAGCAAATTTAATGAAGATTTGATGTGCTATAAATAATTTCTTATTCTGCATAAACATCCTTGTCATGATTTTTTAAACCCAACTCTATACGTTTGGTTGTTATAGATTTGAAATATAAATTTAAAAAAATCGTATCTTAAGAACGAATTGAGATATCATTATGAAGTAAAGAACGTTTTAAAGCAAATTTAATGAAGATTTGATGTGCTATAAATAATTTCTTATTTTGCATAATCATCCTTGTCATGATTTTTTACACCCAACTCTACACGTTTGGTTGTTATAGATATGAAATATAAATTTAAAAAAATCGTATCTTAAGAACGAATTGAGATATCATCATGAAACAAAGAACATTTTAAAGCAACTTCGAAGAAGATTTAATATGCCACAAATAATTTCTTATTTTTCATAAATGTTGTTGTTATGATTATTTAAATCCAATTAAGCATGTTTGATTGTTATAGATATGAAATATAAATTTAAAAATATCGTATCTTAAGAACGAATTGAGATATCATTATGAAGTAAACAACGTTTTAAAGCAAATTTAATGAAGATTTGATGTGCTATAAATAATTTCTTATTCTGCATAAACATCCTTGTCATGATTTTTTAAACCCAACTCTACACGTTTGGTTGCTATAGATTTGAAATATAAATTTAAAAAAATCGTATCTTAAGAACGAATTGAGATGTCATCATGAAACAAAGAACATTTTAAAGCAAATTCGAAGAAGATTTAATGTGCCACAAATAATTTCTTATTGTTCATAAACGTCGTTGTTATGATTATTTAAATCCAATTCAGCATGTTTGATTGTTGTAGACATGAAATATAAATTTAAAAATATCGTATCTTAAGAACGAATTGAGATATCATTATGAAATAAAGAACGTTTTAAAGCAAATTTAATGAAGATTTGATGTGCTATAAATAATTTCTTATTTTACATAAACATCCTTGCCATGATTTTTTAAACCCAACTCTACACGTTTGGTTGTTATAGATTTGAAATATAAATTTAAAAAAATCGTATCTTAAGAACGAATTGAGATGTCATCATGAAACAAAGAACATTTTAAAGCAAATTCGAAGAAGATTTAATATGCCACAAATAATTTTTTATTTTTCATAAACGTCGTTGTTAAGATTATTTAAATCCAATTGAGCATGGTTGATTGTTATAGACATGAAATATAAATTTAAAAATATCGTATCTTAAGAACGAATTGAGATATCATTATGAAATAGAGAATGTTTTAAAGCAAATTTAATAAAGATTTGATGTGCTATAAATAATTTCTTATTTTACATAAACATCCTTGCCATGATTTTTTAAACCCAACTCTACACGTTTGGTTGTTATAGATTTGAAATATAAATTTAAAAAAATCGTATCTTAAGAACGAATTGAGATGTCATCATGAAACAAAGAACATTTTAAAGCAAATTCGAAGAAGATTTAATATGCCACAAATAATTTTTTATTTTTCATAAACGTCGTTGTTATAATTATTTAAATCCAATTGAGCATGTTTGATTGTTATAGACATGAAATATAAATTTAAAAATATCATATCTCAAGAACGAATTGAGATATCAGTATGAAATAAAGAACGTTTTAAAGCAAATTTAATAAAGATTTAATGTGCTATAAATAATTTCTTATTTTGCATAAACATCCTTGTTATGATTTTTTAAACCCAACTCTACACGTTTGGTTGTTATAGATTTGAAATATAAATTTAAAAAAATCGTATCTTAAGAACGAATTGAGATGTCATCATGAAACAAAGAACATTTTAAAGCAAATTCGAAGAAGATTTAATATGCCACAAATAATTTTTTATTTTTCATAAACGTCGTTGTTATAATTATTTAAATCCAATTGAGCATGTTTGATTGTTATAGACATGAAATATAAATTTAAAAATATCATATCTCAAGAACGAATTGAGATATCAGTATGAAATAAAGAACGTTTTAAAGCAAATTTAATAAAGATTTAATGTGCTATAAATAATTTCTTATTTTGCATAAACATCCTTGTTATGATTTTTTAAACCCAACTCTACACGTTTGGTTGTTATAGATTTGAAATATAAATTTAAAAAAATCGTATCTTAAGAACGAATTGAGATGTCATCATGAAACAAAGAACATTTTAAAGCAAATTCGAAGAAGATTTAATGTGCCACAAATAATTTCTTATTTTTCATAAACGTCGTTGTTATGATTATTTAAATCCAATTGAGCATGTTTGATTGTTATAGACATGAAATATAAATTTAAAAATATCGTATCTTAAGAACGAATTGAGATATCAGTATGAAATAAAGAACGTTTTAAAGCAAATTTAATGAAGATTTGATGTGCTATAAATAATTTCTTATTTTGCATAAACATCCTTGTCATGATTTTTTAAACCCAACTCTGCATGTTTAATTGTTGTTTTAGAAATCTTAAAAGCGTAATAAGTTCTCAACTGCGCATAAAAATATCGGAAAAACCAGAGTTTTCATAAGTCGCAACTTTGTGTTCCTTGTTATTTGTTTGTTTGGCCGTATTTTACGTACTTCTCGCTCACGAGTACCTTTACTCGAAATTAAAGAACCGAGAGATTGAAGATTTGTGATAAACAAACTCAGGGACGCTTTAAATTTGGAGTTTTTCATTACTCAAAAATTTTAGTTTTGCTTCAAATTATCCATTTTTATTTTCGTTTCAACGTTGCGAATTATTCCCAAAATTAAATTATTTATTTTCGTATGTAAAAAAAACAAAGTAATTATTTAAAGCGAAACTGCATTATAACAAAACCAAAAATCGTTTTAGACACAAAGCTTTATGGAGTAATTTGTTTTTAATGTATACGATGTCAAAGCGAGTTTAAAACTAACGGTAAACATTTTTTAGGAAACGAATATTTGCGTTGTTCGGAAAGTATTGATTTTGAATTTTACGGCGTTGTAAAAAAATTTATTCGGTATCAAAAAGCTCCGTTTTTATAATAATAACGTTTTTAACCCGCAATTTTTATAAACGAATTTTATTTGTTTTTTTTTGTTTTAGATTTCGAAGCTATAAAAGGAAAATGCTGACAGCGTACATATTTCAATGTAAGTGTTACCAAACTCGAATATCATCACATAACATGTTATAACGGCGCAAAAATTTCAAATAAAACTTTTAATTTGAAGTTTAAATAAAATTTTTGCTTTGTACAAGCATTAAGTTGAAATGGTTGAGGTCGCAAAATTTCAGTAAATTCAAATTCTGAAAGTGACCCTTGCGTTGCCGTCGTGGACAGTTAAATTCCAGTGCAGACGTTAAATTTATGATTTACATTGGGAACTATAAAACATTTACATTTAGTTATTTAGTTACGTAAATCTCGTTTAAAACATGAGAAAGTTTTAGAAATGATTATTTGCAGAATAAATCTAAACAATTTTAAGAAGTTACCACTTCGCTCGATAACGAGGAGTCATTTGATTTTCTTCTACATTAACCCATCACTGATGGAGCTTCTTAATTTTTTGATTCCAATCCTCTGAAGCAATTTGCAAAATTCTATCTGCCATTGAACAGCAAATGTATCTATCGGAATACTGCTGACGAATTACTCAACTTTTTGGAAGAACTTAGCTCTGATGACGAGGAATATTTACAAGTAAATGGTACAGATATAGATGATGCATCAAGTGGTAAAGAAATTGGTTAAAACAATAAATACTGCTACTAGATTGAACAGTTGTTTGGACAACATATTTGTTAACTTTTCTGCGACTACATGCCAAGCTAAGGTTGTCAATTGTGATCTGTCGGATCATCATGCCACTGCCAATTGAGTGTGTTGATCGTGTCGACTAACTCAGGCTGGAACTATAAGTTTTTTCAATGAATTTAGTGCCATAAGCTGGGATTTTTTGAATGACGATTATTTAGAAATGAATGCCAAATTCGAGCTTTTCCATCTTAAATTTATGGATTAGCTATCCTGAACGCCAATGCCAATCGAGAAATAGAGATAATGGTATTATGTGGTTTAATGATTCTTTAAGAAACATGAGACAAAGCTTTCAATTTGTTTGCAATTTATATAAAAAGTACAAGACAGGTAATTTGCTAACCCTGAAAAATCACAATACAGGACAGCTTTAGAGACTGCCAAAACTCAGGCAGCTTCACAGTGTATAAAACAATCAACCAATAGGATGAAGTCTAGCTGGAATGTAATAAATGGAAATATAGGCCATCGAAAGAAATCTTCAGCTACCTTTGATCCTGATACATTAAATAGGTGCTTGGTTGATTTACCGGAAAAGTTAGTTGAATCTCTTCCAACTAATTAATAAATTTCCGAAATATTGACTGCCAGAATCAAAATCAAAAGAATGATGACGATTTTTCTTCAGACGACGAAATTCCTCTTTCAGCTTTGAGAAAATACGAAAAAAGAGAAAAGTTATAAATGGACGGATAACAACTTGGAGCCTAATAATATAATTTTTAATGGCCAAGTAGATGAAAATGATAACGATATAAGTCCTTTGGAGCTGTTTTCTTTTCTTTGATGATGAAATACTGGATCTAATAGTAATCGAAAGTAATCGTTATGCAAATCAGAAGAATCACCACCTTAGAATAGAGAAAACAGAAATAAAAGCATTCATTCTATTAATATTAATATATTCTTTATTGTGCTAATAAGAAACTTACACTCTTTATACTCGTCAATCTGTAGTACAATAAAATATCAATTAATTAATTAAAATATAATCAAACGACCCTACAAACCACAAAATTACAGTATACAAAAAAAGAGAAAATGAATCTCAAGCACTAAATAGGTCTACGGAGGTCTCAAGGAATTCCCGTATAAAATAGAATCCCTTCTTTAGCAAGAATGCTTTTAACCTCCCAAGCAACTCGTCCGCTGGAAGAGCTCTCACACTATGTGGCAGGTGATTATACAATTTCTGTCCCATGTATATAGAACCTGATTGTGTCTTGCATAACCGCGCAAAGTCTGGGTAGAGGTCTTCTCTCCCACGCGTTTCATACGGGTGAATATCACCGTGCATCCTTAAGGTCGCGGTTCAATCACGTGATGTTCGCAAAAGTGCAAAAAAAATTTGTATAGTTCCGCTGTTGGTTAAAAGAGGTCGTCGAGAGTTCAATTCAGTTATTCATAGCGACGCTTTTTTATATCAGCTTACAATTAGTCATCCTACCGTTGAAATATTTTATTCATTGAGGAATATATTCTGGTTTAGCCTTACGCGATGCCTATTCTCGATATTATTTGGTGTTCTTTTTTTTTTTTTTGCGAAATGTTAATATTGTTATAGTTGGTGTTATTTTCATAACTTAACAACTAATTACTTTTAAACAATTAATTTTTATTTTCAATTATTTATTCAAATATTTCTATTACCTAAATTTTGGTTAACACAAATTTTTTTTACCAGTGTTAGATCCTAACTCAACATTAACAATATATTAAACATTTTCGACCCAATTCCACAGGAATCAGATTTTTGGCCATATACAGGGTGGATCAGTTTTTAATCGGGAAGCTTTACTAGGATGTAGTACTTGCCAAAATAACACAAGTTTTTTATATAAACATAGGGTCCCAACTCTTTTGTTTTCGAGCTATGAGCTGTCAAAGTTGAGCCAAAAATTTACATTTTATCTTTTATTTCGAGTATAAGTAAACCATAGAATTTGAATTTTTGTATGTATGTACTACTGGCTGATACCTTATTTTCAACCATACCTTAAACTTCCCTAGCACCCTCTAAGGGGATGCAATTCACCATCCCCTTGATTTATTTTATAAGAACTTTTTAACGCTATGTAATATTAACATAAAAAAATATGGGTTATAAGCACATACTTTAGTGGTACTTTTTTGTCTCTTTAGTATTTTCTTTAAGGTGGCGATTCGAACCTCTTGGGTTCATAAAATTGATAAAAAAATCGGTTTAATTTCGTCAGTCAATGATTAATATTTCAACAATATTCATGCATTTAATTTTACAACATTACTGAATTCGTCACTTGATTATATTGTATGCAGGGTGTTTCGGTGACTCGGGGAATAAATTTAACCACATATACTAGAGCGAAAATGATGACGATTCATGTAAAAAAAAATAGTAAAAGTCTTCAAATTTCAAAGATACAGGCCATCAAAGTTAGGAAATTTTAACACATTTTTCCAAATATCTTAAACACTATTTACAGTAAAGCGCTGAAATTTGGTACAGTATAAATCAATGTCGTGTAAAATTGTTAGGCAATTTATGAGTTGGATCGGTCCGCGGGAACAATGCTTACCGGCTGTTCCTAAAGTTTGTTTGCTCAGAACTTTTTTATTCTTTCATAACCCTACATTTATTTTTGCAGTTTCTAATAGTAAATTTAGTTTAGAAACTTTTATTACTCTTAGATAATATTCATAAAAATCACCGTTTTCGTGTTAAATCCAAAAATGTTGGGTTCCGATTTCAATAGTGCTATTACTAAAAAAAAGAAATCTAAGTTTTTGAACATCCTTTAGTATTTTTTATTACTTGTCTTGTTATTTTATGTACTTTTCTTATTATTCCTGTTAGTGTTGATTTTTAATTTATTGTTTTTGAGTTCTTTTATTAAACCAACTAAAGCAAATTAAAAATGTGATTTAGCTAAATCTACACTTGGACATGTTGCATACATAATAGTTATGACAGCTCAGTTCGATTTTCACTTGTCATTGCTAATTCAAATTATTTATTTATTTATTTTTTTTAGTGTTATTGAATTCGGAGCCTAACATTTTTGCATTTAATACGGAAACGGTGGTTTTTATCAATATTCTCTAAGAGTGATAAAAGTTTCTAAACTAAATTTACTATTAGAAAATGCAAAAATAAATGTAGGGTAATGATAGGATAAAAAAGTTCTGAGCAAACAAACTTTATGAACAGCCTGTATAGCATTGTTCCCGCGCACCGATCCAACTCAAAAATTGCCTAATGATTTTACGTGATGTTAGTTTACGCTGTACCAAATTTCAACGCTTTACCATAAATAGTGTTTAAGATATTTAGAAAAATGTGTTAAAATTTCATAACTTTAATGGCCTGTATCTTTGCAATTTGAGGACTTTTACTAATTTTTTTTTACATGAATCGTCATCATTTTCACTCTAGTATATGTGGTTACATTTATTCCCCGAGTCACCGAAACACCCTGTATATGATGGTTTTTTATTGTGAAATAGTTTTGTAAAAATTGTTATTCTAAGATGGTTTTTTTATTGTAAAATAAAATTAAAGTTGTTATTGATTTCTATTATTTTTTATAATGTAGAACCGTTTTTTTTTTGTGAATAAATAGTATTATTGTTATCTATGTCTATTACAAATTATTATTACTTTACTTTAGATTATTTATGTTCTTATATCTTGATAACAATTTGCTGTGTTATTTTTTACTTTCTCAGTGTTAATATAATCACTAAAAATTAGGGCGGAAGGACTGTGATCAGCAACTCATTCATAATTGCCTACAAATCTTCTTTCTGTTATATATATTTATTTACTCAGTAGTTAAAAGAGAAATTGGCCATGAACAAATGTTATTACCAACTCAAGATTAGTAATCAATTTATAATACGTTTTATAACATTTTATTGGCAATTAATTATTTTTTATATTTATTTTTTTTTTAAATTTTTAATTAGTACCTAAAGCCATCTACAAAGTAATTGCCAAAGGTTTACTTAGTACTGTTTTGTCGATTTTAGGCAACCCATTTTACACCTTTTCGTAATGACTAAAAATTGAGACAAAATCGCATATCTTCAGAAAAAACACATTCATGAAATAATCATACAGCTATTGCACTTTTACGAATACGGAATCTGTTCCTAAGATACATAAGCATTAGATGACATATTTGCCACCTCGTTTAAGTCCCTAATCTCTTCTAGAGAACGATTTGTATTAAGCCCTTATTATGACTAACTTTCGTAATTTATTTCTGTCAGCGTCATGATTATTTTAGAATACTAAATATGTCATTCCGTAGAGTAATATATGTACTTCAAGCCTACGTATTTACTTTTTTATAAATATGTAGCATTAAGTCGTGAATGTACATCTACGTAACCTCTCCCGGCGTATATAAAAATGGACGCTTTGAACCGCCCCCTTAAGGAGTTCATGCTCTCCAAGATGTATCCCACCCAGCGAAGGACGTACAGAGATGGAATGGTGAGTATAGACTGCGCAATAAAAGCATTTCTGAAATCATCACGATAACCTAAACCCGTTACTATTCTTACCGCCCTGCGCTGCAGCCCGAACCTGTGAGCAGCTTCAGGGGCTGCTCCCCATGCTAGTATAGAGTAAGACAGTATGGAATGAACAAATACAAAATAAGCACTTTTTACTACTTCTGGCGTAACAGTTACTGCAAGCCGCCTTAGGAGAAATATATTACGGTTAACTTTTTTGCCCATCTCCACACTATGTTCGTGAAAACGCAATGCAGGAGCGGCGCTGTAGAGGCCCAAAAACTTGGTTACATCGGGACAAGGAGCGTCGATCTGCCTCAATGTGAACGGAAGTGTGACAGTTTTATTTTCATTAAGACAAAGCTCGTTCGCAAGGCACCAGTCCCGCGCCCTCGACAGAGCCAACTCAGCCCCACTAGCAGTATCATCCCTATTTCTACCTCTTATTAAGACTGTAGCATCATCAGCATATAGGATGCAATCACAGTTATCAAGACCTGCTTTTATGTAATAAGCAAAATCATTGAAGAACAACAGAAATAAGAGATTGATCCTTGTGGTCCTTGTGGTACATCGGCAAGGAGTCAGATGTAGAGTTATTAACTCTTGTCACCTGCGTCCTCCCGTTTAGATATGAGTGAATGAGACTGATAGAAAGATCATCAAAGTGATATATATTTATTAATTTATGTATTAGAATAGTATGCGATACACAATCAAAGGCACGAGACAGGTTCAAGAACAAAGAAATACAATACTCGCCATTCTCGAAAGTATCCATGCAAACATTCGTTAACTTTATTATTGCATCCTCCGCACATTTACCCCCCTGAAATCCAAATTGATTATCATACAATATATTATATTTTTTTACGTGAGACATTATTCGAATATAGATCGCTCGCTCATACACCTTGGAGAACACGGGAAGGATGCTAATCGGTCTATAATTAGTGACCTCGCTCTTGCTACCACTTTTAAACACCGGCACAACAGAGGCTTTCTTCAGGCTGTCAGGGAATATTCCCTCCTTAAATGCAGTATTAATTAATTTACATAAAGGAAGAATATATAAGCTTATGTTATTTTTTATGAAGTTAACTAACAGGCCGAAGATATCTCTAGATGGATTATTTTTTAGGCCGCGAAAAATTTCGCGAACCTCATTAAATCACAAATTACTCGGAATAGTGCAAGCACTGGTATGATCATTTCGTACTCCAGTTAAGTTTCGAACAATAGTTACAGGCATGTTCACAAAATAATTATTTACTTCATCTGGATTCAGATCCAAGCACTGACTCTCTCTGTCCCTCCGCTAAGCATTAATCAGTTTCCATGCGGCACAAGATTTGTTACTTGAATTTTCGATAAAAGAGTTAGTCGCGTTAATTTTCGCTTCGGATATAGCTTTCCGATAGATAGCTCTTGTAGTGTTTCGTAAATAAAGTAAGTTATTTATTTTATAACAACTATACAATTCACAAAGCAGGTTGTACCTAGACGTCAAGTCCGATAATGGCTGGCTAAACATACATGCAAGTACCACGAAGAAGAATGTACTGGCAGTATAAAAGAGACAGTCAAAATGTGTTGGTGTCTGAAGCAATAAGTCGAAATAATTTTGAATATATTATGTCCCATTTTCATCTTGCAATAGATTCTGATTATCAGGCTTATCTCGTGAATACCGAAAATTGTATATCGACCGACCCCAAAAATTTCTGGCGTTACGTGAATCAGAAACATGGTAATTCGCGTATGACCTTTGCTTGCTCTGAAATTTCTGATCCCCTGGAAATAGTGTAGGCTTTCTCTGTCTTGTTTTCTGAAGCCTTTAATCCTGGACTTACAACTATTAATAACTGTAACTTGGATAAACTGTCCTGGATCCTTCTACATTACTCCATTTTCTGTCAAGGAGGTAGAAATCTGTATGAAACGATTAAAGAATGACTTTACCGCTGGCGACGACGGTCTCCCAAGTTTTATTATTAAAGATTGTGCACCCTTCCTCAGCAGACCTTTATATTTAATTTATGCTTAAAAACTAAAACTTTTCCTGCAGTATGGAAAAAAAACTCGGATAACGCCGGTTTTTAAGAAGGGAGACAGATTTAGTATTGAAAATTACCGACCTATTAGCATTTTGAACAATTGCTCGAAATGTTGCTATACTCCAGAATGAGTTACTGTGTTCGGCCATATATATCTGATCATCAGCACGGATTTATGACTGGTCGTTCAACTATGACTAATTTAGCAAAGGTAACGCAGTTCATCAGCGAGCACATGGATAAACGGGAACAAGTTGATATAATTTACACAGATTTTACAAAGGCATTTGATAGATTAGATCATGGAATACTTCTTTCTAAACTCTGCAGTCTTGGATTTACCAATGATTTCGTGGATTTAATTTCATCTTAAATATCCAATAGACTTTGCTATGTGAGCTACATCGGTTTTAAATCTGATACGTTCACTGCTGGCTCTGGTGTTCCACAGGGTTGTCAGTTCCTGGTCAATACAAAATGGAATTGATCTTAACATAGTAAAATGCGTTGTCGTATCTTACGCAAGATGTAATAACCCATTACGGTTTAATTATAGTGTGGGAGTTGAAGCAATACGCAGAGAACGCGCTATTCGAGATCTGGGTGTCTTATTCGATGACCAGTTGCAATTCAAAGACCTCTGGTGCATTGAGAAAGTCTCAACGGAGACGGGGTGTTCTAAGAGGCCCCATGGAAATTTTTAGCACAAATCATGACAATGAGAAATAAGAAGTGCTACTACACAAGACATCAGAAATTACATCTGATGATGATGACGATATGAATATAGCTTTAGCCATGCTCTTCAAGAAACAATTGAGAGATAAAGAAATTGGGAATAATATAAAAAGGCGAAAATGGGAAACAAAAAACTTCGTCAAGAAATAAGATAAAGTTAAAATTTCTGCAACACCAGCACATAATTTTGTACAGAAAATAAAGGATGAAAATCTTGAGCCTATCGATATTTAGATTATTCTATAATGAAGAATTTATGAGGTTTGCTGCAATGAAATGGAGTCACGACAGATGAGCTATATAAATATTTTGCTATTCTTCTTTAGTCAGGTTATAACAAAGTTCCTAATCGTAGACTGTATTGGTAAGGCTGACACTTACAACAGTTTAGTAAGTAATTCACGTAATAGATTTGAACTTATTCACAAATACCTGCACTTCAATGACAATTCCAATATTGATTCTGGCAATAAACTTGACAAAATTCAGCCACTACTGGATCATGTAAATAATCAATAATAGAAAATGTTCCAGCCTTTCATTTTCTGTAGATGAACCGTACCATGGGCATCATAGCATGAAGGTGTATACTAAAATTTAGTCCGTAGTGTGGAGCTGGTGATAAAATTCAAGGAAAGACTTTGGGCTCTGATATTGCAGCATACATTTCAATCAAACAACATAAATTGCATTGGCACAATAAGGTCAGATAGAATAGAAAAAGTTCCACTGAAGAATTTGAAGAAAAAGAGTATCACTTGTTAGGGTGGCCGAAATTAAATTAATCTCACTTATTTTACTTGTTTTAATAATAGAAATAATAATACAAAGGATGTAACACACAAAACGATCTTAACACTTTCGCGTCCGCTCAACATACAATTAGGATAACGCCAATGGCCGGCATCTTCGCTACGTATTGTTACGCCAGGAGCCGCAAGTAATGTCATATAAACGTAAAAATACGTGAGCGGCGCCTGGCTATAGACAATATAAAAACGTAAAAATACGTGATCGGTCACGAAAGTGTTAACTGACCCACGTCTCATCTTCCCCTCCCCACGCCTGCCAACTATCGTTCCTTCGCGCTTATATTCACATTTCTCTAACATTCGGCTTCGCTACCTTCACCATCGTCCCCGATGGTGGCGTTTTCTTCAATTTCGGAGAGTTGACACCATGGTTTCATCCTATCGGCTGAGTAAACAGACTTAAATGGTCGTTGTGTTCGTTCAGCACCTTCAATGTCAGACAATACGTATTGATCTTGTCCTAACGTCTCAACTATGACGTATGGACCTTTAAACAATGGTTGTAACTTTCTGCTTTCACCTGTAGCTATCGGTTCTCTCTTAATCAAAACTATATCGCCTTCTTTGTATTGTCTTGGAATTACACACTTTTTATCGAATCGTTCTTTCTGCTTCTGCTGGGTTATTTCTATCTTTTCCAAAGCTTCTCTCTTCTTCTTTTCCAAAAGTTAGTATTAACCGGTTTTGTAGGGCATTTCTAGGTTGGTAACCAAATAATAAATCATGGGCAGACTTTCCAGTAGTTTTATTCGGAATACTGTTGATGGCATACTGAATATTCGATAGTTTGACATCCCAATCTTTCCCATCTTCACGCGTAGTCATCGTTCTTATTGCTATGGTGATTGTATGATTGTATTGTTCCACTTGACCATTTGCTCGTGGAGTGGATGTGGCATTCTGAATATGTATGATATGGTTTTTTCTGCAATATTCTTCAAAATTCTTCGCCGTAAATGCCGTACCCCTGTCCGTAATTAATCTAGTCGGAGGTCCAAATATACTAACGATCTCGTTCATCACATCTAGGACGTTCCTCGTCTTAGTATCTTTAACAGCTTTTATATATAGATACTTCGTAAAGATATCAACACATACCAGAATATGGATGTTACCTTTTGTACTCTTGGGAAAGGGTCCCAGGTGATCAACGTTGACGGTGTGGAATGGGATCGGTAAGCGTTCGATGTTATGTAGCTGTGCTTGCAGTTTTCCAGTTTTATTTTTTTGATAAGCACATTCGATGCATGAATCTATGTAGCTCTTCACTTTCTTCCTCATTCTGGAAAACCAAAAGTATTTTTGTAAGTGTAATAGTGTTCTCTCCAATCCATAATGTCCCATATCATCATGGCTGCCCTTGATCACTCTCCATCGCACCTCATTGGGAACTACCCATCTCAAGCCTTCCTTCGCTTTTCGGCATATTCGGTTGTCTTTCAGTTCATAATCTTCATGAATTTGCTTTTCTTCGTTGGTTAGTGGTCGTTTCCGTAGAATATCGAGTATAGTCTTCAACTTGTGGTCTTGGAGCTGCATGGTTAATAGCCAATCGCTGTTATCAATATGAAGGGTAAGTACGTTAAAGTCTGCAATTTTAACCTCTCGGGCTGGTTCATGTGGATTTCGGCTAAGGACGTCGACGTGTGCCATTAGAGTTCCAATTCGATGTTCGACCTCAAAGTCATATTCTTGTAATTTGAGTATCCATCGACCAATTCGTGGGGTAATATCCTTCTTTTTCATCATCATCTTTAAAGAGTTGCAATCAGTAACTACTTTAAATTTCCTTCCCAACACGTAAACTCGAAATCGTTCCAGTGACTCAACAACGGCCAAAGCTTCCAGCTCGTAGCTGTGAAACTTCTGCTCTAATTCGGAAGTCTGGCGGCTAAAATAGGAAACAGGTTTCATAACTTCATTGGGCTTCGACTGAAACAGGATTCCCGCCAAGCCTATTTTGCTAGCGTCCGTGTGAATTTCGAAATCAGCATTTGAATCATATAAGGTAAGTATGGGTCGTTTGGCTAATTCGTCTTTCACGCTCTGGAATGCTCGTTCTTGTTCTTCTTCCCAATGCCAATCGTTGTCTTTTCTTGTAAGTATTGTTAATGGTTTTACAATTAAAGCATAATTTTGAATGAATCGTCGGAAAAATCCCGCAATTCCCAAAAATTGTCGAACTTCTGTTACGTTGGTAGGACGTTTGAACTGTTTGATAGCGTCAATCTTCGAATGACCTGGACGAACCCCTTCCTAGGATGCTTCAAAACCCAAATACTCAACTTGGTCCATCAAGAAGCTACACTTGGAGAGATTTAAAATTAGTCCCTTTTCAGTAACCACTCGCGAGGTCTAATGTTGTAAAATAACGATTTCCGGCTAACTGATCGAGTTTTTCGTCTATGTTCGTCATCGGTACATATTCTTTCTTTGTCACTGCGTTTAAACGACGATAGTCCACGCACATTCTTTCCCCGCCCGTTTTCTTCGAGACTAACACTACCGGACTTGAATATGACGAATTAGACTCACAAATTATTCCGGCTTGGAATAGTTCAGTTACAGTTTTTGTCACAATTTCGCGATGTCTATACGGCAATCGGTAAGGTCGTGACGTAACGGGTGTGTCGGATGTAAGTTCTATTTTCATTTCGATATCACTTGTCAGTCCAATATTTGCAAATCCGGTTGCAAAACACATTTCGTTTCTACTGATTAATCCTCGCAATTGTTGTTTCTCGTAATCGTTCAAAGTTTTGTTCACAGGATAACAAAAGTTGTTAGTCACATTTCTTGAATTACACTCGTTACTATCGTTGCTTATTATTTCGTCGTTCATCTCCTGTTCTTCTAGTTCGAGTCTTACTTTTAAATTTTTCTCGTACGTTGTTTCTTCGTTCTCATTAATCATCGAATCCATGTTCTTTGATTGTTCGTTTATGCTTCCCTCGTTTTCTGTCTCTACATTTATTGTTTCATCGTTTTCTCTTTCTTCGTTTATCGTTTCATCGTTTTTACGTTCAATCACTAATTTCGTTTCATCTTTTGTTATCAGCATCCCGCGTCCAATTATTATTTGTTCATCTTGGGCTTCATTAGGTACAATGTAGACATCAACATCTATACTGGCTTCGTCAATAATAATTCTGGAATGTTTCTTTCCAATCGTTTGGCTTTCACCGTTCCCAAAACCTCGGAGCCTTAAATTCACTCGGTCATACTTAGTATTTAAATCGTGGGCGTCTTCTCTTAGAGTCACAACATCACTTCCCAAATCTATAAATGCCATTAATTTTTGTCCATCGACGTCTACTATCTTATGGTACATACACTGTTGGAAATAATTCACGAGCACACCCTGTATAATCTGAACGCGTGAAGATAAGTCCATAATATTTGCGGAGCACAAAGGTTTACTGTAGACGAGTTTATTCAGAGAGTTTCGAGTTGTTCCGTCGCGGTATTGTTGTCTGAGCCACCCTTCCAAGTGGAACATTCCGTCGCTATGGAAACCCAAGTGGATGGAAAATACCGGTCGTTTTTAGTGTGGTGTGAGGAACCACATTGTTATCGTACTCTGTGCGCAATGGATGGGCGATCGCGTTACTTAAGCGAGTTTGAGCGAGGAATGTTTGTGGGTATGCACATTGAGGGTGTACCGTTCTGTGAAATTGCGCGTCGTCTCGAGCGATCGTTATCGGCATTGCAACGGGCATGGCGAGAATGGTCTGAGGTAGGCCCTATGCGTCCCCAGCACACGAGGATCGCGCTCTTGTGCTCAGCGCTTTAGCGTCGTGTGTGTCCTCCTCAAGACAACTTGTAGCTGTTTTACCACCGGCATGGGAAGGTGCACTCACTACGCGAACTGTCCGCCGTATAGTTCGCGTAGTTTGGTAGATAGTGGACTGCGAGCGCGTCGTGCGATACAGCGGATTCCAGTAACACCCGAGCACCGCAGCATACGTCACGAGTGGGTCGACGCTAGGCATTAGTAGGTTGCCGAGTAGAGGGACATTTTGTTTTCCGACGAATCAAGATTCGAATTGAGCACCGGTGATGCGCGAATTTTAGTTCGTCGGAGCCGTGGTGATCGTCTACTCGAGCAGTATGTGCAAGAACGCCCTATCCACCGACAACCGAGCATTATGGTATGGGGTGCGATTACATATGGTGGACGTACACATCTGCTGCGTGTATAGCAGACCATGACGGGTCAACGATACGTAGATGAGGTGCTACGGTCCGTTGTGCTTCCCTACGTTCGGCGGCTCCCAGGCCTGCTATACATGCACGACAACGTACGACAGCACATCGGGCGTGTTGTACAGACCTTTGTGGAAGAGCACCATATACGAATGCTTCCATGGCTAGCTTGGTTTCCGCATCTGAATCCGATCGAACATGTTTGGGACATGACTGGTCGGAGACTTCTACGTTATCCGGCTTCCTTGGCTAACGTTGAGGAACTATGGAGGTGAGTTGAGGTGGCATGGTTGGCCATCCCTCTCGCTACAATACAGCGACTTATAGACTCCATGCCACGTCGTGTAGCGATGGTACGCGAAGCTCACGGGGATACTCTCGCTATTGATGTTTCTCCTCCCAGCAGAGTTATGCCGCTCTCCATGTGAGAGTAAGTTACACTACTTTAGTACTACTTCCATACCAAATTTTATTGCGCTAGACACACGCGTTCAGATTATACAGGGTGTGCTCGTGAATTATTTCCAACAGTGTATCTAGTGGTTCTGGTAAAACTCTAATACGATTGACATTTCTCTTATCTGTCCATCTACAGTCTTTTTGTTTGTGTCCGACACGTTCGCATGTATAACAACGAAGTTTTTTCTGTGGTTTTGGACATTTCAAAGCGATATGGCCATATTCGTTGCAATTGTAGCATTTCTTTTCAGAATACTCAAATGTTTTGACAAGATCAGCCTTATTAACTGTCATCGTAGAGCTTGATGTAGTGGGTGCGGAAACAGCTTGTCTCACATGCAGGTGGTTAGTGCTCTCATAATTTTTAATTTTTACTAATAATTCATGTGTATCATTTGGATAACTCACCGCTAATAACCTCGCTAAATCCTTATCCATTATTCCAGAAATAATATATTTTTTCTTCAAACGTCATTAAATGACAACTTTGTTGTCGTGTTTACTCGCGGTAGAAGTAAGTCATTGTTGCATAACGACGGTTGCTAAGATCAACATAGCAAAAAAGTACTTCAGCGTTATGGCGCTAAAGTAAATTTCACTTTACCGCCATAACGTTGAAGAACATTTCACTTTAGCGCCGTATTATTTGCAACGTTTGAAGAAAAAATACTATGTTTTATTCGGAAGAGAAGCAGATTCGTTTGTGGCTGGTCCGTCATTGCCGGACTCACTTCGTTCGTCCGGCAAACTGTCGGACACGCCACAATTTTAACGGCTCATCTGTCATTAGCGACTCACTGCGTTCGTCGCTAAGCGACAGACCACGCCATAAAAAGCACTGCTTCTCTTCCATATAAAACAATATACTATTATCGCCAACCGGCAGCAAAACCATACTTTATGCTATCCATTTGCGGCAGTAAAGTGACACTTTGTGCTACTATCTAGTAAACTGTGCATTTAGCGGCAGACAAAGTACTTTACCTGCCGCTAATTGCTGTCAATTTGAAAAAAATGCCGTTGAACAGCTGGATTTGAACCCGGTACCTTCTGTATGAAAGCGCACTTCCCTCTCCACTATACTACCGACCTTTGAAACATAGTGTAACTTTACCGATGTATATTAACAAAACAAATCGTTTGATATTGGTAAGATAGAATATCTTCATATCGTTAAATTTTGCGGTTGGCGATAAAATGTTGTATGCAACACGTCATCAAAGTGTCTTTATCGAACTCGCCTGTTTACTCGGTTCGCTCGCTCGACTCGCAAAGTCAGACTCGTTCGATAAAGCATCACTTTGCCGACTTGATACATAAGTAACTATTATTACAGCTCGTTCACTTATCGTTCCCTTACTCGCAATGGCTTTTACATCGTACACATAGTGCTCATAACTTTCATTACTTCGTTTCTTACGTTTGGTCAATTCAAAGTGTATGTCAGCGTCGTCAGTTAGTGTAGGAAAATCAGTAATAATTTGGTTCCGGAAAGCAAGCCAATCGGACAATGATCCTCAGTATCCTTCAAACCAGAGCTTTGCGGCTCCACGTAACTTTGAGATGGCATTAAACAGTACAATATTATGATTCCATTGAAATGAATCTATTAAATGTTCCACTTTTTGAACCCATTGTGGTGCTGTTAATCCGTCTAGTTTATCTGGATCAAATTCTGGTAATAATTGTGACATGTTACCTGTTTGTGTCATTTGTCGTTCTTCAGTACCTAATTCAAGGGTTCTCTGTCGCTCCAGTAACTCCCGTTCTCGCTTTAAAAGGTCCCATTCAGGTTTTAACAATTGTTTCTCCCATTCGATCGGATATCTTGCATCACCCGTTGCATCCAGGGTATTCAATTCGTCAATGTCGGTCGAATTTGCTACCATTCCTTGTGAATCGCAATGTATATCGTCCATGCTGGGTATAATATTTGTCTTTTCGTCCGCCATTTGGTACAATTTCGTCAAGAAAAACTTAAGATTCTTTTCTTGTTGTTTCGGATTGTTTCTGTCAACCATTGACGTTTTCGCTGGTGACCTCTCTTGGTACGTAGCGCAATTCGTTCAATCAACCTTGAAATATCGACACCGACCGTTCAGATATTGCAACTGACAGTTCACAACTTACCCGCTCTCGTCGTTGGGTCGCTGCTTTATGTTGTCCGTTATTGCAATGTCCGTCGTCAATATTTCTCAATTTCGTAGGTTTCGTTCTCCGTCCTGTGGCACTCGATTCTTGCACTATCCCTCCGCTGCTTTGTTAGGGTGGCCGAAATTAAAATAATCTCACTTATTTTACTTGTTTAATGATAGAAATAATAATACAAAGGATGTAACACACAAAACGGTCTTAACTGACCCACGTCTCATCTCGTACTGTTTTCCCTCCCCACGCCTGAAAACTATCGTTCCTTCGCGCCTATATTCACATTTCTCTAACACAATACGTTGGAATGATATTATCATTCCAAAAATGGGTGGGGTTTTTATAGAATCAGAGTAGGATCTATAAAATGGTATTGGCCATACGTACGATTTTGCCTAAATGGCTCTCTAGTAAATATGTGGTTACTATACCGATTCGTCGTAAAACATTGCTACTCGATTTTATAGGAAGAATAGTAAGCAATTCTAACCGCTCCAGATTATGTAGCTGTTCCGGAACCTAAATCTTCTAAAGTTGTACTTAATAAAGTGCGATACGACACAACGAATCATATAGTTGATAAAATAGCAACACAACGTAAAGTAATATACATATACAGGATGTCCCACGTTAGCGACAAAGTACATGAATGGCATTAAGGAGCCAAGATACGCTTGTCAAGTTTCCCCTATAATGTTCTATCCCCTATTTCCACCAATCTACCCTAATGTATTTTCCACCATGTTCCATTATCTTTCTGTTCCTTCTTCCCCTCGATCCCTTTATGCACACTTCTAGAGGCTGGTGATCCGACTCTACCAATCCTAAATGTTTCTATCCTCTCCCACATTCCTTGGTCCACTACCATATAGTCTATCACGGACGCCCCCCTTGCACCCGTATAGGTATATTCCCCTTCATCTCCTTCCTCCATATTCCCATTCAATATATCCCATCCTCTCTCCTCTACCCACCTCAGCATCTCCCTTCCTTCTCCATTTAGAATCTTATCATTGGACCGTCGCCCCTCTAAACCCCACCAAACTGAATTATAAGCCTTCACAACTACCACCAAGAATTTCATGGAGATGATTTTGCTAACAAAGTAGTTTTCTGTACGACAACTTTAGATGAAATAAATGAAAACCCTCTTTTCGTATCATCGTTGCTATTTAGTGATGAAGCTATTTTTAAAAGTAACGGGTTAGTAAACTTTTTTAAAAGAAGAGTTGCCAGAGTTGTTAGAAGATGTAGATTTAGAAACTAGACAAAAAATGATATTTCAACACATTTTTGAACACCCTGTATAAGATAGACCGATGTAGCCACTCTATTTAAGGATATCCAAGCAGTAACTCTCACAAATTTTAACTTTCTAGCGTATGATACATCATACATAAAAAAAAAACATACAATAACCGATCTTTTTTGTAATAATCCTTTATTTTGACTCTAATTAAGTAATAATGGTACTATACAGGTGTCCCGTATGTTCCGCATTATATTGATTTGTAACTTTTATACAGGTGTCCCGTAAACAATAAAAGTCGTTACTTTTGCGGAAAAAATATTAGATTGATTAAGGTTGAATAAAGTAATTTCTATTAAATTTGACACACCTTTTCTAAAAAAGGATTAGTACAACACTCTTGGCAAGTAATTTTAACGGATGGTCAAGAATCCAAAATGGTGCAAAACTTGCCATTTTTCTTTCCATGTAAAATATTATTACCTATTTGTATTTTCTCCAAAATAATATGCACAAGATGTGCATCTATGAAGAAATGTATTTTCAACAAGATGGTTTCCCAGCTCATTATGCTCGTCCTGTACTGTACAGGATTACTTGAATACAGAATATCCTGAAAGATGGATTGGGTGGCCGCCTTAGTTCGATTACGTAGCCTCCTCGTTCTCCGGACCTAAATCCGTCCTTGATTTTTTTTTATTGAGGTTGCATAAAAGAAAAACCGATTGAAAATCTTGCTGTATTACGCCACAATATTTTACAGCAGCAGACGAAATAAATGCAAGGAGATTTGCACGGCTAGTAAAAAGATCTTTTCTGCGGCGATGCAGAGCTTCAGAATTTTCACTCCAAAAAGATATGTCAACGGTCTATGGTTAATATAAATTCAAAATTTTTTCCCATACAAATATGGTGAAACGTATTTTACAGCCCAAAAAATAGCTAAAAGCTCTTTTTCTATTGTTGCATAATTGATCTGTGACTTGTTTAATGCTCTACTGGCGTATGCTACTGGTTTATTATCTGCATTTTATAGTACTACACCAATCGCATAACCAGATGCAACTGTTGTTAATGTAAATTCGTTTGACTGATTAAAATTAGGATATTGCAAAATAGGTGAACTAAACAAAAAGATTTTTGACATTGTTCGTCCCACTTTAATTCTCTATTTAATTACATTCTACCATTTTTGCAAAATTTGGAATAAATTTTCGGTAGTAACTCGCGAAAGCAATAACTCTTTTACATTCGTTTGGAACAGGATAATCTCTAACAACCATAATTTTTCTTGGATCCGGAAGAATATTTGAAGATGACGATTTATCCTAATGCCACAAAGATCACATCTTTTAATGATGTACAATTTCTTGATTTTAAAATCGTTCGCAAATCTTGGTTTCTAACACGATTATAAAAAGTAATAATTGCTATTTTTTATTTACTTCGCGTAAAGATATCAAAAGATTGTCATCATCTCTCACCAATGATAATTTTAAATCACTTAGCAATTGTTCGATCTCCTTACCAAATTCAGTTACCGATTTATTTAGTTGTCGAACTTGATGAAGTTGCATCGACAGCGTTGAAGCGAATTTTTGCTTTAGATAATTATCGCGAATATCTATATATACAAGAGCATTTACTGATATATATTGTTTATTTAGCTGAATTTTAGCGCTCTCGAACAGTCGAGTTTTTAGCATTAAACTTTTTTACGTTCCAGACAGGACGTCGCGCCTTATCTTACCTACATAAAAAAAATAAAGGCGCGACGTCCTGTATCTGGAACACACACCAGGACCATCTTTTCCGATTGGACGAAACCTACCTCTTCCCGGATGACTTATTTATGTTCCTTTTTAATTCATTATTCACTTAACCCTCATCCTCCCAATCTATTTTTCTTACGATAATTACCAGATGGGATGCATTTGCACCCCAATATTTGAAAGCCTAAAACAAATCAAAATAACCATTTTTTGTTATTACAAGGACACTAAATTGTTATAGACATCTAGAAAGACTAACACTATGGAACGAAAACTTTAATTAGTAAAAATATCAAATAGAAACATTTAACTTTTTAACAAACAATTTTTTTGAGGAATGTTCAGCACAAACAAACATTCTGCACAGAGTACACTGTTGCTTTATCTTTCTGTCATGTTTTTTGCAACAGAGATAATAACGGTCTTGTACTTTTGTTTTAGTGGCTGTTGTGTTCATAGCGGGTTGGTTCTTTGTACTTCTAATACATCTTGCATCATAAGCTCTTTTGGTTGGCGTTGTATATATTTGTTGTTGTAACGACGAATAATGTTTTCTTTCCCAACTACAGCAGAAATTTTCTTGATGCATTTTTATCATCTTCTTTACAGCCGGAATTAGCGAACATCCACGTCTTGGATGCATTGATGGCATATACTATATATATACTATATCCAGAATATGATAAATAGGGTCAATGGCCATATGTTGGTCTTCCTTTGTGTTGAATATTGTTGAGCAAGCTGATCAACTACATCAACAGTCAAGTATATCAAATATCTCTCTAATCGCAGCCAGTTTGTCGTTTTCTCTTCTCTCTTATCTAGTTTCGAAATTATAAAAACGAAAGGATCGCGTGAGTTTGTGGTAACGATTACGAAACATAGTAGCTGGAATCGGTACACCATAACATGTCAACAGATTCCTTACTACTTTTCAGAGCACCTATTGTAAGTAAAAGTCTAATATTGACCAATATTTCATTATTACTTGTTGGGAAAAATGTTCTTGGTATCAGAGGGTTGCCAGCATTAGATCGTTCGTAGAGCTAGAAATTCCAGAACTGTAAGCCATTAGACCAGGAGTAACGTTCAATATATTTGTTCGAGATCTCCCAACTTTTCTATTTTTTGGATTTTTTGGCCATCTTTCGCTACGCCATCAATTTAATCTAAACTATCACTAGAAATTTCATCATCCTCGTTTTCTTGCAGAAAATTGTCGAATTCTGGATCATCATTATCCAGTAGCATCAATATCTCGTCTTCGGTAAGGTTCTTTGAGCACGTATTTTCGGAACAGCACTCATAGCGTTCAACACAAAAGGCCCTAATAGAAATCTCTACGAAGCGTACAACACAAGTAATGAAGCTAAACTGAAATACGTGGTCAATTCCCTGGAACCAAGCTGGGAAGCCCATAAAAACATGAATGCAGTTTCATATTATCAGTGAATTGCTAGAAATCGTACATATATGTTATAATTTTTTTTGACTCAAATTTTAATCATTGCAAGTATTCAACCAATATCACAGTATTTTTATTGCAATACGAGATTTACGTGTTGCAATACCAACATTGTGATATTGGTTGCATACCTGCAATGATATATGAATTAACACACTGTATTCCCTCTCTATTACTCTAGGTTTTTCTAGTTTTTTATATCACATCATAAACTAGAATCTTTAAGCTTCAATTTAACATATACATCAAATCATTACCGCCAAAAATAAAGATGATATGATTTTTTGAAAATACTATGTCATTTTATATCTACAAGTTTGACAGTGTTTCCTGTAATACCTTTTTTTGGAAATTTTATTAATATTATCATAGAGTTTTTTATATCATATCATAAACTAGGATCTCCAATCATTAATTTAACATATACATCATATCATTACCATTAAAAATAGAGATGATACGATTTTTTGAAAATATGATGTCATTTTATATTTGCAAATGTGACAGTGTTTTCTTTAATACCTTTTTTCAGGGAATTTTATTAATATTGTCATATAGTTTTTATATCAAATCATAAACTAGAATCTCCAAGCTTTTATTTAACATATACATCATATCATTACCATTAAAAACAGAGATGATACGATTTTTTGAAAATATGACGTCATTTTATTTTGCAAAATTGACAGTGTTCTCTTTAATACCTTTTTTTAGGAAATTTTATTAATATTGTCATACAGTTTTTATATCATATCATAAACTAGGATCTCCAAGCTTCAATTTAACATACACATCATATCATTACCATTAAAAATAGAGATGATACGTTTTTTTGAAAATATGATGTCATTTTATATTTGCAAATTTAACAGTGTTTTCTTTAATATCTTTTTTCAGGAAATTTTATTAATATTATCATACAGTTTTTTATATCATATCATGAACTAGAATCTCCAAGCTTCAATTTAACATATACATCATAACATTACCATTAAAAATGGAGATGATACGATTTTTTGAAAATATGATGTTATTTTATATTTGCAAGTTTGACAGTGATTTCTTTAATACCTTTTTTCAAGAAATTTTATTAATATTATCATACAGTTTTTATATCATATCATAAACTAGAATCTCCAAGCTTTTATTTAACATATACATCATATCATTACCATTAAAAATAGAGATGATACGATTTTTTGAAAATATGATGTCATTTTATATTTGCAAATGTGACAGTGTTTTCTTTAATACCTTTTTTCAGGGAATTTTATTAATATTGTCATATAGTTTTTATATCAAATCATAAACTAGAATCTCCAAGCTTTTATTTAACATATACATCATATCATTACCATTAAAAACAGAGATGATACGATTTTTTGAAAATATGACGTCATTTTATTTTGCAAAATTGACAGTGTTCTCTTTAATACCTTTTTTTAGGAAATTTTATTAATATTGTCATACAGTTTTTATATCATATCATAAACTAGGATCTCCAAGCTTCAATTTAACATACACATCATATCATTACCATTAAAAATAGAGATGATACGTTTTTTTGAAAATATGATGTCATTTTATATTTGCAAATTTAACAGTGTTTTCTTTAATATCTTTTTTCAGGAAATTTTATTAATATTATCATACAGTTTTTTATATCATATCATGAACTAGAATCTCCAAGCTTCAATTTAACATATACATCATAACATTACCATTAAAAATGGAGATGATACGATTTTTTGAAAATATGATGTTATTTTATATTTGCAAGTTTGACAGTGTTTTCTTTAATACCTTTTTTCAAGAAATTTTATTAATATTATCATACAGTTTTTATATCATATCATAAATTAGAATCTCCAAGCTTTTATTTAACATATACATCATATCATTACCATTAAAAATAGAGATGATACGATTTTTTGAAAATATGATGTCATTTTATATTTGCAAATGTGACAGTGTTTTCTTTAATACCTTTTTTCAGGGAATTTTATTAATATTGTCATATAGTTTTTATATCAAATCATAAACTAGAATCTCCAAGCTTTTATTTAACATATACATCATATCATTACCATTAAAAACAGAGATGATACGATTTTTTGAAAATATGACGTCATTTTATTTTGCAAAATTGACAGTGTTCTCTTTAATACCTTTTTTTAGGAAATTTTATTAATATTGTCATACAGTTTTTATATCATATCATAAACTAGGATCTCCAAGCTTCAATTTAACATACACATCATATCATTACCATTAAAAATAGAGATGATACGATTTTTTGAAAATATGATGTCATTTTATATTTGCAAATTTAACAGTGTTTTCTTTAATATCTTTTTTCAGGAAATTTTATTAATATTATCATACAGTTTTTTATATCATATCATGAACTAGAATCTCCAAGCTTCAATTTAACATATACATCATAACATTACCATTAAAAATGGAGATGATACGATTTTTTGAAAATATGATGTTATTTTATATTTGCAAGTTTGACAGTGTTTTCTTTAATACCTTTTTTCAAGAAATTTTATTAATATTATCATACAGTTTTTATATCATATCATAAACTAGAATCTCCAAGCTTTTATTTAACATATACATCATATCATTACCATTAAAAATAGAGATGATACGATTTTTTGAAAATATGATGTCATTTTATATTTGCAAATGTGACAGTGTTTTCTTTAATACCTTTTTTCAGGAAATTTTATTAATATTGTCATATAGTTTTTATATCAAATCATAAACTAGAATCTCCAAGCTTTTATTTAACATATACATCATATCATTACCATTAAAAATAGAGATGATACGATTTTTTGAAAATATGATGTCATTTTATATTTGCAAATGTGACAGTGTTTTCTTTAATACCTTTTTTCAGGAAATTTTATTGATATCGTCATATAGCTTTTATATCATATCATAAACTAGAATCTCCAAGCTTTAATTTAACATATACATCATATCATTACCATTAAAAATAGAGATGATACGATTTTTTGAAAATATGATGTCATTTTATATTTGCAAATGTGACAGTGTTTTCTTTAATACCTTTTTCAGGGAATTTTATTAATATTGTCATATAGTTTTTATATCAAATCATAAACTAGAATCTCCAAGCTTTTATTTAACATATACATCATATCATTACCATTAAAAATAGTGATGATACGATTTTTTGAAAATATGATGTCATTTTATATTTGCAAATGTGACAGTGTTTTCTTTAATACCTTTTTTCAGGGAATTTTATTAATATTGTCATATAGTTTTTATATCAAATCATAAACTAGAATCTCCAAGCTTTTATTTAACATATACATCATATCATTACCATTAAAAATAGAGATGATACGATTTTTTGAAAATATGATGTCATTTTATATTTGCAAATGTGACAGTGTTTTCTTTAATACCTTTTTTCAGGAAATTTTATTAATATTGTCATATAGTTTTTATATCAAATCATAAACTAGAATCTCCAAGCTTTTATTTAACATATACATCATATCATTACCATTAAAAATAGAGATGATACGATTTTTTGAAAATATGATGTCTTTTTATATTTGCAAATTTGACAGTGTTTTCTTTAATACCTTTTTTCAAGAAATTTTATTAATATTATCATACAGTTTTTATATCATATCATAAACTAGGATCTTCAAGCTTCAATTTAACATACACATCATATCATTACCATTAAAAATAGAGATGATACGATTTTTTGAAAATATGACGTTATTTTATATTTGCAAATTTGGCAGTGTTTTCTTTAATTCCTTTTTTTAGGAAATTTTATTAATATTATCCTACAGTTTTTATATCATATCATAAAATGGGATCTTCAAGCTTCAATTTAACATGTACATCATATCATTACCATTAAACATAGAGATGATACGATTTTTTGAAAATATGACGTCATTTTATATTTGCAAATCTGACAGTGCTTTCTTTAATACCTCTTTTCAGGAAATTTTATTAATATTATCATATAGTATTTATATGATATCATAAACTAGAATCCCCAAGCATTAATTTAACATATACATCATATCATTACCATTAAAAATAGAGATGATATGATTTTTTGAAAATATGACGACATTTTATTTTGCAAATTTGACAGTGTTTTCTTTAATACCTTTCTTCAGGAAATTTTATTAATATTGTCATATAGTTTTTATATCATATCATAAACTAGAATCTCCAAGCTGTAATTTAACATATACATCATATCATTACCATTAAAAATAGAGATGATATGATTTTTTGAAAATGTGACGTCATTTTATTTTGCAAATTTGACAGTGTTTTCTTTAATACCTTTTTTTAAGAAATTTTATTAATAATATCATACAGCTTTTTATATCATATCATAAACTAGAATCTCCAAGCATCAATTTAACATATACATCATATTATTACCACCAAAAATAGAGATGATATGATTTTTGCAAATATTATGTCATTTTATATTTGCAAGTTTGATAGTGTTTTCTTTAATAACTTTTTTCAGGAAATTTTATTAATATTATCATACAGCTTTTTATATCATATCATGAACTACAATCCCCAAGTTTCAATTTAACATATACATCATATCATTAAAACCAAAAATAGAGATGATATGATTTTTTGAAAATGTGACGTCATTTCATTTTGCAAATTTGACAGTGTTTTCTTTAATACCTTTTTTTAAGAAATTTTATTAATAATATCATACAGCTTTTTATATCATATCATAAACTAGAATCTCCAAGCATCAATTTAACATATACATCATATTATTACCACCAAAAATAGAGATGATATGATTTTTGAAAATATTATGTCATTTTATATTTGCAAGTTTGATAGTGTTTTCTTTAATAACTTTTTTCAGGAAATTTTATTAATATTATCATACAGCTTTTTATATCATATCATGAACTACAATCCCCAAGTTTCAATTTAACATATACATCATATCATTAAAACCAAAAATAGAGATGATATGATTTTTTGAAAAATATGATGTCATTTTATATTTGCAAATCTGACAGTGCTTTCTTTAATACCTTTTTTCAGGAAATTTTATTAATATTATCATATAGTTTTTATATGATATCATAAACTAGAATCCCCAAGCATTAATTTAACATATACATCATATCATTACCATTAAAAATAGAGATGATATGATTTTTTGAAAATATGACGTCATTTTATTTTGCAAATTTGACAGTGTTTTCTTTAATACCTTTTTTCAGAAAATTTTATTAATATTATCATACAGTTTTTTTATATCATAGCATAAACTAGAATCTCCAAGCTTCAATTTAACATATACATCACATCATTACCACCAAAAATAGAGATGATATGATTTTTTCTTATTTTTTCATTTTATATCGACGACGATTTTCTTTAAATGTGTCAAAGGAGAAACGTGTTCTTGGTGGTGTGTGCTCGCGGAGGTCGTTTTATTTCCAACCACTATCGCTACCAATTTATCTACATCCAACGTGCGGCGTTAACGGGGCAAAGTCGGCAAATAAATAGGACTTTGCGACGACGACATCGATCGATACCGCGGTGCTTTACTTGTTGAAGCTAAATTTTCCACCTTCAGACTTTGTTCAATCAAATTTTTAAGAAGAAAGTTACTTGGAATATTTAGAACGCTGAAATAAAAAGTAATTTGAAATGTTATGATCGCGTAGCGAAAATCTATTTGCTCGACTCGATAAAAAAGGAGATTACCGCTGTAATATCAAGAGGATCTTGAAACGTATTTACTTACTTAACTGCTAAGCGCCCCCTATCACCACGGGTTAAACGAAACATCCCTGCGTACGACGACGACGACATTTCTCCTCTAACTCTGTCTTGTCGTCTTCTCCACCGGATGTCACCTAACGATATTACCACAGCCCTCCCTTCAAGTAATAACCAAGCGTAGAACACAAACACGTTCAAGAAGTTAAATTTCACATTCAAGCTAAACTTTCAACAACGAGTAAGAAATTTGACAGTGTTTTCTTTAATACCTTTTTTCAGGAAATTTTATTAATATTATCATACAGTTTTTATATCATATCATAAACTAGGATCTCCAATCATTAATTTAACATATACATCATATCATTACCATTAAAAATAGGGATGATACGATTTTTTGAAAATATGACGTCATTTTATTTTGCAAATTTGACAGTGTTTTCTTTAATACCTTTTTTCAAGAAATTTTATTAATATTATCATACAGTTTTTATATCATATCATAAACTAGGATCTTCAAGCTTCAATTTAACATATACATCATATCATTACCATTAAAAATAGGGATGATACGATTTTTTGAAAATATGACGTCATTTTATTTTGCAAATTTGACAGTGTTTTCTTTAATACCTTTTTTCAAGAAATTTTATTAATATTATCATACAGTTTTTATATCATATCATAAACTAGGATCTTCAAGCTTCAATTTAACATATACATCATATCATTACCATTAAAAATAGGGATGATACGATTTTTTGAAAATATGACGTCATTTTATTTTGCAAATTTGACAGTGTTTTCTTTAATACCTTTTTCAAGAAATTTTATTAATATTATCATACAGTTTTTATATCATATCATAAACTAGGATCTTCAAGCTTCAATTTAACATATACATCATATCATTACCATTAAAAATAGGGATGATACGATTTTTTGAAAATATGACGTCATTTTATTTTGCAAATTTGACAGTGTTTTCTTTAATACCTTTTTCAAGAAATTTTATTAATATTATCATACAGTTTTTATATCATATCATAAACTAGGATCTTCAAGCTTCAATTTAACAGATACATCATATCATTACCATTAAAAATAGGGATGATACGATTTTTTGAAAATATGACGTCATTTTATTTTGCAAATTTGACAGTGTTTTCTTTAATACCTTTTTTCAAGAAATTTTATTAATATTATCATACAGTTTTTATATCATATCATAAACTAGGATCTTCAAGCTTCAATTTAACAGATACATCATATCATTACCATTAAAAATAGGGATGATACGATTTTTTGAAAATATGACGTCATTTTATTTTGCAAATTTGACAGTGTTTTCTTTAATACCTTTTTTCAAGAAATTTTATTAATATTATCATACAGTTTTTATATCATATCATAAACTAGGATCTTCAAGCTTCAATTTAACATATACATCATATCATTACCATTAAAATAGGGATGATACGATTTTTTGAAAATATGACGTCATTTTATTTTGCAAATTTGACAGTGTTTTCTTTAATACCTTTTTCAAGAAATTTTATTAATATTATCATACAGTTTTTATATCATATCAAAAACTAGGATCTTCAAGCTTCAATTTAACATATACATCATATCATTACCATTAAAAATAGGGATGATACGATTTTTTGAAAATATGACGTCATTTTATTTTGCAAATTTGACAGTGCCTTTTTTCAAGAAATTTTATTAATATTATCATATAGTTGTTATATCTTATCATAAACTAGGATCTCCAATCATTAATTTAACATATATATAAATATAATCATATAAATCATATATAAATATGACGTCCTTTTATTTTGCAAATTTGACAATACCTTTTTTCAAGAAATTTTATTAATATTATCATACAGTTTTTATATCATATCATAAACTAGGATCTTCAAGCTTCAATTTAACATATACATCATATCATTACCACTAAAAATAGAGATGATATGATTTTTTGAAAATATGTCGTCATTTTATTTTGCAAATTTGACAGTGTTTTTTTTAATACCTTTTTTCAAGAAATTTTATTAATATTATCATACAGTTTTTATATCATATCATAAACTAGGATCTTCAAGCTTCAATTTAACATATACATCATATCATTACTATTAAAAATAGAGATGATACGATTTTTTGAAAATATGACGTCCTTTTATTTTGCAAATTTGACAGTGCCTTTTTTCAAGAAATTTTATTAATATTATCATATAGTTGTTATATCATATCATAAACTAGGATCTCCAATCATTAATTTAACATATATATAAATATAATCATATAAATCATATATAAATATGACGTCCTCTTATTTTGCAAATTTGACAATACCTTTTTTCAAGAAATTTTATTAATATTATCATACAGTTTTTATATCATATCATAAACTAGGATCTTCAAGCTTCAATTTAACATATACATCATATCATTACTATTAAAAATAGAGATGATACGATTTTTTGAAAATATGACGTCCTTTTGTTTTGCAAATTTGACAGTGTTTTCTTTAATACCTTTTGTCAAGAAATTTTATTAATATTATCATATAGTTGTTATATCATATCATAAACTAGGATCTTCAATCATTAATTTAACATATACAGCATATCATTACCATTAAAAATAGAGATGATATGATTTTTTGAAAATATGACGTCATTTTATTTTGCAAATTTGACAGTGTTTTCTTTAATACCTTTTTTCAAGAAATTTTATTAATATTATCATATAGTTGTTATATCATATCATAAACTAGGATCTTCAAGCTTCAATTTAACATATACATCATATCATTACTATTAAAAATAGAGATGATACGATTTTTTGAAAATATGACGTCCTTTTATTTTGCAAATTTGACAGTGCCTTTTTTCAAGAAATTTTATTAATATTATCATATAGTTGTTATATCATATCATAAACTAGGATCTCCAATCATTAATTTAACATATATATATAAATATAATCATATAAATCATATATAAATATGACGTCCTTTTATTTTGCAAATTTGACAATACCTTTTTTCAAGAAATTTTATTAATATTATCATATAGTTTTTATATCATATCATAAACTAGGATCTCCAAGCTTCATTTTAACATATACATCATATTATTACCATTAAAAATAGAGATGATATGATTTTTTGAAAATATGACGTCATTTTATTTTGCAAATTTGACAGTGTTTTCTTTAATACCTTTTTTCAGGAAATTTTATTAATATTATGATACAGTTTTTATATCATATCATAAACTGGGATCTTCAAGCTTCAATTTAACATAATGATGTAAGATGTAATTGAATTAAAATAATAAGAAAATTTTAAAGCAAAATTAAAATGAAAAGAGTATTCAAGGGCCATTTTCACAATCAGTATTCGAAGAGGTCTTATAATGACGGTCAAGTACGGTTTACACGATCGATGATTGTGTGACGATGGTAGTTTTTAAATTGCAGATGGGAAATTACGGCGACCACATCGATTCAGTTAAGGACCGGGGTGAAAATGGGGGGTTGCTGAAGTTAGTTTTCAAATTTGCATTGTGTGCGTCTTTCCCCTTAAATGAAAAATTCATGGAAGTGGGTGAAATTCACCTGCTACAAGATAACGCCGTATTTTTTACTTGGTGTTTGTTGCCAAGTTTGCCCACACACTTTTTTTCTTTTGATAAATATGAAAGAAAAGTTTCTTAAAAAAAAGCCTTCATTATAACACGAAATAATGGGAGCTATTAATCAAACATTAATTTGTAATTTAACCATAAGGTGATTTTTCTTTTTGCAAATAAATACGTTTTTATTGCGCAGTAATATTTATTTTTGGCCCACCAAACCGGAATAATGGAAATAATAAATAATTTAGAACTGCTCTACCGATGGAATTTAATTTTGAATGTTATTTAAACGGCTGTTTTATTTTATTTTCAACTGTAACGATGCGTTTTTAGTTGTTTTTCGATAAAAACGGGGAGATATTAAATCAATATATGTTTAAAATGTTTGTATCTAAGAAACTAAATTAGATTTTCAATCGGGGTTGATTTTATTAAAAAGTACATACTTTAATTTATAAGGAAAAAGTAAAGAAACAAGACTAATAATGTTTAATTAAGATTATTGATTTTCGGGATCGAACCTATTGGCAAGTTGTTAATGGCAGCACTTTGGAATCGGAGGATGTTACAACAGAACTTTTAGAACAAAAGTTGTAGCAAATTTCATTGTTAACACTATTGCTCTCTTGCACTTTTGTTCTTAAATGCGTCAATATCGAGATAGATACGAAAGAATGAAAATTTTATGAATTTGTTGCTCTTTCAAGTTATTAAAGGTAACACTTGAGAATCGGAGCTTGCTATAAGAAAACTTTTATAACAAAAATTGTTGCAAATTTTATTGTTAACAATATTGCTCTCTTGTACTTTTATTCTTAGATGCGTCAATATCGAGATAGATACGACAAAATGAAAATTTTATGAATTTGTTGCTCTTTCAAGTTATTAAAGGTAACACTTGAGAATCGGAGCTTGCTATAAGCAAACTTTTATAACAAAAATTGTTAAAAATTTTATTGTTAACAATATTGCCCTCTTGCACTTTTGCTATTCGATACGTCAATATCGATATAGATACGAAAATATGAAAATTTTATGAATTTGTTACTCTTTCAAGTTATGAAAGGTAACACTTGAGAATCGGAGCTTGCTATAATAAAACTTTTATAACAAAAATTGTTGCAAATTTTATTGTTAACAATATTGCACTCGTGCACTTTTGCTATTAGATGCGGCAATATCAAGATAGATACGAAAATATGAAAATGTTATGAATTTGCTGCTCTATCAAGTTATTAAAGGTAACACTTGAGAATCGGAGTATACTATAAGAAAACTTTTATAACAAAAATTGTTACAAATTTTATTGTTAACAATATTGCTCTCTTGCACTTTTACTCTTACATGCGTCAATATCGAGATAGATACGAAAATATGAAAATTTTATGAATTTGTTACTCTTTCAAGTTATTAAAGGTAACACTTGAGAATCGGAGCTTGCTATAAGAAAACTTTTATAACAAAAATTGTTGCAAATTTTATTGTTAACACTATTGCTCTCTTGCGTTTTTGCACTTAGATATGTCAATATCGAGATAGATACGAAAATATGAAAATATTATGAATTTGTTGCTCTTTCAAGTTATTAAAGGTAACACTTGAGAATCGGAGCATGGTATAAGAAAACTTTTATAACAAAAATTGTTACAAATTTTATTGTTAACAATATTGCTCTCTTGCATTTTTGCTGATAGATACGTCAATACCGAGATAGATACGAAAATATGAAAATTTTATGAATTTGTTGTTCTTTCAAGTTATTAAAGGTTCGAAGTTTGCTATACGAAAACTTTTATAACAAAAATTGTTACAAATTTTATTGTTAACAATATTGCTCTCTTGTATTTTTGCTCATAGATACGTCAATATCAAGATAGATACGAAAATATGAAAATTGTATTAATTTGTTGCTCTTTCAAGTTATTAAAGGTAACACTCGGGAATCGGAGCATGTTATAAGAAAACTTTTATAACAAAAATTGTTGCAAATTTTATTGTTAACAATATTGCTCTCTTGCACTTTTACTTTTAGATACGTCAATATCGAGATAGAAACGAAAATATGAAAATTTTATGAATTTGTTGCTCTTTCAAGTTATTAAAGGTAACATTTGGGAATCGGAGCATACTCATAGATGCTCATATATTGCTCATAGATGCGTCAATATCTATTTTGATAATATTATATTTTGAACTGTTTTCAAATTAGGCAAATTAGTTTACTTATGACGCGTACTGTATATATCAACGACCTGGCAACGTTGCTAGAGCGACATGTTTAGAGACAAGCTACAATTGATCAGAGGAAGACAATATTTAGAATTTTTCATAAATACTTATCTGATAATTAATAATAATATTGTTAAATTCTATGAAATATCGAGATAGATACGAAAATATGAAAATGTTATGAATTTGCTGCTCTTTCAAGTTATTGAAGGTAATACTTAAGAATCGGAGCATGGTATAAGAAAACTTTTATAACGAAAATCGTTGCAAATTTTATTATTAACAATATTGCTCTCTTGCACTTTTGTTCTTAGATGCGTCAATATCGAGATAGATATGAAAAAATGACAATTTTATGAATTTGTTGCTCTTTCAGGTTATCAAAAGGTAACACTTAAGAATCGGAGCATGCTATAAGAAATCTTTTATAACAAAAATTGTTGCAAATTTTATTGTTAACATTATTGCTCTCTTGCACTTTTGCACTTAGATACGTCAATATCGAGATAGATACGAAAATATGAAAATGTTATGAATTTGTTGCTCTTTCAAGTTATTAAAGGTAACACTTGAGAATTGGAGCTTGCTATAAGAAAACTTTTATAACAAAAATTGTTGCAAATTTTATGTTAACATTATTGCTCTCTTGCACTTTTGCTATTAGATACGTCAATATCGAGATAGATACAAAAATATGAAAATTTTATGAATTTGTTACTGTTTCAAGTTATTAAATTTAACACTTGAGAATCGGAGCTTGCTATAAGAAAACTTTTATAACAAAAATTGTTGCAAATTTTATTGTTAACATTATTGCTCTCTTGCACTTTTGCTATTAGATACGTCAATATCGAGATAGAAACGAATAAGTGAAAATGTTATGAATTGGTTACTCTTTCAAGTTATTAAAGGTAACACTTGAGAATCGGAGCTTGCTATAAGAAAACTTTTATAACAAAAATTGTTGCAAATTTTATTGTTAACAATATTGCACTCGTGCAGTTTTGCTATTAGATGCGTCAATATCGAGATAGATACGAAAATATGAAAATGTTATGAATTTGTTGCTCTTTCAGGTTATTAAAGGTAACAGTTGAGAATCGGAGCTTGCTATAAGAAAACTTTTAGAACAAAAGTTGTAGCAAATTTCATTGTTAACAATATTGCTCTCTTGCACTTTTGTTCTTAGATGCGTCAATATCGAGATAGATACGAAAATATGAAAATGTTATGAATTTGCTGCTCTTTCAGTTATTAAAGGTAACACTTGAGAATCGGAGCTTGCTATAAGAAAACATTTATAACAAAAATTGTCCAAAGAAATAAACTTTTTCGGTGAATCAAAGTTGTCCGCTATTGGACAGTAGCGGATGACTTTAAACAGTTCCTGTGCGATTATTATAAACATTTCGAAAAAAATTTTATTAGAAAGATCGCTTCAGAATAATGTATCCTACAACCGTATTATGCTCTGATGCGGAAGCTACCGGACAGCCTGTATACCAACGATCTGGCAACGTTGCTCGAGCGATATTGCCGTATCGTTGGTATATACTTTTATGCAATATAAGTAGGGTATTCCCACAGGGTACAATTTTTATTGCAATTGTATTGATGACTACTTTGTTAACATTTTGAAAATCGGTAGATTAAGTCTTATATCGGTAGGATTGGCAACACTGCAACGAAGTGAGCCTGTAAGGCTGGGCGGCAAATTCAAACAATACATACAAAAATACAAATTACAACTTAAATCGGTCGTTATAACGAATAATTAGGAAAAAGGAGGAAACTTGGACGGCGTAATATGAAATAGGCGAGGAGTCGCATTATCCTTGCCAACACATACAAGGTGTCACACAAAAAAAAAAGCCCCAACCTGTAACTCTGTTATTTACATTTCGATTTTCATGACGTATCAAATGAAATGATTTGATGAATACTATGATGCATGCTACAAATAAATTTAATCCAATGACTTCGTCAATTTCAAGCGATTATCAACTTTTGATTGTCAAATTGCGCGGTATGTTTTTCTTCACGTTATTGGATAGAGATTTTTTTATGATCCCATTGATGTACAATACATTAACATTAATTGTGTAATTTTAGCAGAAATTCATTTGATATCTCCTTCATGAAAATCGGAAAGTAAATGACAGAGTTACAGCTTGGGGCCTTTTTTGTGTGACACCTGTATCTGATACATAGCCAGATACATCCAACTACATTGCATGACACAATACTTCGGTTCACAATTGTTTCGTTATGCTGATGCGAGGTTTCTTTGAGATCCAACATTCCACTCTCCATGGTTATGAAAACGTGATTTCTTAGTTCTTGACCTTTATTCTAACTAAAATAATATACCTCAAGCCGAGCTGTGTAAGAACTATGGTAAGATGTTTGGAAAACTTGAAAAAAGTTGATAAAATCATCTGAGATTATTTCCATAAATTTCTAAAGTTTAAAAAGAATTGGAAGAAGTGTTTGGTGTGGGTCAAAATGGTTCTAATTAGTGGTGGAACGGATATCCGGCAACTATCCGGTATCCGGCCATTTTTTAAAATCCGACCGGATACCGGATAGTTACCAAATTAAAAACTAATTAAACACCTATTACTTAGTACTCCACCATTCACAGCAATTAGTATATCTCTTTTAGGTGTTGGACGCTGCATATAATAATCAAGTTCAACCCCAATAGGACTTTTTTCATTGAATACAACTTTATTTATATCAGGGTTGTCATTAGCAACCTCATTGTAACAATCACAATACGATATATAAAATCTCTTCTTGCTAGTTTTCTTCTCTTCGCTTGTAATTCGTCATCACATTCGTGATTAACAGAACTGTCGCTGTCATAAAAATTCGTATAAAATACAGTTCTTGGAATATGAGTATGAAAATATCCCAAAGTGTTAATAAAAGTGTCGTCTTTCCAATGAACTAACCTGTTTTGAAAAATAACTTTTAGTTTTTGAGAAATCAATATTTGAAGTTTAGATAAAATTTTTGATGTTGCAATTTTCATCGATAATTTTCAAAATTCGCTATAAAATTAATTTCTTGAAGGAGCTTTGTGGAAATATCACCAATTATTAATTAAAGTATCCTCTTTTTGATGCAACAAGCCATTTTGAAAAATCGCTTTTAGTTTTTGAGAAATAAATTTTTGAAATGAACGACAATTTTTTCGAATTATGCAATTTTCGCCGATTAAGTTTTAAAAATTCGTATAAAATCTAGTTCTTGGAATATGAGTATGAAAATTTCCCAAAATGTTAATAAAAGTGTCCTCTTTCCAATGAACCAATAGGTTGTGAAAAATATCTTTTAGTTTTTGAGAAAACAATATTTGAAGTTTTGATAAAATTTTCGATGTTGCAATTTTCATCGATAACTTTCAAAATTCGCTATAAAATTAATTTCTTGAAGGATCCTTGTGGAAATATGGCTAGTTATTAATTAAAGTATCCTCTTTTTAATGCAAAAAGCCGTTTTGAAAAATCGCTTTTAGTTTTTGAGAAATAAATTTTTGAAATAATTGACTATTTTTTCGAATTTTGCAATTTTCGCCGATTAAGTTTTAAAAATTCGTATAAAATCCAGTTCCTGGAATATGAGTATGATAATTTCACAAAGTGTTAATAAAAGTGTCCTCTTTCCAATGAACCAACCCGTTTTGAAAAATATCTTTTCGTTTTTGAGAAAACAATATTGGAAGTTTTGATAAAATTTTCGATGTTGCAATTTTCATGGATAATTTTCAAAATTCGCTATGAAATTAATTTCTTGAAGGATCTTTGTGGAAATATCACCACTTATTAATTAAGGAATCCTCTTTTTAATGTAACAAGCTGTTTTGAAAAATCACTTTTCGTTCTTGAGAAATAAATTTTTGAAATAATCGACAATTTTTTTGTATTTTGCAATTTTCGCCGAGTAAGTTTTAAAAATTCGTATAAAATCCATTTCTTGGAATATGGGTATGAAAACTTCCCAAAGGGTTAATAAAAGTGCCCTCTTTCCAATGAACCAACCCGTTTTGAAAAATATCTTGTAGTTTTTGAGAAAACAATATTTGAAGTTTTGATAAAATTTTCGATGTTGCAATTTTCATCGATAATTTTCAAAATTCGCTACAAAATTAATTTCTTGAAGGATCCTTGTGGAATTATCACCAATTATTAATTAAAGTATCCTCTTTTTAACGCAAAAAGCCGTTTTGAAAAATCGCCTTTAAGTTTTTGAGAAATAAATTTATGAAATAATTGACTATTTTTTCGAATTTTGCAATTTTCACCGACTAAGTTTTAAAAATTTGTATAAAATCCAGTTCTTGGAATATGAGTATGAAAATTTCTCAAAATGTTAATAAAAGTGTTCTCTTTCCAATGAACCAACCCGTTTTGAAAAATATCTTTTAGTTTTTGAGATAACAATATTTGAAGTTGTAATAAAATTTTCGATGTTTCAATTTTCATCGATAATTTTCAAAATTCGCTATAAAATTAATTTCTTGAAGGATCCTTGTGGAATTATCACCAATTATTAATTAAAGTATCCTCTTTTTAATGCAAAAAACCGTTTTGAAAAATCACTTTTAGTTTTTGAGAAATAAATTTTTGAAATGATCTACAATTTTTTCGAATTTTGCAATTTTCGCCGATTAAGTTTTAAAAATTCGTATAAAATCTAGTTCTTGGAATATGAGTATGAAAATTTCCCAAAATGTTAATAAAAGTGTCCTCTTTCCAATGAACCAACAGGTTTTGAAAAATATCTTTTAGTTTTTGAGAAAACAATATTTGAAGTTTTGATAAAATTTTCGATGTTGCAATTTTCATCGATAATTTTCAAAATTCGCTATAAAATGAATTTCTTGAAGAATCGTTGTGGAAATATCACCAATTATTAATTAAAGTATCCTCTTTTTAATGCAAAAAACCGTTTTGAAAAATGGCTTTTAGTTTTTGAGAAATAAATTTTGAAATAATTGACTATTTTTTCGAATTTTGCAATTTTCGCCGATTAAGTTTTAAAAATTCGTATAAAATCCAGTTCTTGGAATATGAGTATGAAAATTTCCGAAATTGTTAATAAAAGTGTCTTGTTTCCAATGAACTAACCTGTTTTGAAAAATAACTTTTAGTTTTTGAGAAATCAATATTTGAAGTTTAGATAAAATTTTTGATGTTGCAATTTTCATCGATAATTTTCAAAATTTGCTATAAAATTAATTTCTTGAAGGATCCTTGTGGAAATATCACCAATTTCTAATAAAATTAAAGTATCCTCTTTTTAATGCAACAAGCCGTTTTGAAAAATCACTTTTAGTTTTTGAGAAATAAATTTTTGAAATAATCGAATTTTGCAATTTTCGCCGATTAAGTTTTAATAATTCGTATAAAATCGATTTCTTCGAATATGAGTATGAAAATTTCCCAAAATGTTAATAAAAGTGTTCTCTTTCCAATGAACCAACCCGTTTTGAATAATATCTTTTAGTTTTTGAGAAAACAATATTTGAAGTTTTGATAAAATTTTTGATTATGCAATTTTCATCGATAATTTTCAAAATTCGCTATAAAATTAATTTCTTGAAGGATCCTTGTGGAATTATCACCAATTATTAATTAAAGTATCCTCTTTTTAATGCAAAAAACCGTTTTGAAAAATCACTTTTAGTTTTTGAGAAATAAATTTTGAAATAATTGACTACTTTTTCGAATTTTGCAATTTTCGCCGATTAAATTTTAAAAATTCGTATAAAATCCATTTCTTGGAATATGAGTATGAAAATTTCCCAAAGTATTAACAAAAGTGTCCTCTTTCCAATAAATTAACCCGTTTTGAGAAATAACTTTTAGTTTTTGAGAAAACAATATTTGAAGTTTTGATAAAATTTTCGATGTTGCAATTTTCATCGATAATTTTCAAAATTCGCTATAAAATTAATTTCTTGAAGAATCCTTGTGGAATTATCACCAATTATTAACTAAAGTATCCTCTTTTTAATGCAAAAAACCGTTTTGAAAAATCACTTTTAGTTTTTGAGAAATAAATTTTTGAAATGATCTACAATTTTTTCGAATTTTGCAATTTTCGCCGATTAAGTTTTAAAAATTCGTATAAAATCCAGTTCTTGGAATATGAGTATGAAAATTTCCCAAATTGTTAATCAAGGTGTCTTCTTTCCAATGAACCAACCCGTTTTGAAAAATATCTTTTAGTTTTTGAGAAAACAATATTTGAAGTTTTGATAAAATTTTCGATGTTGCAATTTTCATCGATAATTTTCAAAATTCGCTATAAAATTAATTTCTTGAAGGATACTTGTGGAATTATCACCAATTATTAATTAAAGTATCCTCTTTTTAATGCAACAAGCCATTTTGAAAAATCGCTTTTAGTTTTTGAGAAATAAATTTTTGAAATGAACGACAATTTTTTCGAATTTTGCAATTTTCGCCTAACAACCCTATTAGTGTGTGTCCAAATGATTTATATTGATTAAAAATATCACCATGATACCTGGCATAGACCAAAAAAGTTAAAAAAGCTGATAGGAATGCTTTGCAGGAGATTTAAAATGTTTGAGAAATAACAATGGTTCTTGAAACATCTCAATAATAGTTCAGGATACTACACAATTATAAAATCAAAATAAGTGTTTCAAAATTACGAAGAAATAAAAAAATTTATTAGTGTTTGTCAAAACGATCTTAATCGATTGAAAACATCTCCATGATACTTGGAATGGACGAAAGAAGTTAAAAATATTGCTCTGTAGGAGATTCAAAATTTGGAGCAAATGCTAAAACCGGGTTAATTTGAATCAAAATGATTTTGCAAACACCTTGAATCACCTTTATATAAAGTTAAGCGACCTTCTTAAGCATTATGATAGATAGATCGCGTTTTTGTTCGAAATCAAATTAAATTTATCATTTCACCTGAAAATGTGGTATTAAATTGTTAGGTTTAAATATTGTGCCTTTATAAATACAATTAAATGGAGTACATTAATGAACTTAATGACTATTTCTGTAAAATAATTCGAATAACAGGTAATTTTAAAATATACTCACTGAAAACGGTTATCAAACACAAACAGTTATTTGTATTGATCATAATAATTTTATTTTGTATTAATTAAAATTTTCTAATCAATTTTCTATCAATCCCGATCAAATTATCTCACCCCACGTCAAAGATCGTAATCGAATTTGTACGAAATAATTTTCGGTTAACTCAACTTGGGGAAGTTTCTCTCCTCTTGAACCTTTTTAAATATTAAACAAAGGGTGGAGTCCCATAAGGGACGTGAAAACCTGTTCTTCCCTTCTACACGTCCTATGGGATTATCCCCAAAAAGCTTTGACACGTTAAAATTGTTCGAACAAAGATTTTTATTGTAACAAAAAAAATTTGATTGGATTAATTAAAGTTACTAATCGGCTTCGTTGTTTTAGGGGGTGGAAAAGGGAGTTAGCTGGATAATGAGAGAACGTTGCTAATTTCTTGTTTCTTGGAGGTTTAATTAAAGCATTTCCGGCCCTTTGTTTTTAAACTTCGCTTGGTTTAATCGTTTTTAAACAGTAAAATTTAATATTTTAGAAGTTAGATGAATGATTTTGAAAAAATATTAATATCTCTTTGTGATGTATTGCTTTTGGTATTACCCAAGCTTTTGGAAGCCAACAACGATGCGGCAAGATTGATGGGACTCGTTCTGCATTGTACAAATGTGCATAAAAAAAAAAAACAGAAAAAGAAAAAAGAAGATTCAATGGAATGGTGTCGCGCTGTGAGTTAGAAAAAAAGCTTTGCAAAAAGTTTAAACAATACACAAAAAATTCTTTTTTGTTACATTTTTTTTTGATAAAATCCGACTTGTATATATTCCTACATAGTTATAAATTTGTAATTTACACCGAATACTGCATAAACAGGGATGTTTTATCCGGTTTTTAAATATTTAAATCGACCGCAACATCCATCCATCCATCCTACGAACACATCCCGTGGTTTGTTAGGGTTTTGTGAATATTTCAAAAGGGTTTCTAGATTATTTTGGGATATATCGAAGAAAAGAAAATCGTTTAAACTTTTATTTGGACACAAAAAGCTCCACCATACTATTCACAGGGAGATGAAAATAAAATATTCCAAAGTGTTTGTTTTTAGATAATTATGTTTAAATTTTAAATAAAGATGGATGTGTTGTTTCCTCCCAATTAATTAATAATTACCGTCTAACTTGGGGAGCTAAAACGACGAAATTTGTTCGACGAGAATCTGATCCACTTCTGTACCTCAGTATGGGAGAGTTGACAAGCTCTTAAGACTAAGAGGAGTCCTCCAAACTTAATTCATTCAGGCTGATGTTACACCACCGGAATCTAAGTGATCATATTTCTATGAAACACATGCATTGAAAATCCCAAAGGAGTTAAATAAAAATTAAATTAAATAATAATACTTTTCTCAAACACGAATCAATATATTTTGTTTGGAAGAGATAAATTAGGTTAACCTTTAAATATTCTTAATATTTGTATCCATGTTGCAAGTTAATTAAGTATTAGTAAAATCACAAAAACTTCTTCATTGCTATTTATTTATATGTACAGTGTGTTAATTAATTATCGTACTCGACGTCATCATTGCAAGTATGCAACCAATATCACAGTACTGGTATTGCAATACGTGATTTACGTATGATTCGTATTGCACTGCGATATTGGTTGCATACTTGCAATGATGACGTCGAGTACGATAATTTATTAACACAGTGTATATACAGGGTGTCCCGTTAAACGTACGGAGCGGCTGTATCTCAACAACGGTAAGGCCTAGAGGTTTGGGAAAAAAATCTTTTTAAGCAAAGTGGGCAAGAGAAATAGGTGGAAATTATTTTGAAGTTCGTAATTCGACCGCCAGGGGGCGTAACTGCCATAGAGAAACATAAAATTCCCGCTATCTCAAAAAGTTAGACGATGAGCTATAACTTTGACAACATCATTTAGTAGCTTGGATAATATCGCATCGCTTTTGTTTTGCAACATTTTTCATATCTGTCATAATAAGGGAGGGGGAGGCCAATGCGTTTTCAAATGTTTACATTTTAATATCTCCTGGATCATTCAACCGATTTGAATATTTTTAGTCTTGTTTGAAAGAGCATTTCATGCTCTTTTAAAAGATATTTTCAGTAAGACCGCTTGGTTTAGAACAAATAAGCTAGAGGGCGTTATCTGCAGCGGTTACATATTTTTGTGATTTTTGAAAAAAAGTTAAATGGAACGGTACTATTTACTTCACGGACCATTAATCACCATAAAATTTGCTAAATATTAGTGAAAACCGCATCTCGATATCTCCATCCATTCTCGAATTATAAAAGAAAATGTTAAAAATTCGTATATCTTAATCGGATCAAGTTACCTTAGGAAACAAATAAGAGAGAACAAAAATTTTATTATCTAGAACCTGCCTTCACACTTTATCCAGGCTTAGAACTGCTTCAAAACTACTTTTGAGGCGTGTTGAAAAGCCAACGGATCAATGAAACATCAACAATGATAATAAAACAAAATAAACCAAAACACTTAGAATAACTTAAATTTTTGGCAAAAATAACTCACTAATGTGCGAAATGCCTTCCATAAACCTCGATGCATTTATTTAATCTAGTTTCGACGAAAAAAAAGCGCTGCTTACGTCTCGGCCCTGGACACGTTTCTACTGGTATTTAGTGTTTTGTCATATTTTCCCTGGTTATTGGTTTTTCTTGAAAAGTCAGGTCGTTTAGTCTACCCAATAGATAAAGGGGTGAAAGCAATATGGGTTTTGCTCGAACCAAGAATGCATATTATGCAAGTTTACATCAGCTTGTGGACAGATGCTTCATGCATCCATAGCATTTGTGATAAAAGGTTTGGATTTGCCCAAATTATATTTAAAACTCAATGGTAATAATTCAGTCTGTTAACATAATCGGTATCAGTTAAGGCCTGATGTAAAACAACGTGGTGGAGATATTATTCTCTTGAGGAATCTTGTGGACAATTGTTTTCGGAGTTCCCAGATTATGTGGGATCACATTGCGCACCAATATGATTTACGAATTCATAGAGATGTCTGAATGGGCTACACGTTGCCAGTTTTCCGTAATCGCTAAGTCAATCTTAAAAACACTTGTAGAGAAAAATGTCTTTCTTTGTCGTAATTGCATTGCACATTTTTGCCATGCAGTTGCATAGTATTCGAAACATTGAAAATAAATCATCATACGCTCTATCATACGCTTCTGCGTTAGTAAATGACATGTTTACAGTTACCATGGTTATGTGATTTGTTTTTCTCGATGAGGTAACTGGATCCGATTGATGGCACTCAAGTTTTTAACATTTTCTTCTATAACTCGAGAACGGGTGGCGATATCGAGATGCGGTTTTCACTAAAATTTAGCAAATTTTAAGGTGACTAAGGGTCTGTGAAGTAAATAGTATCGTTCCATTTAACTTTTCTTCAAAAATCACAAAAATATGTAATCGCTGCAGATAACGTCCTCTAGTTCATTTGTTTTAAAGCAGACGGTCTTACTGAAAATATCTTTAAAAAGAGCATAAAATGCTCTTTCAAACAACACCGAAAATATTCAAATCGGTTGAATGGTCTAGGAGATATTAAAATGTAAACATATGAAAACGCATTGGCCTCCCCCTCCCTTATTATGACAGATATGAAAAATATCGCAAAACATGTCTCATAATTGGTGACTTCAATCCGAATCCAACCAAAAGGAAACACATAAGACATTTCCTGAATATGTCCAATTTCGTACAAATCACGACTCCTCCCACGTACGTTATGGAAAACAATCCGAACTCTACTCCTGATCTACTGTTCTGCACAAGAAACATCCGCGGTCTAATTACACAGGTAGAAGTTGTTCCGGATTTATGCTCCGATCACTTGGGCATTTTAGTTTATGTCAACGTCACAACCAACGTACCTAAACCTGTTCCGACTTTAATTAAAAACTATAAGATTTGCGACATGGAGACAGTTAACTCAATAATAAAAGACTTCATAGAAGCACATCAGACAATCACAGTTGACACGATCTCAAGGTTTAACAAATGTCTTAAGGAGTCGATAGACAAAGCGAGCCCATCCAGAACCACCAAACACTATAGTTTTCCGCTACCTCCATTTATTATCAGACTCATCAAGGAGAAAAGACGCCTATATCGAGACTTCAGGGTATATGAAGTGCCTGAGTTGAAAAAGAAGTTTAATGAGTTCAACAAAAAGATACAGAAACTAATTCAGAAATACAGAACGGAAAAGTACATGGAAGCCTGTGACAAAATAAAATTGTGTAAAGGAAGAAACTATTGGCACGAAATTCGAAAACTGTCAAGATACCAAAAGACACCTGGAACGGAGGAGCTCATTGATCCTACCGATGGCGGTGTGCACTCCAACCCTGAAGAGATTGTCAACATACACGCTGACTACCTGGAAGGTGTATTCACCTTTACCGAGGATGTTTCGTTTTGTCCCCACAATAAAAACATTATAGATAATTGGTACGAATCCGCATTTTTGACACCGTTCGAGACACCCGAAGATGCTGTCATGTTGGAAGACGAATATTTTACTCTTCTTGGACAGGGAAAAGATACCGCTCCCGGTTATGATAACATCACAAGGAAACTGCTGAGAAGTCTAGATCTTAACATCCATGGCTTTATCAGAAAAATAATTAACTTTTGCCTTACGACTCAGCATTTCCCGCGCGACTGGAAGACGTCTATTATAACTTGTATTCCCAAGAAGGATTCTTCTCTATCTGATCCAGCCAACTATCGCCCCATCTCACTGCTCCCTGTAATTGGAAAACTCTTCGAGACGCACTTGAAGAACAAGCTCCTGGCTGCGGTATCAAAGAAAATTCCGCCTTACCAATTTGGCTTCCAATCCGGCAAATCAACATCCCAGCCACTAACTATTCTGGTTTCCAACTTCCAGGCGGCACGTTTTATAAAACTGAAATCTGGAGCAGTTTTTCTGGACGTCCGAAAGGCCTTTGACTCCGTGTGGCACAAAGGATTGCTATTTAAACTGGATAGCTAAAAACGCCATACTATCTTCTAACCCTGATAAGCCAATTCCTTTCGAATCGCTCCTCCATCGTGAAGTTGAAAAATCACTTCTCCCACAGCTTCTCCGCTCAGCAAGGCCTTCCTCAGGGTTCGCCTATCTCTCCCTCTCTATACAATCTTTTCTGCCACGATCTTTACAACGACAACCCAGACGCCTTTAACCTCACTGCATACGCACTACTTTATGCCGACGACACAGCATTGGTCTCGCACAGTAGGGATATCACTTCCTCGGTCCGTAAGCTGCAGACGCTCATAAACGAAACGGAAAATTGGTACCGAAAATGGCGCATCCTACTCAATCCCACAAAAACACAATTTTTTGTCCCATTCCTCTCACCCCGCTCTCCCTCTCCCACAATTACAATCCAATCAACGGCAATCTCCGTCTCACCAACCGGCAAGTATCTTGGCATAATACTTGACAGAACGCTCAGTAGTTTTCCACTCATGCAACCAAGGTGAAGATGAAAGTAAAGACACGCGCCAAACACTTTAAATCTCTCTCGTTCAGCGGTCGCGGAATCTCTACCTCATGTGCCTCGCACATCTACAAGACCATATGCAGGCCCATCATAGAATATGGATCAATACTGCTAAACAACGCACCAAGAAGAACGAAGTACCACCTGGAAGTAGCGGAAAGATCTGCACTGAGATCCATCACCCGAATTAGGAACCCTCGTAATCCCCTCTTTAACCCTAGCAATGATCTGCTATACCAACTTACCGATATACCCCCTATCCATACCCGTCTTCAATCTTTGTCCGATAAATCCATTCTAAATTTTCCTACCAACGCCTTGCAACACACACTTATATCGCCTCCATTACTCCACCCTCGCAACAACCCACCTCTTCTCTTCCAAAAACTCCTGGCCGTCAGAGAAGACTGAAGCAAGCCGCCGACTACAAAAATTACGGGCAGAAAGACCTTGGTCGGTAGCCCTATTCTCACCCCTTAACTTTTTTATTTTTGTTTTATATACATATAGATATTTTTATTGTTATTCTTATTTTTTTTTATGTAGTGGGTACAGAATAAAATTTGTTTTTCTTCTTCTATCGCAAAACAAAAGTGATGCGGTATTATCCAAGCTATTAAATGATGTTGTCAAAGTTATAGCTCATCGTTTAAGTTTCTGAGATAGCGGGAACTTTATGTTTCTCAATGGCAGTAACGCCCCTAGCGGTCAAATTACGAACTTCAAAATAATTTCCAGCTATTTCTCTTGGTCACTTTACTTATAAGGATTTCTTTCCCAAACCTCTAGGCCTTACCGTTCTAGAGATACAGCCGCTCCGTACGCTTAACGGGACACCCTGTATTTCACGTTTTTATCGTACTTGAGATAAATTAGTTTAACCTTTAAATATTCTTAATATTTGTATCCATGTTGCAAGTTAATTAAGTATTAACAAAATTACAAAAACTTCTTCATTGCTATTTATTTATATGTACAGTGTGTTAATTAATTAACGTCATCATTGCAAGTATGCAACCAATATCACAGTGCAATACGAATCATATGCAAATCACGTATTGCAATACCAATACTGTGATATTGGTTGCATACTTGCAATGATTAAAAATACCCGACGTCATCGGGTACGATAATTTATTAACACAGTGTATATATATAATAATAATAATATTTATTGATCACAATGTACTACACTTCAGAATAAACAACTAAAAATGGTTTCCAATAAATAACCACCATAAAGTATATAAAGAGAAAAAAAAACAGTATAGCGTGTTAAATATAAAAAAAAAAGAATCGCGACAACGGTATAAAGTTATAAACAAAACAAGAGTTTTAACTACTAAGTTTTAACATATAATACTTAGGTGAATACTACCAAAGGCCACAACAAGTCGTTATCGATACCATGTCAGTACTCAAAAGGGTTCCCCAGAAATTAAGAACAAATTTAGGTAGAACAAAAAGACTACAAAAACATTCAAACGCAAAAGCAAGATCTGTGACTATTAAGAGATTTACAGGTATTGCGAACACTGCTGCCCAAACAGAAAATCAGCATAGCGCCTCCTGGCGGTGGCGGCAGACCCACACTCTGTCAATGCGCAACCAGAAGGGAGCTCATTAATTACTTTGCATATCTGGTATGAGAAGCATTTTTTAAAACTCATAGTGTGGAATATTGGTGGAGATAGCCTTCCCTTAAACCTCACATTAACCGAGTGCACGTCACCCCGAAAAGACAACTTTTTTACAAGATACGCTGGTTTATGTAGAGTGAGTAATTTATGGTAAAAACCTACAGCATGCAACATTCTTCTCCCCTGCATGTTCAACCACTTTAAAACCGGCAGCTTACAGCTGACGCAGTGGCGCGCCGTGGTAAACGATCGCCGGGGTGCGAACTCATTTTTGGCGCCCCAAATTCGTATTGAAATAAGATACAAACATTGGAACAACAAGTAATTTATAAAATATATTTTTTATACTAATTTATTACAATTTGCAAAATATTTATAAAAAATTAATTTTTAATAATTTTTTCTTATAAGTACGAAGGCTTTCACGGCCGGTGTGAATTAAACTAAAATTAGAACTAAAACTAGAACCAACACTAGAAACTTTCGGGTTTTGCCGTGCGTCTTTTAATAAAAGGTTTGACGTTTCGGATGCCATGTTGCAACCTTCTTCAGAAACAGGGTTCGAAGTGTTAGCTATAATTGGCGATAGTGGAGACCCCATGGCTGCCCCTTCGAACTGCTCGTAAAATTCTCCTTTCCAGCTGAAATACGTCCACGATAAGCAATACTCCACCAGATCTGGCACGTATTCTGGTAAACCCTCCGGAATGAGTTTTCGGCGAAGAACCTCTACAGCATCCTTAACTGGTACCCTAGTAAAAAGGGATTCCACATCGAAACTTACCAACATATCCCCAGCATCCAGCTTTACACCTTTTACCGATCCCACAAAATGTGTAGAATCGCTGACATACGATTCCGTGTTACCTGTAAAGGGAGACAGAATCTTTGCAAGATGTTTGGCGAGCTGGTATGTTGGGGAGTTGATGGCGCTGACGATAGGGCGGAGGGGGACGTCTGGTTTGTGAATCTTCGGTAGTCCGTAGATTCTTGGTGGTACCGTCGCCTGCACAATCGTCGATTTTATCAGTTCCTTCATTTTTCTTACGATTTTGTCTGTGGGTTCTTGATCTTCCTGTAGGTGGCTGGATGCAGTAGGTTCAACATTTTGTCGTCGTATTCTTTCCTGTCCATAACAACAGTGGCATTCCCCTTGTCTGCTGGTAACACGACGATTTCTGACTTTTCTTTTATAGATCGGAGTGCCTTCTTTTCACCAACCGTCAAGTTGGATTTTGGTGGTTTTGCTGACTTCAGTACTCTCGTAACTTCTTGTCGGATCTCTTCGGCTTTCAGTATAGGCATCCCTCGAACAGCTGCTTCCACTTCGCAGATGATTTCCTCCTTTGGGATCTTCTTCGGGGCGATTGCGTAGTTCAATCCTTTGGCGAGCACAGAGGTTTCGTCTTTCGTTAGTGGGATATTCGATCTGTTAATGACGATTGTTTCTACTGGTAAACTATTACCTTTCTTCTTTTGCGACCGGCGTTCCAGAAATTCAAACTTCTTGATGTGCGTGTCACGGGTATTCTGAAATTCGCGATCAGCTTTCTCCATTGTTAGTCTGTCCACTTTGTCCCAGTCTTCTCCGGATATACAATTGGAAAGTGAGAGGTGGAGTCGTAGTAACTTCTCACTTATTTTTTGTAGATCATTGAAGGTCTTGTGTATTCTTTCTCGTAGCAGTGCTTGTTCTGTCCTAATCAAAATTCTACGTGCTGCAGCGGAGTCGATGTGGTGCTTCATCTTCAAGAAGGTTGGCGTTACTTTCTTCTCTCTGCATCTTCGTAGAAAGGCCAAACTGCTCAACAGCTTGCGTTGTCTAATTCGTGAGTTATTCAAATCCTTGATTTGTTTGTTGATATCCTCCCCATAAAGGTTAGTAATATAAGTACTAAGGCTTTCACTTCGAACCCTGTTTCTGAAGAAGGTTACAACATGGCATCCGAAACGTCAAACCTTTTATTAAAAGACGCACGGCAAAACCCGAAAGTTTCTAGTGTTTGTTATTATTATTATTACTTATTAAAGACAAATTGTTAAGTCCCTCTGGACTCATATTTGCTCTTAAATAGGTTTTTATTATTTTAAGTTTTGAAAATGATCTCTCTCCTGATGCAACACTAACAGGTAATGTTAGGTATATTCTAAGTGCTATAGTAATATTAGGAAGCATATTGAATAACGCCCCTGAGCTGACGTGATCTCTGCGTTTCAACCCAAAAATTAGTCTGATACAGGTGTTTTGTACCTTTTGAATTTTCCTCTTCAATGCATAGGACAGAAAGGGTGCATACAATGCATCGCCATAATTAAACATTGATAGTACTAAACTTTCGCATAGGCGCACTTTTGCACTATGATTAACAAAGGCTCTGTTAGTATAAATAATTCTAAGGCTACTGTAAGCTCTTTGAACGCATTTATTGACGTGTTCATTAAAAGTAAGGCCCTCATCGATTAAAATGCCTAAGTTTTTTACTGTTTTTTGAATAGGTAGTAATTCGTTATTTACACAAATTTGTAAGTCATTAATGACTTTTTGGTTTTGTTTCTGAGGACCAAACATAATAACGTTTGATTTTTTCTGATTAATTTTAAGTCCATGTCGGCTTGAGGTGATACGCAAATATTCTAGATCACTATTAATTCGCACACAAGCCTGTTTGATATCATGAGCCGGAAAAGAATAGTATATTTGCGTGTCGTCGACGTAAAAATGGGTCTTGCAATACATAACCCCTTGGTTAAAGTTTGATGTATATAAAGCATAAAGCAAAGGCGAGAGTATAGAACCCTGAGGAACGCCCGAACTAGTGTATTGATATTCAGATTGTTCATCACTCATAAATACGGCTTGTTGTCTATGTGTTAGAAAATCATATAATAAGCGGGTAGACTTATCATCAAAACCGGAATACCTCAGAATTGATGCCATTGTCTAATGATTGACCGTATCGAACGCCTTTAAATAATCTAGTAGGCAAAGAACTGTTAAATTACCTCTATCGGTTTCGCGAATTATATCATCAATGATATGTATCAATGCTGTCGTGCAACTGTAACCCCGTCTGGTTCTGTGGTAGTATATCATTCTCCTCCACAAAGGCGACCATTTGTTCATAAAGATTTTTTTCTGCAACCTTTGCTAATACTGGCAGAATACTAATGGGTCTCAGGTCGCTAAGTACCGTAGGTTTAGAGATTTTGGAAAGCGGTTTTATTACGGCTTTCTTCCATGTCATTGGAAAAACACATGTTTCGATGCACGCATTTATAGTATCGCGAATATAAGGTAATATATGTGGACAGCACAATTTTAAGCATTTCATATTGAGACGATCATGACCAAGCGCATTGCTCTTAATTGAATTAATTGCACGCTCCACATCCATATCCTCCACCACGCGAAAGCCAAAAGACAAGTTATTCCGTTTGTTGGAATTATAAAAGTTGACCAGTTGTAAGTCAGGAACACCTCCCCCCGATACCGCTGCAATAAAGTAATTATTGATATCATTGGGTGACCCAAGGTGAGGTAGAACTGACATGTTTTTTCTTTTAAATATTCCCGTATTTCGCAGTGCTTTCCAACAATCATTTGTGATGTTCAATTGCGACTCAAAATATGCCCTGCGCTCATCAATAATCGATTTGTAATATTCCCATTTCGCTTCTGATCTGTTATTACGGTAGTTATTGTACGCCTTGTCGCGCAGTTTTTGCATATGCTTTATTGTATCTGTGATCCACGGGCACGAGGTACGTGACTTCTTGATTAATTTAAGGGGAATATGTACGTCAAGAACGGCCAAAACGAGCTGAGTTAAAAAGTCGGCTTTGATGTTTGCGTTGTCTAAATCGAAAATATGGAAGAATGGCATTCGATACAAGTCCATCAAAAATGAATCATAATCCAGATCTCGATATGACCTAGTTATAAAATGGGGATCAGGTTCGGTGTTGGTAGTAATTCTCAGTTTACAAAAAAACATATCATGATCTGACATACTATGCACCTCATACACACCGCTGTCCTCCACTAAATTAGTATTAGAAATAAATATTAAATCCAATAAAGTACCAGACCGCGCTGCACTTCGTGTAGGGTCAACAATTAGCTGCTTCAAATCAAAGGGTTCCACCATGTCCATTAATGCGGTGGTTGAAACATGATAACATTTCAAAATATCAATATTTAAGTCACCAGTTAAGATGACTGTATCCGCCTAAATAACTTATTAATAACTAATAAACAACTTATTCCTAAAAAACTTTTCTCCATCACCTTTCATCCTTGAGTTATGATCAATTTTAATACCAAAAGTACTCAATTTTGATATTTCGATGATTTTCTCTTTTTATCATTAGAAAATCATTATAACTAAACCAAATCTGTTTATGAGTAATGTCCTTTTAGTTCATAATAAACAATTTATTTCAAATAAACTTTTCTCCATCACCTTTAATTTTTGAGTTATGATCAATTTTAATACCAAAAGTACTCAATTTTAACATTTTGATGATTTTTTTCTTTATCACTAGAAAATCATTATACCTAAACTAAATTTGTTTATGAATGATGTTTTTTTAGTTCATAATAAACAACTTATTCCTAAAAAACTTTTCTCCATCACCTTTCATCCTTGAGTTATGATCAATTTTAATACCAAAAGTACTCAATTTTGATATTTCGATGATTTTCTCTTTTTATCATTAGAAAATCATTATAACTAAACCAAATCTGTTTATGAGTATTGTCCTTTTAGTTCATAATAAACAATTTACCAATAAGGTGAAGAAAAACATATCGAGCAATTTAAAAATCAAAACTTGACAATCGCTTGAAATTGAAGGTGGCGTTGGAAAAAGCTTATTTGTAGCATACATCATAGTATTCATCAAATCCTTTCATTTGATACCTCGTTCATGAAAATCGGAATGTAAATGACAGAGTTACACCTTGGGGCGTTTTTTATCTGACACCCTGTAGATGTGATAAATTAGGTTAACTTTTAAAACTTCTTTCCACAAAAACGAATCAAGATATTTTAAATTTATATTTTTTATTTAAATTTAGAACCAATTCTTCACTAATTAGTGAAATATCTCATTAACATTTTTCGTTTAATTTGGAAGATATGATTTTTTTAATATTTCAGTTCTTATCGCACTTGAGATAAATTAGGTTAATTTTTAAAATTTCTTTTCTCAAAAACGAATCAAGATATTTAAAATTTGTATTTTTTATTTAAATCTAGAACCAATTCTTCACTAATTAGTGAAATATCTCATTAACATTTTTCGTTTAGTTTGGAAGATACGATTTTTTTAATATTTCATGTAATATCGTATATGTGATAAATTAAGTTAACTTTAAAAATTCTTTTCTCAAAAACGAATCAAGATATTTTAAATTTGTATTTTTTATTTAAATCTAGAACCAATTCTTTACTAATTAGTGAAATATTTCATTAATATTTTTCGATTAGTTTGGAAGATACGAATTTCTTAATATGCCATGTTTTTATCGTATTTGTGATAAATTAGGTTAATCTTTAAAAATTCTTTTCTTAAAAACGAACCAAGATATTTAAAATTTGTATTTTTTATTGTTAACAATATTGCTCTCTTGCACTTTTATTCTAAGATACGTCAATATCGAGATAGATACGAAATTATGAAAATTTTATGCATTTGTTGCTCTTTCAAGTTATTAAAGATAACATTTGGGAATCGGAGCATGCTATCAGAAAACTTTTATAACAAAAATTGTTGCAAATTTTATTGTTAACAATATTGCTCTCTTCCAATTTTGCTCTGAGATAAGTCAATATCGAGATAGATACGAAAATATGAAAATTTCATGAATTTATTGCTTTTTGAAGATATTAAAGGAAACACTTGGGAAACGGAGCATGCTATAAGAAAACTTTTAAAACAAAAATTGTCGCAAATTTTATTGTTAACAATATTGCTCTATTGTATTTTTGCTCCTAGATACGTCAATATCGAGATAGATACGAAAATATAAAAATTTGATGAATTTGTTGCTTTTTCAAGTTATTAAAGGTAACACAAAGTTATGAAAAAACGTTTAGAGCAAAAGCTGTAGCAAATTTTATTGTTAACAATATTGTTCTCTTGCACTTGTGCTCCTAGATACGTCAATATCGAGATAGACACGAAAATATGAAAATTTTATGAATTTGTTGTCCTTTCAAGATATTAAAGGTAACACTCGAGAATCGGAGCATGTTATGAAAAAACGTTTAGAACAAAAGTTGTAGCAAATTTTATAGTTAACAATATTGCTCTCTTGTATTTTTGCTCATAGATACGTCAATATCGAGATAGATACGAAAATATGAAAATTTTATGAATTTGTTGCTCTTTCAAGTTATTAAAGGTTACACTTGGGAATCGGAGCATATTATGAAAAAACGTTTAGAACAAAAGTTGTAGCAAATTTTATTGTTAACAGTATTGCTCTCTTGCACTTTTACACTTAGATACGTCAATATCGACATAGATACGAAAATATGAAAATTTTATGAATTTGTTGCTCTGTCAAGTTATTAAAGGTAACACTTGGGAATCGGAGCATGCTATCAGAAAACTATTATAACAAAAATTGTTGCAAATTTTATTATTAACAATATTGCTCTCTTGTATTTCTGCTCATAGATACGTCAATATCGAGATAAATACGAAAATATGAAAATTTTATGAATTTGTTGTCCTTTCAAGTTATTATAGGTAACACTTAGGAATCGCGGCATGCTATAGGAAATCATTTGTAGCAGAAATTGTTGCAAATTTTATTGTTAACAATATTGCTCTCTTGCACTTTTACTCTTAAATGCGGCAATATCGAGATAGATACGAAAATATGAAAATTTGAATAAATTTGTTGCTTTTTCAAGTTATTAAAGATAACACTCGGGAATCGGAGCATGTTATAAAAAAATCGTTTAGAACAAAAATTGTAGCAAATTTTATTGTTAACAATATTGCTCTCTTGTATTTTTGCTCATAGATACGTCAATATCGAGATAGATACGAAAATATGAAAATTTTATGAATTTGTTGCTCTTCCAAGATATTAAAGGTAACACAAAGTTATGAAAAGACATTTAGAGCAAAAGTTGTAGCAAATTTTATTGTTAACATTATTGCTCTCTTGCACTTTTACACTTAGGTACGTCAATATCGAGATAGATACGAAAATATGAAAATTTTATGAATTTGTTGTTCTTTCAAGTTATTAAAGGTAACATTTGGGAATCGGAGTATGGTATAAGAAGACTTTTATAACAAAAATTGTTGCAAATTTTATTGTTAACAATATTGCTCTCTTGTGTTTTTGCTCCTAGATACGTCAATATCGAGAGAGATACGAAAATATGAAAATTTTATGAATTTGTTGTCCTTTCAAGTTATTATAGGTAACACTTGGGAATCGGGGCATGCTATAGGAAATCATTTGTAGCAGAAATTGTTGCAAATTTTATTGTTAACAATATTGCTCTCTTGCACTTTTACTCTTAAATGCGGCAATATCGAGATAGATACGAAAATATGAAAATTTTATGAATTTGTTGCTCTTTCAAGATATTAAAGGTAACAGTCGGGAATCGGAGCATGTTATGAAAAAACGTTTAGAACAAAAGTTGTAGCAAATTTTATTGTTAACAATATTGCTCTCTTGTGTTTTTGCTCCTAGATACGTCAATATCGAGAGAGATACGAAAATATGAAAATTTTATGAATTTGTTGTCCTTTCAAGTTATTATAGGTAACACTTAGGAATCGGAGTATGGTATAAGAAAACTTTTATAACAAAAATTGTTGCAAATTTTATTGTTAACAATATTGCTCTCTTGCACTTTTACTCTTAAATGCGTCAGTATTGAGAAAAGTACGAAAACATGAAAATTTGATGAATTTGTTGCTTTTTCAATTTATTAAAGTTAATACTCGGGAATCGCAGCGTGTTACAAAAAAACTTTTACAATAAAAGTTGTAGCAAATTTTATTGTTAACAATATTGCTCTCTTGCACTTTTGCTCTTAGATGCGTCATTATCTATTTTGACAATGTTATATTTTGAACCGTTTTCAAATTAGGCAAATTAGTTTACTTATGACGCGTACTGTATATACCAACGACCTGGCAACGTTGCTAGAGCGACATTGCCATATCGTTGGTATATACTTTTATGCAATATAAGTAGGGTATTCCCATAAGGTACAATTTTTGTCGCAATTGTATTGATTTTAAGTACGATATGTTTCATAATGCTTTGTTAAAATTTTGAAAATCGGTAGAACTAGCGATAAATAAAAAAAAAAGATTATCTGATAATTAATAATAATATTGTTAAATTCTTTGTTGTAATTATAGCCAGCGCAAAAACATTAGGTCGATAGCTATAATAAAGATTTATTTCTCTCTATTTGTTAAATTAGCACTATTTTCTAATCCCCACATCTATGCAGAGGAATCTAAGCAACCTATCTCAACTTCGCCCCTAACAATGATTTCCAAAATCCAATTCCAACTCATCTCCAGCCCTGTCAACCCAATCTTATCCCTGAATAATTCATCTGCACGCAAATCGAATAATCCTGATTACTAATTTTTGTTAATAATTGATTAAGCGACGTTTAAGTACAAATTAATTTCAACAAAAAGGTATAAAATAATTAAAGATCCTTAATTTACATTAAAAATCATTTAAAATGACCCCAAACACGACTAGGTTATCTTTAAAAACAAGCGAGATACGATTATTTATATATGTATCGATCGTCATTTTTTTTTTAGTGTTAATTTGAGTGTATCTCGGTTGTTTTTTGAGATAATTAGGCCGTGTTGGTACTCATTCCAACGGATTTTTCATTTCCTTTAAGATAATATCCACGATTTTACGTTTTGATTATTTATTTCTTTTTGATTTCAGATAAAATGCCTTGGGTGATGGAGAGCGATCAAAAACGGCTGTTTTTATGGGTGTAACAGTCGTCAGAAAGTTTTACCGTAAGCAAGTAAGTTAATTTTCCTTAATTTCCATTTAAAATTAATTGCTTTATTCCCCCTTAAATTTATTCATAGTCGACCTATTTCCCCTTTCCAATCAAAATCAAGACATAAAAGAGCACAATTCCGACCTAAAATCTCCCGCGGTGATTGGAAATTCCTTGAATTGAATTGAAAAAGGGTTCAACAAAAAACTCAATTATATACTAGAAAATTTGTTTAATAATTTAAACTTTTTAATAAAAAATAGGATAAATATCGTTTCATTTTCTTTTACAAAAAGATAAAAAGACGTAAGACGTCGTGGTGAATCCTATGAGCACATCCTGTTAGCGGAACTCGCAGAACGGGAAATTAAATTCTTCAGAGGACATGTACTTACTCTCGTTGGTGAACGAAAAGAGCTGAAATATGCGGTTTTCTCGTATTTTCCTTTAATTGCGCCCCATTTTTCGCTGGAAAATGTTTAATATTTTTATTTATAGCCATGAACTTAATCAACATGGACGCAGAGAACCGTGTTGTTTTAAACGTGGGTGGAATCAGACACGAAACTTACAAAGCAACACTCAAAAAAATCCCGGCCACAAGACTTTCCAGGCTTACAGAAGCTTTAGCCAATTACGACCCCATTCTAAACGAATACTTCTTCGACAGACATCCAGGAGTTTTTGCTCAAGTCTTGAATTATTACAGGTAAACCAAATAAAGCTTCAAATTTCGTTGAATTAATTCAATTAAAATTTAGGACTGGAAAATTACATTATCCCTCAGACGTGTGTGGTCCATTATTTGAGGAAGAATTAGAATTTTGGGGGTTAGACGCGAATCAAGTTGAACCATGTTGTTGGATGACCTACACTCAACACAGAGATACTCAAGAAACACTTGCAGTACTCGATCGTTTAGATTTGGATACGGATAAACCGAGCGATGAAGAGGTAGCCCGAAAATTCGGATTCGAAGAGGACTACCGAAATGGAACTCTATCTTGGTGGCAACACACCAAACCGAAAATTTGGTCGTTATTCGACGAACCGTACTCCTCAACAGTCGCGAAGGTAAGAAAGAAAAGAAAAATTCTTTGATTAGAAAGTTTCTCGCTTTCCAAACTACTTTTTTCCATGATATAAAACGAGGATAACGACGACGACGAGGTATTCAAAAGAAGACCAAAGGCTAAAAATAAAACGTTAAAGAATTCCCTTTGATAAAACGTTTTTTATCGTTTCGCTTTGAACGTTGGAGACTTTCGAGTCTAGATTTTTACTGTAACAAGGTGTTGGTTCATTTTTCAGGGATTTTTAAAGGTGGAGTGAATTACAACTGTTATTAGACAGGTGAAAACCCATAATTCCCGGTCATCACAGCTATGTGACAGCATAATCTCTCATATTCTAGCACGAACAGATAATAGTTATTACTGAATAATCTCCGTTTTGGGTTAATCGATACCCGTTTGCATTGCAATTCGCTATGAAAATGCAAAATTAGTTGTTATATGTATTTAAAAAGATAACGTTGTGTTTATTTGCAATTTAATGACACCGAAAATTGTGTCGCGGTGTAACAAAGAATTTAATTTAAATTTTAAGTGGTTAATTCGAGTAATACTATTTATGGTTGAAGTATAGAATGAATTCAGCGTTCTATCAGAGAGATAACTCTTAAACAAAAAGAGCACAATTTAACACACCCACGAATTAAAGAATAACCAATAGAAAATATCCTGGATAAAGGAAGAGGGGCCTTTATATATCCTTTATATTTGTAACATGAGTGGTCTACTTCAAATATTGTTTTCTCAAAAACTAAAAGTTATTTTTCAAAACGGCTTGTTGCATTAAAAAGAGGATACTTTAATTAATAATTGGTGATATTTCCACAAGGATCCTTCAAGAAATTAATTTTATAGTGAATTTTGAAAATTATCGATGAAAATTGCAACATCGAAAATTTTATCAAAACTTCAAATATTGTTTTCTCAAAAACTAAAAGATATTTTTCAAAACGGGTTGGTTAATTGAAAAGAGGACACTTTTATTAACACTTTGGGAAATTTTCATACTCATATTCCAAGAAGTGGATTTTATACAAATTTTTAAAACTTAGTGAAAATTGCAAAATTCGAAAAAATTGTTGTTCATTTCAAAAATTTATTTCTCAAGAACTGAAAGTGATTTTTCAAAACGGGTTGGTTCATTTGAAAGAGGACGCTTTTATTAACACTTTTGGAAATTTTCATATTTATATTCCAAGAAGTAGATTTTATACGAATTTTTAAAACTTAGTCGGTGAAAATTGCAGAATTCGAAAAAATTGTCGATTATTTCAAAAATTTATTTCTCAAGAACTGAAAGTGATTTTTCAAAACGGTTTTTTGCATTAAAAAGAGGATACTTTAATTAATAATTGGTGATATTTCCACAAGGATCCTTGAAGAAATTAATTTTATAGCGAATTTTGAAAGGTAGCGATGCAAATTGCAACATCGAAAATTTTATCAAAACTTCAAATATTGTTTTCTCAAAAACTGAAAGTGATTTTTCAAAACAGCTTTTTGCATTAAAAAGAGGATACTTTAATTAATAATTGGCAATATTTCCACAAGAATCTTTCAAGAAATTAATTTCATAGCAAATTTTGAAAATTATCGATGAAAATTGCAACATCGAAATTTTTTTCAAAACTTCAAGTATTGTTTTCTCAAAAACTAAAAGTTATTTTTCAAAACGGGTTGTTTTATTGGAAAGAGGACACTTTTATTAACACTTTGGGAAATTTTCATACTCATATTCCAAGAACTGGATTTTATACGAATTTTTAAAACATAATCGGCGAAAATTGCAAAATTCGAAAAAATAGTCGATCATTTCAAAAATTTATTTCTCAAGAACTGAAAGTGATTTTTCAAAACGGCTTTTTGCATTAAAAAGAGGATATTTTAATTAATAATTGGTGATATTTCCACAAGGATCCTTGAAGAAATTAATTTTATAGCGAATTTTGAAAATTATGGTTGAAAATTGTAACATCGAAAATTTTATCAAAACTTAAAATATTGTTTTCTCAAAAACTAAAAGTTATTTTTCAAAACGGGTTGGTTGATTGAAAAGAGGACACTTTTATTAACACTTTGGGAAATTTTCATACTCATATTCCAAGAAGTGGATTTTATACAAATTTTTAAAACTTAGTCAGTGAAAATTGCAAAATTCGAAAAAATCGTCGTTCATTTCAAAAATTTATTTCTCAAGAACTGAAAGTGATTTTTCAAAACGGCTTTTTGCATTAAAAAGAGGATATTTTAATTAATAATTGGTGATATTTCCACAAGGATCCTTCAAGAAATTAATTTTACAGCGAATTTTGAAAATTATCGTTGAAAATTGCAACATCGAAAATTTTATGAAAACTTCAAATATTGTTTTCTCAAAAACTAAAAGTTATTTTTCAAAACGGGTTGGTTCATTGGAAAGAAGACACTTTTATTAACACTTTGGGAAATTTTCATATTTATATTCCAAGAAGTGGATTTTATACGAATTTTTAAAACTTAGTCGGTGAAAATTGCAGAATTCGAAAAAATTGTCGATTATTTCAAAAATTTATTTCTCAAGAACTGAAAGTGATTTTTCAAAACGGTTTTTTGCATTAAAAAGAGGATACTTTAATTAATAGTTGGCGATATTTCCAGAAGGATCTTTCAAGAAATTAATTTTATAGCGAATTTTGAAAATTATCGATGAAAATTGCAACATCGAAAATTTTATCAAAACTTCAAATATTGTTTTCTCAAAAACTAAAAGTAATTTTTCAAAACGGGTTGTTTTATTGGAAAGAGGACACTTTTATTAACACTTTGGGAAATTTTCATACTCATATTCCAAGAACTGGATTTTATACGAATTTTTAAAACATAATCGGCGAAAATTGCAAAATTCGAAAAAATAGTCGATCATTTCAAAAATTTGTTTCTCAAGAACTGAAAGTGATTTTTGAAAACGGGTTTTTGCATTAAAAAGAAGATACTTTAATTAATAATTGGTGATATTTCCACAAGGATCCTTGAAGAAATTAATTTTATAGCGAATTTTGAAAATTATCGATGAAAATTGTTACATCGAAAATTTTATCAAAACTTCAAATATTGTTTTCTCAAAAACTAAAAGTTATTTTTCAAAACGGGTTGTTTTATTGGAAAGAGGACACTTTTATTAACACTTTGGAAAATTTTCATACTCATATTCCAAGAAGTAGATTTTATACAAATTTTTAAAACTTAATCGGCGAAAATTGCAAATATCGAAATAATTGTCGATCATTTCAAAAATTTATTTCTCAAGAACTGAAAGTGATTTTTCAAAACGGATTTTTGCATTAAAAAGAGGATACTATAATTAATAATTGGTGATATTTCCACAAGGATCCTTCAAGAAATTAATTTCATAGCAAATTTTGAAAATTATCGATGAAAATTGCAACATCGAAAATTTTATCAAAACTTCAAGTATTGTTACTTAATAACGTGTTGTTTTTTTTTAAATATAAAAATTGGTAGATTACCATTTTTTAAGACGCACAGAGAGAAATATATTCTCGAAAACCTTCTTGTATATCCACATGAAGGTCATTTTGTTGACTGAAGAAAAACCACATATTCTCAAAGCAAGTATGCAAATATTCTTGATTCTCAAGAAAACGAATTCTTAGTGAAAGTAAATCAATAATCTTGAAAAACAGCATCTTAGTGTTGCGTCAACAATCCCATTTTCGTATCGATTCATGTAACAACAATCTTATATAATTCTTCATTTGAGTATTATAAATTATTGACGCAAGAATGAATTTTTTGATACAAAAATGATATTCTTTTATGCTAAGAATATGACATACTTTGATGATATTTCTATTTTTAAAACAAAAAAATATTTTTGTTTTAAGTGTATCTCATACTCTTAAACTCTTAACTCGCAGAGCCATACAAAAAAAAACCATGTCCGAAACGTACCGCTTCCGTTCTACAGCCGTTTGAAAACAGATTTGGTTAGTTACATGACGTAGGGTATTTACGTCGGATGAGGTGATGTGAATTGACGTCTCCTACTTCTCGTAGTTTGTTTGAGGCTCATTCTCACTTTTTTTTCTCATTTTCATTTTTTTGTATATATAAGATTTTTGCGGCTTGGAGAAAGAGATACCTTCACCGCCTGTAGGAATAATTGTGGTTCTCCAAGGAAACGATGTACTGCCGAATTAGAAGAGGTCATACTGCACCTAGATATTGAAGAAAACCGAGTACAACGAGTCAACGATTACACGAGCAATGTGCGTGCAATGGATGTTGCTTCCGGTATCGTCTGGAATGTTCTGTATGAACAACTACTACATTCATACCACCTCCAAAGGATTCATTCGCTACTGCCAGTCGATTTTACACCACGCGTTTAGTTCTATACGTAGTTGTGCAGACGAAAACCCTCATGCTACGCGTGTTCAGGGATTCCAACACAGATTTGGTACATTTTTGCATCCAGGCTAATGGGTTCCATCTACTTGATCTTCGTACAACAAGTATTGGATGTGTTGTTGAGAACTTTCATCAAGACATATAATTTCAGCATGATGGCGCACTTTTTCACCTCATGTTCGGAATCATCTAGACCAGCGGTCGGCAACCTTATCCAGTCTAAGGGCTCATTCTAAAATAATTTACTCCTGAAGGGCGCATGAATGGTTGACGCAAATAAAATTTTAGACAAGGATAAAGAAGATATTTATTAGGCACCTACATGAGGCATAGATAATACATAAGTCAATAGCAGTTGCTAGTAATTTCAACAATTAATAATCCTTGACCTCGCATTGCTTCCGACAGCTTGTTGAAATCTGGCTCACAATTTGATGTATCTGTCCTCAAACAATGGTCCAAATTGATATTTGTCATTCTGCTTCTATATTTTGATTTCAAGTGCTTCATTGTTGAAAATATGGATATACGCGTGTATCTTAAGAGATAATGCTCTTAAAATAGGATATTTATTTCTATCAACAATATTCCAAAAGTTTTCGTCCCTCATGTCACTTTGTTGTTTTCTTAGATTGGTCTTCAACGATCACCGGATTTAACTCCATTGGACTTTTTCCTATGGAATCATATGAAGAGTTTGATTTATGAGACCCCTATAGAGACAGAAGAAGGTCGCTGCAGAACAGATTACAGATACACCAAGTGTGATGGAGCGAGTCTGTCGTTAATAAATCGTTTAATAGAGATCTATTTGTTTTAATAGTAAACAAATCATAACACGTCTCGCCCGTTCTTTTCTAGTTAGTGCCCTGTTACAATATCACTTTTGACTGACAAAAATAAGCTGACGACGTATCTAACATCCCCTAGAAGTACTGTTATCACAGTAAATACACGTAAATTTGACGGTAACAGTCACGCCCCATAATAGTTACTGCCATAGCAGTCGACTGCTACGTGTAACGTCGGCTTAAATAAAAGTGTTTGTGTAAAATGATTCATTTTCTTTTTTGTTTTCTTTTTTGGTTATTAATGATTTTATGAATTTAAACAAGTTATGTACTGGGTCATGCCTAGTTCGGAAACGGCTATAGCACGGAAACGGTACTTTTCCGGACATGGGTTGCAATTCAAAATATTATTTACTACAAGTCAAAGAAGTTTGTAAGGGGAATTTTAGGAATCTGTATAAATAATAGTCTAAGTAATGTTGTATTTAAGCTTAGGCGGGGTGATGCTTTTTCGTGTTCCTGGAACTGCTCATAATCATCTAATCATCTATATAAAATAAACAAAAATTATAACCTTTAAATTTTCAAAGTTGTTAGGCCTATCTTCTCCAAGGAACATTAAATCAGGCAACATTTCCTTTAAAAAATTAGGCAAACGATCTACATCTTCACTTGACAAAGCTGAAACAGCACCCAACCGAGGCGTTATACTATGATGGCCAGTGTTAAGTTGATATAAGCTTAAACATTAAGCATCTTTCACAAACGACCTTGGCTTAATAACTACAACCTCGGATGAGTTGTATGATTCTGGACGAATAAGCCGAGGATGATACGTTATCATATTGTAGAACCACCGAGATATCTTTGTTTTTTATAAAATCAAACTGGCCGAAAACAAAACACTAATAAATAATGACAATTATGACTTTAAAAGCGAATTTTATGATAACGAAAAATCCTTTAAAATACATCCAAACACGACTTATTTTACTTAATAACTTTCCGGTTTATTTCGATTTTAACATTTTTTGTTAAATCCAAGATGGCTAAAAAGAAATGAGTCGTAAATATTTCGTTAGATAATTAAAGAACGTGTGAAATGAGCCCAAACTCGGCATGTCTAGCTGTTGTAACATCCGAGATATCTTAATTTTTACAAATTCAAGATGGCCGAAAACAAAACACTAATAAATAATGACAATTATGACTTTAAAAGCGAATTTTATGATAACGATGAGGTGTGATACATCAGTTTGGGTTAAAATTTTCTGATCTTTACGAAAATCTTATTATATTTGATGTTTCCTAAAAAATAAAAGGAATTCTGGAGACTTCCGGTATAAAAGTCAACTTTAATTTTTAAATATTCTTGATCTACACGAAAAATCCTTTAAAATACATCCAAACACGACTTATTTTGCTTAATAATATTCCGAGTTATCTCGATTTTAAAATTTTTTGTTAAATCCAAGATGGCTAAAAGAAATGAGTCGTAAATATTTCGTTAGATAATTAAAAAACGTGTGAAATGAGCCCAAACTCGGCATATCTAGCTGTTATAACATTCGAGTTATCTTAATTTTTACAAATTCAAGATGGCCGAAAACAAAACACTAATAAATAATGACAATTATGATTTTAAAAGTGAATTTTATGATAACGATGAGGTGTGATACATCAGTTTGGGTTAAAATTTTCTGATCTTTACGAAAATCTTATTATATTTGATGTTTCTTAAAAAGTAAAAGGAATAATGAAGACTTCCGGTGTAAATGTCAACTTAATTTTTAAATATTCTTGATCTACACGAAATATCCTTTAAAATACATCCAAACACGACTTATTTTGCTTAATAACTTTCCGAGTTATTTCGATTTTAACATTTTTTGTTAAATCCAAGATGGCTAAAAAGAAATGAGTCGTAAATATTTCCTTAGATAATTAAAAAACGTGTGAAATGAGCCCAAACTCGGCATATCTAGCTGTTATAACATCCGAGTTATCTTAATTTTTACAAATTCAAGATGGCCGAAAACAAAACACTAATAAATAATGACAATTATGACTTTAAAAGCGAATTTTATGATAACGATGAGGTGTGATACATCAGTTTGGGTTAAAATTTTCTGATCTTTACGAAAATCTTATTATATTTCACGTTTCTTAAAAAATAAAAGGAATAATGAAAACTTTCGGTGTAAATGTCAACTTAATTTTTAAATATTCTTGATCTACACGAAAAATCCTTTAAAATACATCCAAACACGACTTATTTTGCTTAATAACTTTCCGAGTTATTTCGATGTTAACATTTTTTGTTAAATCCAAGATGGCTAAAAAGAAATGAGTCGTAAATATTTCGTTAGATAATTAAAGAACGTGTGAAATGAGCCCAAACTCGGCATGTCTAGCTGTTGTAACATCCGAGATATCTTAATTTTTACAAATTCAAGATGGCCGAAAACAAAACACTAATAAATAATGACAATTATGACTTTAAAAGCGAATTTTATGATAACGATGAGGTGTGATACATCAGTTTAGGTTAAAATTTTCTGATCTTTACGAAAATCTTATTATATTTAATGTTTCTTAAAAAATAAAAGGAATAATGAAGACTTTCGGTGTAAATGTCAACTTAATTTTTAAATATTCTTGATCTACACGAAAAATCCTTTAAAATACATCCAAACACGACTTATTTTGCTTAATAACTTTCCGAGTTATTTCGATGTTAACATTTTTTGTTAAATCCAAGATGGCTAAAAAGAAATGAGTCGTAAATATTTCGTTAGATAATTAAAAAACGTGTGAAATGAGCCCAAACTCGGCATATCTAGCTGTTATAACATCCGAGTTATCTTAATTTTTACAAATTCAAGATGGCCGAAAACAAAACACTAATAAATAATGACAATTATGACTTTAAAAGCGAATTTTATGATAACGATGAGGTGTGATACATCAGTTTGGGTTAAAATTTTCTGATCTTTACGACAATCTTATTATATTTGATGTTTTTTAAAAAATAAAAGGAATAATAAAGACTTCCGGTGTAAATGTCAACTTAATTTTTAAATATTTTTGATCTACACGAAAAATCCTTTAAAATACATCCAAACACGACTTATTTTACTTAATAACTTTCCGAGATATTTCGATTTTAACATTTCTTGTTAAATCCAAGATGGCTAAAAAGAAATGAGTCGTAAATATTTCCTTAGATAATTAAAAAACGTGTGAAATGAGCCCAAACTCGGCATATCTAGCTGTTATAACATCCGAGTTATCTTAATTTTTACAAATTCAAGATGGCCGAAAACAAAACACTAATAAATAATGACAATTATGACTTTAAAAGCGAATTTTATGATAACGATGAGGTGTGATACATCAGTTTGGGTTAAAATTTTCTGATCTTTACGAAAATCTTATTATATTTGATGTTTCTTAAAAAATAAAAGGAATAATAAAGACTTCCGGTGTAAATGTCAACTTAATTTTTAAATATTTTTGATCTACACGAAAAATCCTTTAAAATACATCCAAACACGACTTATTTTACTTAATAACTTTCCGAGATATTTCGATTTTAACATTTTTTGTTAAATCCAAGATGGCTAAAAAGAAATGAGTCGTAAATATTTCGTTAGATAATTAAAAAACGTGTGAAATGAGCCCAAACTCGGCATATCCAGCTGTTATAACATCCGAGATATCTTAATTTTCACAAATTCAAGATGGCCGAAAACAAAACACTAATAAATAATGACAATTATGAGTTTAAAAGCGAATTTTATGATAACGATGAGGTGTGATACATCAGTTTGGGTTATAATTTTCTGATCTTTACGAAAATCTTATTATATTTGATGTTTCTTAAAAAATAAAAGGAATAATGAAGACTTCCGGTGTAAATGTCAACTTAATTTTTAAATATTCTTGATCTACACGAAAAATCCTTTAAAATACATCCAAACACGACTTATTTTGCTTAATAACTTTCCGAGTTATTTCGATGTTAACATTTTTTGTTAAATCCAAGATGGCTAAAAAGAAATGAGTCGTAAATATTTCGTTAGATAATTAAAAAACGTGTGAAATGAGCCCAAACTCGGCATATCTAGCTGTTATAACATCCGAGTTATCTTAATTTTTACAAATTCAAGATGGCCGAAAACAAAACACTAATAAATAATGACAATTATGACTTTAAAAGCGAATTTTATGATAACGATGAGGTGTGATACATCAGTTTGGGTTAAAATTTTCTGATCTTTACGACAATCTTATTATATTTGATGTTTTTTAAAAAATAAAAGGAATAATAAAGACTTCCGGTGTAAATGTCAACTTAATTTTTAAATATTTTTGATCTACACGAAAAATCCTTTAAAATACGTCCAAACACGACTTATTTTACTTAATAACTTTCCGAGATATTTCGATTTTAACATTTCTTGTTAAATCCAAGATGGCTAAAAAGAAATGAGTCGTAAATATTTCCTTAGATAATTAAAAAACGTGTGAAATGAGCCCAAACTCGGCATATCTAGCTGTTATAACATCCGAGTTATCTTAATTTTTACAAATTCAAGATGGCCGAAAACAAAACACTAATAAATAATGACAATTATGACTTTAAAAGCGAATTTTATGATAACGATGAGGTGTGATACATCAGTTTGGGTTAAAATTTTCTGATCTTTACGAAAATCTTATTATATTTGATGTTTCTTAAAAAATAAAAGGAATAATGAAGACTTCCGGTGTAAATGTCAACTTAATTTTTAAATATTCTTGATCTACACGAAAAATCCTTTAAAATACATCCAAACACGACTTATTTTGCTTAATAACTTTCCGAGTTATTTCGATTTTAACATTTTTTGTTAAATCCAAGATGGCTAAAAAGAAATGAGTCGTAAATATTTCGTTAGATAATTGAAAAACGTGTGAAATGAGCCCAAACTCGGCATATCTAGCTGTTATAACATCCGAGATATCTTAATTTTTATAAATACAAGATGGCCGAAAACAAAACACTAATAAATAATGACAATTATGACTTTAAAAGCGAATTTTATGATAACGATGAGGTGTGATACATCAGTTTGGGTTAAAATTTTCTGATCTTTACGAAAATCTTATTATATTTGATGTTTCTTAAAAAATAAAAGGAATAATGAAGACTTCCGGTGTAAATGTCAACTTAATTTTTAAATATTCTTGATCTACACGAAAAATCCTTTAAAATACATCCAAACACGACTTATTTTGCTTAATAACTTTCCGAGTTATTTCGATTTTAACATTTTTTGTTAAATCCAAGATGGCTAAAAAGAAATGAGTCGTAAATATTTCGTTAGATAATTGAAAAACGTGTGAAATGAGCCCAAACTCGGCATATCTAGCTGTTATAACATCCGAGATATCTTAATTTTTATAAATACAAGATGGCCGAAAACAAAACACTAATAAATAATGACAATTATGACTTTAAAAGCGAATTTTATGATAACGATGAGGTGTGATACATCAGTTTGGGTTAAAATTTGCTGATCTTTACGAAAATCTTATTATATTTGATGTTTTTTAAAAAATAAAAGGAATAATGAAGACTTCCGGTGTAAATGTCAACTTAATTTTTAAATATTTTTGATCTACACGAAAAATCCTTTAAAATACATCCAAACACGACTTATTTTACTTAATAACTTTCCGAGTTATTTCGATTTTAACATTTTTTGTTAAATCCAAGATGGCTAAAAAGAAATGAGTCGTAAATATTTCCTTAGATAATTAAAAAACGTGTGAAATGAGCACAAACTCGGCATGTCTAGCTGTTATAACATCCGAGATATCTTAATTTTTACAAATTCAAGATGGCCGAAAACAAAACACTAATAAATAATGACAATTATGACTTTAAAGGCGAATTTTATGATAATGATGAGGTGTGATACATCAGTTTGGGTTAAAATTTTCTGATCTCTTCGAATATCTTATTATTTATGACCTTTTTGAATATTTTTAATACATTTTTAATTACTTTTTAATTAATTACATCAATTTTCCCAGTTAATCTTAATTTACGTCGGAAGCTAACGCTACGAAATTATTATTTAGGCAATTTTCTCTGTTTTACTTCATAAAATAATTCTTTATGTATCCTAGATTTAAGTTAAGAGTATGATAACCAATTTTAGGTTGACATAATCTTAACAACTGAGCCTCTATATTATAACCATTTAACGTATAAATTGCAATGTTCTTTAACGCTTGTTCACCTCAATACCTTTATGATCACACCAAATTTCATTTTTTTCTAAATTAACACCTTTGTCGCAAATCGTGATTTGTCTGAATTTCTCGCCAGCCCCAAATCCGATCGCCGAAGCGCAGAACGTAAACAGAGCAATAATCGAGAAATAGCAGGGATGGGATGCAACTCGAGTAACGTTATCGAACCTTCCATTCACTGCAAAGTATTTAGTCCCGAAACGAGGAGAGCGATTTGCTTTTCAGTTAAAGGACTGCCTGGGATCTCACTGCAGTTACTCCAGATCTTTTATTTAGTCGAGAAGCATACTTTGTTGAGATACTTTTTAGTTACTTTTTTATCCTCAAAATGTTCATGGAACGACGTAAACGTATAATTGAAAGTGAGGAGACTAGAGATGTGAAGAAAAGTAATAAATAGAATTGAGGAAAAGAGGAAATGTATTCTGTTGATGACACATCACCCAGATATAGAATGTGTTAATTAATTATCGTACCCGACGGCATCATTGCAAGTATGCAGCCAAATACGCAAATCGCGTGTTGCAATATCAATACTGTGATATTGGTTGCATACTTGCAATGATGACGTCGGGTACGATAATTAATTAACACACTGTAGGTGAGGTAGGAACGAACAAGTCATGGTCTATTTATATAAGAATATTAAATAATTATTCGTGAGACGATCTTTTTTATAAAAAGAAACAATTTTATTTCATACTAATATTTCGGGGTATACTAACACTTCATTTTTCGGGGATTACCCGAAATATGTTTTGAAAGCCGTTTTGAAAAATCAGTTTAAACTTTTTTTTAACTTAAGTTCTTGAGAAATTAATTATTAAAATAATCAAGAATAGTATAAAATCCATTTCTTGGAATATGAGTATGAAAATTTCCCAAAATGTTAATAAAAGTGTCCTCTTTTCAATGAACCAACCCGTTTTTGAAAATAGCGTTCAGTTTTTGAGAAAACAATATTTGAAGTTTTAATAAAATTTTCGATGTTGCAATTTTGATGTATAATTTTCAAAATTCGCTATAAAATTCATTTCTTGAAAGATCCTTGTGGAAATATCATCAAATATTAATTAAAGTATCCTCTTTTGAATGCAAAAAGCCGTTTTGAAAAATCACTTTTAGTTCTTGAGATATAAATTTTTGAAATAATCGACAATTTTTTCGAGTTTTGCAATTTTCTCCGATTAAATTTTAAAAATTCGTATAAAATCCATTTCTTAGAATATGAGTATGAAAATTTCTCAAAATATTAGTAAAAGTGTCCTCTTTGCAATGAACCAACCCGTTTTGGAAAATAACTTTTACTTTTTGAGAAAACAATATTTGAAATATTAATAAAATTTTCGATGTTGCAATTTTCATCGATAATTTTCAAAATTCGCTATAAAATTCATTTCTTGAAGGATCCTTGTGGAAATACCACCAAATATTAATTAAAGTATCCTCTTTTTAATGCAGCAAGCCGTTTTGAAAAATCACTTTCAGTTTTTGAGATATAAATTTTTGAAATAATCGACAAGAAGAAGAAAAGAAGAAAAACAAATTTTATTCTGTACCCACTACATAAAAAAAAAAATAAGAATAACAATAAAAATATCTATATGTATATAAAACAAAAATAAAAAAGTTAAGGGGTGAGAATAGGGCTACCGACCAAGGTCTTTCTGCCCGTGATTTTTGTAGTCGGCGGCTTGCTTCAGTCTTCTCTGACGGCCAGGAGTTTTTGGAAGAGAAGAGGTGGGTTGTTGCGAGGGTGAAGTAATGGAGTCGATATAAGCGTGTGTTGCAAGGCGTTGGTAGGAAAATTTAGAATGGATTTATCGGACAAAGATTGAAGACGTGTATGGATAGGGGGTATATCGGTAAGTTGGTATAGCAGATCATTGCTAGGGTTAAAGAGGGGATTACGGGGGTTCCTAATTCGGGTGATGGATCTCAGTGCAGGTGGTACTTCGTTCTTCTTGGTGCGTTGCTTAGCAGTATTGATCCATATTCTATGATGGGCCTGTATATGGTCTTGTAGATGTGCGAGGCACATGAGGTAGAGATTCCGAGATTCCATTAAGTGATATCCCTACTGTGCGAGACCAATGCTGTGTCGTCGGCATAAAGTAGTGCGTATGCAGTGAGGTTAAAGGCGTCTGGGTTGTCGTTGTAAAGATCGTGGCAGAAAAGATTGTATAGAGAGGGAGAGATAGGCGAACCCTGAGGAAGGCCTTGCTGAGCGGAGAAGCTGTGGGAGAAATGATTTTTCAACTTCACGATGGAGGAGCGATTCGACAGGAATTGGTTTATCAGGGTTAGAAGATAGTATGGCGTTTTTAGCTTATCCAGTTTAAATAGCAATCCTTTGTGCCACACGGAGTCAAAGGCCTTTCGGACGTCCAGAAAAACTGCTGCAGATTTCAGTTTTATAAAACGTGCCGCCTGGAAGTTGGAAACCAGAATAGTTAGTGGCTGGGATGTTGATTTGCCGGATTGGAAGCCAAATTGGTAAGGCGGAATTTTCTTTGATACCGCAGCCAGGAGCTTGTTCTTCAAGTGCGTCTCGAAGAGTTTTCCAATTACGGGGAGCAGTGAGATGGGGCGATAGTTGGCTGGATCAGATAGAGAAGAATCCTTCTTGGGAATACAAGTTATAATAGACGTCTTCCAGTCGCGCGGGAAATGCTGAGTCGTAAGGCAAAAGTTAATTATTTTTCTGATAAAGCCATGGATGTTAAGATCTAGACTTCTAAGCAGTTTCCTTGTGATGTTATCATAACCGGGAGCGGTATCTTTTCCCTGTCCAAGAAGAGTAAAATATTCGTCTTCCAACATGAGAGCATCTTCGGGTGTCTCGAACGGTGTCAGAAATGCGGATTCGTACCAATTATCTATAATGTTTTTATTGTGGGGACAAAACGAAACATCCTCGGTAAAGGTGAATACACCTTCTAGGTAGTCAGCGTGTATGTTGACAATCTCTTCAGGGTTGGAGTGCACACCGCCATCGGTAGGATCAATGAGCTCCTCCGTTCCAGGTGTCTTTTGGTATCTTGATAGTTTTCGAATTTCGTGCCAATAGTTTCTTCCTTTACACAATTTTATTTTGTCACAGGCTTCCATGTACTTTTCCGTTCTGTATTGCTGAATTAGTTTCTGTATCTTTTTGTTGAACTCATTAAACTTCTTTTTCAACTCAGGCACTTCATATACCCTGAAGTCTCGATATAGGCGTCTTTTCTCTTTGATGAGTCTGATAATAAATGGAGGTACCGGAAAACTATAGTGTTTGGTGGTTCTGGATGGGCTCGCTTTGTCTATCGACTCCTTAAGACATTTGTTAAACCTTGAAATCGTGTCAACTGTGATTGTCTGATGTGCTTCTATGAAGTCTTTCATTATTGAGTTAACTGTCTCCATGTCGCAAAGCTTGTAGTTTTTAATTAAAGTCGGAACAGGTTTAGGTACGTTGGTTGTGACGTTGACATAAACTAAAATGCCCAAGTGATCGGAGCATAAATCCGGAACAACTTCTACCTGTGTAATTAGACCGCGGATGTTTCTTGTACAGAACAGTAGATCAGGAGTAGAGTTCGGATTGTTTTCCATAACGTACGTGGGAGGAGTCGTGATTTGTACGAAATTGGACATATTCAGGAAATGTCTTATGTGTTTCCTTTTGGTTGGATTCGGATTGAAGTCACCAATTATGAGACATTTGTCGTGCAGTGAGGCCATGTTAAATATGGATTCTTCAATTTTACTAAACGAGTGGATATAAATTAAGAAAACATGTATTAAGTCTGTCCCGATAGTGATACAAAAATGAAGTGTATTATTTAATGGAGAGTTGATTGCGGGGGGGTTGGATTTTCTCAATTGTATCGTGGGGTGGCCCATAGCCACCGCTCCTCCTCTGACTCCTCTATTTATAATATTGCCGTGGTTTTGGATTGACGTCCAGTTTCTAAATGTGATGGAAGACTTCGATTTTGTTTCCACAAACATTGCGCAACGGATGTGATTCTCAATGATGTAGTTTTCGATCAGGTGTGATTTCGGGTGGTAGCTGTTGATGTTTGCGTACAATAATTTTATGCTGGTCATTGTTGATCTTGCGGAATCGAGGATTGGTAGCCGTGGATAGGTTCTGTAGGAGATGGCTTAGAGGTGTCCTGGAGATCAATCATGATAACGTACATGTAACTTCCTGAGAATGCGACAATCGTATCGATTTGGTAGTTTTCTACAAATTTCCGTTTGAGGGAATTGATAAGCTCTTGACGATCGCGTGGTTTGGGTGAGTTAATTTTTGAGAGGTAGGTATTAATTTCTTGAAAGATCCTTGTGGAAATATCGCCAATTATTAATTAAAGTATGATCTTTTTAATGCAAAACCCCGTTTTGAACAATCACTTTCAGTTCTTGAGAAATAAATTTTTGAAATGATCGACACATTTTTCGAATTTTGCAATTTTCGCCGATTAAGTTTTAATAATTCGTATAAAATCGATTTCTTGGAATATGAGTATGAAAATGTCCCAAAATGTTAATAAAAATGTCTTCTTTCCAATGCACCCACCCGTTTTGAAAAATAACTTTTAGTTTTTGAGAAAACAATGTTTGAAGTTTTGATAAAATTGTCGATGTTGCAATTTTATCGATAATTTTCAAAATTCGCTATAAAATTAATTTCTTGAAGGATCCTTGTGGAAATATCACCAATTATTAATTAAAGTATCCCCTTTTTAATGCAAAACCCCGTTTTAAACAATCACTTTCAGTTCTTGAGAAATAAATTTTTGAAATGATCGACACATTTTTCGAATTTTGCAATTTTCGCCGATTAAGTTTTAATAATTCGTATAAAATCGATTTCTTGGAATATGAGTATGAAAATTTCCCAAAATGTTAATAAAAATGTCTTCTTTCCAATGCACCCACCCGTTTTGAAAAATAACTTTTAGTTTTTGAGAAAACAATATTTGAAGTATTGATAAAATTTTCGATGTTGCAATTTTCATCGATAATTTTCAAAATTCGCTATAAAATTCATTTCTTGAAAAATGCTTGTGGAAATATCACCAAATATTAATTAAAGTATCCTCTTTTTAATGCAACAAGCCGTTTTGAAAAATCACTTTCAGTTCTTGAGAAATAAATTTTTGAAATAATCGACAATTTTTTCGAGTTTTGCAATTTTCGCCGATTAAGTCTTAAAAATTCGTATAAAATCCATTTCTTAGAATATGAGTACGAAAATTTCCCAAAGTGTTAATAAAAGTGTCCTCTTTCCAATGAACCAACCCGTTTTGAAAAATAACTTTTGGTTTTTGAGAAAACAATATTTGAAGTTTTGATAAAATTTTCGATGTTGCAATTTTCATCGATAATTTTCAAAATTCGCTATAAAACTAATTTCTTGAAGGATCCTTGTGGAAATATCACCAATTATTAATTAAAGTATCCCCTTTTTAATGCAAAAACCCGTTTTGAAAAATCACTTTGAGTTCTTCAAAATAAATTTTTGAAATGATCGACACAATTTTTGAATTTTGCAATTTTCGCCGATTAAGTTTTAAAAATTCGTATAAAATCCATTTCTTGGAATATGAGTATGAAAATTTCCCAAAATGTTAATAAAAGTGTCCTCTTTGTAATGAACAAATCCGTTTTGAAAAATAACATTCAGTTTTTGAGAAAACAATATTTGAAGTTTTGATAAAATTTTCGATGTTGCAATTTTCATCGATAATTTTCAAAATTCGCTATAAAATTATTTTCTTGAAAAATCCTTGTGGAAATATCACCAAATATTAATTAAAGTATCCTCTTTTGAATGCAAAAAGCCGTTTTGAAAAATCACTTTTAGTTCTTGAGATATAAATTTTTGAAATAATCGACAATTTTTTCGAATTTTACAATTTTCTCCGATTAAGTTTTAAAAATTCGTATAAAATCCATTTCTTCGAATATGAGTATGAAAATTTCCCAAAGTGTTAATAAAAGTGTCCTCTTTCCAATGAACCAACCCGTTTTGAAAAATAACATTTAGTTTTTGAGAAAACAATATTTGAAGTTTTGATAAAATTTTAAAATTTCTTTAGAGTGGATTAAATAAGTTAAGGTAGTGTTGTTGTTCTTACGGCTTATAAGATACAGTGTGTTAATTAATTATCGTACCCGACGTCATCATTGCAAATATGCAACCAAATACGCAAATCGCGTATTGCAATACGCATACTGTGATATTGGTTGCATACTCGGGTACGATAAATAATTAACACACTGTAGGTGAGGTAGGTACCAACATGTTAAGTCGTGGTCTATTTATATAAGATTAGATGGGCTAACGCTTCATTTTTCGGGGATTACCCAAAATTTGTTTACATAATAAACATCCACAATTAAAATTGACCAATTATTATTGTTTGGAAGATGTAATACAGCTAAAAAGTAAAGTAAAATAATGCCATAAATCTTTTTTCTAGGTAATTGGTGTGATATCAGTATTCTTCATATGCGTATCAATATTATCGTTTTGTCTGAAAACCCATCCGGACATGAAAGTACCGGTAATAAAAAAGGTGGTCGTCCACACAGCAGCGAATGGCACGGATTTCACCGTCGACAAAACGGAAACGGATGCGCACGTGGCCTTCTTCTACATCGAGTGTATCTGTAACGCTTGGTTCACCTTTGAAATTTTGGTACGATTCATCGCATCGCCCAACAAATGCGAATTCATCAATTCGTCGGTGAACGTGATCGATTACATCGCCACGGCGAGTTTCTACATCGACCTGGTGCTCCGAAAGTTCGCGTCCCACCTCGAAAACGCCGATATCATGGAGTTCTTCTCCATCATTCGAATAATGCGTCTGTTCAAGTTGACGCGACACTCTTCCGGATTAAAGATTTTGATTCAAACTTTTAGGGCTTCGGCGAAGGAACTGACGCTGTTGGTGTTCTTTTTAGTTTTGGGTATTGTGATTTTCGCGAGTTTGGTGTATTACGCTGAGCGGATTCAAATCAATCCGCACAATGATTTTAAAAGTATTCCTTTAGGGTTGTGGTGGGCTTTGGTCACGATGACCACGGTGGGTTATGGGGATATGGTACCGAAAACTTATGTGGGTATGTTTGTCGGTGCTTTGTGTGCTCTTGCTGGTGTACTTACTATTGCTCTACCTGTGCCTGTTATTGTATCCAATTTTGCCATGTATTACAGTCATACGCAGGTAAGTTAACAAAATGTACAACTTGGCAAATCTATCTTGGCAGGAGGAGATTTTATCTCAAAAAGTAATTGAGATATCATCATGAAATAAAGATCATTTTAAAGCAAAATTGTTGAAGATTCAATGTGCCAGAAATAATTTTTCTGCCAAGTCTGTTTCGTCCCTTTCGAATCTCTCCTCAGTACTTTAGTCTATTACTAGTCATTTTGTGCTCTTTCTTTTTTGCTCAGTATGTTTCTTTCCATTACTAACATCTTTCTGCACAGACTTTTTTCTCCTCTTTTCAGTCTCTGCTCAAATATTTTTCTTCTGCATTTTGTCCAGTTCTTCTCTTTTCTGCTTGTATTCAATCTTTTTCTTCAATATCAAGTCCCTACACAGTTTTCCCCTTCTTTACCTACCGTTTTTCTTGTTTTTGCAATCTCTTTCTTGCCTCCTTCACCTCTTCCTAAATCCTCTTCGATTACCAGTGTTTTTCCATCACTCTCTTTTCACTCTCAATAATCTCGCCAAGTTTGTTTCATCTCTTTCCAGTATCTATTTAGTCTCTTCCTAGTTTTTTCTTGCCTTTACAGCCTGCTTTCTATCTCGTGTCCAAATTTCTTTTCTCTTTAAAGTCTTAGATTAGCCATATTTTTTAGTTATAGCTGACTTTGGAAAAATTTTATTTGTAGCCCAAAACGTAGTATTCTTGATACCATTACGGTTGGTACATGGTTCAAAAAAATTGGAATATAAATAACAGAGTTACAGTTTGGGGCATTTTTATCTAACACCCTAAAGTAGCTATGAAAATTAAACTGTCGTATCTCAAGAACGAATGGAGATATCGTCATGAAATAAAGATCATTTTAAAGCATAATTAATGAAAATTCAATATGCCATAAATAATTTTTTATTTTCCATAAACATCATTGTTATGATTTTTTAAATCAAACTCTGCATGTTTGAATGCTATATATAGATATGAAATATAAATTTTAAAAGATCGTATCTCAAGAACGAAGTGAGATATCATCATGAAACAAAGAAGATTTTAAAGCAAATTTGATGAAGATTTAATGAGCCATAAATAATTTCTTATTTTCCATAAACATGGTTGTTATGATTTTTTAAATCAAACTCTGCATGCTTGATTGTTATAGGTATGAAATACAAATATAAAAAGTCGTATCTCAAGAACGAATTGAGATATCATCATGAAACAAAGAAGATTTTAAAGCAAATTTGATCAAGATTTAATGAGCCATAAATAATTTCTTATTATCTATAAACATGGTTGTTATGATTTTTTAAATCAAACTCTGCATGTTTGATTGTTATAGGTATGAAATACAAATTTTAAAATATCGTATCTCAAGAACGAATTGAGATATCATCATGAAACACAGAAGATTTTAAAGCAAATTTGATGAAGATTTAATGCACCATAAATAATTTCTTATTATCCATAAACATCGTTGTTATGATTTTTTAAATCAAACTTTGCAAGTTCATTTTGTAGTTTTATGAAATATAAATTTTAAAAAATCGTATCTCCAGAACGAATTGAGATATCATCATGAAATAAACAAGATTTTAAAGCAAATTTGATGAAGATTTAATGCACCATAAATAATTTCTTATTATCCATAAACATGGTTGTTATGATTCTTTAAATCAAACTCTGTATGTTTGATTGTTATAGATATGAAACACAAATTTTAAAAGATCGTATCTCAAGAACGAATTGAGATATCATCATGAAACAAAGAAGATTTTAAAGCAAATTTGATGAAGAATTAATGCGCCATAAATAATTTTTTATTTTCCATAAACATCGTTGTTATGATTTTTTAAATCAAACTCTGCATGTTTGAATGTTATAGATATGAAACATAAACTTTAAAAAATCGTATCTCAAGAACGAATTGAGATATCATCATGAAATAAACAAGATTTTAAAGCAAATTTGATAAAGATTTAATGCGCCATAAATAATTTCTTGTTTTCCATAATCATCGTTGTTATGACTTTTTAAATCAAACTCTTCATGTTTGAATGTTATAATTATGAAACACAAACTTTAAAAGATCGTATCTCAAGAACGAATTGAGATATCGTCATGAAATAACGAACATTTTAAAGCAAATTTGATGAATATTTACTACACCATAAATAATTTCTTATTTTCCATAAACATCGTTGTTATGACTTTTTAAATCAAACTCTGCATGTTTGAATGCTATATGTAGATATGAAATATACATTTTAAAAGATCGTATCTCAAGAACGAATAGAGATATCATCATGAAACAAAGAAGATTTTAATGCAAATTTGATGAAAATTTAATGCACCATAAATAATTTCTTATTTTTCATAAACATGGTTGTTATGATTTTTTAAATCAAACTCTGCATGTTTAATTGTTATAGGTATGAAATATAAACTTTGAAAAGTCGTATCTCAAGAACAAATTGAGATATCATCATGACATAAAGAAGATTTTAAAGCAAATTTAATGATGATTTAATGCACCATAAATAATTTCTTATTTTCCATAAACATCGTTGTTATGACTTTTTAAATCAAACTCTGCATGTTTGAATGTTATATGTAGATATGAAACATAAATTTTAAAAGATCGTATCTCAAGAGCGAATTGAGATATCATCACAAAACAATAAAGATTTTAAAGCAAATTTAATGAGGATTTAATGCACCATAAATAATTTCTTATTTTCCATAAACATCGTTGTTATGATTTTTTAAATCAAACTCTGCATGTTTGAACGTTACTAGACTGTTATTTCAATAATTTCTGCCCAGTCTGTTTCGTCTCTTTCGAATCTCTCTTCAGTACTTTAGTCTATTACTAGTCGTTTTGTGTTCTTTCTTTTTGCTCAGTATCTTTCTATCCATTACTAATCCCTTTTCAGATTTCTTCTTTTCTGCACACTTTTCCACTCAGCCTTATTCGTCTACCTGATCTCTGCCTAGCATTTTTCTTATAGTCATTATTTCAAGTATCTTTCTTCTATTTGGAGTTTTTGTCCAGTGACATTCTTTTATTACCAGGCTATTTCCGGTCATTCCCCTTTCTGCACAGACTTTTTTCTCCTATTTTCAGTCTCTGCTCAAATATTTTTTTTCTGTATTTTTTCCTCTGTTCAGTGCTTCTCTTTTCTGCCTGTATTCGATCTTTTTCTTCAATATCAAGTCCCTACATAGTCTTCCTTTTCTTCACCTAGCGTTTTTCTTGCTTTTGGAGTCTCTTTCTTGCCTCCTTCACCTCTTTTCAATTCCTCTTCGATTAAAAGTGTTCTTTTAGTCTGTGTCTTTGCCTTCCAGTCTCTATTCATTCTCATTAATTTCTATCAAACCTAAGTTTTTTTCGTTCCACTCTCTTTTCATTTTCAATAATCTCTGCCCAGTTTGTTTCGTCTCTTTCCAGCATCTTTTCAATTTTTCGCGTCTCTCCCTAGTTTTTTTCTTGCCTTTATAGCCTGTTTTCTCTGTATCTTAGCAGGAAGAGATTGTATCTCAAAAACTAATTGAGATATCATCATGAAATAAAAATCATTTTAAAGCATAATTGCAGAAGATTCAATGTGCCATAAATATTTTTTTATTTTCAATAAACATTGTCGTTATAATTTTTTAAAGCAAACTCTGCACGATTAATTGTTACAGATATAAAACATAAATTTTAAAAGATCGTATCTCAAGAACGAATAGAGATATCATCATGAAACAAAGAAGATTTTAAAGTAAATTTGATGAAGATTTAATGCGCCATAAATAATTTCTTATTTTCCATAAACATGGTTGTTATGATTTTTTAAATCAAACTCTGCATGCTTGATTGTTATAGGTATGAAATATAAATTTTAAAAAGTCGTATCTCAAGAACGAATTGAGATATCGTCATGAAATAAAGAAGATTTTAAAGCAAATTTGATGAAGATTTAATGTACCATAAATAATTTCTTATTTTCCATAAACATCGTTGTTATGATTTTTTAAATCAAACTCTGCATGTTTGAACGTTATAGTTATGAAACATTAATTTTAAAAAATCGTATCTCAAGAACGAATTGAGATATCATCATGAAATAAAGAAGATTTTAAAGCAAATTTGATAAAGCTTTAATGCACCATAAATAATTTCTTATTTTCCATAAACATCGTTGTTATGACTTTTTAAATCAAACTCTGCATGTTTGAATGTTATATGTAGATATGAAACATAAATTTTAAAAGATCGTATCTCAAGAGCGAATTGAGATATCATCACAAAACAAAAAAGATTTTAAAGCAAATTTGATGAAGATTTAATGTACCATAAATAATTTGTTATTATCCATAAACATCGTTGTTATGATTTTTTAAATCAAACTCTGCATGTTTGAATGTTATAGATATGAAACATAAACTTTAAAAGATCATATCTCAAGAACGAATTGAGATATCGTCATGAAATAAAGAACATTTTCAAGCAAATTTAATGAGGATTTAATGCACCATAAATAATTTCTTATTATCCATAAACATGGTTGTTATGATTTTTTAAATCAAGCTCTGCATGTTTGAATACTATATGTAGATATGAAACATAAATTTTAAAAGATCGTATCTCAAGAACGAATTGAAATATCATCACGAAACAAAGAAGATTTTAAAGCAAATTTGATGAAGATTTAATGAGCCATAAATAATTTCTTATTTTCCATAAACATGGTTGTTATGATTTTTTAAATCAAACTCTGCATGTTTGATCGCTATAGATATAAAAATTAAACTTTAAAAAGTCGTATCTCAAGAACGAATTGAGATATTATCATGAAACAAAAAAGATGTTAAAGCAAATTTGATCAAGATTTAATGCACCATAAATAATTTCTTATTTTCCATAAACATCGTTGTTATGATTTTTTAAATCCAACTCTGCATGTTTGATCGTTATAGATATAAAAATTAAACTTTAAAAAGTCGTATCTCAAGAACGAATTGAGATATCGTCATGAAATAAAGAACATTTTAAAGCAAATTTGATCAAGATTTAATGCACCATAAATAATTTCTTATTTTCCATAAACATCGTTGTTATGATGTTTTAAATCCAACTCTGCATTTTTGATTGCTATAGATATGAAATAGAAATTTTAAAAGATCGTATCTCAAGAACGAATAGAGATATCATCATGAAACAAAGAAGATTTTAAAGCAAATTTGATGAAGATTTAATGCACCATAAATAATTTCTTATTTTTCATAAACATGGTTGTTATAATTTTTTAAATCAAACTCTGCATGTTTAATTGTTATAGGTATGAAATATAAACTTTGAAAAGTCGTATCTCAAGAACGAATTGAGATATCGTCATGAAATAACGAACATTTTAAAGCAAATTTGATGAATATTTACTACACCATAAATAATTTCTTATTTTCCATAAACATCGTTGTTATGACTTTTTAAATCAAACTCTGCATGTTTGAATGCTATATGTAGATATGAAATATAAATTTTAAACGATCGTATCTCAAGAACGAATTGAGATATCATCACAAAACAAAGAAGATTTTAAAGCAAATTTGATGAAGATTTAATGCGCCATAAATAATTTCTTATTTTCCATAAACATCGTTGTTATGATTTTTTAAATCAAACTCTGCATGTTTGAACGTTACTAGACTGTTATTTCAATAATTTCTGCCCCGTCTGTTTCGTCTCTTTCGAATCTCTCTTCAGTACTTTAATCTATTACTAATCGTTTTGCGTTCTTCCTTTTTGCTCTGTATCTTTCTATCCATTACTAATCCCTTTTCAGATTTCTTCTTTTCTGCATACTTTTCCACTCAGCCTTATTCGTCTACCTAGTCTCTGCGTAGCATTTTTCTTATAGTCATTATTTCAAGTATCTTTCTTCTATTTGGAGTTTTTGTCCAGTGACATTCTTTTATTACCAGGCTATTTCTGGCCATATCCCTTTCTGCACAGACTTTTTTCTCCTCTTTTCAGTCTCTGCTCACACATTTTTCTCCTGTATTTTTTCCTCTGTTCAGTTCTTCTCTTTTCTGCCTGTATTCAATCTTTTTCTTCAATATCAAGTCCCTACATAGTCTTCCTCTTCTTCACCTAGACTTTTTCTTACTTTTGGAGTCGCCTTCTTGCCTCCTTCTCCTCTTCCCAATTCCTCTTCGATTACCAGTGTTCTTTTAGTCTGTGTCTTTGCCTTCTAGTCTCTATTCATTCTCATTAATTTTTATCTAACCTAAGTTTTTTCGTTAAACTCTCTTTTCATTCTCAATAATCTCTGCACAGTTTGTTTCGTCTCTTTCCAGTATCTATTTAGTCTCTTTTCAATCTTTTGCGTCTCTTCCTAGTTTTTTTCTTGCCTTTACAGCATGTTTTCTCTGTATCTTGGCAGGAAGAGATTGTAACTTAAAAAGTAATTGAGATATCACCATAATAAAAATCATTTAAATCATGTTAAATCATTTTAATCATGTTAAATCATGCTTTAAATCATTTTAATCATGTTAAATCATGCTTTAAATCATTTTAAAGCATAATTACAGAAGATTCTATATGCCATAAATAATTTTTTATTTTCAATAAACATCGTCGTTATAATTTTTTAAGTCAAACTCTGCATGATTAGTTGTTACAGATATAAAACATAAATTTTAAAAGATTGTATCTCAAGAACGAATTGAGATATCATCATGAAACAAAGAAGATTTTAAAGCAAATTTGATGAAGATTTAATGAGCCATAAATAATTTCTTATTTTCCATAAACATGGTTGTTATGATTTTTTAAATCAAACTCTGCATGTTTGATCGTTATAGATATAAAAATTAAACTTTAAAAAGTCGTATCTCAAGAACGAATTGAGATATTATCATGAAACAAAAAAGATTTTAAAGCAAATTTGATCAAGATTTAATGCACCATAAATAATTTCTTATTTTCCATAAACATCGTTGTTATGATTTTTTAAATCCAACTCTGCATGTTTGATCGTTATAGATATAAAAATTAAACTTTAAAAAGTCGTATCTCAAGAACGAATTGAGATATCGTCATGAAATAAAGAACATTTTAAAGCAAATTTGATCAAGATTTAGTGCACCATAAATAATTTCTTATTTTCCATAAACATCGTTGTTATGATGTTTTAATTCCAACTCTGCATTTTTGATTGCTATAGATATAAAATATAAATTTAAAAGGATCGTATCTCAAGAACGAATTGAGATATTATCATGAAACAAAAAAAATTTTAAAGCAAATTTGATAAAGATTTAAAGCACCATAAATAATTTCTTATTTTCCATAAACATCATTGTTATGATTTTTTAAATCCAACTCCGCATGTTTGATCGTTATATATATGAAAATTAAACTTTAAAAAGTCGTATCTCAAGAATGAATTGAGATACCACCATGAAAATGCAAATTAACAAAATTTGAAATGATAGTGTAATGTAAGCCAAGATAGATTTGCCTAACTTTTTAAACCTATAACATATTGAATAAAAATAATCCGATTAACCCAAATCAATAAATGAATTTGCTTAATTGTTGTAGATTTTTAAATTCGGTTTCATAACCGGAATTCAATTTAAATTAAACAAACAAATAAATACACCAAATCGGATTCGTTAAATTTATAACAAAAATATATAAAACATTTTTGGTGATTTAGGCCAGAGCAAAATTGCCGAAAAAAAGGAGAAGAGTTCTTCCGGTGGAACCAACGAGAGGACCTCGTTTGCCAGGACAAGGTCCCCAGGGTGGCCAATCCGGTTGTCCCGGTGGAGCACCCGCTTGCGGACCCAATGCCCAAAATAGGAGGATGAATGCGATCAAATCGAATCATCCAAAGGATATGTTAGGAAGTCCAGGACAAAAAATAGGTAAAAATAAGTCTTTATTCTAATTTTTCTAAAAAAAAAAGAACAAAATCAAACAAATATATTCAAATATCTTCGTTTAAGAAGAAAAATGTGTTTCAGTGACCCAAATGGTGGTTTCAGGTAAATTTATTACGTTGTTGTAGAAAATTTTGTTGTAACAATAAAAATACGTATTTTGAAGATAACCAAAGAAAAAAAAATGATATTAATATTATTACAAATAAAAGAAAACGTAGGGGACACGATTTATTTAGAATTAGCTGCAAATTTAGAAAACCGTGCAGCTTTTAAGCACCAAAAATCAGCGCTTTTAAATTTTATTTTAATGTTATTTCTACACACAAATTTATATTACAAAAGAAAAACCATTAGCAGCCTAGAAAGAAATTTTGAAGATATTTGAATATAAAGAACCGCTAAAATCGTCAAAGTCATTATTCTTATTCTTTTCGTTATTGAAAAGACGAAGAAATCCGTCCGATGTTAAAGGAAAATTCCAAGAGAAACTCTATCAAGATTATCAGTAAGGAAAACTAATCAATAAATAACGCATTATGTATGTAATACAGGACGTTTCAAAAGTAGCGTATCAAACTAAAATCAATTTTGAAATTATCTTTCGGTTAAGTTAACCAAGAGTTAGAAGTTAAGTTTATATCTATATATATAATCATGATGTCTCGATGGATGCGTTTCATGTAGTATGCAAGAGCAACCTCTGATTATCAAAGGGTTGAGAAATCGATGGGTCATTTAACGCATTATGAACTTCTGTTTGATCAATTAACATTTAACACCTCATTTAACGTTACATTTATATTATAAAAAAATATAGGTGTGTAAAATTTCTTCTGCATTCATTAGGGATTGAATTACAAGACATTCCTCAGAGACATAGTTTAGGCCTTGATGCTCCTTATATTTTCGGCATGAATTTCCAAGTCATTCCTGACTTATGACGAATATTCCAGAAGAAAATCTTTAATTTTGATATTTCCGGTACTTCCTTCTAGAATGATTATGGTTAGGTTTAGACTATTTATGGATTATGGCTTTTGAGTTCATTACGAACCATTTTTGTTCATAATGTTTTTCACTATCAATTTTTATTCTTGACTTATGACGAATATTCCAGAAGAAAATCTTTAATTTTGATATTTCCGGTACTTCCTTCTAGAATGATTATGGTTAGGTTCAGACTATTTATGGATTATGGCTTTTGAGTTCATTACGAACAATTTTTGTTCATAATGTTTTTCACTATCAATTTTTATTCTTGACTTATGACGAATATTCCAGAAGAAAATCTTTAATTTTGATATTTCCGGTACTTCCTTCTAGAATGATTATGGTTAGATTTAGACTATTTATGGATTATGGCTTTTGAGTTAATTACGAACCCTTTTCGTTCATAATGTTTTTCACTATCAATTTTTATTCTTGACTTATGACGAATATTCCAGAAGAAAATCTTTAATTTTGATATTTCCGGTACTTCCTTCTAGAATGATTATGGTTAGATTTAGACTATTTATGGATTATGGCTTTTGAGTTCATTACGAACCATTTTTGTTCATAATGTTTTTCACTATCAATTTTTATTCTTGACTTATGACGAATATTTCAGAAAAAATCTTTAATTTTGCCATTTTGGAGATTACCGCTTCCTCCTTCTAGAATGATTATGGTTAGGTTTAAACTGTTTATGAATTATGGTATTTGAGTTCATTATGGACAATTTTCGTTCGTAATGTTTTTCTGTATCAATTTTAATTCTTGACTTATGACGAATATTTCAGAAGAAAATCATTAATTTTGTCATTTTGGAGATTTCCGCTTCCTCCTTCTAGAATGATTATGGTTAGGTTTAGATTATTTATGGATTATGGCTTTTGAGTTCATTACGAACCATTTTTGTTCATAATGTTTTTCTCTATCAATTTTTATTCTTGACTTATGACGAATATTCCAGAAGAAAATCTTTAATTTTGACATTTCTGCTTCTTCCTTCTAGAATGATTATGGTTAGGTTTAGACTATTTATGGATTATGGTTTTTGAGTTCATTACGAACCATTTTCGTTCATAATGTTTTTCTCCATCAATTTTTATTCTTGACTTATGACGAATATTTCAGAAAAAATATTTAATTTTGCCATTTTGGAGATTACCGCTTCCTCCTTCTAAAATGATTATGGTTAGGTTTAGACTGTTTATGGATTATGGTATTTGAGTTCATTATAGACCATTTTCGTTCGTAATGTTTTTCTGTATCAATTTTAATTCTTGACTTATGACGAATATTTCAGAAGAAAATCTTTAATTTTGCCATTTTGGAGATTACCGCTTCCTCCTTCTAGAATGATTATGGTTAGGTTTAAACTGTTTATGAATTATGGTATTTGAGTTCATTATGGACAATTTTCGTTCGTAATGTTTTTCTGTATCAATTTTAATTCTTGACTTATGACGAATATTTCAGAAGAAAATCATTAATTTTGTCATTTTGGAGATTTCCGCTTCCTCCTTCTAGAATGATTATGGTTAGGTTTAGATTATTTATGGATTATGGCTTTTGAGTTCATTACGAACCATTTTTGTTCATAATGTTTTTCTCTATCAATTTTTATTCTTGACTTATGACGAATATTCCAGAATAAAATCTTTAATTTTAATATTTCCGGTACTTCCTTCTAGAACGATTATGGCTAGGTTTAGACTATTTATGGATTATGGCTTTTGAGTTCATTACGAACCATTTTCGTTCATAACGTTTTTCTCTATCAAGTTTTATTCTTGACTTATGACGAATATTTCAGAAAAATCTTTAATTTTGCCATTTTGGAGATTACCGCTTCCTCCTTCTAGAATGATTATGGTTAGGTTTAAACTGTTTATGGATTATGGTATTTGAGTTCATTATGGACCATTTTCGTTCGTTATGTTTTTCTGTATCAATTTTAATTCTTGACTTATGACGAATATTTCAAAAGAAAATCTTTAATTTTGACATTTTGGAGATTTCCGCTTCCTCCTTCTAGAATGATTATGGTTAGATTTAGACTGCTTATGGATTATAGTTTTTGAGTTAATTACGAACCCTTTTCGTTCATAATGTTTTTGTCTATCAATTTTTATTCTTGACTTATGACGAATATTTCAGAAAAAATCTTTAATTTTGCCATTTTGGAGATTTCCGCTTCCTCCTTCTAGAATGATTATGGTTAGGTTTAAACTGTTTATGGATTATGGTATTTGAGTTCATTATGGACCATTTTCGTTCATAATGGTTCTCTCTACCAATTCTAATTCTTTATTTATGACGAATATTCAAAAAGAAAATCTTTAATTTTGACATTTTGGAGATTTCCGCTTCATCCTTCTAGAATCATTATGGTTAGGTTTAGACTGTTTATAGATTATGGTTTTTGAGTTCATTACGAACCATTTTCGTTCATAATGTTTTTCTGTATCAATTTTATTTCTTGACTTATGACGAATATTCCAGAAGAAAATCTTTAATTTTGACATTTTGGATATTTCCGCTTCCTTGTTGTAGAATGATTATGGTTAGGTTGAATCTGTTTATGGATTATGGTTTTTGAGTTCATTACGAACCATTTTCGTTCATAATGTTTCTCTCTACCAATTCTAATTCTTTACTTATGGCGAATATTCAAAAAGAAAATCTTTAATTTTGACATTTTGGAGATTTCCGCTTCCTCCTTCTAGAGTCATTATGGTTAGGTTTAGACTGTTTATAGATTATGGTTTTTGAGTTCATTACGAACCATTTTCGTTCATAATGTTTTTCTGTATCAATTTTATTTCTTAACTTATGACGAATATTCCAAAAGAAAATCTTTAATTTTGACATTTTGGATATTTCCACTTCCTTGTTCTAGAATGATTATGATTAGGTCGAAACTGTTTATGGATTATGATTTTCGACTTCATTACGAACCATTTTCGTTCATAATGTTTTTCTGTATCAATTTTAATTCTTGACTTATGACGAAAATTTCAGAAGCAAATCTTTAATTTTGTAATTTTGGAGATTTTCGTTGCCCCCTTCTAGAATGATTATAGTTAGGTTTAGACTGTTTATGGATTATGGTTTTTGACTTCATTACGAACCATTTTCGTTCATAATGTTTTTCTGTATCAATTTTAATTATTAACTTAAGACGAATATTCTAGGAGAGAATCTTTAATTTTGACATTATGAAGATTTCCGCTTCCTCCATCTAGAATGATTATAGTTAGGTTTAGACTGTTTATGGATTATGATTTTTGAGTTCATTATGAACCAATTTCGTGCATATTGTTTCTCTGTATCAATTTTACTTCTTAACTTATGACGAATATTCCAGAAGAAAATCTTTAATTTTGACATTTCGGAAATTTCCGCTTCCTCCATCTAGAATGATTATGATTAGGTTTAGAATGTTTATGGATTATGGTTTTTGAGTTTATTACGAACAATTTTCGTTCATAATGTTATTCTCTACCAATTTTAATTCTTGACTTATGACGAAAATTCCAAAAGAGAATCTTTAATTTTGACACTTTGCAGATTTTCGCATCCGTTTTGCAAAATGATGAAAGCTAACCTTATATAACTTTATGGATTATGATTTTCTGATTCGTTAGCAACAATTTTCCTGCATAAAGTTTTTCTGTTTCTGTTTTAGTTTTTGAGTAATGGATTTTGACTTTATTCTTACACAAGTCACAACTAAAGTTTATTATTATGAGGAATAATTTTATAAATTTATTGTTAACAATTTTCCTGCATAAAGTTTTCCTCCGTCAGATTTAGTTTCAAATAATGATTTATTTAAAGAATCAAACCTCAAACCAACCCAATCCTAAAATAAGTACACCACAAAGTAACAAAACAAGCTATCCTCAAAGAAAGCTAATCAATACCCAAAGCAACTCAACCCTAAAGCAACTAATCCACAATGCAACAAATCCGGAACACATAATAAACTAACTCCACAACAGGCTAACTCAACCACAAAACAAATAAATCCTACTTTAAAGCTAATCCAACGAGAAAGTAAGACAACCGAACCCCAAAGGAACTGAACCACAAAATAATCCAACTTCAACACAAAGAATCCTCCAAGTAAATAAGTTCAGTTTTAAAGAAACAAGTTTATCTTATTTACACCGATGTGAGTTGGGTTTTTGAAAGCGACGATCATAATCTTTTACTTTCAAAACTCCGTAACTTTAGTATCGATGAATGCCTCCTCCTACGCGTGTGGAAAAATTTTCATCTATAAGACAGCTTTACTTTTCCCCACGGTGTCCCGCAATAAAATCGTTACATTTAATATTTATATCATAAATGTTTATTACAAGATATTTGTTAGTCAATTCTTAATACTAGTTACTACGCACAACAATATAAAATAAATAAAATCTCGATTTATATGAAATTTAAGTAAACAACTATAAAATAAATGATCTATAAATATGCATGAAAAATGATGTAAAATGTATATTCTACGAAAAAAATCAATATTCACACAATAAATTTATGTCAATATTCATGTAAAGCGTATATTCGTGGAGATTTTATTTTGTATTGTTTTACATCAATTATTCAATTATTATCATAATTTTTTGAATTGATCGCGATTTTATACTTTTTTTCTTGATCACCTTATTTAAGGACAGCTTAGAAGTTAATACAAAGTATCACAAATCTCTGCAGAAATAAAACAGAGTGTTTTTGAAGATTCAACCTAAGTTAAAACATTTGGCATCCTATTCCATGTAAAAAATCCTTCTATAGAAAGATGTTAAAAGGATGTAAAAGAAAAATCCTCCCAAAACATACAGAGCATGAAGTCTCCATGGATCAGTATAGAATATATAATGGTTTTTATAGCTGCCTGATACTTCTAGCTTTAATGGTTAAGAAAGCTAGCAAAGATCTACGTCCTTAGTCTTCTTAAAGAAATTAAAATCAGAGTGTCCAACAGCTAAAGAAAAAGCATCACTCGGGAAGCATAAAAAATTGATCTTGAAACTAGATCTAGATTAGATCTACAAGTATATAATCATCTGCAAGCAGTATCTAGTGTTCTACGAGCAGTATCTAGTTTTTTGCCAGCACTAAGTAATCTTTTGCACACCGATGAGCAGTATTTAACCTCCTACAAGCAGTACGTAGTCTTCGCCAGCAGTATCAAATCTGATCTTTTCGATACTTCTGATACTTCTAGCTTTAATGGTTAAAAAAGCTAGCAAAGATGTACGTCCATGTTCTTCTTAAAGAAATTAAAATCAGAGTGTCCAACAGCTAAAAAAAAGCATCACTCGGGAAGCATAAAAAATTGATCTTGAAACTAGATCTAGATTAGATCTACAAGTATCTAATCATCTGCAAGCAGTATCTAGTGTTCTACGAGCAGTATCTAGTTTTCTGCCAGCACTAAGTAATCTTTTGCACACCGATGAGCAGTATTTAACCTCCTACAAGCAGTACGTAGTCTTCGCCAGCAGTATCAAATCTGATCTTTTCGATACTTCTGATACTTCTAGCGTTAATGGTTAAAAAAGCTAGCAAAGATGTACGTCCTTGTTCTTCTTAAAGAAATTAAAATCAGAGTGTCCAACAGCTAAAGAAAAAGCATCACTCGGGAAGCATAAAAAATTGATCTTGAAACTAGATCTAGATTAGATCTACAAGTATATAATCATCTGCAAGCAGTATCTAGTGTTCTACGAGCAGTATCTAGTTTTTTGCCAGCACTAAGTAATCTTTTGCACACCGATGAGCAGTATTTAACCTCCTACAAGCAGTACGTAGTCTTCGCCATCAGTATCAAATCTGATCTTTTCGATACTTCTGATACTTCTAGCTTTAATGGTTAAAAAAGCTAGCAAAGATGTACGTCCATGTTCTTCTTAAAGAAATTAAAATCAGAGTGTCCAACAGCTAAAAAAAAGCATCACTCGGGAAGCATAAAAAATTGATCTTGAAACTAGATCTAGATTAGATGTACAAGTATCTAATCATCTGCAAGCAGTATCTAGTGTTCTACGAGCAGTATCTAGTTTTCTGCCAGCACTAAGTAATCTTTTGCACACCGATGAGCAGTATTTAACCTCCTACAAGCAGTACGTAGTCTTCGCCAGCAGTATCAAATCTGATCTTTTCGATACTTCTGATACTTCTAGCTTTAATGGTTAAAAAAGCTAGCAAAGATCTACGTCCTTGTTCTTCTTAAAGAAATTAAAATCAGAGTGTCCAACAGCTAAAGAAAAAGCATCGAGCATCACTCGAGAAGCATAAAAGATTGATCTTGAAATTAGATCTAGATTAGATCTACAAGTATCTAATCATCTGCAAGCAGTATCTAGTGTTCTACGAGCAGTATCTAGTTTTCTGCCAGCACTAAGTAATCATTTGCAAACCGATGAGCAGTATTTAACCATCTACAAGCAGTACCTAGTCTTCACCAGCAGTATCAAATCTGCAAGCAGAAAGTAGTCGTTTGCAAGAAGTAAGTAATCAATTGCAAGAAGGATCTAGTCTTCCGACAGCAGTATCTAGCGTAGTTTCTACGAGCAGTATTTTCAGCAGTAAGTAATCTTCTGTAAACAAAAGAGCAGTATTTAGCCTTATACCTACTGGCAGTATCTAGTCTTCTGCTAGCAGTATCAAGATTGAATATGTCATGTAAGATCGAATCCGATCTAGAATAAGATTCCTAACTGAATTATCCAATTATGATAAGAATTCTGCTAAAACTATTAGAAAGAGAAGTCGAAGAAAATGAACCAAAGTATCAAGGAAATTTGCACATCTCATAGTACATTAAAATTTATCAAAAAAAAAATATAGTAAACAAATTCGATGCTATTAGATGTTGAAAAAGCTTAGAAGACTCCGTCTGGCAAAAAAGATTAAAAACAGGGACTTGTCGAATTTGGCATCAAACCCGAATATCGTTAGCCGATGCTGCTGAAGTAGCAGGTATAAAGTCACAGAAAAAAGGACGCAAACGCCAATAAAATTGAAAGACTGAAATATTGTCTGTCAATGCTTAACCCAGAAAGTTTAATTGCAAAAGTTCCTGAATTCATCGATATGTATGATCGAATTCATGTAGAGGAGAAGTGGTTTTACCTCACAAAAACAGAGAGAAGAACCACACAGGTTCTGTAAAAGTAAGCGTTTTCGTATTTTTGCTCCACACTCTGAAAATAAGAACTTCGATGGAAAACTGGGCATTTGTCCTTTTGTGTTTTTGGTACCATCTAAACGCAGTAAAAATCGGACCATTGAAACGAAAGTGGTTTCTAATGTCACTAGGGAAGAGTATAAGAACATGATAATTCGAAAATTGTTATCCGAAATTGAAGCAAAATTTCGGTCGTCGCCAAACAATTTGGATCCAGCAAGACAACGCTAAACCACACATTCTTCCTGGTGGCAATGAGTTTAATGAAGCTTCAAATAGAACTGAGTTCAAAATCAAAATGTTATGTTAGCCACCCAACGTCTTAGATTTAGGCTTTTTTAATGTAATTCAGTCATTACAGCAACAATTGGGTTGCAAAACTGTAGACGAATTAATTCTTCCTGTTGAAAAAGCCTTTTCTGAATTGAGTAAGATTTTCCTTTCGCACAAACAGTGTATGGTAGATGCCATGAAAGTAGATTTAAGGCAATAATTACAAAATGCAGCATATGAATAAAGATTATTAACAGAGAATGAGTATGCTTCTAGTTTCTATAAATTTTGATTTTGGGCTTTATCAACTTTAAATACTTAAATGACCGTACACTTATCGGACACTTATTTCTGGACGTAGAGAGTATATTCTTAGATAATTTCTCGATGAAGCTGGCAAAAACTAAGCCATAATTATCTCCCAGATGAATATACCAAAACTGAAGCTACACATTTAATACACTGATTGGGTGATGTCAATGTTGCAGAAACGTCGGTGAGTATCTCAAAGCGTGTAGAGTTAAAGGAGGAAAATACATACTTCGAAGTCAAAGGTAATAATAGAATCAATAATGGTTCAAAAACTACATTCTGCATTCAGCAACGAATATTCCAGGAACGCAAACGTGCTGAAATCAATGGACAAGAAAGAGTTATGTGGCACTTTCCCATTATTTTAGGGGCGAAAAGTGGGTGCTTCAGAACATCCTTCCAGTCTTCCCTATGCTACGTTTTCCTTCTCCAAGCTCTTATTCTTACACATCTTCGTCCACATCGTCAAGAAATCCGAGTTTCGGACATTATTGTTCTTATGGGTTTATTTTTCTCCAGTCCCATAGCCTATGTAGGCGTGATGTGTAGATATACTTAGCTTTAGGGAAGTTTATGGTGAGTTCCATGCTTTATACTCACGTGATTACTTGTACACATTTTGTACAGATGGTTAGTTTTAGATTCAGCTGTGAATTTTGGATAACCTTCTCAAGAGCAAGATTAAATAGATTGAAAGATAACGTATTTCTTTGTCTTAGTCTTCTTGACCTTTCTCATTGCTAATTTTACCATTTCTATCAGAGCTTGGTATACCAAATTCCAACATTGCTAAAAATAACTTTATCAATCGTGACGTAAGCTTTTTTGATTACAACGATACAGTGGCAGTTTTTGAAGCATTTCTTTGTCTTAGTCCTTTACTCGACTTTTCTCATAGCTAATTTTACCCTTTCTACCAGAGCTTGGTATCCCAAATTCCAACATTGCTGAAAATAATCTTAATCTATCAACCATGACGTAAGCTTTTTTGATGACCACGATACAATGGCAGTCTTTGAAACATTTCTTTGTCTTAGTCCTCTACTCGAGCTTTCTCACTGCTAATTTTACCATTTTTACCAGAGCTTGGTGTCCCAAATTCCAACATTGCAGAGAATAATCTTAATCTATCAACCATGACGTAAGCTTTTTTGATGACCACGATACAATGGCAGTCTTTGAAACATTTCTTTGTCTTAGTCCTCTACTCGAGCTTTCTCACTGCTAATTTTACCATTTTTACCAGAGCTTGGTGTCCCAAATTCCAACATTGCAGAGAATAATCTTAATCTATCAACCATGACGTAAGCTTTTTTGATGACCACGATACAATGGCAGTCTTTGAAACATTTCTTTGTCTTAGTCCTCTACTCGAGCTTTCTCACTGCTAATTTTACCATTTTTACCAGAGCTTGGTGTCCCAAATTCCAACATTGCAGAGAATAATCTTAATCTATCAACCATGACGTAAGCTTTTTTGATGACCACGATACAATGGCAGTCTTTGAAGCATTTCTTTGTCTTAGTCCTCTACTCGACTTTTCTCACTGCTAATTTTACCATTTCTACCAGAGCTTGGTGTCCCAAATTCCAACATTGCAGAGAATAATCTTAATCTATCAACCATGACGTAAGCTTTTTTGATGACCACGATACAATGGCAGTCTTTGAAACATTTCTTTGTCTTAGTCCTCTACTCGAGCTTTCTCACTGCTAATTTTACCATTTCTACCAGAGCTTGGTGTCCCAAATTCCAACATTGCAGAGAATAATCTTAATATATCAACCATGACGTAAGCTTTTTTGATGACCACGATACAATGGCAGTCTTTGAAGCATTTCTTTGTCTTAGTCCTCTACTCGACTTTTCTCACTACTAATTTTACCATTTCCACCAGAGCTTGGTGTCCCAAATTCCAACATTGCAGAGAATAATCTTAATATATCAACCATGACGTAAGCTTTTTTGATGACCACGATACAATGGCAGTATTTGAAGCATTTCTTTGTCTTAGTCCTCTACTCGACTTTTCTCACTGCTAATTTTACCATTTCTACCAGAGCTTGGTATCCCAAATTCCAACATTGCTGAGAATAATCTTAATCTATCAACCATGACGTAAGCTTTTTTGATGATCACGATACAATGGCAGTCTTTGAAGCATTTCTTTGTCTTAGTCCTCTACTCGACTTTTTTCACTGCTAATTTTACCATTTCTACCAGAGCTTGGTATCCCAAATTCCAACATTGCAGAGAATAATCTTAATCTATCAACCATGACGTAAGCTTTTTTGATGACCACGATACAATGGCAGTCTTTGAAACATTTCTTTGTCTTAGTCCTCTACTCGAGCTTTCTCACTGCTAATTTTACCATTTTTACCAGAGCTTGGTGTCCCAAATTCCAACATTGCAGAGAATAATCTTAATCTATCAACCATGACGTAAGCTTTTTTGATGACCACGATACAATGGCAGTCTTTGAAACATTTCTTTGTCTTAGTCCTCTACTCGAGCTTTCTCACTGCTAATTTTACCATTTTTACCAGAGCTTGGTGTCCCAAATTCCAACATTGCAGAGAATAATCTTAATCTATCAACCATGACGTAAGCTTTTTTGATGACCACGATACAATGGCAGTCTTTGAAGCATTTCTTTGTCTTAGTCCTCTACTCGACTTTTCTCACTGCTAATTTTACCATTTCTACCAGAGCTTGGTGTCCCAAATTCCAACATTGCAGAGAATAATCTTAATCTATCAACCATGACGTAAGCTTTTTTGATGACCACGATACAATGGCAGTCTTTGAAACATTTCTTTGTCTTAGTCCTCTACTCGAGCTTTCTCACTGCTAATTTTACCATTTTTACCAGAGCTTGGTGTCCCAAATTCCAACATTGCAGAGAATAATCTTAATCTATCAACCATGACGTAAGCTTTTTTGATGACCACGATACAATGGCAGTCTTTGAAGCATTTCTTTGTCTTAGTCCTCTACTCGACTTTTCTCACTGCTAATTTTACCATTTCTACCAGAGCTTGGTGTCCCAAATTCCAACATTGCAGAGAATAATCTTAATCTATCAACCATGACGTAAGCTTTTTTGATGACCACGATACAATGGCAGTCTTTGAAACATTTCTTTGTCTTAGTCCTCTACTCGAGCTTTCTCACTGCTAATTTTACCATTTCTACCTGAGCTTGGTATCCCAAATTCCAACATTGCTGACAATAATCTTAATCTATCAACCATGACGTATGCTTTTTTGATGACCACGATACAATGGCAATATTTGAAGCATTTTTTTGTCTTAGTCCTCTACTCGACCTTTCTCATAGCTAATTTTACCATTTCTATCAAAGCTTGGTATCCCAAATTCCAAAATTGCTAAGAATAACTTTAATCGTGACGAAAGCTTTGTTGCTGACCACGATACAATGTAAGGCGATATCAAGACCACGATATAACCGCAGTCGACATCAAATTTATATGTCTTCTTAAATCTATATCTGATAGACGAACTGGAATCAATTTGTTAATTATTTTCTTAGTTTGTTAAGTATTGCCGACACGATTTTATATCCATTATTCAGCAAACTTATTTTTCTATAATTAGCGTTGTTATGTACATCTCCCTTGTATACTGGGCATACAATCCATTAGTGTTCTATTTCTTTGATATTATGTGCTCTAGTCACACTTGTGTCAACAGTCTGTGGAAGTGAAAAGGTTCCAACGCCTTCTCCCACATCTTCAACTGAAGATGGTACAATACTGTGACCGTCCCATCCTTCAGTAATTAGAGTTCCTCAATTTGGTTCAATTTTGGGTGAAAAGGTTTTCGTTTGATATTAACCTTTTTATAAAACACTCTGTATTCTACCTAACATTTTTATCTCTTCAAGCCCCCCATTATTGTTGCTCTCTTGCATTCTTCGCCGAACCAATTCTTTTTAGGGATCTCTTGGTTTTTAGCCTAATTATGGCCTAGTTGATGTCAGATGTGACTTCAGCCGTGGGTGGTAGGGAGAGGTCATTGATTTGGCTGGTTTTAGGGTTTTTCCACCGGAGTCTGATGGTTCATGTCTCAGAAAGACTGTTCTAGGTAATCTCTCTTATTGAGAGTACCGTTCATCGCTATTTCGATGGACTCGCGGATGAGTCTGGTCCTCTAATGTGAAATGTTGACTATTTCCTTGTAGCCCTCAAAGTTGCTAGATGCAAAGAGCAGATGTGAGCTGTTTGTTACGGATGCTCAGCTTGTGTTCCTTCACTCTGGCGGCTATTCTTCTGTTGGTCTATCCCACGTAGTTCTTGTCGCATGAGCCGTAGAGGGTGCAATAAATTCCTAGGTTTTCCAGTTTCAGCCTGTCCTTGGGATTCCTGAGAGGAACTCTTATGGTCTTGTTAGGTTCGTAGGTGGTGGAGATGTCATGTTTTGCGGTCAGTCGTTTCGCTAATGTGGGGTAGTACGACATTGGGTCTCCTCTTCTCTTCTTGGAGGGGTGGATCCCGGAGCTTGGAGTGTCGGTTGATGGCTTCTACACCAAATACATGGAATAGATTCGTTGTCCGGTAGTCCAATGGATATTGAAATCAGGGAATTGTCGACTGACTGTATCTGTGAAGGGTGATGATGGAAATATCGGATTTTCTATAGACAGTGTGTTTTAGACTGTTAGAAGATTTCTTTACGAGTACATCGAAAAATGGAAGCTGTCTGTTTTCCTCTATTTCTGTGGTGAAATGGCAGCCGACATCAAATTTATATGTCTTCTTAAGTATGTGTCTGATAGACGAAATGTAATCATATTTTTAATTATTTCTTTCAGTATATTTTCCACATAGGGTAGTTGTGTACATCTCCCTTCTTGTATACTAGGAATATAAACCATTTAGTGTTCCATTCCTCTGGTTTTATGTGCTTTGGCCACAGTTGTATCAACAGTCTATGGAAGTGAAAAAGTTCCAACGGGTTCTCTTACTTCTTCAACTGAAGATTTTACAATAATGTGCTGAAGTGGTTCAGCCACCTTCAACCTTTTTATAAAACACTCTGTATTCTCGATCTTTGCTGAACGTTTTCATCTCTTCAAGCTCCAAACTATTTTATGATCTTTCTTTGTGTTCATAAATCTGCTTCATAAACACCTTCCTTCCTTCTGCTTTTATATTCTTCAATGTTATTTCTAGTTCTTCGTCTTATCATTTTTAGATAAGCACTGTCGCTTTCTTGCATTCTTCGCCGAACCAATCCTTATGGTAATCTCTTAGTTTTTAGCCCAGCACCTTTTCCACGGTTTCAGATGGTGTTGTTTTCAAAATTGTAATAGTATTTACTCCAGTAGTCTTCTTCCTCATTTGCCCGAGTCAATCTTTGTTTCATGTACTTCACGCATGGAGAAGTATGTGGTAGGTCCGAGATTTCTACGTTCCTCTTGTTGGTTCCCTTTGAAAAGGGGCAGACGTTTCGCCATGATCTCATCTGGCATCTTCAGTGCATAGTCGTAGTTTCTCCAGTAGTTTCTGCATAGTCTGTTTGGGCTCCTTTTGTAGTCGTTCGTTTCGGTCTTAGATTGTAGCGGTTGGTCGGTGGTAGGGTGGTGGGGGGAGTTGACGTCAGGCGTGATATCAGCTGTGAGTGGTAGGAAGAAAACATTGGCCTGCATGGCGGTTGATGGTCCTTGGTTTTTTTGACCGGATGTCGTAGGCGCTCCGCACCGCCTAATAGGTTAATAATTAACCTATTGTTCGGAGCCTGATAGTTCATTTCTCAGGATGGCTGTTCTGGATCGGAAACGGAGTAGGACTGCTTTCCAAGTGGTTGACAAGTGCAAGGCATCATCGATGGAATCTCGGATGAGTCTGCTCCTCCAATGTAGAACGTTGGTTATTTCCTTGCAGCCATCAAAGTTGATGATGTGTCCTGTGTCCAAATGGTGGCGGAATGCTCAGCTTGTGTTCCTCCAGTCTGTTGGTCTGTCCCACGTAATTCTTGTCACATGAGCCGCAGGGGATGGAATAAATTCCCAGCTTTTCCACATTCATCCAGTCCTTTGGATTCCTGAGACATCTTGTTATCTTTGTCTCCATATTTCTTTTTCTTGCATTAGATATTCGAACTCTGACAATCTCTGGGAGTAAATAGTTCTCAGAGTCGATGTTAATTTCTATATAACTACTACAGAGGAGTATATTGAATGCATATTTTGAATCTATCAAGATGTGATCAATTTGGCATTAGTGACCCCACTAATCATTTTTGAGCTGCTTCATAACTTCACTCTGCTCTTCTCGTCCTGAAGGGTCAAGGTGAGATGGGGTTACTTATCTACTCCATCAGTGTTGAGATGTTGCAGCTTTCAGGAGTGGATTGTAGAGCTGATCTCTTCTCACTTCGCACTCCTGCGTCCATCCATCCTTTCCTTGGTCTAAGATGGAGTCTAACCATTCCTTGGTCTAATGGCTAAATCTTGTTTTGTGTTCAAATTTGTTTGGTTTCTATCTCTATTTCAGTTCCTTCTCTTCCATTTCAACAATTAGGATATTTTCACAGCCTCTCTTCTATTTTTTATCATTATAGTTTACTTTAGGATGTGAAGAATGACAGATTTAGACATGATTTGCAAATACAAAGTACATGGTCCTCTTCAGATCCTAAGTTTTATGCATATGTGACAATCAGCCTATGAAGCTTTTTAGAAATGCGGAGCTCGAATACTTACTACTTACTTACTTTTAAAAAGAGAACCATTATCTAAAACGAATGTAAACTTTTTTTTTCACAAAAATAAGCACTTTAATTTCGGATTTTCGTTTTACACCCTACTTCTGAAACATCCTGTATGTGTGTTGATGTTTATTTTACTTTTTTTTTATTTCACAATCGAAAGCTGTATTTACAATTAAACAATGTAAATAAAACAAAAAAATCAAAATACGAAATAAAACGAAAAGCTGGGTTTGAAGAGAAAATAAATTAATGAAAATGTAATTAAATTAATGAGAGTTTTAGAAAAGGACTTTTGAACAAAGTGGTAAATATTTTCAGATGGTGAGACGAGAAACTCCAACGTAAGGTCAAACGGAACGAAAACCACCGAAGTGATGAGGACTTAAACTGATTTTACAGTTATTTTTTGGGTATTTTTTAAATAAAAAGCCGGTTTTTGTGTGTTTCTTAGAATGATTTTCCCAACTTATAGTTGAATGAGTCATCATTTAATATGATAATTATTGAGAATGATTATTTCCTACTATTATAAGTGCTAAAAGTAAGTCCCCTCAATTTAGAGATTAATAATTTCGCAACCGTTCGATGAAAAAAATAGTGGTAAAGTTTAATTAAAAACTGAACCACTCTGTATAATTTAGTGATAAGTTTGTTATAGTTCTTATGCCGTAGTTAACAAAAAATAAATAATAATTAAACAATTTATTAACATCGTAAAAAGCGATCAAAAAAATGTATACCATAAAATTTAAACCACCACTATAGGGGAAAACATTTTGTACAGTGTTATTCTACAGTGTGTTAATTAATTATCGTACCCGACGTCATCATTGTAAGTATGCAACCAATATCACAGTATACGCGATTTCCGTATTACATTGTGATATTGGTTGCATACTTGCAATTCTCAGCATATTAAATGCCTATGGGTCGAGTTAACCAGTGGCGTTGCTCCGACTGCAGTTTCTTACGAACTTGAAAGACCTACTTTCCACTCTGATCCCAACATCTGAAAGATTTTTGTGCCTTGGTGATTTCAACATTAATGGATTCGATTTTAATGGTATTTATGGGAGATGATTTCTTCCTTTAATTGAACAGTTTAGTTTAAAGCAAATAATAACCTCCTTTTCGGCGACATTAATTGACTTTATTCTTATAGACGATGATGCTCTTATTGAGGATCATCGTGTCATTCTTGTTCATAACATTGCTGACCACAACATGGTTTATGTAACCTTAGGTAGTGATATTCCTCGGGGAGTTCCAGAGACATTAACTTTTATGGACTTCAGGAATTTTAACCACCAATGCTTATTGGATGACCTAAACTATCTAAACTTGGCACAACTTTCTTACTTTCTGATTCCATTGATGATAAGGTAGATTTTTTTAATAATTCCATATTATCCTTATTCCGAACAGTTACACTGCGAAAGAATTATCGCCCGTGGATAACCGATACTATTAAAATTCTCATTAATTTACGAAATAATGCCTATTCGAAAAACAAGTCTACCAGGGATCCCTCTCATTTTGAGTCGTACAAAGACTTGAGAAACTATACTAACTCAGCAATCCCTCGGGAACAATATCAAATGGTTTGAGTATGTGATGCTAAAACGAAGTCAGTTCCGTCTACTGTGGGAAATGCTGATGACATAAATATATGTTCTTCCTTTTACCGGACCGGCAAAATCTAAGTGCAATCGCGACCAAGGCATGCACTAGTGCCTTAGCTGGCATATTTCGCGTTTCTTGGCAAACTATGCACGTATTTACTTTTTCCTCAATCTGCTTATCTATCCCTGGCCATCAAACATATGATCTTGCAAGGGCTTTCATCTTGACGATTCCTGGATGTGAAGCATGGAGTAGTTCTAGAATCTCTTTTCTCCCTTCTGGCGGAATCACAACCCGTGTTCCCCATAGACAATCCATGTAACATGATAATTCTTTGGCTCTTGTCACAAATGGTTGAAATTCAGCACACACTTCTTTAGGATTTCGAGGCCCTCCTTTCTAGATCCATTCTCTTACCATGGATAAGATTGGATCCTTTGGACTTGAGAAACTATACTAACTCAGCAATCCGTCGGGAAAAAAAGGCTTACCTTTTTTACACCAAAAAACTATTACACCAAAATCAGAGAAAACAAACTAGAAAGCAAGAGAATCACTGTCCACCAATGTTTGATCCCTTCTACCCCAGTCCCTCATAACAAGGTAACTGTAGATAGAACTAAGGTTCTGGGTGTCAGTTCTGAAGTTCAAGGGATTAACCTCTTTATTGATGTAAAACATCTCTAAGAATAATCTTTTAGAATAAATTGATTCCTAATCCACAATCTGAGAATTCTCAAAATTAAAATGGTGACCACTGAGAACATGGTGATGAACATAGTGGGTCCGGAGGTCATTAAGGCTAGATATGTCGTGCTGGTCGCCACCCTCAGAAGGTTGACTAGACCTATCGGATACCCGTTGTTGACGAATATATCCCGGAGCTTTTTTAGGTTAGAGTCAAGAAAGCGGACATCAGAGATGGATCTGACACGATTAACCATAGCACCAACAGTATTGAGTTTCTGATAGAGAGGATGGTTCGAATGAAAGTTCACAACGGTCTGTAACTTTTTTGCTCCCAGATGCATCAATGAGCAGAATTTTTAAAAAATGTCAAAATTAGAAGAGTGTTGAAAAAAAACGGTATCCGGAGCACAATACGGGAAAACTTCTACTACAAAAGTTGTAGCAAATTGTGCCCTTAACACAATTGTCTCTAACTCTTTTGCTCCCAGATTCATCAATGTGCAGAATTTTTCAAAAATATTGAAATTACAAGAGTGTTGAAAAAAAACGGTATCCGGAGCACAATACGGGAAAACTTCTACTAGAAAAGTTGTAGCAAATTGTGCCCTTAACACAATTATATGAAAAAGTCATGTATGTTTTTATGCTTTTATTGATAGATAATTTAAAACTCTGCCTGACGCGTTTCGGCGATCTACGCCATCTTCGGAGGCACTACAAAATTAAACATAAAGGTACAGAAATCATTTTGTGTTGTTACAATTGTAAATATTATTAATGTGAGTAGAATTTTTGAAATTAACATCAAGATTAACAAACTGAATATAAATTAAATGAAACAAAGTGTAACAAACCTGAATATTATTAAAGAACATGTGTCTAACTTACTTCGTCCTTTTTGGTTATGTCAACATAAAATATACGTCATTCTATCCATGTGCGGTACAATCAATATGCTTACTGTAGTAGTCTTTTTAAGTATAAACAAAAGATGGATTGGATTAACAATTTTATCAATAATTATTTAGTTTTACTCGAGAGCGAACAATTTTTGGGAAGAGGTGTGCTTGGTGTTAGTGGTCTTGCGCAGTATTAACTATATGGTACGCATGCGTGTTGAGGATGGTCAAACTCTTAGGTTTAAATATGAATTTTGAAGAAGTTGTCATTAACATTCTATAAATAAATGAACTATAGAGGGGGAAGGAGGAATAAAGGTGAAATAAAGGTGGGATGGGAAAGGGAAAGTAGCCGTTGGGATCCCATGAAGTGCGGAGCCTCCACACGGTCAAGATGAAGAAACCCTCGGCATCATGGGGGTTTTTTGAAAGGGTATTTGAGGAAGGTGTAAAGTGGTATCTTGTTCAATTGTGTCTGATCATTCAAACATATTATGTCTGGTTTAGTCTTTCTTAATCTATCTATTTCATACTGTTCATGAAGTTCTAACTTTGTTCCCTTGTTTAATTGAATTATTAGTTCTGCATCCTCTTGTTGGTTAAAAGCATGGTTATTTTCTTTCAAACGTCTACCAAAATTCGATTTAAGTATCCTTTCGCCATCTCTTATTTCTGTTTGTGCTATGTGCTCCTTGATGCGTTGTTCTAGTGTTCTCCCTGTTTGACCTATGTAGGATAGCATTACAGTTATTACACTTTAATTTATATACTCCACTTTTTTGTAATTTGTTTGTCATCGAATTGCATTGTTTTGTTATGGTAATCATTTTTATCTAGAATAACCAAACCTGCATTTTTATCTGCTCCCGTGATAATGAGGTTATTTTTTCTGATCTTCTTTCTGATGTTACATATTATCTTCCTTTGTTGCATGGTGGTTCTTGATATATTTTGAGGTTTAGAGGCATGAATTTTCTCTTCTTTCTTGATCAACTGAATTAAATCTTTCCTAAGTTCTTCCTCTTGCTCTTGTGGTAATCCATGTGTAGCGGCCTCTATCTCGATTGCTATCCCTCCCATATTTGGTTGTGTAGGTGTAACAATGAATTTGTGTCCCTTATTAAGAAATTCTATTTCGTTATCATTGAAGACCGTATGTGAAAGATTGGTAATTCTTGGATGGAATATATGAGTTGAAGTCTGTATAGGGTGATTGTTCTTTCTCTCTTCTTGAAGTTTGAGGTTACGTAGTTTTGTTAATTTTCTCTGTTTTGTTCTCCAGCTGTAATCCAATTCCATTTTGTTAAACGTCTTAGCATTATGTATAATCTCGTAAATTTCTAAATAATGAAGTGATTTACACATGATATTATATGTTAGTAGAAGTTCTTGATTGAAAAAATTTATTTTAGTGTGATGTTTTCTAAGTTCTTGATTCAAATGTTGTTCTCTAATTTGTTTTCTATGAAAGTGTTTTAAATTATCTATCAATAAAAGCATAAAAACATACATGACTTTTTCATATTTATACATATTGATAACAAGGATCCACAAAATAAATGACTTAACACAATTGTCTGTATCTTTTTTGCTCCCAGATGCATCAATGAGCAGAATTTTTAAAAAATGTCAAAATTAGAAGAGTGTTGAAAAAAAACGGTATCCGGAGCACAATACAGAAAAACTTTTACTATAAAAGTTGTAGCAAATTGTGCCCTTAACACAACGGTCTGTAACTTTTTTGCTCCCAGATGCATCAATGAGCAGAATTTTTAAAAAATGTCAAAATTAGAAGAGTGTTGAAAAAAAACGGTATCCGGAGCACAATACAGAAAAACTTTTACTACAAAAGTTGTAGCAAATTGTGCCCTTAACACAATTGTCTGCATCTTTTTTGCTCCCAGATGCATCAATGTGGAGAATTTTTAAAAAATGTCAAAATTAGAAGAGTGTTGAAAAAAAACGGTATCCGGAGCACAATACGGGAAAACTTCTACTATAAAAGTTGTAGCAAATTGTGCCCTTAATACAATTGTCTGTAACTTTTTTGCTCTCAGATTCATCAATGTGCAGAATTTTTCAAAAATATTGAAATTACAAGAGTGTTGAAAAAAAACGGTATCCGGAGCACAATACGGGAAAACTTCTACTACAAAAGTTGTAGCAAATTGTGCCCTTAACACAATTGTCTGCATCTTTTTTGCTCCCAGATGCATCAATGTAGAGAATTTTTAAAAAATGTCAAAATTAGAAGAGTGTTGAAAAAAGACGGTATCCGGAGCACAATACGGGAAAACTTCTACTACAAAAGTTGTAGCAAATTGTACCCTTAACGCAATTGTCTGCATCTTTTTTGCTCCCAGATGCATCAATGTGGAGAATTTTTCAAAAATGTGGAAATTACAAGAGTGTTGAAAAAAAACGGTATCCGGAGCACAATACAGAAAAACTTTTACTACAAAAGTTGTAATAAAGATAAAAGGAAGAGAAAAACCCAGTAGAGGGATACATTGATCGAGAAGATGATCCATCACCATTGTGGCCAATATGGGGCATAAAGGAATCCCATTGGAGTGCCAAATTTCTGACTGTAAATCACATCATTGAAAGTAAATACCGAAGACTCAAAGAGGAACACTATCAATTGTAAAAACAATTCCATATCAATGGGAGTGACAGAACTTACTAGGTCCCAATTTTGTAACAATATATCTCTCACCAAATTGAGGGGTATATTGGTAAAGAGAGACACCACATTAAGTTTTCTCTACAAAAGAGAACGTATCCTTGATATTATAGGAAGTTCTCTCACCAAAAGACAGTTTCAGAATACCTGACAGGAATTCTGACAAACGATATGTGGGAGAACCCATAAACGATATAATAGGTCTCAAAGGACAATTCACCTTGTGAATCTTCGGCAACCCATAATACTTGGGAATGACACCATTATGACATCTAAGGCTATTATACACTCTCTTATCAATGTATTCCTTCTCTAATAAAATTTTTGAAAATTTATTGTTCCTATTTTGTATCTTTGAAGTAGGGTCCCTATCCAAAACGCAATGCGTGGACTGATCATTAAATAAGTCTAAAGACTTCGATATATATTCAGATTTAAACATAACTACTGTAACCTGCCCTTTATCTGCTCTGAGTATAAGAATCGAGTCCTCTCTTTCAAGACTCAAAAACCTTTTTGTAGTGATCAAACTCTTCTTCAAAAACAACTGGGTACTGTTAAGGTGTTGGTGTCCATTAAGAAAATTGGTAATAATGTTTGTAACTTGAGCTCTTTTTATGTTATGTAAACTACCAGGCAATACTTTAATTATAAATTCTACATCTGCCAACAACTTAGGAACAGACACTGTAGTGGCATCAGGAAACAAGCCAAACTTAGGTCTCAGTGACAAAAAATCTTTGACATCTTCCGTCATCATTGAACATTTTAAAATTTTTTACATTACTACTATTTTTTAAAACTTTAAACTTTTTTACATTAGTACATTTTACTTTATTAAAAATCTTTGAATAAGATATTTTTGAACTCCGCAATAGATTCATCAACCTTTTTTAGATCATAGCAAGTAATTTGAATTTCAAAATTAAGAATCCTAGTTCCTAACCTTATATTAAACTCATTAACTTTATGAGAGATGGTTCCTCTTGCCTCGTCCAATGAGGCAACAGCATTCTTGCTACCATTTTTAATGTGGATTGGAAGGAGTCCATGTCTTCTGCACTTCAATAAAAAATGTTTCCTATTCTTCAACCTGGCCAGTTTGTTGTTTAAAGTCATCATTGTCTTCAACATTGCAGCTGTATTTCGTCCATAAGACACAGCAATTTCACCAAAGAATCCCATCTGTAAGTAAAATATAGGAGTTAATCCTAAATTATACTAATAGATTATCTTCTGTTTCTACAGAATTTTCCTTTTCTTTAGTTTCTGAGGAAGAGGTTTTGCAAGCGCTTAATCGAATTAAAACGAATGCTGTTGGTAGTGATGGAATTACGAAGCAGATGCTTTTATTAAGTTCTCCAGTGACACTGCCATACATGTGCCACATTATCAACTTTGGCATCGAAGGGTCGGTCTATCCGAGGCAGTGGAGGGGTGCTCTTGTTAAACCTGTCCAAAAAACCTGCTCGTTAAAAACCTGCTTGTTTGCAGGATCTTAGGCCGATAAGTATTTTGCCGGTCTTCTCTAAAGTATTTGAAATATTATTGTCCACTAGGTTGTGGTCACATTTAAATGCGCATTGCATACTACCTAGCTTGCAGTCAGGTTTTCGTTCTGGGATATCACGGATGATGTTCTACGTGGCATTGATGACGGGTTGGCCACGACTCTGGTACTTGACTTTTTCAAAGCCTTTGCTACTTTGCATCATTCGCTGTTGGTTGGAGTGCTTGGGTATATTGGACTGTCGAGGTCTGCTCTCAATCTTATTCACAGCTATCTTTGTTACCATTCACAGCGAGTAGCTTGTAATGGTGAGTTATCTTCACAAGTTGAGGTCGTGTCGGCTGTGCCGCAGGGTTCTATTCTTGGCCCAATTCTGTTCTCAATTTATACTTCCCAACTGTGTTTGGCTGTAAACTGCGCACATGTACGCTGATGACTACTGCACGGAACTTTTGTAACAAAACGATACGATTTCCCCCCTCCACTTGTTGTGGCCACTCGGTGACGTCTCTAAAAAACAAGCCAATGAGAACTAGTGGAGGGGGAAATTCGTATCGTTTTGTTACAAAAGTTTCGTGCTCTACTGATGACATTCAATTATGCTACACTTTTCCAACAACAAATCTAGCAAAGTAATATTAATGCTGACTTCAAGGCTTTGGTCAACGCTGCTAATGAGCACAGATTAACGATAAATCCATCTAAGTCATCGGTGATGGTTTTTGGGAGCCGGGGTGTTTTGGACGAAGTCAGGGATGGGTTGAGCTTGCAAATTGACTCTAATGTTTGTACATTGGTGGTCTACTGCGTCGGGCATATACAGCGCTAAAATTGCTTTATAATAGTAGGCATTTATTGGAACAGCAGCTTGTGTGACGCCCTGGTTCTCTTGATCTTTAATTACGGTGATATATTATATGGCCCTTGTATTGATAATATTCAAAAGGTTCAGAATGCGTGCTTACGTTGTATTTATGGCATTAGGAAATATGCGAGTATCTCATACACCTTAAAATGGGTGAGCTGGTTGAATATGTCACGTCGTAGGGCCCTTCATTCTGCTTGCCTCTACCATAAGGTTTTGACTAGCATATCCATACAACAAAATTCAATTTCGAACAGACGTTTATAATATTAATATTAGGCACAGACATACGTTAACAAAAAAAGGACCAATGAAAAACAGCTGACCCACTGGGAATGCTGACTTGGTCCTTTTTAACTCATGGCACTTAATTATTAAATGGCACTGTATGTCTTTCAATTGTTAAGTAAGTTTTTTTAAATGGATTCTTTCAGCTCATGTCTTCTATACCGACTGAGGTAAAGAAATTATCAAGCAAGTATGATGAAATCATTAAATCTATCGTACCCTAAATAAATTTGGTGATAAGGTCAAACAAATAGACTCAGGGCAGACTTTGCCGTTCCGGAAAGCCATTTCGATTACATAGAGCAACTTAATTATTTCAGGAGTCTCCGAACTCGTCTGTTATTGCACTTTCCGATATTGATGCCTCAAAGAACATCTCTCAATGGTCGTGGTTTATCGGTTCCTGATATCTCGGACAACTTATACAGGGTGTCTCACGTAACTGGTTCGTTAAAACTTTTTTAAGTTCCATTATTCGTACAGTTTTGAAATTTTTGTAGCATGGGTTGTTCATTCGGTACTTTCGATCTTAAAGATGACTGCCATTTCCAGTCTACAGGAAGTAGACTATAACTAAGAGTACCTAATGCGTCCGGTGTGAGGCGGAAGGAGGTCTTCGTGCTCACCATCATCTTCCATGTTGTGCTAAGCTTCCAGCCATCTCTGGTAATATCTGTTGTCCCGAGCACCTTTGTTTGTTCCAAGTCTATTCGATGTCCCTCTGCATGGAAATGTTCTGCAACCGCCGACTGCTGGATCTTATTCAATCTTTCATGTTCCTTGATGCAGCACTCGACGTTACGTCCAGTTTGGCCAACGTAAACCTTACCGCAACGACACAATAGTTTCTAGAGTTAGTTTGTCTTATTTGGGAAGGTCCCAAATAGAACAATAACGTTTAGTTTAACAACTTTAACACATTTATTATTAGAACACAAATTACAAATGTAATCTTCTAAATACTGAGGTTTCTTTCGTTCTCTTGTTGTTTTCTCTCTGATTGCCTCTTAGGCCTCTGTTGCTTCTGGTGGACTGAATTCAACTTTCTCTGATTGCCGATCTTGGCTATTCGTATTGCTTGCGGATGACTCTTCCACTCGTCCACGTAGTTGATCTGTGTGTCGCCTGGCAATGTTGCCATCCGGCAATTCCACTCTGTAACTTACTGGACCAGTTTTCTCTGAAATTGAAGCTGGTATCCATTTCGGAGTTGGAACATAAGATCTAGCATATATTAAATCATCTGTTGCAAAAGTTCTCGGAGGTCCTCTTCAACTCTCGTTTTGCTCTCATTGATCGGGAGAAATCGGGTTTATTTATCCAACAATGTTGTTAATCTTCGTCCCATCAATATCTCTGCGGGTGACTTTTCAGTTGTACTATGAGGTGTACAATGTTGTGTTTGTGGATATCTTGCTAATGTTTTGTGGATATCTTTGTTATTCATCTTCTTCAACAGCGCCTTCACATTTTGCACCATGCGCTCTGCCCGACCATTACTACTAATGCTTGTCTGATGCCATTCTTTTTTAGAAAATCTTTAAATTCTGCAGAGGTAAACGCTGGACCATTGTCAGAGACGATGACCTCTGGCAAACCGTGAGTTGCAAACAATTGTGTCAATACTGAGATTGTTGCAACACTTGACGTAGTATGATAAACCTCCAGCCATTTTGAATAAGCATCAATTGGAATTCGAAATGTTCTTCCTTTTACCGGACCGGAAAAATCTAAGCGCAATCGCCACCAAGGCGCTTTTGCCCACTCCTATGGATGCACTGGTGCCTTAGCTGGCATATTTCGCGTATCTTGGCAAACTATGCTAAACATATCTAACATACTAAACATATGATCTTGCAAGGGCTTTCATCTTCACGATTCCTAGATGTGAAGCATGGAGTAGTTCTAGAATCTCTTTTCTCCCTCCTCTCGGAATCACAACCCGTGTTCCCCATAAGATACAATCCATGTAACATGATAACATACATGATAACACACTTCTTTAGGATTTCGAGGCCCTCCTTTCCAAATCCATTCTCTTACCCTGGATAAGATTGGATCCTTTGCCGTAGCAATCTCTATATCTTTCGCTTCTATCATATTTTCAGCTAAGTTTTCTAACATCAGTACTTCCAATGCTCATGGTGATTCTCTGCATTCCACTTTGAGTGTATATACTGTAACCTATACTTATATGCATTCAGTATGATGGTCCGTCTCAGCATACGAGGCGATAAGATTTCTGGAGTAGGTTTAATTTTCCCCAAAATTCCCAGTAGAGACTTATGGTCTGTTTTGAGCTCGAATGTTCTTCCGTAGCAATAATCATGAAACTTTTTAACAGCTGTCACTAATGCCAAAGCTTCTCGATTTATTTGTGCAAAATTTCTTTCCGTGGTTGTTAATGTACGGCTATGATAAGCGACAACAGTTTCTTCGCCCCCGTTGTCCCTTTGGCTTAAAACGCATCCCACTCTATATGGACTTGCATCAGCCGTGATGACTAATCGTTTGTTTTCGTCGTAGTGTGCTAAGACAGGTTTCCACTAGCTCTTCTTCAAAGCGTCTTCGTAAAATTCTCCCTTCCAGCTGAAATACGTCGATGATAAACAGTACTCCACTGGACCTGGCACGTATTCTGGTAATCCCTCCGGAATGAGTTTTTGGCGGAGACCATCTACAGCATCCTTAACTGGTACCTTAGTTAAAAGGGATTCCATATGGAAATTCACCAAAATATCCTCGGTATCTACCTTTATATCTTTTACCGATTCCACAAAGTGTGTAGAATCCCTGACATACGATTTCGTATTCCCTGTGAAAGGAGACAGAATCTTTGCAACATATTTGGCCAACTGGTTGATGGCACTGATGATAGGGCGTATGGGGGACGTCTGATTTATAAATCTTCGGTAGGCCACAAATTCTTGGTGGTACCGGCGCCTGCACAAAGAAACCTGTGGTATTCCTGTGGATTTTATCAAGACCTTCATTTTCCTTACGATTTTGTCTGTGGGGTCTTTCTTGATCTTCCTGTAGGTGGCTGGTTCCAGATCGGGTTCCAGGTTCACAGAGCTTTGGAAAACGGCTTTCGTTATTCCAGGTGATAAACAGTTCCCCAAACCTTAAAAAAAATTATCCACGAATATCTTAGTCTCTCTATTTCTCACTCTATAATCAATGAACAACATGGTTTCCTGTCTAGGCGATCGGTGGAATCTAAAATGTTGTCCTATGTAAACTTTATTCTTTCTCCTTTGATATACAAGATGGTCTTGTTCACTGGATTATGTCGTATTTATCTAACAGAAGCTATTCAGCAACGCTTTGTACGTTGTTTGGCACATAAATTTCATCTTCCTTACTGCGATTACGATGGGCATTGCGTAGTTTTCATCTTATTGTCTCTGCAGCAACGTCTAGTTGTTTCTGACTTGATCTTCCTTTTCAAACTTAGTAATGACATGCTGTATACTCACGATCTTCTGCCTGAGTTGAGTTATTGTGTTCTATGCGTTTGCTGTGTATTTGTAGAGGTTATCAGACGAGCCACCCCGTATATTTCTTATCCCATAGTGATTAGAAAAGTTTCCCGAAACCCATCGAATGATTTTGTTTGGGGGACATCTTTTGACGTCATTTGAGGCTTGAACGACGAATCTTGACTGAAAATCGTCTCTAACATGGTTCAGCATAATTGGAGTTATGTGACGACACTCATTTACAATTCGTTGGCGTAGTTCGTCCAAATTTTCAGGCTAAGTCACAAAAATCTTGGACTTAAGATGTCCCCACAAGAAGAAGTCCAGAGGGTTCAGGTCTATAGGACCTCTTCTTCCAATCCAACGACCGGGGTATTGCAAATTGAGGTTATGGCGAACTGGTGCGGCGTAGTGAGGAGGAGCTCCGTCTTGTTGGAAATGCAATTGTTGTTCAAGTAGTAGAGGATCGTGTTCTAATTTTTCTGTTATTAACGGATCAATCACATTTTCCAGCAATTTCGCCTTTTAAATTACCAGGAATAAACAGAGATCCAATTATGTGGTCTCCCAAAATTCCTATCCAAACGTTTAGCTTTTCCGGATGTTGAGTGTGAGCTTCTCGAAATACATGAGGATTTGTATCGCTCCATTAAGTCAAAAAGTGCATTCGTCAGAAAAGCAAACGTTGTACAAGAAATTTGGGTTATTGTTGATACGCTCGGCCATAATTTCGCAAAACTCTTGCCTTCGATCCAAATCATCATCATTTAATTCGTGAATTAATTTAATTTTGTACGGATGGAACTTGTGTTTATGTAAAATTCTGAACACGTTAGATTGGCTAATACCGGAAGCTGCAGAAAGTTGTCGTACAGATTGCGTGTTTGGCATAAGTTAGACCAAGACCGCCACCGCTGCTCCTTCATCATTCACAATTCCAATGGGTGCCCTTTTTTTTATCCATTACTGAACCCGTCTCAACAAATTTTGAAATCAATTCCATTACGTACTTATTTCACTACGTTTCAGGATGTATAGTAGACGTATTCATATTAACTTCAAAAGTAAATCTAACTGTCTATCATATAACCTCTAAAAACACACAGCAAACGCATAGAACTCAATGACAGTTAACTGGGCGTGGCAAATAGTGTGACGTAGAGTGCAGGCAACCAACGCGTAGTGGGCTACAAAACAACAATGGATATAGCAGTCCTGTTAGATTCTACTTTCCTTGATACTAACCACAGAATAACCAGAAGTGACCTAACGCTATTGGTGGTAAATTATCGCGCCTATGGTTGCTCGCGATAAGATGGCGGATTTTAAATCGAAGTCATAAAACGAGATGCTTTTTGATTATTCTGTGGTACTAACTAACGTATAGCGGATGTTTTGTCTTCTAACCGTAGAAAAACTATGTTGCCGCATGACTTCGATAATCGCGGTGTGGCCTCCACTCCGACAATCGAGGCTGTCTATGAGATGGTTAGCGAGATACGTTCGGAGCTTAGATCTATGAAAGCTAGAAATGATGAGCTAATGACCTCGGTTCAATTCTGCAGCGATCAAATATCCGATTTTGAAAAACTTATCAAAGAAAAGTGCATGGTTATTGATAGCCTTTCTTGCGATAACGTAAGGTTGAGGAAACAGGTCGACACCTTGTCGGTTAGGGTTGCGGACTTGGATCAGTACTCCAGACGTAACAATCTGGAGATACAGGGCGTACCTGAGGCGATTCTTTTCCCGCCGCTGCCATTGCCAAGAAGCGCTCCCTTCCCAAGGGTTCCCGTCCTGGTTTTTTGATTGATGGCCTATCACAGCAATGTTTCATCAATGAACACCTTACTGTAGCGAATAAAAAACTGTTCGGCGCCGCTAAGGCCACGGCTAAAGAAAATGGTTATAAATATGTCTGGACGCGCAATTGTAAAATTCTTGTCCGTAAAAACGGCAGTAGCCGTGTTATCCAGATTAATTCCGACGGAGACTTGCGCAAACTACAGTAGTTCTCTTCATGTATAAGCAAACTTAGATATTTTCTAACTCGCAATGGCGTCTAATAAATTCATCTCCCTCTACTATCAAAACGTACGCGGCTTACGCAGTAAAGGTACTATTTTCTATACAAATCTACTGAGTGCGGATTTGGATGTTGTCTGCCTTACGGAGACCTGGCTTTGTCCCGGAATTGAATCTGCAGAGTATTTTCCCGATTCATATGTGACTTATAGGCGTGACCGACACATTAATGATGATTCGGGTGCTCGGCGTGGAGGTGGTGTGTTGTAGGCTGTGTCGAAAATGATCTCCAGTGCGGAACGACCGGGTTTGTTCGCGGACGTTGAAGCAGTGTGTGTTGCGTTGTCTAATGGCAATTTAGTGCTTAACATATGCTGTGTTTATATTCCGCCATGTGACAATGTTGCACTCTCGCGATTTTCCAGGTCTTTAATTGATGTAATTGAGCGACACCCCAATGATGGTTTTCTCATTTGTGGTGATTTCAATATCCCGGAAATCGGGTGGTCTTTTGACCCCTTTCCGCCGCTACTGTGTCCCGTCCAGGGCAACTTCTGCAAGAGCTACAGAGTTCTTGGACTCCGTCTCCTTGGCTGGTTTATCCCAATTAAATCATCATTGTAATGACTTTGGTAACGTTCTTGATCTTGGTTTTTCCTGTAATGTATTTCATTGCGAGGTTGATTTGGGTGATCATGCTTTGGTGCCGGAGGACCGTGCTCATACTACGCTAGATACACTGTTGGAAATAATTCACGAGCACACCCCGTATAATCTGAAAGCGTGTATCTACCGGAATAAAATTTGGTATGGAAGTAGTACTAAAGTAGTGTAACTTACTCTCACATGGAGAGCGGCACAACTCTGCTGGGAGAAGAAACATCAATAGCGAGAGTATCCTCCGTAAGCTTCGCGTACCATCGCTACACGACGTGGCATGTAGTCTATAAGTCGCTGTATTGTAGCGAGCGGGATGGCCAACCATGCCACCTCAACTCGCCTCCATAGCTCCTCAACGTTAGCCCGGGAAGTCGGATAACGTTAAAGTCTCCGACCAGTCATGTCCCAAACATGTTCGATTGGATTCAGATCCGGAAAACGAGCTGGCCTAGGAAGCATTCGTATACGGTGCTCTTCCACAAAGGTCTGTACAATACGCCCGATGTGCGTTCGGACGTTGTCGTGCATGTATAGCAGACCTGGGCGCCGCCGAACATAGGGAAGCACAACGGACCGTAGCATCTCATCTACGTATCGTTGACCCGTCATGGTCTGCTATGCACGCTGCAGTCGTGTACGTCCACCATGTGTAATAGCACCCCATACCATAATGCTCGGTTGTCGGTGGATAGGGCGTTCTTGCACGCACTGCTCGAGTAGACGATCACCACGTCTCCGACGAACTAAAATTCGCGCATCACCGGTGCTCAATTCGAATCTTGATTCGTCGGAAAACAAAATGTCCCTCTACTCAACAACCTACTAATACCTAGCGTCGACCCACTCGTGACGTATGCTGTGGTGCTCGGGTGTTACTGGAATCCGCTGTATTGCACGACGCGCTCGCAGTCCACTATCTACCAAACGCCGCCGTACAGTTCGCGTAGTGAGTGTGCCTTCCCCTGCCAGTGGCCAAACAGCTCCAAGTTGCCTTGAGGAGGACACACACGACGCTAAAGCGCTGAGCACAAGAGTGCGATCCTCGTGTGCTGAGGTCGCGCAGGGCCGTCCCGGCTGCGGCTGTAAGTACCTATGTCCTACCTCAGACCATTCTCGCCATGCCCGTTGCACTGCCGATAACGACCGCTCGAGAGGAATGTGCATACCCTCAAACATTCCTCGCTCAAACTCGTTTAAGTAACGCGATCGCCCATCCATTGCGCACAGATTACGATAACAATGTGGTTCCTCATACCACACTAAAAACGACCGGTATTTTCCATCCACTTCGGTCTCCATAGCGACGGAATGTTCCACTTGGAAGAGCGGCTCAGTCAACAATGCCGCGACGGAACAACTCGAAACTCGACGTATAAACTCGTCTACAGTAAACCTTTGTGCTCCGCAAATATCATGGATTTATCTTCACGCGTTCAGATTATATAAGGTGTGCTCGTGAATTATGTCCAACAGTGTATTTAACATTTTGAATTATTGCACTGTTGTATGGAATCCACAATATAATATATTTGTGGAACGACGAGAGTGTGTCCAAAAGAGATTCGTTCGTTTTTTATGCTGGAAATCTCATACTACCTATGCTGACTACAGCTCGGCGTGCCAATCTTTCCACTTGTTACGACTCGGCCAACGGCGACTTGCTAATGATATAATACTTTTATATAAAATAATTCATAATATTTATAAATCATCCTCGCTTACATCACTGATTAACTTCCACGTCCCGCCCAGATCGCTTCGTTTTGATTTTCTGTTCTTTACTACAACTCCGCGCACTAACTCCTATCAGCATTCGCCATTGATGCGCTCTGCTGACCGTCTTGCCATTGATATATTTGCGTACGATTCCTTAATCTCCTTTAAAAGAGCGACCCTTGCTGCTGTTGGGAACATACCGTATATAGATTGATTTATACTTACAATTAGTTCTTGTCCTTTCACGTGCTGATTGTTAGATACCTCGGTTTTTTTCTTTTTTTTTCTGTTATTTTTGTTAAATTACTTATGCAATTTGAGATACTGATTTAAGTTTTTTTGTGTCCTTTTTTTCTTTCTTATTGTATTTTTTTTAGTGGCACAGCTTGAATTGGGTTTGTCCTGTGCTGTGAGCGTAAATAAATAAATAAATAAGTATGCAGCGAGTTTTGATGCAGATTACAGAATACTTCAAATTACCACTTATACGAATGAAGACATTACTGTATATATCGATATGTTTTTTTCATCATTTTCAAATTCACACTGGTAGAAATGTTAAGTGAGTACAAAAACTTTTACCGTTATGTTTTCTATCGAATGGTTGTGAAGATATCGATCTCTAAATTGAGGGGACTTAACTTTTGGCAGAGAATTTTTTTGTATGTTAAAATCGAAATCCAGCATGGAGAAGTATAAATCTAGAAAATATCTAGCTGCTAATAGGAGATTGTTGTTGTTTTTTTAACTAATTTAATTTGTATATTGCCTGAAAACCATGTATAGCACCAAAAAAAAGAATCTTTTCTGCACGATTAGATGTTTTCCCCTCATTTACTCCGTTAATTTGAAATAACGATTTAATTTTGTTATTTTATGTGCATTTAGGAGCTATGGGATTGGGATTGACGGCCTCTTTGAATCCGAATGGGGTCACTTTGGACGCAAAGCCAAAAATTGAATTCGCCACGTCTCAAGTGAACCTATCAAAGGACTCAGGACAATGTTACACGACCATAACATCGCCGGCTAAAGCCTAATTAAATTTAATGATGGATTAAATCTTTATCGTCCTAAAAAAAATCGAGAAAATATTTAGGTGCATTTTTGGCTCAATGTTTAATTAATTTTCTTTCGTATAAAGTGCCTTTTAAAAAGAAAATATGTTTAAAGTGTAATAATAATTAATTGGCAATACGCAAACGTTTTTAATTTAGTTATTTAAAGTTAAAAGAAAACAGTTCCCAAGGTAATATAAAAAATAAAAAGGTTGTTGTAAAAGGGACCAAAGAAAAAAGAGCAAATAAACATTTCAAAAACTTAAATTTAAAAGAAATAAATAAATAAATTAAACATATCCAAAATGTATACACAAGAATAATAAAAATGCATCTAAATAAATTTGAAACTGTTAAAAAAGGGGAAATTGGATTTTGGCACTTTTTTTGGTTTGATTTGAACTAAATTAAATTATTATAAACGCCCTTTTTGGACCAAAAAGCAAACGAAGGCGAAAAAATTTTATTGTAAAAAATAAAATATAATTATTACTAAAAAAAAGTATAATATTAGCTAAGATGACTGTAATAACGACGACATACAACAAGAAAACGTTATGTGATACACAGTAGATTTTAATAATTATAAATTTAAATTAAAAAGAAATAAAATTAAAATGTTGTTATATTTAGGCGACTAAAAAAGAGTTTCCGATTCATTTTTCTTCATAAAAAAGAAGTCAAAATTGATTTGATTTAATTAATTTTAAAAAATGATAAAAATTCGGTTTTATTCGAGGGCGATTTTTCAAATTATGACTTTTCACTGCCCTGAAAGTTCGCCTCCGATTTTCATTAATTTTTCCTTAATAAATAAACGAAAATAAATAAAATAAATGGACACTAGGACATATCTGCTTTGTGACTATAATAAACTCTACTACTACTTACTATCGACTATTTTAAACAAAAAAAAATTATAATTATCTCGATTTATTATTATTAAATTAATTAAAATTAATTAATTGGAAGTGAGGAGAATTAAAATGAGTAAACGTAGATTTGTCATACTTTCCGCCTCTCTTTACACTTCACGAAAAGAAAATTTTCACTTTAAATTAAATTAAATTAAAAATGAAAATTATCCCTTACGAAACGTAGAAATGTTTTTAAAAAGACGTAAAAATACAAATTCTTCCGCAACAAAAAAAAAACATAATAATAATAATATTGATAAAAAAATTTTAACAAAAGTTATCAAAGATTCGAATGAAAGAGATTATTTAAAAAATCGGTATGGTTATTATATGAATTATAAAAATATTTCAAATAAAGTTTAAAGAAAATGTTTTTTTATTTATTTTTAACCCACTTTGTAGATTAAATCCCGGTTCGTTAAATCAGTTTGTAACCACAACAATCGCAACTATATAAACTAAGCTTTTAAGATTGTGGTGAGGAGAAACCTGCAGGCTATTTGAGATCACACCTAAAAGTCAACTCCTCGAAATTAATGTGGATGCACTTTGTGCAACAATGAGTTGTTAATTTAAGATGTTATATCATAAATTAGAATCTTTAAGCTTCAATTTAACACACATATCATAACATGATTCTCAAAAGTACAGCCGATATGATTTTTTCAAAATATCGTATTATTGTTGATTTATAACTTTGACAATTTTTTCTATATCAACTTTTTTCTGGAAATTTCAATAATATTATCTTATAATATTTATATCATATAATAAACTAAAATCATTGAGCTTCAATTTAACACACTTATCATATCATGATTCTTAAAAATACAGTTGATATGATTTTTTAAATATATCATACTATTTTTGATTTATAAATTTAACAATTTCTTCTTTATTAATTTTTCTCCGGAAATTTCAATAATATTATCTTATAATTTTTATATCATATCATAAACTAGCAACTTTAAGCTTCAATTTAACACACATATCATATCATGATTCTTAAAAATACAGTTGATATGATTTTTTTAAAATATCATACTATTTTTGATTTATAAATTTAACAATTTCTTCTTTATTAATTTTTCTCCGGAAATTTCAATAATATTATCTTATAATTTTTATATCATATCATAAACTAGCAACTTTAAGCTTCAATTTAACACACATCATATCATATCATGATTCTTAAAAATACAGTTGATATGATTTTTTAAAAATATCATACTATTTTTGATTTATAAATTTAACAATTTCTTCTTTATTAATTTTTCTCCGGAAATTTCAATAATATTATCTTATAATTTTTATATCATAACATAAACTAGCAACTTTAAGCTTCAATTTAACACACATATCATATCATGATTCTTAAAAATACAGTTGATATGATTTTTTTAAAATATCATACTATTTTTGATTTATAAATTTAACAATTTCTTCTTTATTAATTTTTCTCCGGAAATTTCAATAATATTATCTTATAATTTTTATATCATATCATAAACTAGCAACTTTAAGCTTCAATTTAACACACATATCATATCATGATTCTTAAAAATACAGTTGATATGATTTTTTAAAAATATCATACTATTTTTGATTTATAAATTTAACAATTTCTTCTTTATTAATTTTTCTCCGGAAATTTCAATAATATTATCTTATAATTTTTATATCATATCATAAACTAGCAACTTTAAGCTTCAATTTAACACACATATCGTATCATGATTCTTAAAAATACAGTTGATATGATTTTTTAAAAATATCATACTATTTTTGATTTATAAATTTAACAATTTCTTCTTTATTAATTTTTCTCCGGAAATTTCAATAATATTATCTTATAATTTTTATATCATATCATAAACTAGCAACTTTAAGCTTCAATTTAACACACATATCATATCATGATTCTTAAAAATACAGTTGATATGATTTTTTAAAAATATCATACTATTTTTGATTTATAAATTTAACAATTTCTTCTTTATTAATTTTTCTCCGGAAATTTCAATAATATTATCTTATAATTTTTATATCATATCATAAACTAGCAACTTTAAGCTTCAATTTAACACACATATCATATCATGATTCTTAAAAATACAGTTGATATGATTTTTTTAAAATATCATACTATTTTTGATTTATAAATTTAACAATTTCTTCTTTATTAATTTTTCTCCGGAAATTTCAATAATATTATCTTATAATTTTTATATCATATCATAAACTAGCAACTTTAAGCTTCAATTTAACACACATATCATATCATGATTCTTAAAAATACAGTTGATATGATTTTTTAAAAATATCATACTATTTTTGATTTATAAATTTAACAATTTCTTCTTTATTAATTTTTCTCCGGAAATTTCAATAATATTATCTTATAATTTTTATATCATATCATAAACTAGCAACTTTAAGCTTCAATTTAACACACATATCATATCATGATTCTTAAAAATACAGTTGATATGATTTTTTAAAAATATCATACTATTTTTGATTTATAAATTTAACAATTTCTTCTTTATTAATTTTTCTCCGGAAATTTCAATAATATTATCTTATAATTTTTATATCATATCATAAACTAGCAACTTTAAGCTTCAATTTAACACACATATCATATCATGATTCTTAAAAATACAGTTGATATGATTTTTTAAAAATATCATACTATTTTTGATTTATAAATTTAACAATTTCTTCTTTATTAATTTTTCTCCGGAAATTTCAATAATATTATCTTATAATTTTTATATCATATCATAAACTAGCAACTTTAAGCTTCAATTTAACACACATATCATATCATGATTCTTAAAAATACAGTTGATATGATTTTTTTAAAATATCATACTATTTTTGATTTATAAATTTAACAATTTCTTCTTTATTAATTTTTCTCCGGAAATTTCAATAATATTATCTTATAATTTTTATATCATATCATAAACTAGCAACTTTAAGCTTCAATTTAACACACATATCATATCATGATTCTTAAAAATACAGTTGATATGATTTTTTAAAAATATCATACTATTTTTGATTTATAAATTTAATAATTTCTTCTTTATTAATTTTTCTCCGGAAATTTCAATAATATTATCTTATAATTTTTATATCATATCATAAACTAGCAACTTTAAGCTTCAATTTAACACACACATCATATCATGATTCTTAAAAATACAGTTGATATGATTTTTTTCAAAATATCGTACTATTGTTGATTTATAAATTTGACAATTTTTCTTTATTAACTTTTTTCTTGAAATTTCAATAATATTATCTTATAGTTTTAATATCACATCATAAAGTAAAATCTCTAAGCTTCAATTTAACATATATATCATATCACGATTCTTAGGAATGTAGTCGATATGATTTTATGTACGTTTCGTATTATTTTTGATTTGTAAATTTGGCACATTTTTTTTTCATCATCTTTTTTCTAGAAATTTCAATAATATTATCTTATAGTTTTTATATCATATCATAAACTAGCAACTTTAAGCTTCAATTTAACACATATATCATATCATGATTCTTAAAAATACAGTTGATATGATTTTTTTTAAAATATCATACTATTTTTGATTTATAAATTTGACAACTTTTTCTTTATTAACTTTTTTCTTGAAATTTCAATAATATTATCTCATAGTTTTTATATCACATCATAAAGTAGAATCTCTAAGCTTCAATTTAACATGTATATCATACCATGATTATTAAAAATATTGTCAATATGATATTTTGAAAATTCCGCATTATTTTTGATTTATAAATTTGCCGATTTTTCCCTGAAAATTTCAATAATATTATGTTATAGTTTTTATATCTTATTATAAACTAGCAATTTTAAGCTTCAATTTAAAACACATATCATATCATGATTCTTAAAAATACAGTCGATATGATTTTTTAAAAATGTCGTACTATTTTTGATTTATAAATTTAACAATTTTTTCTTTATTAATTTTTTTCAGGAAATTTCAATAATATCATCTTATAGTTTTTATACCTTATCATAAACTAGAATCTTTAAGCTACAATGTAAGATATACAGCATATCATGATCCTTAAAAATACAGCCGATATGATTTTTTCAAAATACTGTATTATTGTTGATTTATAAATTTGACAATTTTTCTTTATTAATTTTTTTCTGGAAATTTCAATAATATTATCTTATAGTTTTTATACCTTATCATAAACTAGAATCTTTAAGCTACAATGTAAGATATACAGCATATCATAATTCTTAAAAATACAGCCGATATGATTTTTCAAAATATCGGCATATTGTTAATTTATAAATTTGAAAATTTTTTTTTTATTAATTCTTTTTTGGAAATTTCAATAATATTATCTTATTGTTTTTAAATCATATTATAAACTAGCAATTTTAAGCTTCAATTTAAAACACATATCATATCATGATTCTTAAAAATACAGTCGATATGATTTTTTTAAAATATCGTACTATTTTTGATTTATAAATTTAACAATATCTTCTTTATTAATTTTTCTCTGAAAATTTTAATAATAATGTTATCTTATAGTTTTTATATCATATCATAAACTAGAATCATCAAGCTTCAATTTAACACACATATCATATCATGATGCTTAAGAATACAGTCGATATGATTTTTTGATTGTTTTGTATAATTTTTGATTTATAAATTTGACAATTTTTTCTTTACTAACTTTTTTCTTGAAATTTCAATAATATTATCTTATAGTTTTAATATCACATCATAAAGTAAAATCTCTAAGCTTCAATTTAACATATATATCATATCACGATTCTTAGGAATGTAGTCGATATGATTTTATGTAAGTTTCGTATTATTTTTGATTTGTAAATTTGGCACTTTTTTCTTTCATCACCTTTTTTTTGGAAATTTCAATAATATTATCTTATAGTTTTTATATCATATCATAAACTAGCAAGTTTAAGCTTCAATTTAACACACATATCATATCATGATTCTTAAAAATACAGTTGATATGATTTTTTTCAAAATATCATACTATTTTTGATTTATAAATTTGACAACTTTTTCTTTATTAACTTTTTTCTTGAAATTTCAATAATATTATCTCATAGTTTTTATATCACATCATAAAGTAGAATCTCTAAGCTTCAATTTAACATGTATATCATACCATGATTATTAAAAATATTGTCAATATGATATTTTGAAAATTCCGCATTATTTTTGATTTATAAATTTGCCGATTTTTCCCTGAAAATTTCAATAATATTATGTTATAGTTTTTATATCTTATTATAAACTAGCAATTTTAAGCTTCAATTTAAAACACATATCATATCATGATTCTTAAAAATACAGTCGATATGATTTTTTAAAAATGTCGTACTATTTTTGATTTATAAATTTAACAATTTTTTCTTTATTAATTTTTTTCAGGAAATTTCAATAATATCATCTTATAGTTTTTATACCTTATCATAAACTAGAATCTTTAAGCTACAATGTAAGATATACAGCATATCATGATCCTTAAAAATACAGCCGATATGATTTTTTCAAAATACTGTATTATTGTTGATTTATAAATTTGACAATTTTTCTTTATTAATTTTTTTCTGGAAATTTCAATAATATTATCTTATAGTTTTTATACCTTATCATAAACTAGAATCTTTAAGCTACAATGTAAGATATACAGCATATCATAATTCTTAAAAATACAGCCGATATGATTTTTCAAAATATCGGCATATTGTTAATTTATAAATTTGAAAATTTTTTTTTTATTAATTCTTTTTTGGAAATTTCAATAATATTATCTTATTGTTTTTAAATCATATTATAAACTAGCAATTTTAAGCTTCAATTTAAAACACATATCATATCATGATTCTTAAAAATACAGTCGATATGATTTTTTTAAAATATCGTACTATTTTTGATTTATAAATTTAACAATATCTTCTTTATTAATTTTTCTCTGAAAATTTTAATAATAATGTTATCTTATAGTTTTTATATCATATCATAAACTAGAATCATCAAGCTTCAATTTAACACACATATCATATCATGATGCTTAAGAATACAGTCGATATGATTTTTTGATTGTTTTGTATAATTTTTGATTTATAAATTTGACAATTTTTTCTTTACTAACTTTTTTCTTGAAATTTCAATAATATTATCTTATAGTTTTAATATCACATCATAAAGTAAAATCTCTAAGCTTCAATTTAACATATATATCATATCACGATTCTTAGGAATGTAGTCGATATGATTTTATGTAAGTTTCGTATTATTTTTGATTTGTAAATTTGGCACTTTTTTCTTTCATCACCTTTTTTTTGGAAATTTCAATAATATTATCTTATAGTTTTTATATCATATCATAAACTAGCAAGTTTAAGCTTCAATTTAACACACATATCATATCATGATTCTTAAAAATACAGTTGATATGATTTTTTTCAAAATATCATACTATTTTTGATTTATAAATTTGACAACTTTTTCTTTATTAACTTTTTTCTTGAAATTTCAATAATATTATCTCATAGTTTTTATATCACATCATAAAGTAGAATCTCTAAGCTTCAATTTAACATGTATATCATACCATGATTATTAAAAATATTGTCAATATGATATTTTGAAAATTCCGCATTATTTTTGATTTATAAATTTGCCGATTTTTCCCTGAAAATTTCAATAATATTATGTTATAGTTTTTATATCTTATTATAAACTAGCAATTTTAAGCTTCAATTTAAAACACATATCATATCATGATTCTTAAAAATACAGTCGATATGATTTTTTAAAAATATCATACTATTTTTGATTTATAAATTTAACAATTTCTTCTTTATTAATTTTTCTCCGGAAATTTCAATAATATTATCTTATAATTTTTATATCATATCATAAACTAGCAACTTTAAGCTTCAATTTAACACACATATCATATAATGATTCTTAAAAATACAGTTGATATGATTTTTTTCAAAATATCGTACTATTGTTGATTTATAAATTTGACAATTTTTCTTTATTAACTTTTTTCTTGAAATTTCAATAATATTATCTTATAGTTTTAATATCACATCATAAAGTAAAATCTCTAAGCTTCAATTTAACATATATATCATATCACGATTCTTAGGAATGTAGTCGATATGATTTTATGTACGTTTCGTATTATTTTTGATTTGTAAATTTGGCACTTTTTTCTTTCATCATCTTTTTTCTGGAAATTTCAATAATATTATCTTATAGTTTTTATATCATATCATAAACTAGCAACTTTAAGCTTCAATTTAACACATATATCATATCATGATTCTTAAAAATACAGTTGATATGATTTTTTTTAAAATATCAATAATATTATCTCATAGTTTTTATATCACATCATAAAGTAGAATCTCTAAGCTTCAATTTAACATGTATATCATACCATGATTATTAAAAATATTGTCAATATGATATTTTGAAAATTCCGCATTATTTTTGATTTATAAATTTGCCGATTTTTCCCTGAAAATTTCAACAATATTATGTTATAGTTTTTATATCTTATTATAAACTAGCAATTTTAAGCTTCAATTTAAAACACATATCATATCATGATTCTTAAAAATACAGTCGATATGATTTTTTAAAAATATCATACTATTTTTGATTTATAAATTTAACAATTTTTTCTTTATTAATTTTTTTCTGGAAATTTCAATAATATTATCTTATAGTTTTTATACCTTATCATAAACTAGAATCTTTAAGCTACAATGTAAGATATACAGCATATTATGATCCTTAAAAATACAGCCGATATGATTTTTTTTTAAATATCGTATTATTTATTGTTGATTTATAAATTTGACAATTTTTTCTTTATTAATTCTATTCTGAAAATTTTAATAATATTATCTTATAGTTTTTATATCACATCATAAAGTAGAATCTCTAAGCTTCAATTTAACATATATACCATATCACGATTCTTAAGAATACAGTCGATATGATTTTTTGAATAGTTCATATAATTTTTGATTTATAAATTTGACAATTTTTTTTTATTGATTTTTTTCTTGAAATTTCAATAATATTATCTAATAGTTTTTATATCACATCATAAAGCAGAATCTCTAAGCTTCAATTTAACATATATATCATATCACGATTCTTAGAAATGTAGTCGATATAATGTTTTGAAAGTTTCGTATTATATTTGATTTATAAATTTGACAATTTTTCTTTATTAATTTTTTTTCTGGAAATTTCAATAATATTATCTTATAGTTTTTACACCTTATCATAAACTAGAATCTTTAAGCTACAATGTAAGATATACAGCATATCATGATAATTAAAAATACAGCCGATATGATTTTTTCAAAATATCGTATTATTGTTGATTTATAAATTTGACAATTTTTCTTTATTAATTTTTTTTCTGGAAATTTCAATAATATTATCTTATAGTTTTTACACCTTATCATAAACTAGAATCTTTAAGCTACAATGTAAAATATACAGCATATCATGATAATTAAAAATACAGCCGATATAATTTTTTCAAAATATCGTATTATTGTTGATTTATAAATTTGACAATTTTTCTTTATTAATTTTTTTCTGGAAATTTCAATAATATTATGTTATAGTTTTTATATCATATTATAAACTAGCAACTTTAAGCTTCAATTTAAAACAGATATCATATCATGATTCTTAAAAATACAGTCGATGTGATTTTTTTAAAATATCGTACTATTTTTGATTTATAAATTTAACAATTTCTTCTTTATTAATTTTTCTCTGGAAATTTTAATAATATTATCTTATAGTTTTTACACCTTATCATAAACTAAAATCTTTAAGCTACGATGTAAGATATACAGCATATCATGATCCTTAAAAATACAGCCGATATGATTTTTTAAAAATATCGTACTATTTTTGATTTATAAATTTAACAATTTTTTCTTTATTAATCTTTTTCAAGAAATTTCAATAATATTATCTTATAGTTTTTATACCTTATCATAAACTAGATGATTTTTTAAAACTTTCATATTATTTTTGATTTGCAAATTTGGCATTTTTTTTCTATCATCTTTTTTCTGGAAGTTTCAATAATATCTTATAGTTTCTATATTATATCATAAACTAGCAACTTTAAGCTTCAATTTAAAACACATATCATATCATGATTCTTAAAAATACAGTCGATATGATTTTTTAAAAATATCGTACTATTTTTGATTTATAAATTTAACAATTTCTTCTTTATTAATTTTTCTTTGGAAATTTTAATAATATTATCTTATAGTTTTTACACCTTATCATAAACTAGAATCTTTAAGCTACGATGTAAGATATACAGCATATCATGATCCTTAAAAATACAGCCGATATGATTTTTTAAAAATATCGTACTATTTTTGATTTATAAATTTAACAATTTTTTCTTTATTAATCTTTTTCAGGAAATTTCAATAATATTATCTTATAGTTTTTATACCTTATCATAAACTAGAATCTTTAAGCTACAATGTAAGATATACAGCATATCATGATCCTTAAAAATACAGCCGATATGATTTTTTTTAAATATCGTATTATTTATTGTTGATTTATAAATTTGACCATTTTTTCTTTATTAATTCTTCTCTGAAAATTTTAATAATATTATCTTATAGTTTTTATATCATATCATAAACTAGAATCATCAAGCTTCAATTTAACACACATATCATATCATGATGCTTAAGAATACAGTCGATATGATTTTTTGATTGTTTTGTATAATTTTTGATTTATAAATTTGACAATTTTTTCTTTATTAACTTTTTTCTTGAAATTTCAATAACATTATTTCATAGTTTTTATATCACATCATAAAGTAGAATCTCTAAGCTTCAATTTAACATATATGTTATATCACGATTCTTAGGAATGTGGTAAGTATGATTTTTCGAAAGTTTCATATTATTTTTGATTTGTAAATTTGGCACTTTTTTCTTTCATTTTTTTTTCTGGAAATTTCAATAATATCAGCTTATAATTTTTATATCATATCATAAACTAGAATCTTTAAGCTTAAATTTAACATACATATCATGCCATAATTATTAAAAGTATAGTCAATATGATATTTTGAAAATTTCGCATTATTTTTGATCTAGAAATTTCTCAATATTTCCCTGTAAATTTCAATTATATTATGTTATAGTTTTTATATCACACCATAAACTAGAATCTTTAAGCTACAATGTAAGATATACAGCATATCATGATTCTTAAAAATACAGCCGATATGATTTTTTCAAAATATCGTATTATTGTTGATTTATAAATTTGACAATTTTTTCTTTATTAATTTTTTTCTCGAAATTTCAATAATATAATCTTATAGTTTTTATATCATATCATATCATAAATTAGAATCTTTAAGCTTCAATTTAACACACATATCATGATTCTTAAGAATACAGTCAATATAATTTTTTGAATATTTCATATAATTTTTGATATAACACCATAAAGTAGAATCTCTAAGCTTCAATTTAACATATACATATGTTATATCACAATTCTTAGGAACGTTGTAGATATGATTTTTTGCAATTTCCATAATACCTTATAGTTATTGTATCATATCATAAACTAGAATCTTTAAGCTTCATTTTAACATACATATCATACCATGATTATTAAAAATATAGTCAATATGATATTTTTTTAATATTCCGCATTATTTTTGATTTATAAATTTGCCAATTTTTGTCTGTAAATTTAAGATTCCTGGAAGATGTATTGCAGAAGACTAATATCGTGGTATGATACGGTACGATCAGTAAAATACAAAACGCTATTTACGACAAATTAACCCCATTAAAGGAAGCGGGAGTCTATCGGCTATCAAGGGCATCAAGAAACATGAGAGAGATGAAAATCTAAGAATATGTAATCGCAGAGCATTACCACAAAGGAGGACACACCATAGAGTTTGACAAAACCAAAGTGCTAGCAAGAAACGGACATTACTTCCAAAGATTGGCGAGGGAATAACATGAATAGAGTAGACGGCTGGGAAGACTTCTAAAAAACTAGTGGAACTGCTCAAGCCCAACCCAAACTGCAAACTTTATATTAAATAACTGTTTTTTTTTGTATGCCCTTTAGATTACTGCGCAGACATGGTAACTTATTAGGCAATGATACAGGATTTCTTACAAATTACGAAATATTTAAACAGGTATCTGCTGACGGTTTTTTAAACGTCAAATTAAATTCAGTGTTAAGCTTATCAATATATTCGTTTGGGATGCCGTCTTCTTAACATTCGGACCAATTCTCTGGCCCTGGTCCAGATGGCAGTCCATCTTCCTTTTTGAAAAGAATTGCTACCGAACTGTCGACACCACTATTTCTTATTTTTTCAAAGTCCTTACTTAAAAGTATTTTCCCAAGCGCATGGAAAACGACTTTTGTAGTTCCAATACTTAAATCCGGCAATAGATTTCCATTTTCTCGGCTATTCCCAAGGTTTTTGAAAATATTGTTCACAATAATTTTAGCCACTCAGTACTCCCACTCTTATTACTGAACAACATAGTTTCTTTTCTGGACGATCGGTTGAATCGAACTTGGTGTCCTATGTTAACTTTATTCATTCTGCCTTAAATAAGGAAAAATGCAATTCTGCCACATCGATTACTTACATTTTTATACAAAAGCTGTCCTCTTTTAGCATTCCAGATGGCATTGTTCGCTGGATAATGTCATATCTATCGGATAGAGTCAGGCAGTCAAGTCACCTTGGGACCACATTATTTTTAAGTTACATAAATGACATATCTCCTAGTTTAAAATTTTTCAAATTCCTGCTCTTTGCCGATGATAATAATATAAAGTCTTGACTGCCTAAGGCTTCAGGAGTACCTTGACCGTCTGTATGACTAGTGTCACGTTGACAAACTTGATCTTAATTATGACAAATTTAAAAAAATAACGTTTACATGGATACGTAATATCCTATTAATTTTAATTACAACTTTAATGGCAAAGCTATTATCTCTACTGACAAAGTTAAAGATCTTTTGGCATTATACTTGATGCCAAATTAAAATATCACCTTCATATCCGAATTCATGAGTAGAAACTTCACCAATTTAACTAGCATTAAATCCCTTTATATGGCGTTTGTTAATAGTGTGTTAATCCTATGGTTCCATAGTGTGGGATCCTATGAACCCTGTCTATTGAAATCGCATCGAAGCAGTTCAACGACGCTTTGTACCCTTTTTGGCATATAAATATCATCTTCTTTTACTCGTGACAATATTACATTCCTTTTATGTACATTTAAGTAGATAAGAAATAAGAGTTCTGGATCAGAAATTAATAATCTTACCCCCCTATGACGTCACACTCCAATGTTATAAGTATAGGGAAAATAACCAATTTAAATCTGGGGGGAAAAGTAGTTAGATTTAGGTTGGTATTGGAAAGTAACTAGAATCTGGTGATTTTTCTAGGGCGGAAGTTGCTCCTGCCATGACGTCGTCGCAGGGGGAAATTTGCCATCTGGTGATGTGTGATGAAACTAAAAAGGGGGTTCACCTAATGAGCGATAGATGGCGCGCACGAAAATTTAAAATCATGTAAAATCTTGCTACTTTTTTCCCCCAGATTTAAGTTGGTCACTTTCCCTATACTTATAACATTGGAGCGTGACGTCATAGGGGGATTAACTTCTGATCTAGAACTCTCATTTCTTATCTACTCATTTAATACGAACGTTCAACCAAAACTTCAGCCATGTTTCTCTGTTTGGCCTCTTGCTGCACTCATTTAAAGGACTCTTATTGCGTAATGTTTAGCTCCGAACTACAGAGTGTTAATTAATTATCGTACCCGACGTCATCATTGCAAATATGCAACCAACATCACAATGCAATACACATCATACGCAAATCGCATATTGCAATACCAATGCTGTGATATTGGTTGCATACATATTGGCTTCAATATCATATTATACAAAAATTTTTCACTTTTTGTTACTTTTATTATTTTGCGAGTATTGATGCTATTATTACTGTTATTATTATTATTTTCTTTTGGTATTGTTATTCTTTTTTTTTTCTTTCTTATTATGTTCTTTACTGTATTGAATTGTTCTTAATGAGGATGTCATATTATGATTTATAAATTAGGCAATTTCTTCTTTAAAATTTTTTTTTCTGGAAATTTCTATAATATAATCTTATAGTACAAAGTTTATTTTTAACCGACTTTATAGACGACCTTACATTATTTATAGGAGTATTAGATTTCGCGTGGATTCCCACGGGGTTCTGTTGAACCCATTATTATTCAGTTTGTAAACCTCTCGATGTCCAAAACAATCGTAACTATGTAAACTAGTGCTTTGAAGATTGTGGTGAGGAGAAACCTGCAGGCTATTTGAGAGATTGCGAGTCATAACACCTAAAAGTCAACTCCTCAAAATTAATGTGGAAGCACTTTGTATAACCACGAGTTGTTAATCTATCTGGTTAGAATGTTAAGGTGAGGTAATGATTTCAAATAAATTATTTCACGTGCCTTGGTATTTAAAGTATCAAATCAAAACTTTTTATTGTACAATCTTCTTACTTTAGTACTGTCGAGTAAGACATTTTTAATATCATTGAATTAAAATGAATAATTGAGAATTTATATAGATTTCACTGATTCAATTTGACGTAGATTGAGCACGGGATTAAAGAGAAACAGCTTAAAGTTAAGAAATGAAACAGTTCAGTTATAAAGGAATGTTTGAAGTTATCTTGTACCAAATTATAAACTTAAAGGATGATCAGGTTATTTTATATAAAATGTTGAAAATCGTCCATTTAATTTTGTAATAAATCTTAATATATTTTTTGATCTCTTCTTTAGTTAAGTCGGTGGTTTCTTTACTAAATCTTATCTTTATAGGGCGACAATAACGGGGTGAGGATGATTTTGGATTCTGTCAGATGATTTTATTGTTCGTAGAGCAACTAAGTTGAAGGGGTACAAATGAACTCTAGAATAAGTGCTTGTATTGAGATTGTTGTGCCCCAGTGAGATTGTTGTTTACTTCTTTTAGATGCTTAAGAAGGCGCGTGGCAGTATGATCCATTAAATTTTGAATTTTTATTTCGGCACAAGTTTCGGTAACCTTGTAAGCTTTCTTATCAGGATAACATTCCTTTTTTGCTTTTTGTAGTACGCTATAGCAGGGATATATCTTTTTACTGTAACTTCTTATTACCTCGTACTGACTTCTGGAAAATCCTGCTTCAACAAAAAGTGATAAGGCTTGAGAAGTACTTAATTACATTTTCTTTTTCAATAAAAGAGTTTTTGTATTTTGTAGCTCGCTTTGGTGAACTGGTGATATTTTTAAACATCAGTGAAGCATCTCTTTTTCCACTGACTCTTAACTTCAGTAAATAATCAGTTCAATAATTAATAATATTTCAGAATTGAAATATTACTCTCAAAAATTTAAAATAAAATCTTTAATTCGTTAATCAATTTAAACATTAAAAAAGAAAAATTACAAGAAAATACTCTTCCTCACAACACCCTATTTTAGTAAATACAATTGATATCGCAACAAAACACCGTAGAAAGGAAAGAAGCTTACCTAGTTTATCACAATCCATGATATTCAGTTAAATATTTATACTTTCAAATAAAAAAAATTATATCTAATGGACGCTTATGCAAAAGGTTGAAATAATTATGCGAGTTATTTAACCAACTTTGAGATAATAAGACGGGCGATAGGGATGTTATTAAATTTATGCGTGATATGTTTTAACAGTTTAACAAACCTTTTTATTATCTTTATATTATTAAGAGTTTATTGTATACAGTAATTGTTTACAATTCTTTACATTATTCAAATATTACTTTCACTCTCTACCCTCTTCCTCCATTTCCACGCCCTCGGCTCCTCGGCCCAATCATCCCCTGACCCATCCCTTTGTCTCCTCACCCCCATCACCATTCTCATCCATCGTTTCCCCTCTCCCCCCTCTCCTAAGATCTGCCTTCGGTCCATCTCCTCCTCCCTCAACTCACTGCACCCATTCAGCATGTGTTCTAACGTTTCCCATTCCTCCCTGCACAGCCTACACCACCTCTCCTCATCGGCCATCCAGTATTTGTTGGCTCTCTCCTCGTTTCCACAACGGAACCTAGCCACCAACTTTTTCCCTTCCTCATCTCTTTCCAATAACAAGTATCTAGGCAGCCCCTCCGTAATTATGTCCCTGTATCTTTCGTTATACCTTCCCTCTTTTGTTTGTGTCCTTCTTTCCTGTCTCTGCACATCTCGGTCCCTGTCTCTCAACTCCCTCCACATCTCCCTACCCACCCTTCGTCTACTATTTATCTGCGTTACCGAGTAGCCCGCTCGTCTATAATAGTTGTCTCTGTGTCCTTTCCCATATCTGACCTTTCCCTCTCTAATTTCCCTCCAACACTCCCCCAGGATCCCGCAGCTTGGCCTCCCTTCTATTCTTTCTTCATATTTCACTGCCCTCCTGCCCGCCTCCACCCTGACCTTATCCACCTTTACCCCTTCCCTCACTATATACCCCGGTGTTTCTCTCGCCACCCCAAGCACCCATCTCCAATATCTAGCCTGCACGTCCTCCAGCGGTCCCTGCTCCCTCCATCCCCATACCTCTGCCCCATACATCATCACACTGCTAACCAGACCTTCGAACATAATCTTCCTCGCTGCCACATTCCTTCCAAAGACTCTCTTCCCCCAACCCCATACTTGTCCCATCACCATATTCGCCTTTTTTGCCATAGCTATCACATGCGACCCCTCCCTGTTATCCTCCCTAAACACATACCCCAAGTAAGTATACTCCCTAACCTCCTCGATCTCCTTTCCCTCCCATCTCCAGTTTTCTGTTCTTTTTCTCCCACCCTTACAAAACTGCATCATCCTTGTCTTCCCCACATTCACTTCCAGCCCCTTCCCCCTAAAATATCTTTCCAATGTCTTTATCGTCTCCTTCATCTCCACCGCTTCTCTCGCCATGACCACGTTGTCATCCGCGTATGCTAACATATGCACCTTTCTACCTCCCACCACCAATCCTTCCATCTGCCCCTTCCCCAATCTTTCCTCCAGGTCCGCCGTATACAGTGCAAACAGACTTGGGCTCAGCGGACATTCCTGCCTCAGTCCCTTCGTCGTCCAGAACACGTCGCTCAGCTTATCTCCCACTTTTATCCTAGCCATCGTCTCCATGTATATTTCCTTCACTCTCGCAATTAGGTGTTCCGTTATCCCCCTCCTCCCACAACTTCCCCCTATCCACCTTATCAAAAGCCGCCTTCAAATCTATAAACAGGGCGTACAATTTCCCTCCCTTCTTATCCAGCTCTCTATCTGTCAAATGCTTCAACACATACACGTTGTCGATTGCTCCCCTTCCCTTCCGAAAGCCTGCCTGCCCATCCGGCAAAATTCCCCCCAACTCCATCTCCTCCTCCAATCTTCCCAGCAGTATCTTCGTGTATACCTTGTATGCCGAGTCTAGTAACCCTGTAGCTCTCTACACTTCCCTTATTACCCTTTTTATATACTGGGCAAATTACCACTTTCCATCCCTCCGGAATCCCACCCCCTCTCCATACGATATTCATCCCCTCCAACAACTTCACTCGCACCACCCTTGATGCTTCCAACCATGCTTCGTTATGTATCCCATCTTCACCTGGCGCATTTCCCTTCTTCAATCTCCTAAGCACCGCCTCCATCTCCTCTTCTGCTATCTTCTCTCCCCCATCTCCCTCATATCCTCCCAACCCCGTTAGCCTCGTTTCAACCCCATCTTTATAAATGTATTGACAATTAATAATAACATTCACTTGTTTTTTTATATTATACAGGGTGAGTCGGGAGGAACGGACCAAACTTTAGGAGTGTATTGTACGCTTGAAAATAATGTAAAAAAACTCATATGTTTTAACTACAGTTAAACATTTAACGTAGATTTGACAGTTTGATTTGCATTAAGTGCTATAAAATGCCAATTACTTATTCACATTTAGAATATACAGACATGTTATTTGTATATGGTTTTTGTAACGGGAGTGCTACAGCTGCTGCAGATGAATATCGTCAACGGTTTCCAAATCGCAGACATCCTAATAAAAACGTTTTTACTAGGGTTTTCAATAAACTGCGCGAAACTGGTATACTTCCCAGCGTTAAAGTAACATCTGAACGAGCTACGCGTCAATGTTTAAATGAAGTAGAACATATTTTGGATCTAGTAGAAGAAGACGCAACGACCATCTCACGCAGAATTGCTGTTCAATTAGACATCCCACAAAAGACAGTAATAAACACACTCCACGAGCAATGCTTATATCCATACCATTTAGGTAAGGTACAATATCTACTGCCGGAAGATTATGTTAAACGAGTCGAATTTTGTCGGTGGATAAATAATGATCATCGTGTTGTATCGCATATTCTTTTCACGGATGAAGCAACATTTACCCGCCACGGCCTACATAATACTCGTAATAGTCACGTATGGTCCCATGAAAATCCCCATGCAACAATCGAAAACAACTTTCAACACAAGTTTTCGGTAAATGTGTGGTGTGGTATGATCAACAGTTATTTAATTGGCCCTTTCATTTTGGAGAATCGCCTCACAGGAAACCATTACCTAGAGTTTTTACAAAATAAATTAAATGATTTACTGCAGGATGTTCCTCTAAACATTAGAAGGCAAATGTACTTTCAACACGATGGAGCTCCGGCGCATTTCGCTCGTCAGGTCAAGCAACATTTGGACGAAAGGTTTCCAGGGCGTTGGATTGGTCGTGGTGGTCCTATTAGTTGGCCTCCAAGATCTCACAGCACTTGATTATTGTTTGTGGGGATGGTTCAAAAGTGAGGTATACAAAGTCAAAGTTGACACTAGGGATGCACTTCTTAGGCGCATTCTAAATGTTGCAGTTAATATTAAGGAAAATCATGCAGCAATTAGGAAAGCAATAAGAGCTCTTAGTAAACGAAGCCGGAAATGTTTAGAAGTTAATGGCGATATTTTCGAACAATTACTAAAATAACGCTGATGACCAATATTTAATGTTAATGTATAAAATTTTGTTTAATTGTAGTTATGCAATAAAAAAAAATAAAATAAAAGAAAATCAGATAACAACATATAAGTTTTTTTACATTATTTTCAAGCGTACAATATACTCCTAAAGTTTGGTTCGTTCCTCCCGACTCACCCTGTATATAACTACTCATAAAACATTAATGGGATTGCTTTATGATAAAATATAACATTTCAACAGATGTACAGGAACGAAACGAATCATTGTATGACATTAAACTTATTATGTCAGATGTTACTTTTTTCGAGGTTCAACTTTTTAAAATCGAATTTTGGCCGCTTTAAGCACCGATTTAATATAATAAGGATTTTCAGCTGATGTTTTTCTGGATTTTTCATTTTCTTGTTTGACAAATTTCCAGGCCGCCAAAATTCTGGTTTGTATATTTTCCATGAGCATTCATCATTGCTTGATTTCTTTTTTTGATGTATTCTGTTTTTAATATTTTGTATAGTTCGTTTAAACGACTATCTTTCGTGACTTCAATTTTTTTGTTTTCCGTTTTAGATTTTTATCCCTAGCAGACGTTTTAACTTCCTTCTCAAGGAACGCACTTTGAAAGCATTTAATAATACATTTATGGAATTAAACTAAAACTAGCGCTATCTTTCGGGTTAAGCCGTGCGTTTTTTGAAAAAAAAGAAATGTTTGACGTTTCGGATACAATGCTGCAACCTTCTTCAGAAACAAGTTCGAAGTGACGAATTCGTTTAAAATTTGACAATAAATACATGAAAAGGTAATTAATAACTAATTAGTGTCTAATTGTCAACTAAGTTGTTTTGTCAAATCCGGGTGGAGAAGGCTTCGTTGAGTTCACCAATATCTTCCATGTGCGGCTGAGTTCCCAGCCATCTTCTCTATTCATGTTATTCCCATGTCGATGAATCTCTATCGCCTCTCTCGTCAATCTTTGGAAGTAATGTTCGTTTCTTGCTAGCACTTTGGTTTTTTCGAACTCTATGCTGTGTCCTCCTTTGTGGCAATGCTCTGCGACTGCAGATTGTTGGATCTTCTTTAGTCGGACGTCTCTTTCGTGTTCCTTGATAAAAAAGGACCCAACAGAGAAGATAGTAAAGAAGATGAAAGAACTGGTAAAATCCACAGAAATCCCAGCAGATCAACAGAAAAGCTTATTCGTACAGGCTCCAGTACCACCAAGGATATATGGATTACCCAAAATCCATAAACCAGACGTCCCACTACGCCCTATAAATTCTCCCACCTATCAACTAGCAAAACACCTTTCCAAGATTCTGTCTCCTTTTACAGGTAAAACAGAGTCATATATCAGAGATTCCACACATTTTGTAGAATCAATTAGGAGTATGAAGCTAGACCCTCAGGATATGCTGGTAAGTTTTGACGTGGAATCTCTATTCACCAGAGTACCAGTCAAGGATGCCGTGGATGATCTTCACCAGAAACTCATCCCGGAGGGTTTGTCCAAGTATGTCCCAGGACTAGTGGAATACTGCCTATCGTCGACATATTTCAGCTGGAAGGGGGAATTCTACGAGCAATGCGAAGGAGCAGCCATGGGATCACCTCTGTCTCCTGTGATAGCCAATTTTTACATGGAGATGTTTGAAGAGGAAGCGCCAAAGAAAAGTCCTTGGAAACCGAAGCTATGGCTTCGTTACGTCGATGACACTTTCGTGATCTGGCAACATGGAAAAGAGCAACTCCAGGAATTTCTAGACCACCTCAATTCACAGCACCCCATGATAAAATTTACCATGGAAACAGAAAATGCAAAACAGTTGCCATTCCTGGATGTGTTAGTCACTAGGAAGACAGATGGGGGCATGGAAATGGGAGTATATCGAAAGAAGACACATACGAATAGGTACCTGCAGGCTTCATCCCACCAACACCCACAACAGAAGAGGTCCGTGATGCAAGCCTTATTCCAGCGAGTAGAGAGGATATGCGATAAAGAAAACCTAAGAAAAGAAGAAAGATTCCTAGAAGCTGTGCTGCAGAAGAACGGCTACAAGGATGACTGTAAGGATGACTCGGTAAGTACGACACCAGCCGGTTTTATCTGCCTTCCTTATGTTTCAGGTGTGACAGAGCGAATTGCGAGGCGTCTGAAGAAGAATGATATCGTGGTACGATACGGTACGGTCAACAAAATACAAAACGCTCTTCCGATAGCCAAAGACAAACTAACCCCATTAAAGGGAGCGTGAGTCTACCGGCTATCTTGCAGTTGCGAGAAATATTACGTTGGCCAAACTGGACGTAACATCGAGTGCCGCATCAAAGAACACGAAAGAGACGTCCGACTAATTAAGGAAGATCCAACAATCTGCAGTCGCAGAGCATTGCCACAAAGGAGGACACAGCATAGAGTTCGAAAAAACCAAAGTGCTAGCAAGAAACGGACATTACTTCCAAAGAATGACGAGAGAGGCGATAGTGATTCATCGACATGGGAATAACATGAATAGAGAAGATGGCTGGAAACTCAGCCGCACATGGAAGATGTTGGTGAACTCAACGAAGCCTTCTCCACCCGGATTTGACAAAATAACTTAGTTGACAATTAGACACTAATTAGTTATTAATTATCTTTTCATGTCAAGCATCTCTATTAACTCTGGAACGATAAGAACTATACAAACAAGAAAATTATTTTAAAGAGATAGTTTTTGGAAAAATTGGAACAGACCCTATTTAATCAATCAAGAATGAATAAATAAATACTTTTTTCTTTATTTCCTAAAACATCACTAAAAATCGTTCTTAATTAACACATTCTATTTGTTTATAAACTAAACACATCCCCAAATTATCATCAGGCGATGAATTATCCCTCGAACTAGGCCCAAAATGAACCCCAATCGAAAATGGGGTAACCGTCGTTTCAATTTTACACGGATCCTCACCTTTCGGACATAAAGATGACCCACATCGCGAAATCGAACAAAATTCCTTCGATACATCACCAGGCTAAAAAATGTTTCATGATTTTCCTAACCTTACAATTTTATACAACAAATACCATCAAAAAATCATCAGAACCACACGGCATAATTATCTTATCAACACATAAATCCATATTTCGAGCTTCCCCAACATCAAAATCACCACCAGATCCTTCGATTTCATCGTTGTTTACATTAATTGATTGATTTTGATTCCCAAATAGTTGATTATTTTGAGTCACCTCCATTTGTGCTACTGATCCTTGTCGATTATTCGACGAAATTCGAAACGAATTCTCATCGCAAGGTTCGTAAATAATACTACACATACGTTTTTCTTGTCGAATACAAATGTTGTAGTCTTGATTCGCTAAATGTCTGCCGTTTTCGGCGAAATTCATAGTTTGAATCGTTCCGGTTAACCCGGTGTGGTATTGGAGACAACTTAACGGAGCTCTTTGTGAGAAAGGAATTTGAGTCACTCGAATTTCCCAAAATCGTTTCGCCACTTTTTTGCTAAGATTCATCGACATTGTGATGGGTTCGTCAATGTTATCGACGTCGAAATAAACGTGTTGATCGCTGTTATAGCCGCAAATGCTTAAATTATTCGAACTTCCGCCGGAAATTAATAAAACATCGTCTTCGCAAATTCCAGTTTTTCGATTGGGTTGCCCCAAATTGAAATGAACGAAATCTAAGCGAATTTGAGAGATTTCTTGGTCGATTTTTTTAATTTTTAATAAACATAGTGACATGTCGATGTCTAAATCGGGAAAATGGGGGTTAACGAAATAAGTTATGTTGTTAAAAACATCTTGATCGCAAGTTGCGGTAACTAAAACATTAAAAAAATTAAATTTAAATAATTAAAATTAATTTATGTTTTACAAACGCAACAAACCCCAAAACCCATCGCGCAAAACCCGTGGGATTTTCCACCTTGAATCCTACACTCATAAGTGTTCATACAAACACCTTTTCGTCGCCCATCAGTTGATAAACATTCTTCTTCAACCGGGATCGGGATAAAATTTAAAACTTTTGAATTCCGAACGATCCCGGTTTTGTTTAAAACGACTTCGTTTTCATCAGCCCAAATATCGAAATCGGAAATTGGGGCTAAATCGACGATTATCGCGGAATATATTAAGATTGTCACTAAAATCACCAAACTAAACATGGCTCGATTTGTTTCAACGATTTATGTGTATTTAAATGATTTACGTAACGTTGTGAAATGCAAAATGGAAATGTAAGAAGGAAGAGGTTTTGCGAAGAAGAGAGTGACCCGGATCGAAGAAGTAGCACAATTTTCTCCTTTTATGTACCGTTTTAAACACTACTTAGACGAGGTTGTGTGCTGTATTATGATAAATGGGAATTTAAAAATTAGAACTAAAAAAAGCGAAGACAAAAAAATTAATTGGGTTTAAAAAATTTTATTTAAAAAACCGTTGATCTAGGAAACTCGAAATTTCGGACAATTAAACCCCAAATAATCATTTATAACGTCAAAAAGTTTCATTTCTTAATTCATAATCGTTTTGGAGATACAAATTCTTTATGACATTCATTTTCAAAAAACGTCAAATTGAGATAGGCGATTTAAACATTTTATTATAGAAAAACCGTTCAACCTGGAAACTTAAAATTTGGCACAACCCAATCTCAAATATTCATCTATAACCTCAAAAAGTTTCATTTCTCAATTCCTAATCATTTTGGAGATACAACTTCTTTATGACATTCATTATCAAAAAACGTCCAATTCAGATCGGCGATTTCAACATTTTATTATAGAAAAACCGTTCAACTTGGAAACTTAAAATTTGGCACAACCCAACCTCAAATGTTCATCAATAACCTCAAAAAGTTTCATTTCTCAATTCCTAATCATTTTGAAGATACAAATTCTTTATGACATTCATTTTCAAAAAACGTCAAATTGAGATCGGCGATTTAAACATTTTATTATAGAAAAACCGTTCAACCTGGAAACTTAAAATTTAGCACAACCCAATCTCAAATGTTCATCAATAACCTCAAAAAGTTTCATTTCTCAATTCCTAATCATTTTGGAGATACAACTTCTTTATGACATTCATTATCAAAAAACGTCCAATTCAGATCGGCGATTTCAACATTTTATTATAGAAAAACCGTTCAATCTGGAAACTTAAAATTTGGCACAACCCAATCTCAAATGTTCATCAATAACCTCAAAAAGTTTCATTTCTCAATTCATAATCATTTTGGAGATACAAATTTTTTATGACATTCATTTTCAAAAAACGTCAAATGAAGATCAGCGATTTTAAAATTTTATTATAGAAAAACCGTTCACCCTGGAAACTTAAAATTTGGCACAATTCAACCTCAAATGTTCATCAATAACCTCAAAAAGTTTCATTTCTCAATTCCTAATCATTTTGGAGATACAAATTCTTTATGACATTCATTTTCAAAAAACGTCAAATTGAGATCGGTGATTTAAACATTTTATTATAGAAAAAGCGTTCAACCTGGAGACTTAAAATTTGGCACAAACCAACCTCAAATATTCATCGATAACCTCAAAACATTTCATTTCTCAATTCCTAATCATTTTGGAGATACAAATTCTTTATGACATTCATTTTCAAAAAACGTCAAATTGAGATCGGCGATTTAAACATTTTATTATAGAAAAACCGCTCAACTTGGAAACTTAAAATTTGGTACAACCCAACCTCAAATGTTCATCAATAACCTCAAAAAGTTTCATTTCTCAATTCCTAATCATTTTGGAGATACAAATGTTTTATGACTTTCATTTTCAAAAAACGTCAAATTGAGATAGTCGATTTAAACATTTTATTATAGAATAACCGTTCAACCTGGAAACTTAAAATTTGGCACAATTCAACCTCAAATATTCACCAATAACCTCAAAAAGTTTCATTTCTCAATTCCTAATCATTTTGGAGATACAAATTCTTTATGACATTCATTTTCAAAAAACGTCAAATTGAGATCGGCGATTTAAACATTTTATTATAGAAAAACCGTTCAACTCAGAAACTTAGAATTTGGCACAATCCAACCTCAAATATTCATGAATAACCTCAAAAAGTTTCATTTCTCAATTCCTAATCATTTTGGAGAAACAAATTCTTTAAGACATTTATTATCAAAAAACGTCAAATTGAGATCGGTGATTTAAAACATTTTATTATAGAAAAACCGTTCACCCTGGAAACTTAAAATTTGGTACAACCCAACGTCAAATGTTCATCAATAATCTTAAAAAGTTTCATTTCTCAATTCCTAATCATTTTGGAGATACAAATTCTTTAAGACATTTATTATCAAAAAACGTCAAATTGAGAACGGCGATTTAAACATTTCATTATAGAAAAACCGTTCAACTTGGAAAGTTTAAATTTGGCACAACCCAACCTCAAATATACATCAATAACCTCAAAAAGTTTCATTTCTCAAATCCTAATCGTTTTGGAGATACAAATTTTCTATGGCATTCATTTTCAAAAAACGACAAATTGAAATTTGAGATTAAAAACTTTGTTATAAAAAAGCCGTTCAACTTCCAAACTTGAAATTTGGCACAACCCAATCTCAAATGTTCATCAATAACCTCAAAAAGTTTCATTTCTCAATTCCTAATCATTTTGGAGATACAAATTCTTTATGACATTCATTTTTAGAAAACGTCAAATTGAGATCGGCGATTTAAACATTTTATTATAGAAAAACCGTTCAACTTGGAAACTTAAATTTTGGCACAATTCAACCTCAAATATTCATCAATAACCTCAAAAAGTTTCATTTCTCAATTCCTAATCATTTTGGAGATAAAAATTCTTTATGACATTCATTTCCAAAAAACGTCAAATTGAGATCGGCGATTTAAACATTTTATTATAGAAAAACCGTTCAACTTGGAAACTTCAAATTTGGCACAACCCAACCTCAAATATTCATCTTTAACTTTAATAAGTTTCATTTCTCAATTCCTAATGATTTTATCGAAAAAAGCTTTTTTATGACATTCGTTTTCAAAAAACGTCAAATTGAGAGAGGCGAGAAAGTAAAAATTACAAAAATAAAATAATGAACAAGAATATAAATAATAATATGTAAAAGAGATTAATCATCATATTTAGAAACAATATTTATAAATATAAATAATTAATTAAAATTTAAAAAAGTACACATAGGCAACCAACATTACATAGTGTCAATTTTAGTTGTCGCCCAATAACAAACATTAATTAAATTAATTATAATTTAAATCCAATCAAATTAAAAATAACTTTTTACGTCAAAACGTAAAGGTTAAAGGTCTTTAATATCATTGTTATTCCCAAGATTATCATGTTTTTAACCTCAAGTACAAAAAAAAATAGGTTAACTCATCACAACAATAGCTGTCACTTTGACGTTTTAACTTGAATTGTACACAATCCAAAAATAACTTTTTAAAGATTTTCGTTGCGGTCGTCGTCACCTTAATAATCGCGGTTAATCCTCGAGTTCGCATCGAAAATAAATCGTGAGGAAAACGTGAAGTGTTTTATCTTTTATGAGATAACATATGCGAACGGTCGGAGGCTGAAAAGATCAGCTGTTTCTTCTCAATGTGGTGTTTACAACGATAATTTTACTTTCGTTTATTAGTAAGGCGTTTTTAGAATGGCCCAAGAGGTCCCAACTTTATATACATTGGCTGTACAAGCTGCTGTTAATGATTGCTCAAATTGTAAGTTTTGCAAAAAAGCTTTTCGAGAGCTTCCTGATAATGCCCTATTTGATTTTTATGAAAGGGTGAGTTTATTTGTTGTTATTTGTTTATAAGGGGGTTAATTTTTTGTTTTTTTTTAAGATGTTTGTGGAGAAGAGGCTTTGTATTCTTGTCAACGAGTTTAATAATTTGGATATACTCCAACGAATGTTAAGGATGAGACATAAAAGGAGGAGTTTATTGAAAAATTTTCAAATGTTAATAGATCACTGTCCTGGAATGATCAATAATATTGTTACATGTTACCAAAAATTAGCATCTGGGTTAGCAAAAGACTCCCTTTTTGATCGAGTTAAATGTATCCAATTTGGATTGAGGGTGGGGACGTTTTTTAAAGAAGGGGGATGGTTTTTTGGATCTCTTTATGTGTTAAACATCGTCGATGAACTTTGCAAATCAACAGAAAAATCAACTAACATCTCTTTGTTGTTATTAAATTGTTTGTACATGTAAAAATCCCACATTTTCCAATCAATTTGTTGATATTATAGTTTGTTTTTTGTAGAAGACTCTATGTTGAAAGTTATTATTCTTTAACAAACACTCAATCTACTTTTGATGAGATCATGGGTATTTTGGAGGATTTAAAATCGAGTAATAACTTACCAAATTTAGCTGGAATGTATGGAGTTTTTGCAGCTATGTATTTTCAGAAAAGCGAGTATGATCAGGCTTATATTTGGTCGAGAAAAGCAGTCCAAAATTTAAATAAAGATGTCCCAAAACGGTAAATATCAAACTTAACCTCAAATAATAAACGTCAAAATTTTAATGTCAAAAATTTAACCTCAAATAATTAATTAACATCAAAAACTTAACCTCAAAATCCTGTTCTAGAGATTAGTGAATAAATAGTAAATTTAATTTGCCCTGTGGAAAGATATAGAGTTGTATATAACTTTGAATATAGATTGGTTGAATTTAAAAATGAGTTCATAAGGCGGGATACTGTTACAATATTGAGTCACACAATTAAGAATATATTATATCTTTATTGAGTATTAACTCTTTGGAGTTCTTTTAAATTGAATACACACATGAGTTGCTTTTATGTACATCTTAACAGCGTTGCCAACCTATGCCCACCAAATGTTAGTAGAATCGAAAGGTTTAAATACAAAGTCAGAAAATGTTGTTTGGTAAAAGTTAATAAATGAATCTATATAGGAATGAATTATAGATGGGTCAATATCAAGTAAAATATGAAAATTTTATGAATTCGTTGCTCCTTCAAGTTATTAAAGGTAACCCTTAGGAATCGGAGCATGCTATAAGAGAACTTTTATAACAAAAATTGTAGCAAATTTTATTCTTAACAATATTGCTCTCTTGCACTTTTGCTCTTAGATACGTCAATATCGAGATAGATACAAAAATATGAAAATTTGATGAATTTATTGCTTTTTCAAGTTATTAAGAATCGGAGCTTGATATAAGAAAACTTTTATAACAAAAATTGTAGCACATTTTATTGTTAACAATATTGCTTTCTTACACTTTTACTCTTAGATGCGTCAATATCGAGATAGATACGATAATATGAAAATGTTATGAATTTGTTGCTGCTTCAAGTTATTAAAGGTAACACTTGAAAATCGGAGCTTGCTATAAGAAAATTTTTATAACAAAAATTGTTGCAAATTTTATTGTTAACAATATTGCTCTCTTGTACTTTTGCTCTTATTGTTAGATGCGTCAATATCGAGATAGATACAAAAATATGAAAATTTGATGAATTTATTGCTGTTTCAAGTTATTAAAGGTAACACTTGAGAATCGGAGCTTGCTATAAGAAAAATTTTATAACAAAAATTATTGCAAATTTTATTGTTAACAATATTGCTCTCTTGCACTTTTGCTCTTAGATACGTCAATATCGAGATAGATACGAAAATATGAAAATTTTATGAATTTGTTGCACTTTCAAGCTATTAAAGGTAACACTTGAGAATCGGAGCTTGCTATAAGAAAACTTATATAACAAAAATTGTAGCAAATTTTATTGTTAACAATATTGCTCTCTTGTACTTTTGCTCTTAGATGCGTCAATATCGAGATAGATACAAAAATATGAAAATTTGATGAATTTATTTCTTTTTCAACTTATTAAAGGTAATACTTGGGAATCGGAGCATACTATAGGAAATCTTTTATAACAAAAATTGTTGCAAATTTTATTGTTAACAATATTGTTCTCTTGCACTTTTGCTCTTAGATACATCAATATCGAGATAGATACGAAAATGTGAAAATTTGATAAATCTGTAGCTTTTTTAAGTTATTAAAGGAAACTCTTTAGAATCGAAGCTTGCTATAAGAAAACTTTTATAACAAAAATTGATGCAAATTTTATTGTTAACAATATTGCTCTCTTGCACTTTTGCTCTGAGATACGTCAATATCAAGATAGATACGAAAATATGAAAATTTTATGAATTTATTGCTTTTTCAAGTTATTAAAGGTAACACTTGGGAATGGGAGCTTGCTATAAAAAAACTTTTATAACAAGAATTGTAGCAAATTTTATTGTTAACAATATTGCTCTCTTGTACTTTTGCTTTTAGATACGTCAATATCGAGATAGATACGAAAATATGAAAATTTTATGAATTTGTTGCGCGTTCATGTTATTAAAGGTAACACTTTAAAATCGGAGCTTGCTACAAGAAAACTTTTATACCAAAAGTTGTAGCAAATTTTATTCTTAACAATATTGCTCTCTTGCACTTTTGCTCTTAGATGCGTCAATATCGAGATAGATACGAAAATATGAAAATTTGATGAATTCTTTGCTTTTTCAAGTTATTAAAGGTAACACTTGAGAATCGGAGCTTGCTATAAGAAAAATTTTATAACAAAAATTATTGCAAATTTTATTATTAACAATATTGCTCTCTTGCACTTTTGCTCTTAGATACGTCAATATCGAGATAGATACGAAAATATGAAAATTTTATGAATTTGTTGCACTTTCAAGCTATTAAAGGTAACACTTGAGAATCGGAGCTTGCTATAAGAAAACTTATATAACAAAAATTGTAGCAAATTTTATTGTTAACAATATTGCTCTCTTGTACTTTTGCTCTTAGATGCGTCAATATCGAGATAGATACGAAAATATGAAAATTTGATGAATTCTTTGCTTTTTCAAGTTATTAAAGGTAACACTTGAGAATCGGAACTTGCTATAAGAAAACTTTTATAACAAAAATTGTTACAAATTTTATTGTTAACAATATTGCTCTCTTGTACTTTTACTCTTAGATACGTCAATATCGAGATAGATACGAAAATGTGAAAATTTGATGAATTTATTGCTTTTTCAAGTTATTAAAGGTAACACTTGGGAATCGGAGCTTGCTATAAGAAAACTTTTATAACAAAAATTGTTACAAATTTTATTATTAAGAATATTGTTCTCTTACACTTTTGCTCTTAGATACGTCAATATCGAGATAGATACGAAAATGTGTAAATTTGATGAATTTATTGCTTTTTCAAGTTATTAAAGGTAACACTTGGGAATCGGAGCTTGCTATAAGAAAACTTTTATAACAAGAATTGTTGCAAATTTTATTGTTAACAATATTGCTCTCTTGCACTTTTGCTCTGAGGTGCGTCAATATCTATTTTCGCAATATTTATTAGGTTTACTTATGATGCCTATTGTATGTACCAATGATCTGGCAACATTGCTCGAGCGATATTGCCATATCGTTGGTATATACTTTTATGCAATATAAGTAGGCTATTCCCATAAGGTACAATTTTTGTCGCAATTGTTTTGATTTTAAGTACGATGTGTTTCATAATACTTTGTTAAAATTTTGAAAATCGGTAGATTAAATGGTATATCGGTACATTATCTTCTATATCGGTAGAGCTATCGATAAATCGGTAGGGTTGGCAACGCTGCATCTTTATGACCCCTATCAAGTCTCAACCTTTTTGAACGAATTGCCCACTTTATTAGGTCCGCTTTATTTATCGCCCCCTATACTTATTGAATAAAAATTGAGTATAATTCAAGAATCATCATGTCGCTTAAAAACCGACAATTCTTATTTAATCGAAAAAATCAAAAAAAAAAGTGCGGAAAATTGTAAAACTTACCAAAAAATCACTTGATTTAACTTATTGGTTCCTGAGTGCTAGACACTGTAGCCTTTAAGAACAGTGTTTAACGTTCTGGAAGCAATAGGTATTA